>NC_057397.1:57477255-58077255 GCF_019320065.1 Cervus canadensis | reverse complement strand
GGAGCCTGGCAGGCTACAGTCCATGGGGTCACAAAGAGTCAGGACACAACTGAGCGACTTCACGTTCTTTCACTGGACAACCCTTCCCTGAAGGTACACATTATGAGTTCCCTGAGGGCAGAATCCATTTCCTCCAGCAAATGTTGACTAGTTGTGAAAACCTGGCTGTGACAAAGCAGTCTGGAGAAGGAGCCTGCCCACCTGGAGCTGACCTGTTGGTGGTGGAGAGGCAAACACACATCAAGTACAGCCTTTCACCTCTGACCTTGTGAGGTGATGAGAGTGACCTGGGCTGAGAAGGGGTGAAGACAGCTGCTTTAAATAGGGTGGTGACTTGCCCTAGAAGATGCTGGGCCTGCACAGAACTAGGGAAAGACCATCCCTGGCTGGAGGAACAGCAGATGCCAAGGTCCCTGCAGGCAAGGCACTCAGAGGGTCTGAATAGCAAAGTCAGCACAGCTTCTAACCAAGAGCTTAACCAGTGGGGTGTGTCAACAGTTTTAAGCCAGGTAGGGTCTTACAGACCACCGCAGAGAACCTAGATTGAGTTCTCATAACAAAGGGAACCCACCGTAGGGTCTAATTGACATGTTTCAAGGGCCCCCAGCAGCGCTCTCACTTATGTGCTTGTCACTGTTTCTTACATCATGTTTGTCACGTTTATGGCCAGTGCTGGGTTCATCCAGTACATGGATTTATTGAGAACTTTCTACACCAGGAAGTATGTTGGACTTTGCACCCCAAAGCTGTCCACCCCATCACTTTTTAAGAGTGCTTTGCGAACAGACTCAATGCTATGCTGCAAATGTCCATGGAGAGCCCAGGCAGAGTTTAGTAATTTGTGAACTTTACTATGAATTTCTGCCCTGATTTCTTCAAACTCCTAGTCATCATGTGTTTATAAAATTACTTGGCAGTTTAGATCCTATTGGATACATAACCAGCTAACTCCGCAGCTCTTTGACAATAGCCAACCTATGACAACAGGGGTCGTGGGGGTGGAGGACACTAGTTTCCTTCTCATTTTCCCAATTTGTCTGTATGTCTCACTTCCACATTCATGATGGGGGCAAGTTGTCTTTTTGCTTCAATCCATTATGGCCTTTTGCTGGGAAACAAGAAGCTATGATCTCTATTCTTTACCTTAATATCGAAATCTATCAGAGCGACTTCTCTGCTGGTCCAGTGGCTAAGACCACTTTCCCAATGCAGGGGGCCCGAGGTTCGATCCCTAGTCGAACAACTAAGATCCCACATGCTGCCACTAAGAGCCAGCACAGCCAAGAAAATAAATTTTTTTTTTTTTACAGTAAATAAGTCTATCGTATAAATGGTTGCCACTCTAACCTCTCTCTTGCCTCTGCCTCTTAAGTCATTTAAGGTATTCATCTGGCCCAGCTATTATCGCATTCCTAACTCTTTCAAGAAGTACTGCAACTTCAGAGAGGTGTGACTGTTAGGAAAAAGAAATAGATTGCTTGAGAATAGCTAGTGTTAGTTCTGGAATGGGGCTGTCTAATTAGGTACTTCAGTTGAAGGGAAGTGTGAGCTTTTCCCAAAGTGTTACAGATTTTAATTGGCTGTTTGCCCTTGCATCAGAATTCCTTTTCTAAAATAAATGATTTGGAAGGCTCTTATCTTCAAACTCAGACACACAGCTTCAGTTCCTCCTCCCTAGAAAAGTTAACTCTCTAGTTTAAGTCTCCCCAAACTCATCAAACCCCACATTGAAATTGTGAGGCCCCAATAACATTTATCAAGACTTCTCCATTTTTCCTCTTTTTTTTTTCTCTTCCTTCTTTGATAACTTTGCCTATCTTTCATGTCTTATTTTGTTTGGTCACAATCTTTTAACATTCTGGTTCTCTTTTGATTGTTTTACCTTGGTAATTCTTCTGCTTATTCTGTTTTCCCTTATTCTCCCTTCATTTCAGAACCCCTTTCCAATGAACCTGCTTTTGCTCCTGTAAGGAACAGTTTGCATGTTGAAAGGCTTGCCTGAAATTTCATGATGCTAAGCAGCCCTTTCAAATCCTTTCTGAAACTGAGGGGGATGAATGGTAAAATCATGCAGGGAGACTCTACTCTAGAATATTATAGTAGAGTATATATAGAGTATATAGTAGAGTATTTGGGGGGATTCTCCAGAGAAACAGAACCAATAGGAAACTCTGTGAGATTTATGATAATGAATTGGCTCACACAGTTATGGAGGCTGGAAAGTCACAGATCTCCAGGGCTGATGTCATAGTTTGAGTGCAAAAGCCAGACACTGCCGTAGAATGAGGAAGAACTGATATCCAAGCTCGAAGGCCATCAGGCGGGAGAACTCTCTCTGACTTGTGGGAGGTCAGCCTTTTGTTTTATTCAGATCTTCAACTGATTGGATGAGGCCCACTCACATTAGGGAGGGCAGTCTGCTTTACTTGGGTCCACCCATTTACATGTTAATCTCATCCAAACACACCCACACAGGAACTCTCAGAGTTGACTATTGTCTGGGTACCCAGTGATCCAGTCAAGACAATACATAAAATTAATCCCCTATAAGCAGCTCTTCCTTTCTCAGTAACCACACAATCTTGGGTTTAGGGTTATTTGTTGTGACGGGCAGGTGTTGGCCAGCGCCTCTGGGTTATTTGTTGTTTGATGTATACAGATGTTGAACCAAAATAAGGACTGGAATGTCAGTCCAGAGTTGGAACATTATTTTTAAGTTTTATGCCATTCTGGTTTCACAAGCTCCTTATGTACCCTTTACCAGATTGTGTACATTCTCTTTTTATTGGTCTCTGTCTCCCATTCCTCACAGGAATTGTTCCACATCTTCCCATTTTCCAAGGTTCCTTGCCAGCTCCTGCCCCTTTGAACTCTGCTTAAGATCTGGCCTCTCCTTTCACAGATGGGAGAAACCGCGACTCAGGTTCATTGCTCTCCCTAAGGCCACACGGCCACTGAACAGTCAAGCTGAAGTTTTAATTTGAAACTAGTGGGCTTCTTAGTCCCAAGAAGGCTCTTGGGGCCTGCTGGGTGGGAGGCATCATGCTAAGTGTTAAATGTCCTTGCTTTTTCAACACCTCTGGACTTCTCCCTGCCTTTGTCCTCCCCATTTCTGGAAAGGTACGTCCTGTTTCAGCCAGTATTTCCCTGCCCCTGCTACCTGCAACACTCGGCTTGATCTTACTGTCAGTCACTTTGTGCTTCTAATTTTTTTTTCTTTCTTGTTTATTTTTCCCCTTTGTCTTATATAAGTGTAATTCTGTCCTCCTAAAAAAACTCTCCCTTAACCCTATGTCCTTCTAAAGCTACTAGTGATCTCTTTTTCTTTTACTCTCCATTCTTTTATTATTATTATTATTATTATTCCAGATAAGCCCTCAGTCTGCCCATCCATGGAAAACTATTCCTGGCAAAGTCCTGGAGAACATCCTGTTTCATCAGATGTAGTGGCTGCTCTGTTTGAGTCCACAGCATTTGTCCCCATTGACCACTTCTTCCAGAAACTCTCATTTCTTCTCTTTTCTTGCACTGTTTTCCTCATTTTCTGCTCAACCCTTCCCTCAATGGTTCTCTCAATTGGTTGTGCATCAGAATCACCTGGAGAGCTTGTTAGGCCACAGGCTGTTGGCCCCAACCCAGAGCTTCTGACTCAGCAGGTCTAGGATGGGGTCTAGGGTTTGGCATCTAATGAATTCCAGGTGATGCTGATGGATTCCAGGTGCTCCAGAAACCACATTTTGATGCTGATTTTGCTGGTTTTTCAGAATGTTCTCTCTTTGTGAGCTCTTCTTAGTGTCATTTTATTTGGGGTGGTTGGATGGCATCACCGATTCAATGGACATGAACTTTGGCAAACTCTGGGAGATGGTGAGGAACAGGGAAGCCTGGTGTGTTGCAATCCATGGGGTCGCAAAGAATTGGACACGACTTGGCAACTGAATAACAAAATACGTCTCATAGATTCTGGATCATCGATTTCTGAAATTCCGTCTCTCATTCCCACTTCTCTCCAGTCTGGCAGGTAGGTGTCCTTTAAGATTATTTCCAGTATTTCTTGGAAGAGGCACTTTTGGCATTTGGGATGTAGCAGTTCTCTGTTGAGTGGGGCTGTCCTCTTCCTTGAAGAACGCTTAGTGGCACCTAGCCACTGGAACAACCACAGCAAACATTTTGTAACTGTGTGAACTTAGGCAACGTAATGGACCTCTCTGAGTCTCAATTTCTCAGGTCTGTGAAAAGAAGTTAAGAACTCCTTCACAAGGTTATTGTGAAGATTAGCAGTGAGGAACACTGAGCTCTCTTCTCTGACACAGATGGGCACTCAGCAAATAATAGCTCTATGGGCCTGATAATCTCTACCTCGTATCCCGGCAGCTGCCCATGTCCTGCTCACACAGCCTTGGTGCTCCAACCCTTGCTCATACTACTACAAAAGTAGCTTCTAAGAGGCGGGGTTTAAAACGCAGAGATCGCTTTCTGCTTGGGCATCTTCATGCATCTCATCACACATACAGTAAACCTCAAGTCCTTAGCCTATGAGTAGCCTACATATCCGAGAATCTCTCCAAGTGAAGTTCAGTTCAGTTCAGTTCAGTTGTGTCCGATTCTTTGCGACCCCATGAACTGCAGTATGCCAGTCCTCCCTGTCCATCACTAACTCCCAGAGTCCACCCAAACCCATGTCCATCGAGTCGGTGATGCCATCCAACCATCTCATCCTCTGCCCTTCTCCTCCTGCCCTCAATCTTTCCCAGCATCAGGGTCTTTTCAAATGAGTCAGCTCTTCACATCAAGTGAGGTTCAGGAGGCTTCTTCTGGATTCTAAAGTACCTCATTCCTTTGTAACTTAATGAGGTAAATAGTCACCATTAATAATAAATGACCTGGCAGAAATTTCTTTTAGCCTAGATTTCCTATTGCAAAATACAGCAAGAAACACTTAGAATCATGAGGGTTTTGGATCTGTCAATAAAGGATCAAGAAGTCATACAGATGGAAGAATTCAGAAGGTGAATTTTCTGAAGTCGTGTCTAGCATAGGCACACAATTTTTTGTGTAACACTACAGTTACATGTATCTATGAATCATTATAAATTGTAATAATCACATAGAATATGAGCTTAATAACAGAAATATCTGAGCTGAACACACATGACATGCATTGAAACAAGGAGACTTAACTGCCCCTCCTCCTGCTTCTTTTCCTGATCCCAGGCGGCTCACTTTACTTGTCCTCTCTGGGAGCTATGTTAGATGTGGCTACATCTACTGTGGTGCAAGACTCGTAACTGGGCCCTGGAAGAGCCTCAGTGTAACTGGGAGAATAAGGTACTGACATAATCTTGTTCCAGTATGCCTGGAGCCAAATCAATTTATATCTGTCATCTCTTTTTTCCACAAAAGAGAACACACAAAATAATCCTTAATCTCACATATCTTTGTTGTTTTTGTAAAACATCACGTTACAACCTCAGTGGCCATCAACGGACAAATGGATAAAGAAGAATATCCCACTGTGTGTATATATACACACACACACACAATGGAGTACTATCCAGCCATAAAAAGAATGAAATCTTACCATTTGTGATAAAGTGGATAGACTTAGAGGGTATTATGCTAACTGAAGTAAGAGAAAGACAAATGCTGTCTTTCACTTACATGAGGAATCTAAAAAACAAAACAGGGATTTCCCTGGTGGTCCAGTGGTCAAGAATCTGCCTTCCAACACAGGGGACATGGGTTAGATCCCCTGCTGGGGAAATAAGATCCCACGGGCCCCAGGGCAGCTGGGCCTATATGCTGCAACTACTGCGCTTGCGCACTCCACAGCCTGCGCACCACAACTGGAGCGAAGCCCGGGTGTGACAATGGAAACCCCATGAGCTGCAACCAAGATCCTGATGCTGCAACCAACGCAGCCAAATAAATGCATATTTTTTAAAATAGTAAGAATGAAAAGGGACCTCCCTCGTGGTACAGTGGACGAGAATCCACCTGCCGGTGCAGGGAACACGGGTTTGACCCCTGATCTGGGAAGATTCCACGTGTCAAAGAGCAACTAAGCCCCTGAGCCTCAACGCCTGAGCCCATGTGCCGCAACTACTGAAGCCCAGGGGTCCTGGAGCCTGTGCTCCTCAGCCAGAGGAGCCACAGCAACGAGACGTCCTCGCATTGCAACGAAGAGCAGCCCCCGCTCACTACAACTAGAGAAAGCCCTGCACACAGCAACCAAAAATAAAACAAATTTTTTAAAAGCAGTAAAAAAAAGAAAAGAAAAACATTAACAAAATAGAAACAGAATCATAGATACAGAAAACAAGTGGTTGCCCTCAAAGGCCTGGGAAATCTTTTTCTGGTCTGAGGGTATAAATATCTGACCCATACTCACGGTTTTCCTATGCTCTGAATTTTCTCAGGGCCTAGGCTTTTGAAACTAAAAACAGACTCTTTTTTCTCTCTCCTTCCATCATGGTATTTTCTAATTTACAAAATAGTCTAGATGTCTAAGTGGGGCAAAATCCAAGAGGATGTATACGTGTATGTTGCAATGGAGGGCAGGGGTGGGTGGGGGGAGGCAGTGATGTTGGTGGAGGGGATGAGGCAGACAGAAGAAAAAAAAACAAGAAAACAGTATCATTTACTATTTTAAGCCTTGCATCCGTTTTAAAACTTCAGCCTTTTTAGAGATGCTTGTGATAAACTTTCATAATATTTCAAGGAGGACATGGGTAAAACTCACAACATTTGAAATTTTTAAGCCTTGACCCATTATGATCTGTCAAAAAGATAGAGCCACTTTCAAATCCAATAAATACTCTTCATTCGCTTCAGCCATTTAAGAAATGTTTTCAGAGCCTACTGTATGGCCGGGCCTAGGTGCTAGAATATAGCAGTGTGCAAAGACGAAAGAAATTCCCGCCCTCAAGGATTTTACTTTCTAGAAGGGGAAAACAGACAACCAAGAAATCAAGTAAAACAGAATGTAGGAAGACGATAAACACAATGGAGAGGAATAAAGCTGAAGATGTGGGGGAAAGGTTGCAGTTTTAAATGGGAATATCAGTGTTCCTTAGTATTTTTGTTTGTTGTTTCACAAACAAAAATGAGGGGGCAGGTTCTGACGGCAGGGAGGAGGCCCCTCCTTGTCAGGGATGAGTGGGTCTCACAGGACCACGAGGACCCAGCACAGAAACATCTTTGAGATGCAGCGGTCCTTGTCGACTGGCTTGGACTTCTTGCCCTTGCCACCGTTGGAAACCTCCGCCCACCTCTCCTTCGCGTTCTCCAGCACCTATTGCAGTGCCTGTCGGAGGCCTTCACAGGGTCCAGGAGCTTCTTGTTGTTTCAGCATTGATGGGCACTTGGGTGTTGTTCTTGACCAACTGTGTGAGCATGGAGAGTGGCCTCGAGTTAACCTTCTCCTCCTCCCGCTTCTGCAGCTTCTCTGGGATCATCTCACTCCTGGGTTTCTTGAGAAGGCCCATGGGTGGTGGTGGTGGTGGCCACGCTCTCAGGTCACTTCTGTCTCCTCTGAGTTTCCTTGGCCTCTTCACTGCCTATTTCAGACTTTGATTTCTAAAGGGGAGGAGGCTGGGTGGCTCCCAGGCTCCATCCTTTCCTCAGAGAAGAGCGGAGTGGGGACAAAGAGGTGTCTGCCATGGGGGCCTGGCTGGTCTCCATGCACCAGAGTCCCCAGGGTGCAGAAGGGCAGTGAGAGGGGGCTCAGCTCTTTGGGAGGTGGTGACAAGGCTGGAGGCTTCTATCTGGGGAAGAGACTCGAGAATACTCTGAAAGTATCAAGAAATCTCAACTTATCCCGCTCTTGGAGAGCATCTCCTGTTATTATGGAGAGGGCTGGTTTCCTCGGGTTCTTCGCCATATGAGACCTGTTATGTGTTAGTCCCTTGGTCATGTCCGACTCTTTGCGACCCCATGGACTGTAGCCCACCAGGCTCCTCTGTACATGGGATGTTCCAGGCAAGAATATTGGAGCGGGTAGCCATTCCCTTCTCCAGGGCATCCTCCCAACCCAGGAATGGAACCTGGGTCTCCTGCATTGCAGGCTGATTCTTTACCATCTGAGCCACAAGGGAAGCCCTCTGTTGTCTTGGGTTAACCAATTGTCCTGAGTCTTCTCAGGACTCCTAGAAGGCTCCTAGGAGTTTTGACAATTGGATGGAAAAAAAACAAAACAAAATCAGATAGTTAGGGCTCCCCTGACAGTAGGGGGCTCCAGTTATCCATATGACAAAAATAAAACAAATGTTTTCATTGTAGAAGATTTGTTTTCATAGCGTTATTGGATATAGAGTTTAAGATACATGCATAAATATCTTTTACAAAGGATATCTTAAAGGGCTGTCATTGTAAGAGGTGCTTAGAAAATGTAAGATGAGAATTGTCACTCACAGATATGTAGCATGAGATAATTATTGAAAATTTACTGTATCATTATCAACATTTATGGAAGGCCTAATAAGTGTCTGCACTAAGTGGTTTTCATTCATTATCTCATTTAATCCTCATAACAATGCTGGGATAATCATGTGTGTGTTAGTTGCTTGGTCGTGTCCAACTCTTTGTGACCCCATGAACTGTAACCCTCCAGGCTCCTCTGTCCATGGGGTTCTCCAGGCAAGAATACTGGAGTGCGGGAGAACAAGATGGTGGAGGAGTAAGTGGACATGGAGTACATCTCTCTCCACAGATACATCAGGAATACACCATCAGACACAGAAGTGCATGCAGAACACCAGCTGAGAGGGACAGGAGTACCTGATCAGCAGAAAAGAACATATACAACCACACAAATCTCAGTAGGATGAAGGAACTAGGGGGAAAAACAGGAGTGTTAGTAGGACTGGACCTGCACTCCGCGGGTGGGGGAACTGAAGCAGGGGTCCGATCCCCACAGCAGGGCTATTGTCTGAGTCAGAGGAGAAACATTTAAGGTTGAAAGTGAAACAGCTGACCTGTGGCAGCCTAAACAGAATGAGAATCAGACAGTCCTTGCCACAGTCATATACACACCCCAGAGAGGGACACAGATCCCCTGAAAGGTGGAGCGGCTGGGAGCTGGAGTTTAGGGATTGTGGAGCAATCCCAGGGCCAGGGCTGCTGTTGACTGCGGAGAGATGGATCGAGGGGCTGTGAGGGAGGAGATTGTGGTGGGAAATGCCTGTGGAGGAAAGCCAGGCAGCCTCAGAAGCGATACTGCTGAGTCACGTGTAGGGGGTGGAGCCATCATCATAGCCTCTCTCTCCCCACAAGCCTGCATCAGCAGCTAAACAATAGAAAGGCTGGCTCATCAAACACCTGATGTACTGAACCACAGAGTAGCACCCCACCCAGGGTGCCCCTTTAAGTGCCTGATGAGCCGACCTACAGAGTAGGACCCCAACCAGGGGACCCCTCTGTGTGCCTGATGAGCCAAACAACAGAAAAGGACCGCAGGCAAGGGAGCCCTCTAAGTGCCTAAACCAGCGGAGATAAAGACTGGCCAAAGAGGCCTTCTGATCACCAGCTACAAGAGGCTCAAAAAACTCTGATAGGGCCATAACTCCTGCAGCAGAGGCAGTCTGTGTCCCTGCACAATTGGCGCCGCCAGGGTCCCCGCGAGCCAAGCAGCTGCACCACCTTCACGCTCAATTCTCACTGGGGCAGAGCTGCCACAGGCAAGAAAAGTCTTGTGTCTATGCACGCAGGGTTGCTTCCGTCGCGTCCGACTCTCTGCAACCCTGTAGACTGTAGCCTGCCAGGCTCCTCTGTCAGGGAGGTTCTCCAGGCAAGAATACTGGAGGTTATTGGCTAATACTGGTTGCTGTACCCTTCTAGAGCACCATATTTCCTGCTGCGCTAGCCACCAACCCCCCTGAGGACCTGGTGCTGCCAGAACCCCTGCGACCCAAGCAGCTGCACCACCTCCACGCCTGGCCCTCTCAGGGGCAAACCCAAGTCCTCCAGGGCAGCCTCTGAAGCAAACCCTAGTGGACGACCCACCTACAGAGATGGAAATAAAATCACAATTGAAACCCAGGGGTGGTGTGGCTAAGGAAGAAGACACAAAACCTTCCCACCAGCTATACAAGCTGCAGATTAAATCCATACAATCAACTTGGCAGACTCTGTGTCTATGGAATATATAAAAGGATATTAAGAGCTCCCACAGGAGAAAATGCACTAGTTCTGATAGCTGTGGACATTGGAGGCAAGAACACACAGGAGTAGGACCAGACTAGAATCTGAGCGGCCCCCACAGCAGGGCCAGAGAGCAGCACAGTGTTGGAGGGCATCCTAGGGAGGTGAGGTGGACTGTGACTCCCAGCGAGCGAAAGGACTCGGACAGCAGTGACTCAAGAAAACCGATTAATAGATTCAATGCAATCCCTATCAAGCTACCAATGGTATTTTTCACAGAACTAGAACAAATAATTTCACAATTTGTATGGAAATACAAAAAACCTCGAATAGCCAAAGTAATCTTGAGAAAGAAGAATGGAACTGGAGGAATCAACCTGCCTGACTTCAGACTCTACTACAAAGCCACAGTCTTCAAGACAGTATGGTACTGGCACAAAGACAGAAATATAGACCAATGAAACAGAATAGAAGCCAGAGATAAACCACGAACCTATGGACACCTATCTTGACAAAGGAGGCAAGGATATACAAGGAAAAAAAGACAACCTCTTTAACAAGTGTGCTGGGAAAATGGTCAACCACTTGTAAAAAGAAGAAACTAGAACACTTTCTAACACCATACAACAAAAAATAAACTCAAAATGATTAAAGATCTAAAATGTCAGACCAGAACTATAAAACTCCTAGAGGAGAACATAGGCAAAACGCTCTCTGACATAAATCACAGCAAGATCCTCTATGACCCACCTCCAAGAATATTGGAAATAAAAGCAAAACTAAACAAATGGGACCTAATGAAACTTAAAAGCTTTTGCACAACAAGGAAAACTATAAGCAAGGTGAAAAGACAGCCCTCAAATTGGGAGAAAATAATAGCAAATGAAGAAACCGACAAAGGATTAATCTCAAAAATATACAAGCAACTCCTGCAGCTCAATTCCAGAAAAATAAATGACCCAATCAAAAAATGGGCCAAAGAACTAAACAGACATTTCTCCAAAGAAGACATACAGATGGCTAACAACACATGAAAAGATGCTCAACATCACTCATTATCAGAGAAATGCAAATCAAAAACCACAATGAGGTACCATTACACGCCAGTCAGGATGGCTGCTATCCAAAAGTCTACAAGCAATAAATGCTGGAGAGGGTGTGGAGAAAAGGGAACCCTCTTACACTGTTGGTGGGAATGCAAACTAGTACCGCCACTATGGAAAACAGTGTGGAGATTCCTTAAAAAACTGGAAATAGAACTGCCATATGATCCAGCAATCCCACTTCTGGGCATACACACTGAGGAAACCAGATCTGAAAGAGACACATGCACCCCAATGTTCATCGCAGCACTGTTTATAATAGCCAGGACATGGAAGCAACCTAGATGCCCATCAGCAGATGAATGGATAAGGAAGCTGTGGTACATATACACCATGGAATATTACTCAGCCGTTAAAATGAATTCATTTGAATCAGTCCTAATGAGATGGATAAAACTGGAGTTATACAGAGTGAAGTAAGCCAGAAAGATAAAGAACATTACAGCATACTAACACATTTATATGGAATTTAGAAAGATGGTAATGATAACCCTATATGCAAAACAGAAAAAGAGACACAAATGTACAGAACGGACTTTTGGACTCTGTGGGAGAAGGCGAGGGTGGGATGTTTTGAGAGAACAGCATGTATATTATCTATAGTGAAACAGATCACCAGCCCAGGTGGGATGCATGAGACAAGTGCTCGGGCCTGGTGCACTGGGAAGACCCAGAGGAATCGGGTAGAGAGGGAGGTGGGAGGGGGGATCGGGATGGGGAATACATGTAAATCCATGGCTGATTCATATCAATGTATGACAAACCCACTGCAGTGTTGTGAAGTGATTAGCCTCCAACTGGTAGGAATAAATGAAAAAAAAAGAAAAGAAAACCGATTATTATCTTCTGTTTTGACTTATTCTGTAGATTCTTTTGGATTTTTTTTTTTCTTTTTTCTTTCCCCCCTCTGTTGTAGTTGTTGATTTTATTGGCACTGTGAAGTCTAATTAAGTTTTTGAGCCTTTTCTTTCTCAGTCACATTTTTTGTTGTTATTATAAACCTCTGCCTCTCTATTGGACTTTTGCAGTTCTGTGAAATTTTCTTTTTTTTCTTTTCTTTTTTAATTTTTTTAAAAAATCTATTGTTATTTTTTCTACATTTATTCCTTTGTTTGCTTTTCCTACTGTTCTTTTCCTCTTGAAGTTAATTTTTTAATGTATATAAATCTTCTTTATCTACCTCTGTTTAACTTTACATATCTATTCTTTCTTTCTTTTCTTTCCTGTCCTCTCAACATATTTGTTCATTTTATTTTCATTGCTTTATTCCCCAATTGACACCCTGCTTCAGTTTTGTTTTCCAGTTTGTGCTTTAGTGAGTTTTGTTCTTAACTGGTAGATATAATTTTTGGTTTCCTTTGTTCCCTGGGTCAATCTATTCTACTTTATTTTTGTTGGACTGTTTTGATTCTGCTTATGGGTGTATATGTATATGTGTATATCCAGTCACACTTTTTATGGTTATTATAAACCTCTGCCTCTACATTGGGCTTTTGCAATTCTGTGGAGTTTTCCTTTTTGTTTTTTTTTCTTTTTCCTTTCTTCTTCCTTTTATTCTTTTCTAGTTTTTATCATTTAAATTTTTTAAATCTATTATATTTTTTACACATTTATTCCTTTGTTTGCCTTTCCTACTATTCTTTTCTCCTTGCAGTTAATCTTTAATGTATATAAATCATCATCATCCACCTCTATTTAACTTTGCATATGTATTCTTTTTTTCCTTTCCTCTCAACATATTTGTTAGGTTTGTTTTCATTGCTTTATTCCCCACTTGGCACCCTGCTTTAGTTTTGTTTTCCAGTTTGTGCTTTAGTTAGTTTTGTTCTTAACTGGTAAATATAATTTTTGATTTCCTTTGTTCACTGGGTCAAACTACTGTATTTTATTTTTGTTGGACTGTTTGACTTTGCTTATGGATGTATATGTGAATATTCCATTATTTTAATTATCATTTTCCTGATTTTGTAACTGCCATTTGTCTGGGGTTCCTCTTTGGTTTCTCGTTTTGGGGTATTTGTTTTAATCTCACTTAATGCCATAGCAAACCACTTGTGGAATCTTCGTTCCTGACCAGAGATCAAGCCCTGAGCCTTTGAAGTGGGAGCACTGACTCCAAGACCCTAGACTACTTCCTTCTCCTGGGGATCCTCCTGACTCAGGGACTGAACCCAGGTCTTCCGCATTGCAGACTGATGCTTTATGCTCTAAGCCACCAGGGAAGCCTGAGCTAACCCTTAGGGACTACCAAATAGTGAGAACTCACACAAAGGAAATCACTTGAAACAAGACCTGGCATCACCCAACCACCAGTATCACCTGTGCAAGATGCCTCATCTAAACAACAAACAAAACAAAAATACAAACCCAATCATCAGCAGATGGGATTACCACCTCACTCAGCCTTGCCCATCAGAGGAAAAACAAACAAACAAACAAAATAACAAAAAAACTCAGCACAAATCTCATCCTATACTAAGCTTACACAAACAACTGTACCAAACTTAGGACAGAAACCAAAAGGAAGAAAGAATTCAACCTTGAAGCCTGGGAAAAGGAGACCTCAAACACAATAAATTTTTTTAAAAAGTAATGAAAAGGCAGAGAAATAATACACAAATGAAGGAACAAACTAGGAACACTGAAGTCCAAATAAATGAAGAGGAATTAGCCAAACTACCTGAAAAAGAATTCAGAATAATGATAGTAAAGATGATCCAAAACCTTGAAAACAGAATGGAGAAAATGCAAGAATCAATTAACAAAGACCTAGAAGAATTAAAGAATTAACATACAGAGACAAACAACACAATTACTGAAATTAAAAATATTCTAGAAGGAATCAATAGCAGAATATCTGGAGCAGAAGAACGAATCAGTGAGCTGGAAGATAAAATGGTGGAAATAACTTCTGAAGAGCAGAATAAAGTAAAAAGAATGAAAAGAACTGAGGATAGTCTTAGAGACCTCTGGGACAATATCAAACACACCAACATTTGAATTATAAGGGTCCCAGAAGAAGAAGAGAAAATGAAAGGGTATGAAAAAATTTTTGAAGAGATTATAGTTGAAAATTTCCCCAACGTGGAAAAGGAAATATTCGATCAAGTCCAAGAGGCACAAAGAGTCCCATACAGGATAAACCCAAGGAGAAACACACCAAGACACATACTAATCAAACTAACAAAGACTAAACACAAAGAAAGAATATTAAAAGCAGCAAGGGAGAAGCAACAAGAAACAAACAAGGGAAACCCCATACGCTTAACATCTTATCTTTCAGCAGAAAATCTGCAGGCCAGAAGGGAATGGCAGGATATATTTAAAGTACTGAAAGAGAAAAATCTACAACCAAGATTACTGTACCCAGCAGGGATCCCATTCAAAATTGATGGAGAAATAAAAAGCTTTTCAGACAAGCAAAAGTTAAGAGAATTCAGTACCACCAAACCAGTTTTACAACAAATATTGAAGGGATTTATATAGTCAAGAAATAGAAGATAAAAGATCTACAAAATCAACCCCAACCAATTAAGAAAATGGCAAAAAGAACATATATATCAATAATTACTTTAAATGTAAATGGATTAAATGCTCCAACCAAAAGACGCAGACTGGCTGAATGGATACATAAATAAGACCCATATATATGCTGTCTACAAAACCCACTTCAGATCTAAAGACACATATAGACTGAAAGTGAGAGGATGGAAAAATATATTCCATGCAAATGGGAATGAAAATAAAGCTGGAGTAGCAATCCTCATATCAGACAAAATAGACCTTAAAATAAAGAAGATTACAAGAGATAAAGAAGGATACTACATAATGATCAAGGGATCAATCCAAGAGGAAGACATAACAATTGTAAATATCTATGCACCCAACATAGGAGCACCTCAATACATAAGACAAATACTTACAGACATAAAAGGAGAAACTGACAGTAACACAATAATAGTAGGAGACGTTAACACCCCATTCACACCAATGGACAGATCATCAAAACAGAAAATTAATAAGGAAACACAAGTCTTAAATGATACATTAGATGAGATGGATCTCACTGATATCTTCAAGACATTCCATCCAAATGCAGAAGAATACACCATCTTCTCAAGTGCACATGGAACATTCTCCAGGATAGATCACATCTTGGGTCACAAATCAAACCTCAGTAAATTTAAGAAAATTGAAATCATATCAAGCATCTTCTCTGACCACAGTGCTATGAGACTAGATATCAGTTACAAGAAAAAAACTGTAAGAAACACAAACACATGGAGATTAAACAACACGTTTCTAAATAACCAACAGGTTACTGAAGAAATCAAAAGGGAAATAAAAAAACTTCTAGAAACAAATGACAATGAAAATACAACTCAAAGCCTATGGTATGCAGCAAAAGCAGTTCTAAGAGGGAAGTTTATAGCAATACAATCCTACCTCAAGAAACAAGAAAAACATCAAATAGACAACCTAATTTTATACCTAAAACAACTGGAAAAAGAAGAACGACCAAAAAAAAATTAATAGAAGGAAAGAAATCATTAAGATCTGACCAGAAATAAATGGAAAAGAGATGAAGGAAACAATAGTAAAGATTAATAAAACTAAAAGCTGGTTCTTTGAGAAGATAAACAAAATTGACAAACTTTTAGCCAGACTCATCAAGAAAAATAGACAGAAAAATCAAAACAACAAAATTAGAAATTAAAAAGGAGAGATTACAACAGACAATGCAGAAATACAAAGGATTATAAGAGACTATTATGAACAACTATATGGCAATGAAATGGATAACCTGGAAGAAATGGACAGATTCTTAGAAAAGTTCAATCTTCCAAGAGTGAACCAGGAAGAAATAGAAATTATGAACAACCCAGTTACAAGCATTGAAATAGAAGCTGTGATCAAAAATCTCCCCCAAAAACAAAAACCTAGGACCAGGTGGCTTCACAGGAGAATTCTATCAAACATTTAGAGAAGAGCTAATGCCTATCCTTCTAAAACTCTTTCAAAAAATTGCAGAGGAAGGAATACTTCCAGACTCATTCTATGAGGCCACCATCACCCTGATACCAAAACCAGACAAAAATGACACATAAAAAGAAAACTACAAGCCAATATCACTGATGAACATAGATACAAAAATCCTGAACAAAATTTAAGCAAACAGAATTCAGCAACACATCAAAAAGTTCATATGCCATGATCAAGTTGGGTTTATTCCAGGAATGCAAGGATTCTTCAATATACACAAATCAATCAATGTGATATATCATATTAACAAATTGAAAGATAAAAACTATATAATAATCTCAATAGATGCAGAAAAAGCCTTTGACAAAATTCAGCACCATTTATGATGATAACTCTTCAAAAAATGGGCATCGAAGGAACCCACCTCAACCCAGTAAAGGCCATATATGATAAACCTATGGCAAACATTATTCTCAATGATGAAAGCATTCCCCCTAAGATCAAGAACAACACAAATGTGTCCACTTTCACCACTATTATTCAACATAGTTCTGAAAATCCTAGCTACAGTAATCAGAGAAGAAAAAGAAATAAAAGGAATCCAAATAAGAAAAGAAGTAAAGCTCTCATTGTTTGCAGATGGGATGATACTGTTCACAGAAAACCCTAAAGAGAGTATCAGAAAATTACTAAAGCTAATCAATGAATTTATCAAGGTTGCAGGATCCAAAATCAATACACAGAAATCACGTCCATTTCTATATACTAACAATGAAAAATCAGAGAAATTAAGAAATCAATCCCATTCACCATTGCAACAAAAAGAATAAAATATCTAGGAATAAGCTTACCTAAGGAGACAAAAGAACTGTACACAGAAAATTATAAGACACTGATGAAAGAAATCAAAGACAATATAAACAGATGGAGAGATATTCCATGTTCCTGGGCAGGAAGAATCAATATTGTGAAAATGACTATACTACAAAACACAATCTACAGATTCAATGTGATCCCTATCAAATTACCAATAGCATTTTTCACAGAACTAGAACAAAAAATTTCATAATTCATATGCAAACACAAAAGACTCTGAATAGCCAAAGCAGTCTTGAGAAAGAATACTGGAGCTGGAGGAATCAAGCTTCTTGACTTCAGGTTATACTACAAAGCTATCAAGACAGTAGGGTACTGGCACAAAAACAGAAATATAGACCAATGGAACAAGATATAAAGCCCAGAAATAAACCCATGCACCTATGGGTACCTTATTTTTGACAAAGGAGGCAAGAGTATACAATGGGGCAAAGACAGCTTCTTCAATAAATGGTGCTGGGAAAACTAGACAGCTACATGTAAAAGAATGGAATTAGAACACTTCCTAACACCATACACAAAGATAAACTCAAAATGGATTAAAGACCTAAATGTAAGACCAGAAACTATAAAACTCTTAGAGGAAAACAGGCAGAACACTCGATGACATAAATCAAAGCAAGATCCTCTGTGACCCACCTCCTAGAGTAACAGAAATAAAAACAAGTGGGACCTGATTAAACTTAAAAGCTTTTAACTTAAAAACTTTTGCACAGCAAATATCATAAGCAAGGTGGAAAATCAACCCTCAGAATGGGAGAAAATAATAGCAAATGAAACAACTGACAAAGGATTAATTTCCAAAATATATAAGCAGCTCATATAGCTCAATACCAGAGAAACCAACAACCCAATCAAAAAGTGGGGGAAAGACCTAAACAGACATTTCTCCAAAGAAGACATACACATGGCTAACATACACATGAAATGATGCTCAGCATTGCTCATTATTCAGTTCAGTTCAGTTCAGTCGCTCAGTCGTGTCCGACTCTTTGCAACCCCATGAATCGAAGCACACCAGGCCTCCATGTCCATCACCAACTCCCGGAGTTTACTCAAACTCATGCCCATTGAGTCAGTGATGCCATCCAGCCATCTCATCCTCTGTAGCCCCCTTCTCCTCCTGCTCCCAATCCCTCCCAGCATCAGGGTCTTTTCCAGTGAGTCAACTCTTCACATGAGGTGGCCAAAGTATTGGAGTTTCAGCTTCAGCATCAGTCCTTCCAATGAACACCTAGGACTGATCTCCTTTAGGATGGACTGGTTGGATCTCCTTGCAGTCCAAGGGACTCTCAAGAGTCTTCTCCAACACCACAGTTCAAAAGCATCAATTCTTCGGCGCTCAGCTTTCTTCACAGTCCAACTCTCACATCCATACATGACCACTGGAAAAACCATAGCCTTGACCAGATGGACCTTTGTTGGCAAAGTAATGTCTCTGCTTTTTAATATGCTATCTAGGTTGGTCAGAGAAATGCAAATCAAAACTACAATGAGATATCACCTCACACCAGTCAGAATGGCCATCATCAAAACGTCTACAAAAAATAAATGCTGGAGAGGATGTGGAGAAAAGGGAAATGTTGGTGGGAATGTAAATTGATACAGCCACTACGGAAGACAGTATGGAGATTCCTTAAAAAACTAGGAATAAAACCACCATTTGACCCAGCAATCCCACTCCTAGGCATATACCCTGAGGAAACCAAAATTGAAAAAGACACATGTATCCCATTGTTCACTGCAACACTATTTACAATAGCTAGAATGTGGAAGCCACCTGGATGTCCATCGACAGATGAATGGATAAAGAAGTTGTGGTACATATACACAAAGGAATATTACTCAGCCATAAAAAGAAATGCCTTTGAGTCAATCCTAATGAGGTGGATGAACCTAGAACCTATTATACAGAGTGAAGTAGGTCAGAAAGAGAAAGATAAATATCATCTTCTAACGCACACATACAGAATCTAGAAAAATGGTACTGAAGAATTTACCTACAGGGCGGCACTGGAGAAACAGACATGGAGAATAGACTTATGGACGTGGGGAGAGGGGAGGAGAGGGTGAGATGTATGGAAAGAGTAACATGGAAACTTACATTACCATATGTAAAATAGATAGCCAATGGGAATTTGCTGTATGTCTCAGGAAATTCAAACAGGGGCTCTGGATGGGTGGGATGGGAGGGGTGGGACGGGAGGGAGATGGGAGGGAGGTTCAAAAGGGAGGGGATATATGTATACCTATGGCTGATTCATGTTGAGGTTTGACAGAAAACAACAAAATTCTGTAAAGCAATTATTCTTCAATTAAAAAATAAATTAATAAAAAAATATCAGTCAAAAAAAATAAAGAATACTGGAGTGGATAGTCATTCCCTCACCCAGGGGATCTTCCCAACCCCAGGATCAAACCTGAGTCTCCTCCATTGCAGGTAGATTCTTTACCCCCTGAGTCACCAGGGAAGGGGATAATCATAAGTGTAAGTAACCATAGACAGAGTCACAGTCAGCAGCCCCAAGTTACACAGGGCTCCTCCCCAGGTTTGCTCTCTGAGAACCACTAGAACTTACTGCTGGGAAATCCTTCTTTTCCTTGTGAATAGTCGCTAGTATCCTGGAAACCAGTCAAGCCTTTATAGGAAGTCTCTTGTTCTGGACTTGGAGAGACAGGGAGAGAATATTCATAGTCTGGGGTAGAAAGAAAAACAGGAAATGGTCTCATTTGCTTTGAAATCTGAAACCAGATGTCAAGCGTTCAAGTCATTTCAGCCGGAGTGGAGTTTTGTCTCTGTTCACTTGGCCACTGCAGGCGTATGTGGGGAGGAGGGTGGTCCATGTTTTCAGACCCAAAGCTCCTTTTCCTCTCTTCTTGGTTCAGGGTTAGACCAGGAGGCAGGAAACCTGGATTTCAGCCCAGGCTGCTCTCTGGCTCCTGAAATCGTCATTGTCTTGAGTGTGGAAGTGGGCTGGGGGGAGATGGCGCCACCTCCCTCTGAGCTCAGGTTGGCGTGTAAACGTGCTGCACACACGTGCAGCATCACTGTTGTCAGGAAGATGCAGGAGGAGAGCTGAGGCCCTTGACAGAGAGTAGCCATGCGCAGGATCCACGCAGCTTCCTTTTAAGGGGCCTGAGTGAGGGAACGGGTGTGCTTTGAGCTTGGAAATCTCTGCAAAGGTATATTTTTGAGACTGATGCAAAATCTCAGGCAGTGATGTTCTAGTGACTCAGCACAGTGGGTGGAAGTGATTTTAAATAATGACAGTATCAGCCGTCTTCCTCCTCCTGCTCCTCCTGCCACGGAACACAAACTCTCTGGTCCTGCACCCACTGAGTCAGCTACTCTCTGCGGGCCCGAAATGCAGGCAGCACCACATGTACGTCATGATGCAGCTCTCTGAGACGAGGGGGGAAGCCCATGAGTGCAACGTCCTTCCGTCTCCTCCCCCCAGTCCCAAGCCCAGATAAACAAGGGGTGATGAAAAGGTCACCTTGTACGTTCCCCAGTTTTAAACAGACTTTTCAGAGCAAAGTGAGGTGTAATTATAGCTGCTACCATCAGAGACGAGGGCACTTAAGTTAATTAGAAAGGGAGGCCACCCAATTTCGGTTAGAAGTTGGTAGTATTTTAGAGAGAAAGAAACTGCCGTAATTGGATGGGGCAGCTTACAGATGTCTTTCAGACAAAACAACAGGGGGATTGGCTTGAGAAAGAGGACGCCAGGTTTGCAGCTTGTGAGTTTCTCCATGACCAGAACAGAGATGGCCTCGTGGACCCCAAAATGGTGCCCAGTCTCAGTGTTCTGGTGATGCTGACCAGTGTCCTGGTCTCCACTGGAGACCCCGGGGCCTCTGGAGGCAAGGGGCCAATCAGAGATTTTTCTGGGGCTTTGGAAGGTTGGCAGAGACCCTTGAGCTAGCAAGCAGGAGGAAAAAGGAGGATGGTTTCTTAGGAGAAGAGACCGACCTCAAGAATAAAAATGAACTGGAAATGGAAAAGATGGGAACCAAAGCGAACACTCAGCACGGAGGCCATCTCAGGAGCTGGGTGCAGGGGTGGGAGCCGTGGGTTCATCCCTCACCTCGCTCACCCCAGACTCTGAGTCTCTGAACTGGGAGATGCATGATTGTAAGAAACGAATATTCACTGGGTACTGTGAGAACAAATGCAAATAAAAGCAAGAGGTTCCATCCTCTCTGTTAAAAATAATGGAAGAGATTTCCTTCTCTTCCTTTTACTTTGAGCACTGCCTTCAGAAAACCTGTCATTGTCAGGATCTCTCTTCTTTGAAAGATGTAAATCCTTTTGAAGACTATATTGGCATTTTGTCCCTTTTATGACCCAGAGATGTCTTCATCAGGCACTTCTTTGAAATGTGAATGCCAAGGGAGATGGCTCCTGTCTCCCAGCATAGGTGAGTTGCAAAACATCCTCCTGTCATAAAGTAGAAGTTTGTTTTTCCTTTGGATGGAGTCACATAGGTAACACAGATGGTCACCCCAATTACCAGGTAAAGTTAGGATGAGCTGTGTGAGACCGGTGGTGCTGGCAAGTCCTCTGACTTCAGGACTAGTGGGGTTTATCCTGAGAACCTGTGTGTAATGGGTTGCATCTGCATGGCTCTCTAAAAGGGTGAGATTTCTTTCTGCTTCTGTAATTCTTGATGGATTGTCTGTGCAGTGCATCACATTCCGGTTCAATGCTTATTCAATAACAAAACCTATTTTGTTCTCTACTACCTTTGGGAAGAGAATTTCTGGGTTGGGAGAAGATTTTGCTTTTAGCTTCCTTGGTGGCTCAGACGGTAAAGAATCTGCCTGCAATGTGGGAGACCCAGATTTGGTCCCTGGGTGGGGAAGCTCCCCTGGAGAAGGGAATGGCTACCCACTCCAGTATTCTTGCCTGGAGAATTCCATGAACAAGAGGAGCCTGGCGGGCTGGAGTGCATGGCGTCACCAGGAGCTAGACACCACTGATCCGCTAACACTCTCACTTTCATACTTCCCCAAAGAGTACCTACAATATACGTGTTACGTGCCTGACCTCCTGAATTAAGTCCATATTTCTAAGTACAGTGTACACCACTTGGCTTTTTACAGCTGAAGTTCTCTCAAAGGACCCAACATTTTCCAAGGGATGATCTTAAAGCTCAGTGAAGGATCAGATATTCATTTGTGGTGGTTTCAGAAGGCAAGAGGCTTGTCCAAGCTCATGACAACTGGAGAGAAACAAGAGATTATTAAATTCCTGGACTCCAGGACTCTCCGCTGCCATATCACCCATCCCTAGAAGCCCACATCATTTGGGTTGTCACTGTATTGCACTCTTATATAATTTCTTTTATAGTCACTTGCAATATTCAAATTTTCCCCAAGTTCCTGATCATGGTCTGCTTCATCATGTTTGATGAATTCTTGAAAATAAAAAAAGCACTTTGATCCTCTTCTAGCTAGGTGTGTGAGAGAAATGAGTGCATATTTCCACATTGTAGCAGTTTCATTCATGAGAACCAAAACCTGGACACCACCCAAACGGCTATCCACAGGTGAGTAGGGGACAATTGTGATCTTTCTGTACAAGAAGTCCTGCTCAGCCATTAGAATAAATAAATGATAAAGGCGAGTCCTTAGTAAGTCTCAAAAACATTACAGTGAGCCAGAGAAAACAGCTCCAAAATCACTATATGTTTTCCACTTAGGTGAAATTCTATAATAAACCAAACTAATCTATAGTAAGAGAAAGCATCTCAGTGGTTGCCTGGGTGGAAGTAGACAGATCGACTGCAGATGAGAATGAGGGAACTCTGGGTGATGGTGGATATGTTTTATGTCTTGATTAGGATGGGGGTTGCACAGGTGTATCCATTTATCAAAATAACCTGAATATGTAAAATCAGTTCAGTACAGTCACTCAATTGTGTCTGACTCTTTGCGACCCCAAAGACTGCAGCATGCCAGGCTTCCCTGTCCATCACCATCTCCCAGAGTTTGCCCAAACTCATGTCCATCGAGTTGGTGATGCCATCCAGCTGTCTTCTCCTCTGTCATCTCCTTCTCCTCTTGCCTTCAATCTTTCCCAGCATCAGGGTCTTTTCAAATGAGTCAGTTCTTTATATCAGGTGGCCAAAAATATTCATTCCTTCCAATGAATATTCAGGAGTGATTTCCTTTAGGATTGACTGGTTTGGTCTCTTTGCTGTCCTAGGAACTTTTAAGAGCCTTCTCCGACACTACAGTTCAAAAGCATCAGTTCATTGGTGCTCAGGTTTCTTTATGGTCCAACTCTCACATCCATATATGACTACTGGAAAAACCATAACTTTGACAGTATAGACCTAAAATAGGCATTGGAAAAGATCCTTATGCTAGGAAAGATTGAAGGTAGGAGCAGAAGGGGTTGACAGAGGATGAGATGGTTGGATTGCATCACCCACTTGATGGACCTAAGTTTGAGCAAGCTCCAGTAACTGGTGATGGACAGGGAAGCCTGGCGTGCTGCAGTCCATGGGATCGCAAAGAGTTGGACATGACTGAATGACTGAACTGAACTGAATTATATATAACATACACTTCAGTCAGGTTTCTTCAGGAAAAAATCATTTTCCCCTTTATGCACAAAATTTGAAATTTAAAAAGGTGCAATTTTCTGAATCAATCAAGGTGACCTGGTGCCTATGAAGATGGGAGCACGGTCCTCCTGCAGGGCCCTCTGAATATGTCACAGGCTTACAAGGGTGTTAAGGTTATCCTAGTCCCCAGTCTCTGAGAAGTAAACATGAGCCTGGCTCGCAATAACGCTCAGCAGGGAGGGAGGGGTGTGTTCCCAGATCCCTTCTCTGGGGAAAGCCTGCCCTGTCAGAATAAAGCGCAGCCCACAGCTAGCAGGGTTGTTGATGAATAATGAGGCGTTTATAGGAATGAAAGTTCTGTGATTCACACATGTCAGAGTTGATGGGAAAATTAAGGGCTCCCTTCCCCAAGGAGGGGGGATAGAGAACTCTCTTTAAATATTACATTTCTTTAGATAAAAAACTAAGTCACTTCAGCTCCTCCCCACTGATTCATTCGGGAGAAATACCTGTCAGGTTTTATGTCTGGTGAAGTCAAATCCTTTCCCTGAACAAGGTAGTGTAGGGTGTAGGGAGATCACTTAACTCTTGTCAGTGTTTTTTAATGTAGAGAGAAAACCCACTTCTCGGTCACTCGAGCTAGGTGAAGGCAGGGACATCATCCTTCTCTGACCGGGTTACCAGCCTCAGTCAAGGGTCAGGCAGAGGAAGATGGGCCAGAATGGTAATTCAGTGATTTAAATAGACGTCATGAAGCTGGAGAATATCTCTAGGATCCCATTCTGATATCTGGGCTTCGCTGGTGGCTCAGACAGTAAAGAATCTGCTGCAATGCAGGAGACCTGGGTCTGATCCCTGGGTCAGGAAAATCCCCTGGAGAAGGAAATGGAAACCCACTCCAGTAAGCTTACCTGGGAAATCCCATGGACAGAGGAGCCTGGTGGGCTACAGTCCATGGGGTCACAAAGAGTCGGACACGACTGAGCAACTAATGTTTTCAGAGAGATTATTAGAGGCCTTTGAGCATTCATCAAATTTCCATCTGTCTTTTTTTTTTTTTTTAATTAAAAAAATTTGGGGAGGGGGGCGCTGTGCTGAGTCTTTGTGGCTCCTCTGGCTTTCTTCAGTTGCTATGAGCTAGAGGGGGCTACTCTCTAGCTGCAGGGTCTCGGCTTCCCATTGAGGTGGCTTCTCTTGTGGAACACAGCCTCTAGGGTGCCTGGGCTCGGTGGTTGCGGCCTGTGGCTCTAGAATTCGGGCTCAGTGGTTATGGAGAATGGGCTTAGTTGCTCCAAGGCATGTGGGGTGTTTGTTCCCTGACCAGGGATTGAACTCATGTCCCCTGCATTGGCAACTGGCAGGCGGATTCTTAACCAGTCAACCACCAGGGAAGTCCTCCATCTGTGTTAAGTATGGGCTTCCATGAAGGTGTGGAGGGAAGAAAGTAACAGCAGAGATCTGAATGATGCATCTGTGAGTCCAAGGAACACCAAGGACTTCTAGCTGTCCCCAGGAACAGCAGACAACAGTTTCAGCCTCAGAGCATCAGAACAAACCAGCCCTGTGGACAACCTGATTTCAGGCTTCTAGCCTTCAGAACCGTGAGAGAATACATCTCAGTTCTTTCAGCACCCAGTTAGTGGTGCTTTGTTCCAGAGCCCTAGGAAGTGAATACAGGAGGCCGAGCAGGAGAAAGAGCTTCGTGTATCCGAAGAAAGGGCAAAAGGTTGACGTGTCTGGAGGTGCCGAGTGAGGAGAAGGCCATCATGGTCCGCTCTGGCTGGGCTGCGGGCTGCAGCGACCAGCATGCTGGTGACTGTCCCCAGGGGGCCTTCGGGGGATCTTTCCAGGTTTTCATCATGGAAGGAACATTCAGATTGAGTCACAGGAGCTGGGATCAGCCTCCCCTCGCTCTGCTCGGACTGTGTAACTCACATTTCCACTTTCACTGTCTGTAACACAAGAGGATGCTCATGACTTGCTTCGTCAGTCCATCTCTCAGAGTGCTAGCTAGGAACGGCGGATGCTATTGGAAAGTCTGCTGTGAACCACGTACCGGGGTTTTAGATGTAACTAACTACTCCTGTCGGTTACTGAGTTTCATCAGAGACCCGGCCCGCCACCCCTAACCCCTGCAACAAAGGGAAATGAAAATAGGGAGCTGCTTGTCTAGGCCTTACTAAGAGATTGTGAAGTCAGTGTTGAGACCATTAATTCTCACCTGCCTGGAGACTCCCTAAGACAAGGCTGGGGCACCCAGTAAGAGACAGGTGGGGAGGGGCTCTCTAGGGTGAGAGCTGCACAGGAATGGGTGGGGGGCGTCTCCCCTCACACCTCTGACTGTCTCTACCCCCCACCTCCACCCCCACAAGAGTGCTAAGTCACTACAGGCGTGTTCCACTCTGTGCAACACCATGGTCTGTAACCCTCCATGCTCCTCTGAACATGGGATTTCCCAGGCAAGAATACTGGACTGGGTTGCCATGCCCTCCTCCAGGGGACCCTTCCAACCTAGAGATGGAACCAGCGTCTCTTACGTCTCCTGCATTGACAGGAAGGCTCTTTACCAATTGTGCCACCTGGCAAGGCTCGAAGGAAGACAAGTGAAATTCTGAGGCTTCAGAGGCCTGCAGAGAGCTCCACAGGTACCCTCTGGAGTTGGAGGGACAAAGGGACTGATGTTGCGGCCACATTTCAAGCCACAAAGGCAGAGCCTGGTGGGAGTGGTCCCCTAGGGTGGTGGGACGAGGAGAGGGGTGCATGAGTGAGCTGCACTCAGGGATGTGGGGCTCAGGAGCGAGTTTCCGTGGTGGCGGGAGGACCTGCAGAAGTGCGCTGGCGTGGAGTTACCTTGAAAGGGACTCAGCCCCAAAGGACCACCTGCAAGGCAAGTGACCCCAGCAGAGAGACTTGGGGTTGGGTGGGCAGCAGAAGCCAAGGCTGGGGGCTAAGTGGGCATCTTGAGGAACAGCACTAATGTCAAATATGTCCCCGCAGAGGGATCCCCTCGGGACTGCAAAAGCTCCCCATGGGAGAGAGTGAGCACGTGGGCAGGACACCCCTACCCCCACCCCAGGCACTGGTTCTGGGGCCCTACACTGATCAAGTGCTCCCCTGGAGTGCCCTGTCCCCTCCCCATGCTCCAAGTCTGGATGGGCCGGAAGGGGATTTGAGCAGGGGAGGAACAGGGGAGACGTCCACCGAGTTCCTCCTCCCTTATTCTGAGTTTCTTAGCCTGAGTCAAGCCTGAGTTGTAACTTGGATATGGGGTTATTGCCTTGAGATAGACTGAACTGGACTTCCCAGTACCTGCAAAGGGAGACTATTCATTGATAAATAGAATGACTGGAAAAGCTCTGGGACTTTACCTCGAATTCATCTGGGGACAGAGAAAAACAACTGGACCAGCAGTTGCTTAAAAACGCAGTGGCTAGAAAGAGTCAAGATGTTTTTCTCTTTTTTTGGTTAACATCTCTTGATTTTTAATTGGAGGATAATTGCGTTACAATGTTGTGCTGGGTTCTACCACATAACATTGTGAATTAGCCATAAGTGTACATATATCCCCTCCCTCTTGAACCTCTCCCATCCCACCTCCCCAGCTCTCTAGGTTGCCACAGAGAACCAAGTTGTGTTCCGTGATGTATAGCAAAGTCCCACTAGCTCTCTTTCTACCTAGGGTACTGTATATGTTTCAATGCTCCTCTCTCAATTCATCCCACCCTCTTCTTCCCCTAAAGATGCTTTGCTGTTTATACTGTACTGAATCTTACTCTTTTAACAAAGAGCTTATAGTTAGATAAGTTAACCTGAGAAACTCCTTTCCTGGAAATAAAAGAATCAGCAGAGCCCACTCTCTTTTACTGTCGATAAATAAACATTCACATAAGGGACATGTATTTTTTTTAAATTTTTATTGAATAGTTGATTTACAATGTTGTGTTAATTTCAGGTGTATAGCAAAGTGAATCAAGTATACCTATACATCTATCCACTCTTTTTTAGACTTTTCCCAAATAGGCCATTACAGAGTGCTGAGCAGAGTTCCCTGTGGTATACAGTAGGTCCCTGTGTGCATGCATGAGTGCTCAGTCACTCAATTGTGTCTGATTCTTTGTGACCTCATGGACTGTAGCCTGCCAGGCTCCTCCATCCCAGGGATTTTCCAGGCAAGAATACTGAAGTCGGCTGCCATTTTCTACTTCTTATCAGCTATTATTTTACATATAATAGTGTGTATATGTCAATCCCAGTTTCCCAATTTACCCCTCCCCTCTTCCTCCCTGGTAACCCTAAGTTTGTTTTCTATATCTGTGACACTGTTTGGTAAAGAAATTCTTTGTACCATTTTTGTATTCCGCATACAAGTGATAATTGTCTTTTCTGACTTCACTCAGTATGACCATCTCTGGGTTCACCCGTGTTGCTGCAAATGGCATTATTTCATTCTCTTTTATGGCTGAGTAGTATTCCAGTGTATATATGTAGCACATCTTCTTTATCCACTCTTCTGTCAGCGGATATTTAGGTTGCTTCCCTCTCTTGGCTATTGAAACTGGGCCTGTTTTAAACAACGATTAAATATGGGGTGCTAGAAATTGCTGTTCTCTTTCATTAGTTTTATTTAGTTTGAATCAAGCTAGCAACAGGAGAGACCCAGGGTTTCAAATTTCAAAGCCAGTAACTTCAAGGTTGGAGGTTGAAAAACCCGGTTACCCAGGAGTTCTGCAGGGGTGAGCCAGCCACTTGGACGCTGGCCCCTGTTGGGGGAGCTTGCCTGACGCTCCTCCTGAGGCCTGGGGGCCAGTGAGAGCAGGGCGGTGCGGCAGGCTTCTTTGGCCCCTTCCTTAACTGCCCCTTTTTAAAATTCCTTTGACAACACCCTAGTCATTCACTTGGCACTTGTATCCTGTCACCTGTCTATAGTTCATTGATTTTTTTTTCTGTATGAATGTTGACTTGGACTAGACCATAAACCCTTCTTCAAGGTAGGGGTCTTGCTTTGAATATTTCATAACATGAGTCTTTGTTCACCTTCCGGGACTTCACAATCAGCCAGGGAAGATCAGAGAGTAAAGAGAAAGCTCTGGGCCGTGCACCGATGGTTCGGGGCCATGGCATGGCCGTCCATCCTCCTCCACCTTCTTCTCTTAGAAACCGTCCCCTATCTGAGAGGTTGCCTCCTCTCAGCTTCAGAGATGGCACCAGTGGTCCAGGCCACAGGTACTAACATCCTGAACTCATTTCCCCATCCACAGCGAGTGGTCATAGTGAGCTGCTGAGGAACCTGCTTTCCTGCTGAACTTGAGCCTGGGGCAATGGAGGCAGGAGCTGCTGTAGTCAGGATGCCTCTGATGCCTGAGCCTGTGCGTTTGCCTCAGGTTCTGGTCTGGGCTGAATTGTCTGTCAACCGACAGAAAATACAGAAAGGTGTTACGAGAGAGGGGTGTTATGGAGTCACATATGATTAAATGTCACACGTGTGTATATGTGTGTGTGTGTGTGTGTGATGGCTTCTAGGAGGCAGTGACACCTGAGCCAAACCTGGAAGGACTGGCAGGAGTACCTAGAGCTGTTCCAGGCAGAGAGAGAGTGGCAGGTTTGTACTTGCGACCTGACATCAAAGTAGGTGAGATTCCAGAAGCCTCCAGGGCCTCCACGTTGCATTCCAGTGCTTCCCCAAACATCTGTGGAAGGAAAATGCTTTCAGGGGATATTACTGGATAGATGTGCAGAGAGACAACTGTGGACAAAATTCCTGAGAACAAAATTGCTCCGCTTCTTGCATGGCCAGGTTTTTCGGAGCCTTTAATCTGTTAGTGTGCACCCAACAACAGAACGCTTGCCTGCAGAGCACAAATGACGCTCTCTCTCGAACACGTCTGGAAAGTTTATGAAGTGCACTTCTCCCTGAGGTGTGGAGTAATAAATCATTCAGCAGCACTCATATCCCGCCATCCTGGGTCTAATTGGCTCCCCGATCGTAAAACCAAACTACATGGTACCCAAGACAATATAAACACACTCGATTGGGCAAATAATGGTGTGATGGATGACTGTAGACTTGTCAAGAGTTCCTGAATATTTCAGCCTTCTCTGTTTTGCATATGAATGACTCTCACCCAGCATTATTCTGTAGTTCATTGGAATACAGTTTAGATGGCTGGGACCAGTGCAGTGTGCCCTGAGGATGTATGAATATTGGCTTAGTGGAACCCTCCGAGAGGTGAAGCCATTTTTATTAGTGAGGTCATGGGCATTTGCAGAGACTCTGGATGGACAGGCAGTGGCAGGAATGGGGAGTTGGGATTTCACCAGGGATTTGAAAGTGAAAGTAGCTCACTTGTGTCCAACTCTTTACGACCCCATGGACTATACCGTCCCTGGAATTCTCCAGGGCAGAATACTGGAGCAGCCTTTCTCTTCTCCAGGGTATCTCCCCAACCCAGGGATCGAACCCAGGTCTTCTGCATTGCAGGTAGATTCTTTACCAGCTGAGTCACAAGGGAAGTCCAAGAAGGCAATAATCAGGTGTATTTTAGAAAGCCCATTCTCAGGGCGAGGGGATTTGAAGCGGGAGTGTTCCTAGAGACAAACTAGTTAGCAAGCTATTTCTGTGGTGGGGGAGAAATCATTTAGGGGCTGACCTAGGGGCTTCCCTGGTGGCTCAGACGGTAAAGAATCTGCCCATAATGCGGTAGACCCATGTTCAATCCCTGGGTTGGGAAGATCTCCTAGAGAAGGGAATGGCTACCCACACCACTCCAGTGTTCTTGCTTGAAGAATTCCGTGGACAGAGGATCCTGGCGGGCTACAGTCGATGGGGTTGCAAGGAGTTACACATGTCTGAGTGACTCACACTATGGCAGTGGAGTGGTCATGGGACTGGAAGGAAGACATGATGACCTGAGAAACATTTAGGAGGTGGACCTGGGTCTGAAGCAGCTGTGGGGGGTGAGAGCAGGGATTAGGGGATGGGAGGATGATCCATGACTCCTGGCCTGTTCAAACAGAGTGAACAGCTCTGGCCCTGCAGTTCCCAGACAGCCTAGCCCAGAGGAAGCAATGCAGAATAAAGCTCAGTTTGCATCCTGGCGCTGTCAACTACTCAGTAATATGGTTTGTGCTAGTAAGTTCACACCTTCAAACCTTGGTTTCTTCACCTGTGAATGGGATGATACCATCTCACCAGTATAAAGTGACTGGCACATAGCTGATGCTTAAGAAGAGGAAGCTACTACAGTTCCTGAGATAGAGAGCCCATAAGGAGGAGCCACTGAAGGAGAAAGACAATACGTTTCATTTTAGAAGCACTGCACTGGAGTTGACTTGGGCAGCCACATGGGGGTGTTCAGTAGGAGAGTGGATGTACAGGTATGGAACTTAGGAGAGAGGTCTGGGCTGGAGAGAGAAACCAGGGGCCATCAAGCCTTTGGAATTAGACCAAGGAAAGAAAGGGACTTCCCAGGTGGCGCTAGTGGTAAAGAATCTGCCTGCCAATGCAGGAGACATAAGAGATGCAGGTTTAATCCCTGGGTCAGGAAGAGGAGGAGGAAATGGCAACCCACTCCAGTATTCTTGCCTGGAGAATTCCATGGACAGAAGAGCCTGGTGGGCTATGGTCCATAGCATCCCATAGAGTCGGATGCGACTGAAGCAACTTCACACACGCATGCACAAGGGAAGGAAGTAAATGAGGATAACCTGAGATTGTATGGAGAGAGGGAAATGAAGGGCCCGAGAGAGAGCCTTGGTAGTGTTGACATTCAGGAGGTGAGAAGGAGGAGAGTAGGTAATAAGGCTTGTTATGATGAGGAATAAGAAAGAGGCAAGCTGGAGTCCGAAAACCTGGATTTGACTCTCAGCTCCATCATTTACTGGCTGTGTGATCCTGGGCAAACTCTCTAAGCCTCAGTTTTCTTATCTGTAAAATGGGAATTTAACCCATACTGCCTACCTCAGTGGACTTTGGTGAGTTAAGGTTCGTGAAATTGTTTTTTAAGCTAAAAAGCCTTTATAAGTGGTTCCATGTGATCAGGTTTCCCCTATAGACCGAATCATCCTAGGCCTAAAAACAAGATAACTTCAAGAGGGACTCGGCAGGAGGTGAGGCTGGCCACACTCACTTGGCAGGAATTGCAGCCCACGAAAATGTCTCCTGGGCAGTTCTGGGGTTCCCGGACAGGGGGTACCACCCAGCAGTCTCTTTTGTTCTGAGCAAGGGGTCCGCACCCCATTCTGAGAAAACAAACACTTATACACAGGCCTCTCATGCTCTTTCCCCCTTGACCCCATCACCCTGGCTACACCTGGGGGGACTTGGAGTGGGCCGTGCTCCTGGGGCAGCTGGCTGGCCAGCAGCTCCCCAAGCCTGCCGGGGGCCAGGCACTGCAGACCCCGCCCTCTCCTGTGTGGAGGTCTGGACTCGGGAGCACCGAGGGAGCCCAACACTGCCGAGGGCTGGGAGCCTTGGCGACGGAGGGAGGGTAGCTCCTGGCACACCTCCCTGCTGATGGGGGCCAGGGTACCAGGGTGGGGCTTCTCTGCCTCCTGCTTCTCCAGCTGTTTGTTTCCTTTCTCAGTAAACCCCTGCTCAACAAGGCGACCTGAGAGTGCTGCTATGTCTTGCAGCTTAAAGCAGCCCAATTGTCAAGGGAGAGTCTCAAGATCTCTCCAGAGAGACTGGGAGTTTGCTCAGAGCAAAGTGCACCAGCTACTCGAGGAATGGGAACATGGTTCAGTCTATTGCTGGGGACTGTAAACAAGATCGCAGTACCTCCGCACAGCAAAAACACTGCAGCTGGAAACAGAACAAGGAAGTTCTCTGTGTACCTCCATGGAGGGCTCCACGGATGTCCTCCCAAGTGAAAAGTGTGACGTTTAGAATGGTGTGCATAACCTATCACTTACATAGCAAAATGCAATCCATATACTATCTTGGGAATATCACACATAATCTAATGACATTGGTTGTTTATGAGGAGGGGAGCTAGGTGACAGGCAGCCATGGTGAGAGAAAGAATTCTCCTGTAATAACTGTAATAACTTTTCTTTTAATTAAAAAAATGTATATATTTAATTGGAGGATGATTACTTTTCAATATCGTGATGGCTTTTGCCATACATCTTGAATCTTGAAATGAAATCACCTACTTAAATAATCATATGAGGAAAAAGTTTTTAAGAACATGGCCAATGATGTTGAGCCATCCTGGGTTCAAATTTGGCTCCATAATTTATTGCTGTGTGATACTGAACAAATTATTCCACCTCTTTGAACTCATTTTTCTCATCTGTAAAATACTAACATGAATGCCTCCGGATAGAACTGTTGCAATACTCTGCCCTGCCTGGCACGTAGTAGCCATTTGACTTTGGTTGGCTGTTGTTGTCATTGCCAGCTGCCCCATGAGGCACTTTCCCTTTTCCTCTTAGCCTCAAGACACTTTCCACTTTCCTCCTCAACTTCCATGCTCCTTAAGCTACAAAACTTCAAAGTGGCACTTTTGTTTGCATTTTTGTTCTTCCCCCCCCCCCTCCCCCGTACTCTTTGGGATAAGCACCGTTTGGGGATAGGACCTTGTAAATTAGAATCAAAGGCTTCCCTGGTAGCTTAGTCAGTAAAGTATCTGCCTGAAGTGCAGGAGACCTGGGTTTGATCCCTGGGTCAGGAAGGTCCCCTGGAGAAGGAAATGGCAACCCACTCCAGTATCCTTGCCTGGAAAATCCCATGGACAGAGGAGCCTGGTGGGCTGCAGTCCTCTGCTGTACCCAGATCAGCTCTTCTATATACGATGTATATATATTTCTGTATACAATGTAGTTGTTTTACAGCAGGAGTTGGGGATGGGGCACAAGAGGATTGAATCCACCTATTAGCAGTGGAAGTCCTTTTATTTTCAAATGTAGATATTCTTATTTCTGTGAGATAAAAGGGTAAGACATCCATTGTGAGAGTAACTCCATCAAGCACAGGCAGTTTGGCACTCCACACCATAGGAGCGTTGAAGGAACACGCCTGGTTATAGTGTGTGCGTGTGTTACTTTTGGCCAACTGCCAGCGTATTGCATTGTGTTCTGCTCTGGGTATCTCGTTGAGGCCTGACAAGAGGAAAAGCAGGGTCATGGCCAAACCCACAATTCTATTTGCGTCTGCATCTATCTTTTTCTCCCCTCTCATTTCCATGAAGGAGGTATCCCTTCCATATCAAAGCCCACCCCTACCCTGTGGTTGGATCCCACGCCTCTAATCTTCTTGGGGAACTTGTTCCCTTAGACTCCTCCTTCTGCAGCAGTTCAAAGGCTCTTCAGGGTACAGTAGTGATCGTGCAGATGTAATTCCTTTTTCAACTGAGAATTCCAGTGCCTGAGGCCCGGAGCAGGTAAGAAGTGGGGGTGGGATTCAGATGAGGTTGCCTGACACTGCTCCATGTGCCCGTGCATGCTCGGTCATGTCCAACTCTTTGCAACCCCATGGACTGTAGCCTGCCAGACTCCTCTGTCCATAGGATTCTCTAGGCAAGAATACTGGAGAGGGTAGCCAATTCCTTCTCCAGGGATCTTCTCAACCCGGGGATCGAACCCACGTCTCCTGTGTCTACTGCATTGGTTGGCGGATTCTTTGCCACCGAGCCACCTGGGAAGCCCTACTTTTTCAACAGCTTTCAACCAGTTCTCCTTGTTTTAATGCTAGTTCCTAGCCCCCTTGCCTTACTCCCACTTTTAAAGTTTCCTGGTGCCACCACGTCCTAAGACTTTGAAGATGTAAACTGTGTTGGTTTTAAGTTTCTTCACTCCTGGCTTCAAAGTCAGCTGTCTTCAGTCTGCTCAATCAGTTAAGACTTATCTAAATGGTTTCCAGCTCTCAAATTTTTGTGGTTATTTTATTCTGTCCCCTACTCACCATCCTTAAGGGTTTATGTTAAACACAATCACTTTATCTTTGTTTTTGTGGGGTTCCAGGAGGAAAACGAGATGCCTGTGTTCTCTTGCTCATTAGCCCTCTACTCTGGATGTGAGTCCACCCCTCCGCTGACGTCACTCAGGCTGAGTCCACCAGTGACCTTCATGTTCTCAAATGAAGTGAGCTTTCACCCTTGATTACACAATCTCTCAGCAGCCTTAGTCAACACTGAGTACTCTCACATACACACTTCTACACTTACAATGGAAAACCAACAAGGACCTCCTGTATAGCACAGGGAACGCTGTTCAATGCTACGTAGCAGCCTGGATGTGAGGGGAGCTTGGGGGAGAATGGATATACGTATGTGTATGGCTGAGTCCCTTTGCTGTCCACCTGAAACACTCACAACAATGTTAATCGGTTATATTCCAATATAAAGTAAAAAGTTGAAAATGAAAAAAAGGGCTTCCCTGGTGGCTCAGTGGTAAAGAATCCCTCTGCCAATGCAGGATATACAGGAGATGAGGGTTCAATCCCTGAGATGGGAAGATCTCTTGAAGGAAGAAATGGCAACCCACTCCAGTATTCTCGCCTGGAAAATTCCATGAACAGAGGAGCCTTGTGGGCTACAGTCCATGAAGTCCCAAAGAGTCAGACATGACCGAGTGACTGAGCACACACATCCACACTTTCCCCAGATCTTCCTCCCAAGAGGCTTCTCAGCCTCTCAAGCAAATAGAGCCCACCTGAGCCTATGTCCAATAGGTTAGCTATATTTGGACAATTTTGCTTTACCCTGTTCCCCACCACTGTTACCTACTTTTTCAAACATTCTGTAATCATTCCAGGCCCTGCCTTTTCCCCCTAAAATGTCTGCCTACATTTTAGGGGCCAAAAAAAAAAAATGCACTGCTCTTTGTGTATGGCGGTTATTAGTAAACACACTTTAAAAAAATCCTAAATTTCTATTCTTATTTGAGGTGCTTTGATAAGTGTGAAACCACCTGTTCTCTGGCCTGTGTGCTGCAGCAATTCTCAGATTCTTCAGTGAGCTGCTTACTGGTAGCTGAGAACCTGAAATTCGCATCAACTCATTCAGCCTTCTGAGAGAATCTATCAGGAGGTAAAATCAATAATGCAGATAATTCATACGTTCTACCAGCCCACACATAATTTCTACTAGCTCATTTCTCCCCAGCGCTGCCCGGATAACACCCTGTGCAACACAGATAATAAACAAAATCAAATTACTGCTCTCATATTTGTTGCTTGTTCCTGGATTTGCTCATATGGCTGTTTATAAGGGAGTTCTAAACTGTGGAGGGAGTATTTTTCACCTTATTTCCAGTAACTGTTCTATTTTTCTCAATTCTAAATAGGATTACTCACAGCATAGACACTGCTTGGAACTGGAAATTTTCTCCCAAGGCCTTTATTAATCTTCATTTTTCTCCTGTGGACAATAGGAGAGCATGTGCAGTTTTCCCACAATGGGATTGCCCTTGGAGAAGACCTTGCAGGCACTTCACCCAGGCCCGTGACATGAGCAGCTACTTAGACGTTTGTGGGTCACCAGCCCAGGAGAACAGCTCTCAAATGGGTAATCAGCATGATGATCAATGTGTGTGTGGACTTTGGTGTCATAAAGGCCTGGGTTTAAATCTTGGCTTTGGTGCTATGGTTGACATTGAATAAGACTTAACCTCCCTAGGTCTCAGTGGTTTCATCGTGACATTGGGGATTTTAATGGCACCTACCTCTTAGTGTTGTTATGAGGAGTAAATGAGCTAATCCATGTTCAAAGTGCTTATTATACAGAAGTTGAGACATACAGAGAGTGAAAGTAAAAGTGTTAGTTGCTTAATCATGTCTGACTCTTTACCCACCCCATGGATTGTAGTCTATGTCCATGGAATTCTCCAGGCAAGAATACTGGAGTAAGGTTGCCATTCCCTTCTCCAAGGGATCTACCTGATCCAGGGATGGAACCTGGGTCTTTTGCATTGCAGGTGGATTCTTTGCATCTGAGACACCAGGGAGGCCATCATTAGTCACAGGAGCTGGGTGGAGGATTGCTGCTCCCCTGAGTATACCTGTTCTAGACTGGAAGCCATCCATGTGCACCCAAGGGCCATCTGATCCACCGTCCATCAGAAAGATCTTCTTGTGGGGATGGACACCCTCCAGTGGGCCTGGTCCCGTTTCCATGGTCACCTCTGGGTGCAAAAGGCAGCTGCATTTGTGCAGAAATCTGGTCTTGTCTGCAAGCTCTCTGCCTCTCTGGCCAGAGGTGGGAACACGAAGAAAGGGCGAAGGGCCTCTGTACTTCTGGAGCCCACTGGCCGCTAACTTAGCTTGTCCCTACTCTGTGTCTGCTCTCAGGATGCCAGGGCTTTAAGGACACTGCAAGAGAGCAGGTCTGGGCAGCAATGTCAACAGCAGGACAGAAAGAAGACCCGGCTGTCCCAGTCAGTCAAGGAGTAACAATGATAAGAATAAAACATGTTTAAAGATTAAAATCATAGCTGCCATCTATTGAAGGCTTGCTATATGTTAGGACTTGTGTTCAGAACTCTGCCTGCACCATGCCCTCCTCCTACTGCGAGGCTTTCCCATGTCATAGATGAGACTAAGACACAGAAATGTGCCTATGGTCTTGCAGTTAGTACGTATCAGAGTCAGAACTGAACACAGGTTTGCTTGAGGGGAAAATGCACAAAACATTCTAAATCCTTGGTTTACCTACCCACCAGCTGATGCAAGGGCTCAAGGAAACTCACGTGTCCAAGGATGTTCACTGCAGATGTTTGCACGCTGTCCCTAGCGTGTCCATCAGGAGGGGAATGAATGAACCAAGGCTGGAATACTCTGTGGCCATTAAAAAGGTGACATGATTTGGGCTTCCCTGCTGACTCAGACAGTAAAGAACCTGCAATGCAGGAGATCCAGTTTCGATCCTTGGGTCGGTAAGGTCTCCTGGAGAAGGGAATGGCAACCCACTCCTGTGTTCTTGCCTGGAGAAGCTGCGTGGACACAGGAGCCCGGCGGGTTACAGTTCAGGGGGTCACAAAGAGTTGGATACGACTGAGCAACTAAGCAGGAGCATAATACAGGCAAAGCCGATGAAGCCCGCCGTCCTCAGCCGGCAGTGCACGGGGAGCTTCATGCGTCTGAACAACTTCCGCCTTCAAAGGGCCCGGTGGACTGCCTCGGCTTCTTTTCCATCAGCTGCGGAGCTGCCAGCTCTCTGGGAAGGCAATGCTTTCACCAGATTATTACAAATGAAAGACCTGATTCTCTGCCTGCTCTTTTTTTTCCCCCCTCTTCCCCCATTTACTATAATCAGGAAGTCATGTTTTTCATTTAGGATAAGGCAATTATTTTTCTGCTGATGAAGACTAGCAGAAAGCAAACTGAGCCTCATTTCCACATTAATATTATGGGGACCGGATTGAGAGATGACCTGACTTCCGAGGTCTCACCCCTTCTGTCTTTTGGATCTATACCTTATCTGATGAAGGCATCAAACACAACAGCTGCCACCAAAATGGCATGGACAGTGTAAATGACTGTGATCCTTTGTTCCCCACCTGGGAAATGATGAACAGAAGTCAGCATCTGCTGCCCTGGGCTCTGCTGTCCTGTGGTCTAAGTTTATATATAGGTCTAGTTAACGGCCTGCCCCACCCAAAGGAGCAGTGTAATATATATGGAAATCAATTTGTGTTTTTTTTCGCTTGCCTGGAACTCATTTTCTTATTTCCTCTGACTGAATAGGCAGGCAAATCTTTGCAAAGGGAAGCGAATAAGAAACAGCAGCTCTCTTTAGTGATCAGAAGTCCAGGTCAACTGTCGCATGATTAAACAAATAGCAAACAAAAATGGTCTGAAAGTGCTTTCTTTGCTTTCAGAGAAAGAATCTCAATGATCTGGTTTACTCTGTACAACGTGAACATTTCTGAGGACCTTTGAGAGCCCCAGGAAGCAAGTTGCCTTCATGGGTCACAGTCAGAGCTGAGGAAAACATTCTGTTCTACATCTTGAGCTTTGCCTTAGAAACCCAAGCCCTGTGCTCTGGGCTCCCAGCATTGTAAACTAGCAACCTTTGTTCAAAAGCCTTAGCCAAAATGTATTCCCTCTATTTCAGTTCTTCTCTTTTCACCAGATTGTTCCTAAAGGTGTCTGCCAAGACTCAAACCACTCTTGAGATTTACATTCTGTCAAAACCTTCAGGGGTTCAAGGTGAAGGCACACTTAGAGCTGATGCATGGAAATGGGACCATTTGTCTTAATAAACACTACAGAAAGCCCTATTCAAATCCATGGAAAACGCTCTTTCTCCAAACTCAGGAAGAAGTTACATTCTGTCCTTCCTTTGTTCTAAAGAGAATTAAGACTCTGTGTGTCTTGACTAAAATGTCCAGGATCTAATCTTTCTCTTCCTGACATTTAGAGTAACCTTTGATGAATTACTCAACTTTTCCTTATTCGAGGTGAAGAGGAAGTGCAGAGGACAATTATTAATTCAGCCACTACAATGTTAGAAGACATAGATAATGATGACTGTAAAGGTCCTTAAGAATATGTAATGCTAGGTGGATACTTAATCAAAACCTTCTCTGGGTTTTCAAAATTCTCTTTGGAATTAGTTCTGTGTGAATATGCCTCTCTTGAATCTATTCTCATCTCGAATTGAGTACCCCTCTTTTCAAACTCTCATGATCTACAATTTGAAGTCGTTCTGACAATTAAAAAAATCACCTGCCCACTGCATTATCACCAGATTTTCCTCTCCAGGCCATTTCTAGAAGGATGTGTTTCATATTCCTTTGTGAGAGAACAAACTGGTTATTCCTTACATCTTATCAACAAATGGTACTATACAGAAAGGAAGTGTAATGAAATCAGAAGCTTGGAAATATCCATAATGGCTTTGTCCCATGTTTTTATTTGGGGTATAATAAAGTGCCACAGACATTAATCCAGGCACTGAGATAGCTTCTGAAGATATTAAAAGAACTTGCCAAATTTCTTTAGAATTAACCCAAAGGAGCAGACCTTACTTCTCATAAGAATTTTTGGTTTAAAGATTAGTGGAGGAAAAATTTATAGTGTTTTACTTCACATTTCATTTCCTGTATAAATGTTTTGTGGTACCATATTTAATTGCTTTCTTTCCCCCCGCCCCAAATTCTCTCTTTCACCTTTTGTAGCCTCTTCAACCAAGTCAAAAACTCATGTCTCCTTTTGCCATTTCAATATTTCAGTTTCCCTTGCTTGTTTCCACTCTAATTGTCATGTTTACCCCATCATCTGCATCACCTAAAGTCCAGGTACACTGTACCTTTCCCCCAGGACATGAAGTCATTCTTCAACGGTGAGAGATGCGTGAACTGGCCCATGTCAAATGGTCAAATGACACTTGCTGATTTTTCACCCAGATGCAGGGAATGGACTCAGATTTTGTGCTTTGGGATACTAACCCTGAGCTCTCTTACTTTAGGACAGAATTACAAGTCGTAGAATGAGGAGGTGTCAGCAGCCAAGACTGGGGATTGGGAGGTGTGCTCCGTGGAATGCTTTAACACCCTCCAGAGGGATGGCAGGGACCAGAGTTCTGGTTTGTTCCACTCACTCTGGAGCAGTGGGGTGCTAGGAGAAGGTGCCCAAGAGACTGACCTGGGATCTGCACCCGAAAGCCGGAATTACTGCTGCTACTGATCTTCATCTGTATTACTTTTTCTCTTGGAAAAATGGAAATTTCTAAGGCAGTGAATCTATCTTTACTCATTTGCAGATGACTGATCCTGGTGGGAGGTTTGTCCTGGATCCTGACTGCCTCATGGAAGGTCTCCTTTCCTTGACTCGTCATAGTGGGCCAGAGCCCCGTGATTCTGGGCCAGACATATGACCTGGAGATAGAATGGATTTGGGTCCTCAAGCTCTCTGCTCTGGTTCCATAGAAATGAGTGCATGTTGGGGGAAGGGGGGCAATATTCACCACAAGAGGTCTTAAAGCCACAGATACTTTATTTTGAGAATCCCATCATGTAACAAATGATGTAACACTCAGCAAAAGTGGGGGTTTTTTTTTGCATTTTTAAAAGAAAACTTTATTGAGGTGTGTTCTTATCACACACACATACAAATAATTGTATTCTTACCTTGTTATTCCAATTGAAAGCTGTAAGTTGGAGGAGGGCATAGCACAGGAATTGACTCCTCTACCTACTCATGACAGACTGGTCACTTGACCCTTTAGTGGAGATGGCTGTCGAGTGAAAAAGAAATGCACAATCTTAAAGTTGAGAATTATGTGTTTCTTTCGGTGGACAAAACAGAGGACTTAAGCCCAGAAGACAGCCCCTCAGATAGCTCTGAGGGACTACTCCAAATAGATAAGGTAGAAGCCAGGATATGTAGGGATTTTTCCCACAAAAACAAGGTAGTAGGAACATCAAAAGATTACTGTTAATTAAAGAAAACCAGGCATCTCAAGTTAATGAATTTAGTGCTCTTCTATACATGGGAAGATGTAAGAGTTTGGACTCATTGGGATCATGCCTTTGCTATGCATCTGGCCGTATATATATATACGGCCAGTATCCTGCTTCCCTCCATCCTAAATCCCCTCTGGGTGCACAGTTGGTGGCTGCAGTGGATGATGACTTGATGGCTGCAACATCCTTTATTTACGTATACAGTAGGCAACATTTGTAATCCACAGCTGGATGTCACTGACTCACAGTGTTTGCCTTTCGGCATTAGTTGCACTTTGCATCAGTAGACTGGTTGCCTGTTCTACGTCCCTCACTTCTCTCTTGATACTCACACCCTAGTAAAGTACTTTGTTTATTTAGTGCAGATGTCTCCAGAATGGCATTGCTCTTTCCCTGGCAAAAAGACCAGGACAAATGGAGGAAAGGTTATATAAACACACTTTGAAATTTTTTGAAAATTAAGGATTTGGTCAGAACATGATTTGGTTAACTCATGTAAAATTATTTTTCTGTGAAAATTCAGCAAAAGGTTTTTAAAGGCATAATTGACTTCATTGCTCTGGGTGACTTTGGCTAAGGCTTTCCATGTCCCTGTTGCAGTCATCTCCACTTGAAAATAATTCAGTTTTGTTGTTGTTTTTTTTTAACCTGGTGGAAAAAGATGACTAATTCATGCCAGTTGAGTTCCAGATTCTGAACAGAGGGTTTAACATAATTTATTACACTTTACATAGCTACATTTAATTTATTACAGTTATTCTTGAAGTTTTGGGAGGAAATTCAATACCAACTGGAAAGACTTAATTAAAAGAACACAGAGGAGCAGAGGCACTTCAGTTGTGTCCACATCTTTGAGAATCTGTGGACTCTATGCAGCCCGCCAGGCTACTCTGTCCATGAGATTCTCCAAGCAAGAATCCTGGAATGGGCTGCCATTCCCTTCTCCAGGGGATTCTCCAGGGGATATTCCCTACCCAGAAATTGAACTCTAGTGAGTGACACCTGGGAAGCTCCAGTAACATCACAAAGGGAAAGAAAAGGGAAGAAAGGAAAAGAAAAAAGTCTACCATTTACCAAAGTTCTGCTGTGTGCTAAGCGAATTCACAGATATTGGGATTTCCCTAGTGGCCAGTGACTAAGACTCCATGCTCCCAATGCAGGGGGCCTGAGTTCGATTCCTGGTCAGGAAACTAGATCCCACATGCCGCAGCTAAAAATCCTTCATGCCGAGACCAAGAGCAAAGGTCTCGCATGCTGCAACTAAGACCTGGCTCAGCAAAATAAATAAATAAATATTAAACAAAACCCCCAAAATTCACAGACATTATCTCATGTGAAAACACATAATTTCAGAGATTTCCTCTGTAAGGGAGAGAGATGCCATTGTTTCCCCCAAACTGCAGAGATAACCTGCATTGATTGAGTGTTTTCTATGTCTCAGGCACTCTTCCAAGCCTTTACATCTACTCACACAATTCATTATCCCCATTTATAGATAAGGAAACTGAGGCATGGTTGATAGCAACTTGTCCAAGGCTATCTAGTTGTAAGTGGCAGAGTCAAGTCCCAAACTCAGAGAGTTGGGCTCTAGAATTCATATTCTTAACCACATCCCCACACTGCCTCTTGTCATTCATTCATTAAGCAAATATTTAATGAGCATTGACTCTCTGAAGCCATTATTCTTTCTTAAGGATTCTAAGCCAAATGAGATAATGCCCTTATCCTTGAGAAGCTTAAAATATACACAGATGTTCAGGAATGTGCATGCAATCAGTGACCACTTTCAACCCAAGAACTTTACAACTAGCTCCTCTTTTCTGGAAGTGTTCACAATTCCATTCAAACACTGGACAGCACCTGGAAAAAGGGACCCCCTTCTCTTGGCTTCTGTTCTAGAGGCCCTACTCTGGTCCTCTCTGTGGGTAAGGAATCCAGGGGCCATGGGCTTCATCCACCTGGAATCCGGGCCCTGACTTCTCCCTTCTAATCTCCCTCCTGGGTACCCAGGAACTTGTAATTCCCTGCAAAGCCCTGATCCTACTCCCAGAGCTTGCATTGAAAGCAAGCCCCTTCAAGGTAGATTTCAGCCCCCAGCTAGAGATTCCTCAGCCAGAGGAGGGGCCAAGGGCATTGATTTGGAGGAGGAGAGCATTAATGGAACATGGACTTGCAGGTTCACAGGGACACGTGTCCATGAGGACTCTTGCAGAGCAGGACTGACGTTGGGGCCGGAAGAGGAGTCCTAGACAGAGTGGGCAGCTCAGCCCGCTCTGCCATGTTCTGCATAGATCTCCAAAGACCCAGAGAATTCTGCCTTAGAATCCGGCCTTTCAGGTGGTTATGAAGATAACCTATTGAGATGAGAAGAGAATGTATTTTCCCTAAGTGTGCTAACTTTTTAATCAACCTTTAAACAGTAGACATATGGTATGATGGTTTCCATTTGCATTCTTACCCAGGCCCCACAAGCCTGTTCACAGGTTTTGAATGGGCAGCTGCCCAATCTCTGCACTTTTTAGAATTCATTCCACATGGGGTTTCAAAGTCCCTCTGCTTTCTCTGCCATCACTCCCACTTCTCCCAAGTGGCCACTGAAGCCCCGACAATGAGCGCTCCTTGGCCACCGGGGGCCTCATCATGTCCTCCTCCCCCATCAGCTCCCTCCCACCCAGACGGTTCCATGCGCCACTATTTCAGTCACTCCCCTGTCCCTCTGTCTTTGCACGTTACCTCCTCCCAGTCTTGGCTGAGCCCTCATTCATCCGGAACTTGCACCCCAGTAGCTGAACTCTGCTGAGAAATCTCCACATTCAGCAGAATGGAGCCAGCAGCCTCAATTGAGCTGAAGACTGGCCCCCAAAATGTACAGCTCAGTCTCCCAGTCTCTATGAAATTGATGGAATCCTTCTCTGGTTTTCCCAACCACTGAAACCCTTCTTTATCTCACTCTCAGTGGCTAACTTTGTTTCTCATTTCACAGAGAAAATAAAATCCATCCCTTTGGAGAACCTCAACATCCTAGTTCTAACCTGGAATCCTCCCAGCCTTCCTCGTGCATTCCTGTTACAATAGCACAGGCAGGGGTGCCCTCCTCCCACAGGGGCCAATCACAGCCTACTTCTGTGGCTCGCTCCCTTTTTATCCCCAGATTTCAGTGTTCTCACCTCCTTCTCGAGCCATAAACACATGCTTTTGCTGTTATTCAGTTGCTCAGTCATGTCCGACTCTTGGTGACCCCACAGACTGCAGCACGCCAGGCTTCCCTGTCCTTCACCATCTCTTGGAGTTTGCTCAAATTCCTGTCCATTGAGTCAGTGATGTCATTCAACCATCTCATCCTCTCTTACCCCCTTCTCCTCCTGCCCTGACTCTTTCCCAGCATCAGGGTCTTTTCCAATGAGTCAGCTATTCACATTAGGTGGCCCAAGTACTGGAGCTTAAGCCTCAGCATCAGTCCCTCCAGTGAATATTCAGGACTGAATATTCTCTAGTTTCTTCAATTAACACAAAAATTCTAATGTGGACTTTCCCTCCAGCTGCTACATTGCTGTCTCATTCTTCACCCCTCCTTTATTTACTCTTGAACCTACGTCAGTTTGGCCTCCACTGCCAACATTCCGCTGAACTTGACCTCCTTGATGTTAGATCCCATGGTCCACTTCTCAGTGCCCTTGTGATGCAATCTGCATTGTATAGGTGCACTGTTGGACAGGTCTCCCTTCTGAAAATCTTTGACGTGCCACTCTCCTCTGATGACTTCCCCTGGATTTCCCTTCCTGGCTCTTTCCCTCTATTCACCCTGCAAATGTTGAACATCCTCTGCGCTCACTCCCAGCCTTCCCTTCCCATGGTCTCTCCCTGGGATCTCACTGACTCCCATGGTCCCCGTCCAGACCTCTCTTCCGGGCTCCAGCTTTGTATTTGTCTACTGCCAACTTGAAATCTTCCTACAGATGTCATCTGGGCAGCTTGAAGTCAACAAGATCACAGTTTCACTGCAACTGCTCCCTAATCTGGCTCTGATGACCCCATATTCCTATGTCTTTCCACACTCACCACTCCAGCTCAGCAATACTCTCCTCCTCTAAGAGCCTCAGGAAGCTGGGCTGGCAAAGTAACCTTCTGAGGTGCTAATTCACATGGGGTCCTGAAACATCGCTGGAGTCAGTCATAAACATGATGCTGGTTCATGCAGATTTTCATTCCTGTCTGTCACTGGCGTAATATCAGCAGGCCATATTCCCAATTGGCTCATATATTAGATACCTTATTTAGAATTTGAATATGTGACAAGAAAAATTGATTGTTATTTATTATCCTCCACAGCCTGGTAATAGAGAATTTTTCAAAGCTCAGTGTGTGGACAATATCTTCATCCTTCAAGTTTTTGAGATGCCTGAAGAAATTGTTAAGTTGTGGCTGAAATATCAAACATGGAGTCAGATGCTGGAACAGAGATAAGTTGCTTTTCATAAGAAAGAGAGGAAGACTGGGGACAGAAGAGATTGAATTTGAAGGGGCGAGGGCAGGAGACAGGAGCTGGGGAGGTTACTAGAAACAAGAACAGAGAAGCCCAGGATATTTGGGAAAGACATTTCTTTAGCTATCTGTCATACACTGATGCCCCCTAAACTCATTTCTCTAGCCGAGATCTTTCTCCTGAGTTCTAGACTTGGAGCCAGGTGATAAGGACAACCAGCACTTATAACCAGCTTCCCAGGTGGCGCAGTTGGTAAATAATCTGCCCATGCAGGAGACACAAAGAGACGCAGGTTTGATCTCTGGGTTGGGAAGATCCCTTGGAGGAGGAAATGGCAGCCCACTCCAGTGTTCTTGCCTGGGAAATCCCATGGACAGAGGAACCTGGCAGGCTACAGTCCATGGGGTGGCAAAGACTTGGACATGACTGAGCACGCACAGGCACACACACATCACTTACAAAGTCACTCTCACTACATTCTGGCAACTAAGCTAAGTGCCTTACCCATGTGAACTCAAGTCTCAGAGGCATCACAAATTCAACTGCAACAGTATTCCTCATCCACCTGCCATTTCCAGACCTCTCCATGATGATACACCTCCAGGACTCCTCTTCTCAGCAACTGGCAAGCCTGTCCACCCCACTCCTTGCATCCTCCACCTTCATCGTCTCTAAGAGCCTCTTAATGCTTTCTGGGGACCCACTCCGCCTCTTTGCCATGTATTCCCCACCTTCCCCCTGAGTGACAGTTCACAGTCACAGATCTGATGTTGACAGTGCATGGCTTCAAGCTTTCCAATGTTTCCCATCGCTTTTAGGATGAAGTCCAAATCTCTCTCTATGGTTGTTTCCATGCCCGGGCTGGGCTAGCCTACTCCTCCACCTCCTCTCATGCTCACCTCATTTCCTTGGCTCACAATGCTCCAGCTCTGGGGGCCTTTTAAATTTTTCTAGAACTCCCTGGCACCTTTCCAGCTCAGACACTCTTTCTGTTTGCACAGCTCTTTGGGTGGTGGCTTTTACAAAGTAGTTGGTTATTAAAGGAGCCACTTCATGCTAGAACTGATGGAAGCAGAAATTCTATTAGAGATGTTGAGAATTCTCTGTCCCAGAGGGCTCATTCCTCCTAAACCAAAGTCTTCAGGTTAAGGAAAAAAGGCGTAGGGCATCTGAATTCCAATGGGCTAGGGAAACCACTGCCTCCTAAATTACTGCACCTCTTCCACCCCTCACAGCTGAAACCAGGTTGAAGACACTGTGGGGTATCTTAAAAGGAGAGGCAAACCCTGCAGGGGAACGGCCAGCCTGGGTCCCTGGATTTGGCAGGCTCTGGACTTAGCATGAGGAGGAGTCCCTGATCTTGGCTCAGGGGGTCTTTGCTCACTTCTGCATTATGGCTTCTGATTAGAACCTGCCAGAGGGACATCTAAGAGCTCTGACCTAAACTAGATCTTCTTTAGCCCACATTATTCATTTCTACTATGTGCCAGGAATGCCCTGAACTTGGCCTATCTACTGAATGCTGTTAATACATACTGAATGCTATAGACAATGTAACCTAGTCTACATTCTATATGTTATATAGGATATAATGAATACTATACCTATATTCTGTATACTTTATAAGATATATTAAACAGTACACATTATAGTATATAATAAAATTGTATTAGATGGGTATTATATCTACTGGCAGTGTTTTGTCATAATAGGTACTTAATAAATATATGTTGAATGAGGAAAGATACCTCAATATAATAAAGGCCATATATGACAAACCCACAGCTAATAGCATACTGAGTGGTGAAAAGTTGAAACCATTTCCTTTAAGATCAGGAATAAGACAAGGATGCCCATTCTCACCAATTTTATTTCACACAGAGGTGGAAGTCCTAGCCACAGCATTAGGCAATAAAAAGAAATAAAAAGGATCAAAATCAGAAAGGAAGAAGTAAAACTTTCATTGTTTGCAGATGATATAATACAAAGAGAAAAAATAGTTTTTTGAACTATTAGAACTACTAAATGAATTCAGTAAAGTTGCAGGATACAAAATTATTACAGAAATCTGCTTTATTTCTACTCACTAAAAGTGAACTTTCAGAAAGAGACATTAGGGGAAAAATCCCATTTACAATTGCATCAAGAAGAATAAAATGTTTAGGAATGATTCTAATCAAAGAGATAAAAGACTTGGAGAACTGTAAGATATTGGTCAAAGAAATTGAAATGTCATGAACAAATGAAAAGATATACCACACTCATGTGTTTTGGAAACATTAATATTGTTCAAATGATCATACTCTGCAAGACAATCTACAGATTCAATGCATTCCCTATCAAAATACCAATGATATTTTTCACAGAGCTAGAATAGAGTTATAATTCTAAAATTTGTATGGAAATGCAAAAGACCCAACTCACCAAAACAATCTTCAGAAAGAACAAAGGTGGAAGTATCACAAGTCCTGATTTTAAACTATACTGCAAAGCTACTGTAATCAAAATAGTATGGTACTGACATAAAACATACCCATAGATAAGTGGAACAGTATAGAAAGCCCAGAAATAAATCCATGCTTATACGGTTAATTAATCTATGACAAAGAAACCAGGAAAACACAATGGGAAAAAGACAGCTTCTTCAGTAGATGGTGTTGGGAAAATTGAATAGCTTAATGCATCAGCATGAAACTGGACTACTTTCTCACTCTATATAGAAAAATAAACTCAAAATGAGTTAAGAATCTGAAACTATAAAACTCCTAGAAGAAAATATAGGTAGTATGCTCTTTGACATTGGTCTTAGCAATAGTTCTTTGGATCTGTCTCCTCACACAAGGGAAACAAAAGCAAAAATAAACAAACAGGACTACAAAAAATTAAAAGTTTTCACACAGCAAAGGAAACTAAAATGAGAAGGTAACCTACTGAATGGGAGAAGATGTTTACAAGCAATTTATCCATTAAAGGTTTAATATGCAAACTATGCAGAGAACTCATAGAAGTCAACATAAAATGGGCAGAAGATCTGAACAGACATTTTTCTAAAGAAGACATACACTAAGTGGATTAAGTGACAAACTTTTATATATATTTTACTATAATAAATTTATTTTTTAATTCTCAAAAAAAGAAGACATACAGATGGTCAATAGGCACATGAAAAGATGCTCAACATCACTAATTATTAAGGAAATACAAATCAAAACCACAGTGAGATATAGCCTCACATTCGCCAGAATGGCTGTCATCAAAAAGACAACAAATAACAAGTGTTGATGATGCAGAGAAAAAGGGAACCCTTATGAACTGGTAGTGAGAAAGTAAATTGGTACAACTACTATGGAAAACAGTATAGAGATCTTCAAAAAAGTAAAAGTGAAGCTACCATATGATCCAGCAATTTTACTTATGGATATTTACTGGAAGAAAACAAAAACACTAATTTGAAAAGATACATGGGGGCTTCCCTGGTGGTCCAGTGGTTAAGAACCTGCCTTGCAATTCAGGAGATGCGGGTTCAGTCCCTGGTCAGAGAGCTAAGATCCCACTAAGCCCATGCACTGCAATTAGAGAGCCTGTGTGCCATAATGAGAGACACTGCATGACACAATGAAGATCCTGCATGCTACAACCAAGACCTGACGCAGCTAAATAAAGAGATAAAAGATATTTGCACCCCTATGTTCATTTCAGCATTACTTACAATAGCCAAGATGTACAAGCAATGTAAGCATCTTTCAACAGAAAAATGGACAAAGAAGATCTGGTATATAGACAATGGAATATTACTCAATCATTAAAAAAGAAATGAAAAGTTGCCGTTTGCAACAGTGTAGATGGATCTAGAGAATATTGAGGCAAGTGAAATAAGTCAGAGGAAGACAGATTCTGTATGATCTTATTTATAGGTGGAATCTAAAACCCAAACAAAACAAGCTGAAAACAGACTCATAGATACAGAGAACAAAAGAATGGTCACCAGGTGGGCAGAAGGTGAGAAGGTGGGTGAGATAGGTGAAAGGGATTAAGAGGCAAAAACCTTCAGTGATATAATAAATGAGCCACAAGGATGTAATATACAGCACAAGGAATATGGTCAATAATAATGTAATAACTTTGTATGGGGACAGATGGTTTCTAGACTTATCATGGTGATCACGTCATAATGGATGCCAATGTCAAATGCTATGTAGTACACCTGAAACTAACATAATACTGCACATCAGATATATTTCGACTAAAAAAATAATATATATATATAATTTTGGAAGAATGAAAACAATACTTATTCAACACTATGGCATTTTGGCAGAGCCTAGTCATTGAGGATTTATTCTTTCAACCATTCTTTCTTAGCTGTCTCCTTAAGGCAGTTTCGTTCTTTTCCCAGTGTGTTCTGGTTCCTTTGGGACAAGGGAATCCTTTGGCTTACCCAAGTCTGAGCTGGAGCAGAGCTCCCATCAAGCACGTAGAGCTGAGTGGGCACCACGGAATGAAAGGCTGACAGTTGGGGTACGAACCCTGGGAATGGATTTGGAGGGAAGCCAGCCATGCCTTACAGCCGATCCAGAGGGACTGCTCCCGGCTCCCTGAGGTTCCTGATGCTCTTTTGCTTTCTTGAGAACATCGTTCAAAGCCGCAGAACTTGGAAAGGGTGTTAGAGACACAGAGTCCACTCCAACTCTCTCAGAAATCATTAAGGCCCTACTCCCTGCTCCCCAAACCAAGTAGGACAGGCAGGGGCTCTGATGCTTCCTTCATTCTTAACAGCAATAGTTTTTTTTTTTCCTGGTTCTGGGTTGTCACCAGCTCCACTGCTTTAGAAACAAGTGGCCAGAAAGCTTAGGGGTCCCTTCCAAGGTTCCCCGGGATGTTTGAGTGGAACAAAGGTGGAAGGGAGGGAGGGAGGGAGAGAGGAAGAAGGCATGAAGGAATAAATAAGGGGGAGTGGATCGGCGCGCAGGAGCCGGGGAGCCATCCACCCCTCGCCCCCCTCCCATTCCCAGGCCGTCGCTCCTGAGTTCCCCGATCGGCAGCGCGCCCGCAGGGAGGATGCGGGGGAGAGTTTGAATCTGGGACGGGTAGGGGGCGCGGCGAGGGCGAGGGGCGGCGGGGGGCTGAGAGGTGGAAGGGAGGGCCTCGGAGGAGGAGAGGAGGGGCGCGGGGAGTGGGCGCGGCGGAGCGGGCGGCGGGCGCCTGGCTGCGGCGCGGGCGGGCTGGCTGGCGCGGGGACCCGATGCCGCCGCCGCCGCCTCCTCGCGGGCCCGGGCTGCGCCGCCGGGGCTGAGCCGCCGCCGGAACCAAAAACCCAGCGGCCGCAGGGCGCGCCCGCAGCACGGGAGGGAGGATGGGCTGCGGCGGGAGCCGGGCGGATGCCATCGAGCCCCGTTACTACGAGAGCTGGACTCGGGAGACGGAGTCCACCTGGCTCACCTACACCGACTCGGACGCGCCGCCCAGCAACGCCGCCCCGGACAGCGGCCCCGAAGCGGGCGGCCTGCACGCGGGTGAGTGCGCCCGGCGCCGGGAGGCGGGGGCACGCGGGGCGCCAGGGGCAGCCCAGTTCCCCCGGAGCGTTCGGTGCGGAACGGCGGCGGCGGTGTCGGTGGGAGGGGGTAGGCGGGAGCCATACAGACAGACAGACAGACGGGACCTGCCTTGTGACTGACTGACCCGCCCAGGCCCAGGGAGGGGGTGGGCCAGCCAGAGCCCCTCAGGGAAGCTGAGTTAATCCCGGAGCCTCGGGGAAACCCCGCACCTCCGGGCCCCCGCGGGTGCCCGTTCATTGGCAGGGACGAATGGGGTGGGAGGACAGCGCGCCGGGCTAGCACTCCTTCCCCGCAGCCCACCCACGCCTCCCGCCCCTGGGATGCGCCACCTCCGGGTTTTGGCCGCTGTGCACCCAGCCGAGTCTCTCCATCCACTGGCCTCTTGCCCCTCTCTCCGTTGATGGATAGACTGACCCAGATTACCTGGATGCAGTCTTCCTTGTGGCTCCCCCCTTTTCTCCCGTCTCGGGTTTTGAAAACCAGAGCCCTAGTTCAGGGCATAATAAACGCCGGCCGCACCATCACCAGTTCTGCACTTAAGCTACTTTGCTAGCAATTGTTTCGTGGTAAAGACTTCCCTCTCCACTCCACCGTGCCTCCACGCTTAATAAGAGACAGGGCATAAGAGTGGATTACGACTGTAAATTAAATACTTTGTACCATTCCCCCTCTGGCAGAAATCTGACAGAAGGACATGCAGAGCTTTTTGGACCAGTGACAAATAAGACTTTTTTTTTTTTTTTTTTTAAGCAGAGAGTAATGATTGTAGCGTAGAGATGAAATTAGATTAACTGTTGCCACAGACTGACCTTTAATCATGAACGCGTTGGTGATGTTAAAAGGAAAAAACTTCTCTGCTTATTACATGGATGTTGTCAAAAGCCAGATCAATATTTGTGTAAGAATGTTTTAACTGTTTCCTGACCCTTTTGTGTTGCTGGCATTTTAAAATATTGAAATCTAAAATAGAAAATGAGGTTAATTTGAAGAGTAACATATGTTATAAGGAGAAGGAAAGAAATGTCAACTTCTCTTAAACCATCAGTAGTCCTAAATTCCTGTCTCCAAAATAAGAGCTGTCCCTTTTAAACCTGAGACTCTGTCTCCATCTTTTGGAACCAAGCTGGCTCCTTTTTCACAGGAACTTTGTGATCCGCCCCCCACCCCCTGCCCTTTTAAAAGCAAGAATTGTCAGGGAAAACTGTGCAAGGCAAACACTCCCTTTATCCCTAATTTCTCTAACTCACAGTAAAAATCGTAATGGTCATTTTGTGTTGCTGATGCTTTCAGTGCATTTTCAAATGGTGTGTTGGCTGAATGCAGTGTCAGAATGAGGATAAGACATGAGCCTTCAAAGCTGACCTGGAAAATGTTAGATGTACCAGCATGTCCCAAGGAGGTGTACTGAGGTACTTTCTCAGGAGAGACTCAAAAGACCAGAGCTACACTCCTAGGAAGTAAGGTTAAAAATACCTAACGTGGAAAAGAACAAAATACAGCTTCAGGGAATGGTTGCCTTGGTGACTGGAAGTATATGTGTGTCTGTACATGTGTACAAGTGTGGGGATGGCTAAATATGTCTATATTTATTTGTTTCCAATGCTTATTCATTTATTACTCTGCCATCCTGAGTCATGTCCTGTCATGCATCATGAAATCTGCAACAGGTGGGGTCTGGGACAAGCATGCTCATTCGTGGTACCCTGCCATACGTGGGACAGCCCTGCCAGGCAGGTGGTCCTGAAGACCTGAGTCATTCACAGAAACTGCTCAACTCCAGTCTCAGAACAGCACCCTAAAATTGGCAAGACTTTTCGATGGGCAGGATCATTTCAATTCCCTAGAAATTTCCATCAGCCTCAGAGGAGAGGAAACATTTCTGAAGGTCAGCACGGAACCAAGCATTCCCTGGGCTTCAGTCGCCCTGGGAGATTAGCCAGCGTTCTTTATTTTTTTCTCCCCTCCTACTCCCTGAATCTTACCCACCCTCTGCCCATGTGCCACCTATGAATTCAGTTCCATGCTTCTGGGGGCACCACATTGGTCCACAGTGATTGTATTCTGGTAAGAAGCCAGATGCCACATTTTCCTGTTCCTATCAACTCTTTTCTGATGGGGGGGACAAAAGGAAAACCAGGATTTAGGATAATTCAGATCATAAAAAATCACTCGGCTTCCCTGATAGCTCAGGAAACACAGGTTCGATTCCTGGGTTGGGAATATCCCCCGGAGAAGGAAATGGCAACCCACTCTGGTATTCTTGCCTGGGAAACCCCATGGACAAAGGAGCCTGACGGGCTACAGTCTGTGGGGTCGCAAAGAGTCGGACACAACTGAGTGACTAAACAACAACAAAATCTTCACTGATGGCTTCATGGCTAGAATTCTGGAGCTGGAGAGGGTCTCTGTTCAAGGCAGATGGGATTTGGTAAGTTGTCCAGTCTGCACTGCCCAGCCTCCCAGTCCTTTCAGGGACTTCTGGGGGTAAGTCCTTCTTACCCCCAGCTCCCTCAGTCCTCAAGAGTCCTTTCTGAGCCCCTGGTCACTTTCTTTTAGTATCACATTGAAACCACTTTTTTTTTTTCTGGCCACCCCACCCTCAGGAGCTCTGAATGCAGGGAGTGGACTCATTCATCTTTGTATCTTAGCACACTGCGGAGCCGCCCGTTGGGGTCCTCTGAATGAGTAGGCACTTGATCTAAACCTGCCCTCCTCCCGTCCACTCTTCCTCAATGTCCTCCCCCTTTCTCTGCCTTATATCTCTTGCTGCTGCTGTTTGCTCACCTGAATAAGTTTAACCTAGACTCCTCCAAGGCCAGTCTAGAACAGCAGGAGGGGAGGGAGCTAGGGGAGTGCAGATGACTGAGTTATTCATTCTGCCTGGGGAGGGGCCCGTGAGCACAGACCCCTGCAGGAAGCCTCCCTGCAACAGGAAACAGGACTGCTCCTGCAGGCCACACAGCCAGTGACCTGATCCCTCCCTGAGTGAGGGCACCTGTGGAAAACTGACCTCCAACTTCATGATGGATAAGCCTCCCTCCCCGCCAGCTAGACCTGTAGACCTGTTACCACTTGGTAATATTTTCAAACAGTTTTTAGAACTGGAATATAGTTAAATTACAATGTCGTGTTAGTTTTAAGTGTACAGCAAAGTGATTTTATATATATATATATGGTTGGTCGAAAAGTTTGCTCAAGGTTTTCGTAAGATGGTACAGAAAAACCCAAACGAACTTTTTGGCCAACCTAATATATACTACATATATGTGTGTGTGTGTGTTTGTATACATATTCTTTTTCAGATTCTTTTCCATTTAGATTATTACAAGACAGTCAAATAATTATTGATTAAGGCCTGTACTCTTGGGAATGACAGGGAAGGGGTCTTTCCACTGGTCATTGTAGTCCTGCTCCTAACACTGGGCCTGGCCACAGTAGGACCTCAAGCAATCTCTCTTGAATGAATACATCTCCTAAAACTTCTCTGTGTCCACTTCATTCTTCCTGTAGTCCCCAGGGATGATGTTTCCTTTCCTCAAGAGTTCTACCTGCTCTTCCTTTTCAGGGTCTCGTTCACCTGGTGGGTTGCATAGTAAGAAAACCTCCCCACCTCTCTACACCCCCTTTGCCAAACACAAGCCTGTCTGTTATAAGGGTGCTTTTGCAAAAATCACTTCAAGAAACAGGTGGCAACAAACCCGGGCTTTTCATCAACATCTGGGAATCTCCCCTCTCACGACCCTGGTCTCCTGGGTGGCCACCCGTCCTGCCCCAGGCTCTCCAGGCGCTCTGTCCATCCCCGTGAGAGCAGCGGTCACACTGCAGTATGAGCTTGTTCCCACCTCTGTCTCTTGGATCAGCCTGGGAGCTCTGCTGGGTTGGGGACTGCATGATTGGCATTTATGTGACTGGCATCTACTATATATGTGTTGAATAACTGTAAAAATACCTAGACGGATGAATGAGCCAGCTCGGCAAATGAGTTTTGTTTGTCTGTCTTATACCCTCTTTCCTGAGTCCCATCTTAAGTGATTTTGTCTGGACATTAGTACAATGAACTGTCTTCATTGGACACTAGATAAAGCTGTTCTGACTCTAATCAGAAATGCATTTAAGGTTCCAGGCTTGGGCCCAAATGGGAAGAAAGCAGTCCTCTCAATCAGCACGAAGTCTTTTCCTGCACTCAGCCATCGGCCAGCCCCTGGAAGTCCTGCCTTCACCCTGGGATCCGTGCACCTGTGACCTCAGCCCCTTCCTGCAGATAAGACCATCATGTCCTTTCATGAAGCTGGCAGTCTGAACCTGTTCTTCCTGACCCATAGTGCCTCGGCTGTCGTCCCAGGAGCCCTTCTGTATCAAGCCCAGGGCCTCTAGCACCTCTCAGAAGACTCTTTGGCCCTGTCGGGACTCCAGAGGCTCTCTGGCTGGTCTGAATACTACCTTGCTTCTTTCTCTGAAAGAGACTGGGTGGTATACCCTGAGCCACTTTGTGGCGCAGCCTCTTCAGGCTCAGCCACCAGCAACATTCCCTTCCCCACATGCTTCCTGCCCACTCTGCCCCCCGTACCAACCACCACCTTCTCTCCAGAAACGAAGCTCTTGCAGAATGTTGCTGTGGGCTGGACTGTGTCCTGCCAAATTTATGTCAAAGTCTTAACCCCCAGTACTCAGAATGTGACATTTTTGGGTTTTTGTTTTATTTTTGTTGAAGTTTATTTACAATGTTGTATTAGTTTCTGGTATCTAGCAAAGTGATTCAGTTATCATATCTATACACATTATTTTTCATATTCTTTTCCATCATGGTTTATTATATCAATAGGATATGGAATATATTTCTCTGTGCTATATAGTAGGCCCTTGTTATTTATCTGTTTTCTGTTTGGTAGTGTGTATCTGCTAATCCCAAACTCCTAATTTATTCCTTTCTACCCCCTTTCCCCTCTGGTAACTGTAAGTTTGTTTTCTATGTCTGTGAGTCTGTTTTTATTTTGTAAATAGGTTCATGTTTTCATATTTTATATTCTACATATAAATGATATCATATGGTATTTGTCTTTCTCTTTCTGATTTACTTCACTTAGTATGATAATCTCTAGGTCCATGTTGCTGCAAATGGCATTATTTCATTCTTTTTAATGACTGAGTAGCATTCTCTTGTGTATATATACCCCGTTTTCTTTATCCATTCATCCATTGATGAACATTTAGGCTGCTTCCGTGTCGTGTCCATGACTACTGTAGATGGTGCTGCTGTGAGCACTGGAGTGCGGTATCTTTTCACGTTATAGTTTTGTCTGGATATATGCCCAGGAGTGGGCTTCCCAGTGGCACTAGTGGTAAAGAACCCGCCTGCCAATGCAGGAGATGTAAGAGATGCAGGTCCGATCCCTGGGTCTAGAAGATTCCCTGGAGGAGGGCATGGCAACCCACTCCCAGTATTCTTGCCTGCAGAATTGCACAGGCAGAGGAACCTGGCGGGCTGCAGTCCATGGGGTCGCAAAGAGTCGGACACAACCGAAGGGACTTAGCATGCACACCCGTGCCCAAGAGTGGGATTGCTGGATCATATGGTAATTCTGTTTTTAGTTTTTAAGGAACCTCCACACTGTTCTTCATAATGGCTAAACCAATTCACATTCCCACCAACAGTGTAAGAAGGCTCCTTTTTCTCCACACTCTCTGCAGCTTTTGTCATCTGTAGGCTTTTGGATCATGGCTCCTCTGACTGGTGTGAGGTGGTACCTCATTGTGGTTTTGATTTGCATTTGTCTGATAATTAGTGATGTTGATCATTTTTTCATGTGCCTGTCAGCCATCTGAATGTCTTCCTCGGAGAAATATCTTTTTATGCCCAGTTTTTGATTGGGTTGATTTTTTTATTATTGCGTTTAATGAGCTGTTTATGTATTTTGGAAATTAAGTACTTGTTGGTTGCATCACTTGCAAATATCTTCTCCCAGTCCTTTCTGTTTTGGTTTTGATTTCCTTTGCTGTGCAAAAGCTTATAAGTTTGATTAGGTCCCATTTGTTTATTTTTATTTTTTTCTATTGTCTTGGAAGACTGAGCTAAGAAAACATTTATGGATTTATGTCAGAGAATGTTTTGCCTATGTTCTCTTCCAAAATGTGACCTTTTCAGGAGATAGAGTTCTTACAGAAGTAATCACATTAAAATGAGGTCATTACAGTAGGCTATAATCCAATGTGACTGGTATCCTTATGAAAAGGGAAATGTGAACACATAGACAAACACTCAGACAGAATGCCATGTGAAGATGAAGGCAGACATTGAAAGGCCAAGGAAGGCCAAAGATGGCCAGCCAACCAGCAGAAGTTGCAGGAGACGCATGAAGTAGAGTCTCTGTCACAGCCCACAGAAGAAATTAATCCCGCCAACACCTTGGTCTCAGACTTTTAGCCTGCAGAACTGTGACAATACATTTCTGTTAAGCCCTCCAGTTTGTGGTACTTTGTTACAGCCACAGAAAACTGATAATGTTCTTGTGAGCCCAGACACTGAACGTTTGGAAATAGCAAGAGGATTTCTGTGGTCACTACTTCACACCTCCTTCTGAGATTGCATCTCTTTCCTTGTCATTTATATTCAAATAGCATTTACTGAGCATCTACTATAAGTGAGCATTTTTCTCTGGGGATATTAGTATTCCCTGGAAAAGGAAATGGCAACCTGCTCCAGTGTTCTTGCCTGGAGAATCCCATGGACAGAGGAACCTGCTGGACTACAGTCTATAGGGTCCCAAAGAATCGGACACGACTAAGAGACTAGAAGACATTAGTATTCATAACTCTCTAAACCTCATACATCATTGCTATCAACATCTACTAGATGAGGAGAAACTGAGGCTTTGTGAGATTAAGAGACTGAGTGGTTTAAACACAACATTGTGAATCAATTATGTGTCAAGAAATTTAAAAAAACAGCAATAGAAATAATAAAAGAGATTGAGTGGGGTCACCTACCCAGGAAATAGAAGCACCCAGGTCAGAATCCACATCTCTTGTTTCTAAATCCAGGGCAGTGCTAACTACTGAGAACAAATTTAGGGCCCTCCTCCACCCCATCTGCCTTTGGCTTATTTGAAAATATGAACCACTTGGAGTGGGAGCCTCCTGCCAGCATTCTCAAGGCGAGGATGTGAGTCCTTGAAGTGATGCCCACAGCACTGTGGCACAGATGCTACCCCTGCCTGTGCTGAGTGCCCTGGGCAGGGCTGCCAGAGCTGCCAGAGATTCACCTGCATCCCACTCACCTGGTGGGCTCATTACAGATGGAGCAGTCTTTGGGCAGAATAATCTTTTTTTCTGGTTTCAAATGCAATGGATATTCCTTCAGAGAATTTAAAAAGTGCAGAGAAGCACACAAAAGGAAATACACCTCCATAGCTTTTAGGTTTCATCCTTAAGATCCTGAATCTAGGTGTATGTGGTGTGTGTTGCATCTTCTGTAGGGGTTATGTTTAAAGTTTGGTTGGGGGATATGTAAAAGAGCCTTCAAATTGCTTGGAAGCCCAAAGGCCAAGGGGAAAAAAACTTTTTTCTCCTTGTGTTCAAAAAAATATTTAGTTACAGATGCTGTTAAGTCACTTTAGTCGTGTCCAACTCTTTGGCACCCCCTGGACTGTAGCCTACCCAGGCTTCTCTGTCCATGGGATTTTCCAGGCTAGAATACTGGAGTGGGTTGCCATTTCCTCCTCCAGGGAATCTTCCCTACCCAGGGATTGAATCGGCGTGTCTTCTGCATTGGCAGGCAGGTTTTTTTTTACCACTGGTGCCACCTAGGAAGCCGCTTAGTTACAGATGGTGACAGACAAAGTCTAGGTGGAATAGGGGAAGAGCAGGCGGTGAAGACCATGGATAGGTGAAGGGATTTTTCTTCCTTTTTTTCCTAAGCAATGTAGTTGAATTCAGGTTAATTACATACCGCAGGCTTCCCTGGTGGTTCAGTGGTAAAAGAATCTGCCTGCCAGTGCAGGAGATGCAAGTTTGATCCCTGGGTCAGAAAGGTCCCCTGGAGAAGGAAATGGCAACCCAGTCCAGTATTCTTGCCTGGAGAATCCCCATGGACAGAGGAGCCTGGCGGGCTATAGTCCATGGGGTCGCAAAAGAGTTGGACATGACTTAGAGACACAACAACAAATTACATTCTAGGCTAATGTGTAGTGTGAATCCATTGTGTGTAATCCCTCCACATCCCTTTCACCTCCCCACAATTCGCTCAGGTTGAGGATGCTGTTTTATATTCTACCCAGCTGTTTTCTGGGATTTGTGGTTGCTTTATGGATGTAGAAACGTGATGTGTGTGTGGACCAGCTCTCTGAGTCTCAAATGCCCACGAGGTCATGCAGGTTGGCTGCCCAATGTTGGGGTTGTTCCAACCCCATATGCTCCAGCTCTGGGTCTCTGTCAGATGGGATAGGTACTGAGTGTCTGCCTACGTCTTGCCGTGTGGCTTCTGTGTAATGAAGCAAAGCCAGGAAGCAGTAGATTTTTCTTAATCTAGTCCATCTGCTTTACGAATAGTGCCCATTTATCCCAGATTCTGGATTAAGTTGTGTGTTAGTCTTCACTTTAGGTATTGTTGTGAGTCTTGGTCTTTTTCTGTCTTCCTAGGCATATTAACGGCCAGTTGGGCAAGGCTGAGTCGGCAGCTGCTAACCAGATGCCCTTCAGCCTGGAAATCCAGTCCCAAAGTTCTTGCCCTTCTCTTGTCAGTCACTGCAGCAGCCTGTGAAACAGCCACACACACCACACCACCTTGCCAGATCTGTCTCTGTTTACAGCCTCCTTCTCATGTGACCATGTCCTAACCTTTCTTCTTCATCATCATGCACCTTATTATTTTTCTTGGAGATAGTATAGTTTGGTGGTTAAGGAATTAGGAATTAGAGGAATAAGGAATAAGGAATTAGACTTAAACAACAGACATTTCCCAACTGTGTGACCTTGAGCAAGTTTCTTAGCTTCTCTGGGTTTCGGTTTCCACATTGTAGGGTGGGAATCATTGCAGAATTAACGTACTCACAAATACGAAGGACGTACATTGTGTTTCAGTGCTGCCTCTCCTAGCACCCAGGATCCCTTTACTTCCTCAATCTTGCCCTGAGCTTACTCTGCCAACTTTAAACCCAGGGTCACCCCCTCCTCTGTTTCTGAGTTGCCTGGACTTGTTGTTGAAAGTGATGAGTGTTGGTGATTGCATCCAACAGCGGTTCATGCCTGGAACCTCAGTGTTCTTTCTAGTTCTTGGCAGTTCTATTAATTCCTTATTAATATGCTGTTTTAGTCTGTATGTGACACTCCCGACATTATTTTTTCTTACCCTCAGAATGCTAAAAACATCGAAGACTTGCTGTGAATTCTCTCATCTTTCCCTCCAGTCACCTGTTGTGCATCCTGCTTGCCACTTGAGCATTTTTAAACATCGTTAGCCATCCTCTCTCCTCAGATCTGCCTGTTTGGAGTCTCAGTGCACTGATGGGATTGCTTCTTGATGTAACAATAGGCGAGGCCATCACAGGTGGTTCTATTATTTTTTCCCACTTAACAGAAAGTCTGGAGGTCAGGAGCCACACCACCACTTAGGGCTGCTATCCAAGGACCTGGGCTCTTTGAGCTTATTATTTTGCTATCCTTGGTGTGTGGATTTCATCCTCATAGGTGCAAGTTACTATGACATCTTATTTTAGATAGGAAGAAGGGGAAAATGTAGAAAGAAGTATTCCACCTTTTTTTTTTTTTGTCCATCTGTAAAACAGTAGATTTCTCAGGACCCAGGAAATTTGCCTGTGCTTCTCATTGGCCAGAAGCATGTTATATGACTGTCACAGGCTTCTAGAGTCTAGGAAGTCAAAACTTTTAGCTGGATTCACAACACCTTAAAAATAGTGAGTTGTTTGTGCAAAGAGAAAAGAGAGGAGAACAGAGATTAGGTAGACTGCAAGCAGGTGCTTGTACATTTAATCCTAAGACTGTGTCAGAGAGGAGAGGGGTTTAGCAGGAGCCAAGGGAAAGGAGAAGAGGAAGTGAGGGGGAGGTAGGTCTGCCAGAAACTGAGATAACATAATGACTAGCATTAAGAGTTTGCTGTAATAATAACATATTATAATAATAATTGTTTTTAGCATTCCCCTATGTTAAATGAATTCATAAAGGTGAATATTTGCTGAAAAAGTTACATGTGCCAATATTGAGCTAATCTTAGAAATAACGCAGCAATAACTCAAATTGAAATCTTTTAAAATGGTCTTGACATCCGACTCTGTGCTGTGTACACAGACATGTGGTGACCACTTCTTTTTTTGCTGCTTCATTTTCTTGTAAAGTTGATGCCAGCTGGAAACTGATGTGCCCGCTGATCCTCTGTGGCACCCATTTCCAACGAGTGGGAACATTTGTGCAGGTTCACTGTGCAGGGTGACTCTAAGGCCCGGGCTGGGGGCTTCTGCTAGGGGAGCAGCAAACAGCCAATTGGCTCATTTAAAGAATTGCCAGTATTTCCTGTGAAAGTTAAAAAAAAATCACCCCGCTATTGTCTCTAGGGCTGGTGGACTTTAGGGCACGGGGGAACCAAAAGGATTTGTAGAAAATAGCAGGGCTGTTTGTGAAACCGGTCGTCATAACAACAGGGCACAGCGGCAGCTACAGGGGAAGTGGCGATGGGCTGGTGCCCGTCACAGGAGGGACCACTCAGGCTTAAACATCTCCAGAACAACAGCTGTGTTTGACCACAAGGCCACAATAGATTATTACGTCCAAGAATCGCTTTTCAAGGAGAGTCTTTGTAGCAGCCAGGCTCAGATTTGCTTGCTGGAAGATAAATGATGTGTGTGCCAACACTCACAGTCACAACCCCTGCCTCGTGAGTGTGGCTTCTGGTAAACTGTGCAGAGTACGCCAGGCCTTGTGTATTCGGTACCTAATGCTGTTACCCCATTTTACAGATTAGGGAAGTCAGGGAGGTGAGGCACCTTGCCCAAGGAGTGCACATCAGGTTCTCTTGGGGAACCTAAAATAAAGCCTGCAGCCCAATCCTGGGGCTTCAGATACGGTAGGGGGTGGGGCCAGAACTCCTGCACGTTTAATAGCTTCTTTAGGTCCACACTGAGTGGCATTCCCTCTGTCAGTAGTGGGGCCAAGATCCTGCATTTCTAATAAGCTCCCGAGTGATGCTTGGACCTCTCATAGAGAAGGGAGGTTCTAGATCAGAGGCTGGGAAAACTTTTCTGTGAAGGGTCAGATGGTAAACATTTCAGGCTAAGTGGGCCACTAATCTCTGTTGCACCTACTCAACTTTGCTGTTTTTAGCAAGGGAGCCGCCAAAGGAAAAGATACATAAATCAGTGGGCGTGGCCACGTACCAATGCTCACTCCTGTGATTCTGAAGCTGAGTCAGGTTTAGGAGCCAGTGTCTTTCATCCCAAAGGCAGAGTGGAAAGGAGAAAAGAACAAGGTTTGCAGTTACTAGTCCTCGCCCTCAAGCACACCTCTGGCAAGCTCAGCACATACAGTAAGACCTGAAACAATGTTTGGAATGAGCAAATAAATGGGATTAAGTGCTTTTCTCACCTGGAAGGCAGCTTTGAAATACTAGTAAGGTGTCCCTGATAACTTTAGGTCATTAAGGTGTTAGGTATTTTATTACGCAGCTTCCCCAGTGACTCAGTGGTAAAGAATCTGCCTGCCAAGCAGGAACAGTGACAGACTTTATTTTCTTGGGCTTCAAAATCACTGCGGACAGTGACTGCAGCCATAAAATTAAAAGACACTTGATCCTTGGAAGAAAAGTCATGATAAACCTAGACAGCGTATTAAAAAGCAAAGGCATTGCAAAGGTCCATCTAGTCAAGGCTGTGGTTTTTCCAGTCGTCATGTATGGATGTGAGAGTTGGACCATAAATAAGGCTGAACGCTTTCGAACTGTGGTGTTGGAGAAGACTTTTGAGAGTCCCCTGGACTGCAAGAATATCACACCAGTCAATCCCGAAGGAAATCAACCCTGAATATTCATTGGAAGGACTGATGCTGAAGCCGAAGCTCCAGTATTGTGGCCACCTCATGTGAAGAGCCAACTCATTAGAAAAGATCCTGATGCTGGGAAAGATTGAAGGCAGGAGGAGAAGGGGACAACAGAGGATGAGATGATTGAATGGCATCACCAACTCAATGGACATGAGTTTGAGCAAACTCCAGGAGATAGTGGAGGACAGGGAAGCCTGGCATGCTGCATCCATGGGGTTGCAGAGTCGGACAAAACTGAAGTGACTTAGCATGCACACACGCCCTCTTGGGTTGAGTGGGATTTGGGAAGAAAACCTTGTCGCGGCATCACCCAGAGTAAAGCTGGGGTTCCTGGTTCTCTTAGGAGGTGTCCCTGCCTTGGGTCTCCAGGAAGGTGGGAATCCTTCTGTCCCTTCATCACAGGTCACTGTTGATTCAGAACCGCGAGGCCACTGCTGTGGCCTGAAAGGCTTTTTCCCAGCTGCATCCTGTGCTGCCTCTGTGAGTGCGGAGCTGCTGCTGGGAGGTGAGAGGAATAATCCGTCATTTCCTTGTGTCTCTCCGAGCTCTGCTCACCATTCCTTAACACCCAGTTCCTGCCATGGGCTGTAAGGTCAGTGTTGGGGTGTTTAAAAAGTTGCTGTGTCTCTCTGAGCTCTGCTCACCCTCTGGTTGATGATGGTTCTGGGCAGCTGGTTGCTGTTATGATGTTTACTTTTCTGAATCAGGTGTTTCCTTTGTAGAGGCAGGGGCCTCTAGCCATTATATAAGGCTTCAGAAAACATCCAGTGAACTTAAGAGAAAAGGCATCATTTAAATAGAAGCTGCCAAAAATGTTAACAAAGGAGTCCAGGGAGAGTTTGCCCATGGCCTTTTTTCTTTTGCATCTGAATTCAAAATTCAAACACTGATTATTCGCAGAATCCCCAAATCGCACGTGGTTTGGTGGTTCAGTTGCTGAGTCAGGTCCGACTGTTGTGACTCCATGGACTGTAGCCTGCCAGGCTCCTCTCTCCATGCGATTTTCCAGCCAAGAATACTGGAATGGGGTGCCATTTCCTTCTCCAGGGGATCTTCCCGGCCCAGAGATCGAACCCAGGTCTCCTGCACTGCCAGCAGTGGGAAATGTAATAAAATCTCACATGACAAGGTGATTTAAACATATGTGTGCAGACACACACACACCGCTTATATTTTCAGTTGAGCATGGATGCTTCCCAGCAGATACCAACTGGTTGCAATTGCTCAAAACAATTCTGGAACCCCACGATCGTGGTCTTAGGCACTTTCTCTTTTCTTTTTTAAAAATGTTGTTTACTTATTTTTATTGAAGTATCCTCAGGCATTTTTAACATAAAATTTCAACTTACATAAAAGTTTAAAACTTTAAAACTATACAAATGAATATGCATAGTTCAAACTGGGAGAATAGGATAATGAACCCCTTTGTACCATCATCCAGCTTCAACATTATCAACACAGCAAATCTTGTCTCTTTTCTGCATCCATCTGCCTTCACCCACTAGATTATTTTGAAGCAAGTTTGGGAAGTCATGTAACTTCATCCGTAAATACTTTAGTATGGCTGTCTAAAACATAAGGATTCTTTTTAAAAAGATACAATGTTGAATTATATGAAACTATTATTTTTGTAGGTTGAAATGTAATATCATCAATTCTATGTTTCAACTGAACTGCAGTATCATTAGCACACCTAAAAAATTGATGAAAATTCCTCTAATATAACCAGATTCAATCATTGGCCAAATCTCACCCATGACCTCATAATGTTTTTTCTACAACTGGTTTGAATTGGGAAGCAAGCAATGTCCACACATTGTGTTTGGTTGATGTTTATCTGGTTATCTCAATTTTCTGTTGTTAAGATTGCCTGTGATAACCTAATAACCATCCACTGTTAAGTTCCTTATTAGCTTTCAGTCATTGATAATCATTGCCCACATCAGTTATTTCATTAGGAATTGCAAAATGGTGATATTCTAACATTTCTTCAACATTCATTAGATGTTTTATAAAGAATAACTTTTCCTTGTTGCCCTTTTGGTTTCCCTGAAAAGGCAGTTCTTTCCACTTCTTTCCCTTAATTATCAGTTCCCAATTTTTTTCCTGGTTTCCTCCAAAGGTGGAAATATCATTATGAATTCATGGCTTTTTAGCATATTTGATGAGTTTTAGTTTGTTGCACCTATTATTATCTATGTGTGTGTATATTTCTAAACTGTTCCATCTTTGATGAAGGGGAGCTTCTCAGTTCGATTCCTTTTCACACAACTCCCATAGTCTTTGATAGTTCTTGCTTTCTGCTGTGATATTTTTTCTAGACTTATATTGTATTTTTTCCTGTGCTAGACTTGAAATTAGCCATTTCCCTGAGGAGTCCTGGTTCCTTTCATTGAAATATGATATTTAGAGACTATAGCTTGGGCCCTTGGAGTGTTCATTGCTATTGTGTTTATTGTGGACCCTTTGCAGTGGACAGAGTTAGGAGTTGTTTTCTTTTTTAAAGAGATATTTGTATTGACATTATCAGTTCAAAATTTTCAATTGTAGGGCTTTCCTTACTTTTTAAATTTTGTATTCTTTTCTTTTTAGATGCTGAAAATCTTGGTCCCTAACAACATTATAAGTTCTTATTTACTTTTTATATATCTAACAATATGCTACTGAAAATATTTTTAGATTTTTGTGGGGTTTTGTCCTTAGGGTATAGCGTTATAGAAATATACAGTTAGAATGCTATGTTTAATAGTAATTTGAAATAATTTCCTGCTGTATATGGTTAAGCTATCAACTTGCTATTAGTGGATAAGTGCATTTGTTTCACTTTGTGGCCAAATTGTTGCTTTTTAAAATTTTAGTTTAATTTTGTTTTATACTTAGGTAAAAATTTTACATGGGTCCAATGACAAATCTGCAAAACAAGTTCCATTTAAGAAATCTAACTTTTATTTCTAGCCCGTCTGTACCCTTTGTCCTCCTCTAGTTTTGGTTATCGTTTGATACATTTAGGGCTTCCCTTGTGGCTCAGCTGGTAAAGAATCCACCTGCAATGTGGGAGACCTGGCTTCGATCCCAGGGTTGGGAAGATCCCCTGGAGAAGGGAAAGGCAACCCCCTCCAGTATTCTGGCCAGGAGAATTCCATGGACTGGATATTCCATGGGGTTGCAAAGAGTTGAACAGGACTGAGCAACTTTCACTTTGATATATTTATACAGTATGTACACACACACACACACACACAGTCACATGTTCTCCCTTTTAAAATAAAAGGTAGCATACTATACCCTCTGTTTGTGCCTTGGCCTTTTCACTTAACAATATGCTCCAGAGGCCACTTCAAAGCAGTATATAAATGACTCATTCCTTTTTTATAACTACATAGTACTCAGTTCTGTGGCTATGTCATAGTTTGTTGGGGTTGTTTCTAGACTTTTACTACGCAACTAGTCTTGTCCATGTGTTTTGTTACTTCTGCTAATGTATCTTTACATAGATTATTAAAGGTGGGATGACTCGGCCAAAGGCTGAATGCAAATAGGTATTGCTGGATCCCCCTCCACAGGATTTCTACCACTTTGCTTTCCCATCAGCAGTGTCTGAAAGTGCCTGTTGTCCCATATTTTTGCCAACAGAGTATACTGTCCAACACAGGGAGTTTTGTCACTTTAAGTAAGAAAATGGGTAGTTTTAATGTACATCTCTGTGAGTGAGGTTGCTGTCTTTTCATGTGATTATGGGCAAATTGCCTTTTTCCCAGACATATACAATCTGTTTACACCTCTAGACCTATTTTTTTTTTTTTTTTTTTTACCATATTCAGTAGTTGCAAATCTTCATCCTTGGAGGATGACTGAGATATTTTGAAGAGCAAAAAGTCCCTATAGTTATATAGTGAGTGAAATTGTTGGGGTTTTGCTCTCAGGTGGAGGAGCTGGAGCTGGCTGGGCATTTTCCCTCTGAGTACAGTCCCAGGGCTTCTCCATACGGTCTTTCTGCATGGGCTCGTTTGAGCTTCCTCACGGCATGGTGGCCTTGGGGCAGTCAGACTGTTTATATAACTGTTCTGAGCTCCAGCGCATGTCCCAGCTAAAAAGGCAGAAGCTGTATTAACTCTCGTGACCTAGCTTTGGAGCTCATGGGGGTGTCACATCTCCTGCATTCTCTTGCTTACAAGTGAGTCACAAGTCTGGCCAGGTTCAGAGGGAGGGAATTATACACCACCCCTTGAAGAAGGAATGGCAAGGTTCTAAAAGAACATGCAGTTTTAACAACTGTGGAAGTTCTGAGATCTTACCTGACTAGTTAGCCTGCGACACTGTCTTGGAAGCTGGTAAGACAGGAGACTCCTGGGTCAGAAACAAAGGACTTGATTACTGTGGCACAGTGAGCCTCACGGGAATTACTATTTGCATCAGTTCCCCCTTTTCCCAAGTCTCACAGGGGTGATGCCCATGGGTCCAGATGGATTCCTTCACAGGCAGTAGATTGCATTACAGGAGATTTATGTGCCTGTGAATCTACTGAAACTCTTCTCACAAAGAGTGGTTTGTAAATGCAGAATGCAGAGTTGGAGCTCTATGCACTGCATTGATCTGGCTAATCTCTTCTGCCCACATCAAAGATCAAAATCAGCCTTCTCCCTTGTTATCACGCACCCCCACCACTGGTGAGTTTCCCTTCTACCTCTGCTTATGTTTCCTCTGCCTCATTTTCCCTTTTTGACTCCTCTTTCCTGGTTCCCCCTTACCCGCCTCCTATAGGTATGTGGCTCTTCATGCCTTTCCAAGCTGTCCTTCCTTAAGCGTGCTCACTCCTGGGGAACTCATCATATTGCCAACTGCTCCAGAGATACCTGGCTGCTGTCAGCTGTGCATGCATGCTCAGTCGCTTCAGCCGTGTCTGAGTCTGTGCGACCCTTTAGACTGGAGCCCGTCAGGCTCTTCTGTCCATGGGATTCTCCAGGCAAGGACACTGGAGTGGGCTGCCATACCCTCCTCCAGTGGATCTTGCCAACTCAGGGATCGAACCCGAGTCTTCTGCAACTGCAGGCAGATTCTTTACCCCTGAGCCACCGGGGATGCCCTGATGTCAGCCAGGTGCCTCCAATTCAATTTTCCCACAAACAGATTAACCTCTTCTTCCGCACAGCTGCCCATCCTGTTGTGCATTCCCTGTTTTCCACAGTCATCTTCTGGTTATCTAGATACAAGACTTCAGAGTTATTTTTGTTTTCCACCCACCATTATCTCTCTTTTTGCATATCTGATGTGGAACCGAATCCCACAAACTGTCTCTGAAATGCCTCTTGGAATGAACTGATTTCTTTAGGCCCTGGACCAGGGCCCTAATTCAGGGCCTCCTTCGTACTCACCTTTGAACAGCCTCGCACTGACCTTCCTGCACGTGGGGCAATCTGGCGGCCAGGCAGGCCTCTCTCATCACCCCAGGCTTGTCTCTCCCCGGACCACAAGCTCAGTTGAATTGTTTTGGATTTCTCAGCTAGTGAGCAACCTTCTTTCTCCTTTCCTTCCTTCCTTTCCACAAATCCTCCTTGGCACCCACCCAGTGCGTGGGGCGCTGTTTTAGATGTTGTAGAAGAGAATCAGACAGACAAGGCTCTGCTCTTGGAGCTTATGTTCGGGTGGGGTGTGATGGCCATAGTAATGGTAATAACCAAGGTAATTTTAGATATTTGTGAGCACAGTGGAAAAAAAAAATCTAGGTGATGAAAGAGATGTAACTGGGGATTGGGTGGGGGCTAACAGATTGGGTGGTCAGGAAAGGCCTCTTTGAGGAAGTGATATGTGAGTTCGGCTGTGAGTGGAAAGCAGGGCTGGCCTCATGGATGTTCAGGGCCGGCGTGCTCCTGGACAGCCCCGGCGAGTGCAGAGGCCCTGGGGCTGGAATGAGCTTGATGTGATGGAGGCACAGAGTGAGGCCAGATGACGGGAGGGAACCGAGAGGGGGCGAGAGGAGAAGATATGTGTAGGGGATGGGGTGTGTAGCCCCCACCTCGTGGGTGATGGGCAGGAGTGTGGGCTTCGCTCCAGGCGCAGTGGGAAGCAGGACTGGGATTACCTCCATGGAGGCTCTGAGCCTGTCGTTTACTTCGTTTTAAGAGCACATCTGTATTTACTGATGCTGGCTGTGCTGGGCCTTTATTGCCGTGCACGGGCCTTGTCTGGTTGCGGTGAGTGGGGGCTACTCTTCCTTGTGTCCGGGCTTCTCCCTGCGGTGGCTTCTCTTGTTGCGAAGCACGGGCTCTAGGCGTAGAGTTGCCCCACAGCATGTGGAATATTCCCAGGCCAGGGATTGAACCCTGTCCCCTGCAAAGGCAGGTGGATTTTCTTATCCACTGCGCCACCGGGGAAGTCCTCTCGTTTACTTCTGACCTTTCATTTCTTCAGTCATTCTGCTCACTCCTGCCAGAGTCTGTCTGGAGCGTGGATGTGATCCTGTCACTCACGCCCCCGGGTGTTTTGTGACCTCTGTTTCTTACTGGACGGATGATGAAAACGTCAGCCTGGCCTTCCAGGCCCATGGCCCTCTGGCTTGAACCTTCTGTCCCTTCCAGCTTCTCTGTGTCTTGAGTCTCGCTTGCTCAGATGGAACATTTTACCTTCACGTTTGCTTGTTCTTGTACGAATCCAACTCCGAAGCCACGCCCTCTTGTGAAACCACCCTAGGTTCTTCCCAGGCGGAACCAATCACTGTTTCCTCATTTCCCTATGTTACTTTTTTTCCCTTCTGACCATTATTTCCACTGCACTCTGATCAGCCTTGGGAGAATAAAAGGGGACGTAGGCAGATAAATAAAGAGGAGGCAGAAGCTACACCTTCATCATTGAGGAGAGGGTCCTACTTTCTCAGGCTGCTCTTTCAGGCCTTGGGAACACTTTCTGTGTTGCCAGGGACCTCCTTGAATCAGGGCTTGAAGTGGAGGTGATGTTGGGGGTGAGTGGAGAGGGAGCACCTCCCTCTGTGTTTCAGAATATGGACAGGACACTGGCAAGGGGCTCTGCCATAGCCAGCATGGTAGGGAGGGGGACCTAGTGATTTACTGTTATCCAGAAAGACCCAATTTTCTTTTTTTTAAATCTCCAGAGTGGTTAAATAAACATATTTGAATGTGTCTCTGGGTTGTTGAATTTGTACAAACCCGGTGAACACATTAACCATTAATGAGGTGCTTGGGCATCTTTAAAAGCCTGGTAATAATCCTCTTAAAAGAAAAGCCTATCTGTTTAATCTCTTTCTCTGTGTGTAACTCTGAATACACATCTGAACTGGATTTGTATTCCACAATGCCCAAACTGACTTAGCTTGCCACAGTCACAGGACACATTAAGATGATTAAATCCAATGCACTCTGAAAATATATGTTTTAGAGGTTAATTCTAATGATTGGTTCATACAACAAATCGAGAATCTAATTCTGGATGACGTGTAATTCTTTTGCCTTGATGAGTCATTTGACTCCCTAATTATGCCTCAAAATGATGCCATGAGTATTTATTTATTTCGTTACCTAAGCTTTACTTTTCTTTGGTGCAGATTTTGCTGTTGGGATGATACAGAAGTAGATGTTATTGAAGGGCTTGAGTGGAACAGAGCTAATTGCAATTGCAGTTATAACATTTTCCATTTGGAAAATTGGAGTTCATAGAGCCTGGTTTAAAAAAAAGTAAAAGCTTGGGTTATAGTATAGAAAAAGGATTTGATGGTTCAGATGGTTTTGTATTGGACGGGATAGTGGATAGACTTGTATCTTCCAGAAAGATCTGTTCAGGTCCTAAGCCCCAGCGACCCTAACTCCTGTGAATGTGATCTTACTTGGTAATAGGGTCTTAGTAGGTGTAACCAAGTTAAGATGATTTTGCACTGGATTAAGGTGAACTCTGATCCAGTGACAAATGTCCTTATAAGAAGGAGATTTGGATGCAGACACAAAGAGGATAATACCATGTGAAGACAAGAGGCAGAGACTGGAGTAATGCCTCTACCAGCCAAGGAATACCAAGGACTGCCAGCAACTCCCAGAAGCTAGGAGAGAGGCACAGAACAGGCTCGCTCTCTCAGGGCCTCCAGAAAGAACCAGCTCTGCCAACATCTTCATTTCAGACTGCCAGCCTCTGAAACAAATGTGAGAAAACAAATTTCTGTTTCTTTCAAGCCACCCGGTTTGTGGTACTTTGTTAACAGCGGCCCTGAGAAACTAGCACAGATGAATATTGCTATGTGGCATAGTGTTCTTAGAAGTGAAATGTGCTTTGAGAAACAGACGGTGATTCTCCCTGAAACAAGAATCTGTTCTCTATGCCATTTGTTATCTGGAAGTTTCATTTACTGTATGTCTTAATTTTGAACACTATGAAATGTCATTATGTAGCACACATCTGTGTCTTATTTTTCTGGCTGACTTTTAAAATGCCTATCTGATTTCTTTGGAAAATCAAGCCAAGCAGAGCCAGGTGAAGTTTAGGAAAGCCAATCAGGGAAGGAAAAAAAAAGAATCCAAATATGTCCCCATTCATTTTGACCCAAGCACTGGAAAATCTTCCAGCAACAGTGAACTCAGGATGACTTCTTCCTTTATCTTCTGCCACCTCTTTTTTCCCGAGATCACTGAGACTCTCCAGAATCCAATTTGGGTCCCCCAAATTGTTCCATGCAACCCAGACTTTAGTGCCCTCACATAGATTCTTCTAAGGACCTCCTGTTGCATGTATCAGTTCACCCTCCCCTGGTAACTGAATCCCTTGCCTCTGCTGGTGGCCATTGCTTGGACTTTCTCCCTTGCCCTGGAAACATGAATTCTTTTTTGAAGATTTATTTATTTGTGGCAGTGCTGGGTCTTTATTGCTGCACATGGGTTTCTGTAGTTGCGGTGCTCAGGCTTTTCATTGTGGTGGCTTCTCTGGTTGCAGAGCATGGCCTCTAGGCATGTGGAGTGGTTGTGGCACATGGGCACAATAGCTGCCACTCCTGGGCTCTGGAGCACAGGCTCAATAGTTGTGATGCATGGGCTTAGTTGTTCCAAGGCATGTGGGATCTTCCTGGACCAGGGTTTGAACCTGTGTCCTCTGCATTGGCAGGCAGATTCTTTACCACTGGGCCACCAGGGGAGCCCTGGGAACTTGAATTCTAAAGGCATATTAATAAATGCTGGGCGACCATGCGACCCGTGCAGAGCAGAGAGCAGCAATAGGGAGACAGGAGCCTCATGGAAAGTTCTCGACACCAGACTTTCTGTCTCCCTCACCTCTGTTTACCTCTCAGGTTAGAGTGAGGACCTGGCTGGACTCTGGAAGCCCAGGTGAGATGGGCTTCCCACTCAAGGTAGAGACTTCACAGGAAAGAACTATCAGTCCAAAGCCCAACTCTTCACAAGTAAATGAAGCCTGTTAGTGAATCCACTGAATACCTAAGACTTTGCCCCTAGTTTGGGTTCTGCCTCAACTTTGCTGCAGCTGCTTTATCTCGGAATTGCTAGTTCAGGTTTCTTTTAAGTGTCAATGATGAGACTTTCCTTTAAACCCATTTTTGCTGTCCTTGCTCTCTGGACGTCCGCTCTGCCCCATCCTGCTTCCAGCCCCTGCCCTGCCTTTGCATGTGCATGGACAGCTGCTGTTCCATCAGACTTTTCTGAACTGCCTTTAAAATAATTGACTGATAGTACTTGGGGGATTGATCGTTTGGCTTTTTTGTTTTTCTGCGAAAAGAATATTTGACTAATTGTTGTTTAGTTGCTCAGTCATGTCCGGCACTTTGGAGACCCTGTGAACTGTAACCCACCAGGCTCCTCCATCCATGGGATTTCCCAGGCAAGAATACTGGAGTGGGTTGCTATTTCCTTCTTCAGGGGATCTTCCTGACCCAGGGATGGATGTGTCTCCTACAATGGCATGCAGGTTCTTTACCACTGAGCTACCTGGGAAGCCCATTTGACTAATTAGCTTTTGACAAATTGGTCTTCCAGTGAATTGCTTTTGGGTGAATTCCTTTTTGACCAAATGATCCAAAGGCCACATGTCCTATCCAAGAACGCATCTTTGGCTTTAGGAAGGCTGTAGAAGTTTGTGAGAATCATAATAACCTGATTTCTACTCTGGATTGCTTATTTGCTGAGACAAATTTGTATATCTTCTAAGCTCCTGTTTCCCTATAGAAATGGGAAAAATAATGCCAACTTCACAGGTTTAAAGATTAATTGATCTGTGGATAACAAACTTAAAATTTGCTTAAGTATATACACATTAAATTAGGTAGAACCACTCCTTACAGCTCATACACAGTCATAAGACAAAGAATAATTCACAAAGGATAAATTCACAAACAAGAAAGCCTGAAGAATAGCTGAATAATTATTAAATTTTAAGATAATGAATAATTACTATTAATTTGCATTCTGAATAATAGCATTAATTTCACAGGTAATTTTGTAGATGCTGATGCAGAACTGTTACTTTTAGTGTTAGAAAGATACGTTTGCTTATCTTCTATTTCACTTTCGTCCACTTGATGCATATGATTTTGGAACACAATGGACCATCATTTGAGTCATGGTCACTATCGCAGTTACTCTTCATCTTAACAGTGATTCCAGCTTTCAGCATCCAGTACTCTTATTGCAGGTGGGTTGCTCTAAGGATGGGAGCACAGCTGCTTACACTGGGATGCCCTTGTTTCCAGATCAGCCCCCTGTATTTCCTTGTGTTGGGAGATGATTCAAATCTCTTACCTTTTCTCCATTTAAATGACTCTTTTTCCACGAGGCCACTTCCCCTTCACATATGTAGTGCAGAGGGCTTGTTTGTACATTCCTTTCTTTGTACTTCAAGACTGTTAAAACACTTGGTACCAACAGAGCCTTAAAAACAATGCAAACATGGACATCAAATCATGGAATTCTACTGAGTTGAAATCATCTGGATGATCACAAATATGCATATAATATTTTTTCGCAATTATCATCCAAATAGAAGCAGAAGAATATGACCTCAGTCTCCGGAGGAGTGTGCTGACCCCTGCGTTTTCAGGCACATTGACCCAGATGAAGGAGAGTGTGCAGTAGTCCCTGGATAAAGGAGAGTATGAATGATATTTATGCCAAAACCATCTACTAAGGCCAGAGATTTCCAACTGTGTATTTAAAGTTAAATCAACTGGTTTCAGTAATCTTGTTTCCAAAAATTTCTAAAGGAGCAGGAAAAATGTTACTCAATGTAAACCTTAACAAAGTTGAATTTGAGTCTAAGTCACTAGTAACAGTGGTGCCAGAAATGAATAGCATGAAATGAAGAATGCAAAATTAGTTATGATCCTTGCCCCAATCCTGAAATCTTCACAGGAACCAGAAAACCCTTGAGGAGTTACTCTTCAAACTTATCACATAAAGAAGGAAGAGGCTATGAAAAGAAAACCATTTTTACAATGAGCAAGAGTTATCCTAGCAGAGATACCCTAGGGCCCATGCTGGACACCTCATTCTATGCTGGACACTCCAGGGCCCATGCCAGATACCCCAGGGTCATATCGAACACCCTGATCCACATTGGACAATCCCAGGTTGTGCCAGATGCCCTGGATCCACAGCCGATGTCTCCAGGATCTATGCTAGACACCCTGGGGCCACATGAGGCACCCTGGATTCATGCCAGATGTCCCCAGATACACTACAGATGCTTGAACATTGCAGTCTTTCTGCTAGAAAATATTCAAAAGCAGGTACATCCTCAAAAACTCTTTATAAAAGTCACACCTTAAAAAAATGGCCCTCCCCATACTACTAGAACCTGGAATTATTTTTCCACCTATTCAGATAATGTGGGGATATTGGTATTTGTTTTCATAAAGCTCACTTAAATCCACTTGACCCTAACTATGGAATAGAGACACGAAAATTCCACCTTCTGGCACAATTAAATGTGTCTTTGTTGGAAAAAATGGCTTTGATCCGTAAACAATTGAGGAGGAAAATTCTGCACCCAGTACATAGCACAGCTTCAGAAGAATCTGGACCCCAGAAGCTGATGGTTCATTAAACTCTGAAGGCGGACGAGACCCTCAAGCTACCCCTCCAGCCTCCTGCTTCAAGATGGACTTGGTGCAGAAAAGGACTAATACACAAATTCTAGTTCCGTTGTCAGGGAAACCCCTCTGGCATAGCACCCCTTGAAAAAATGCCAGTGTGTTCTGGGAATAAAGGAGAAAGTTATTTGTGTGTTTGGTGAGAACAAATTGAAACAAGGTCGCCGTTTCTCATGTCAGGCACAGCCAGGAGCAGACTTTGTTCCAAGCCCTGGGCGGGGCTTCCTCCCTGGTGTTCATGGCACCGCTGCCAAGACCTTGGGTATCTGCTATGGGCGTATCAACTCGCTGGTTTTCTGGGCTCACCGTATGAACTGCAAAGGTGTGGAAGAGAGCCAGAGGAAACCCTGGAAATGTATGATGTACAAAGGATGATTCGTGGATGTTTGAACCTGGAACAGACCTGAGGATGCAGAAACCCATTTCTTTTTTTTTTAATTGAAATATAGTTGATTTACAGTGTTGTGTTAATTTCTGCTGTACAACAGAGTGATTCAGTTATATGTATATGTACATGTACATATATAACATTCAGTTATACATACATGGACATATATAAACTTTCTTTTGAATATTTTTTCCATTATGATTTGTCCCTGGATATTGAATATAGTTCCCTGTGCTATACAGTAGGACCTTGTTGTTTATCTGTTCTTTACATAGTAATTTGTATCTGCTGACCTCAAACTCCCACTCCATCCCTCCGCCGCAGCTACAGGTCTGTTCTCTGTGTCTGTGAATCTGCAAAAACTCTTCTTAGACTCACTACAGAAGGCGCCTGGGCTGTGCCCTCTGCTTGCATAAGCTTGGGAAATGCTCATGCTGTGAATTCCCCTTAGAGTCACAAGATACATGAGCATATAGACTATGAGAAATCCTATAGTAAATAAACCTGTTTACCGGAATGGTGGCCCCAAAGCTAGGCGCGTGCATGCGTGCTCAGTCGTGTCAGACTCTTTGCGACCCTGTGGACTGTAGCCCGCCAAACTTCTCTGTCCATGGGATTTTCCAGGCAAGAATACTGGAGTGGATTGCCATTTCCTCCTGCAGGGTATCTTCCTGACCCAGGGATCGAACCCAAGTCTCCTGCCTTGGCAGGCAGATTCTTTACCACTGAGCCATTGGAGAAGCCCCCCAAAGCTTAGTCATTGATCCTAATTCCCCAGCATCTGTGAATATTACTTTATATGGCAGAAGAGTATTACCTCATATAATCTCATATCTCAAAAGATATGATTAAGTTCAGGATCTTGAGAGTAATAGCTTATCCTGGAATATTATGATGGGTTCTAAATGCAATCGCATGTAACCTTAAAAGAGAGGACTAGAGGGAGTTTCAGCACCGCACCACTCACAGAGGAAGAAGGCCGTGTGGAGAGAGAGGCAGAGATGGTAGCAAAGAAGCCACAAGCCAAGGAACACCGAGGAATGGCAGCAGGTACCAGAAACCGGGTGAGGTGAGGAAGGTCAGAGAGAGGCCGCCCGCCCTGCTGGCACCTTGAATTCATACTTCTGGCCTCAGAGCTGTCTCTGGTTTTAGCCACCAAAACTGGGTTACAGTGGCCTGAGGAGCCAAATACACCTTTGTTTAGGGACCTCCCTGATGATCCAGTGATTAAGAATCCTACTTGCAGTGCAAGGGATGTGGGTTCAATCCCTGGTCGGGGAACTAAGCCCGCACACCGCGACTGCTCTGGAGTCTGTGTGCCTGAACCAGAGAGTCCATGTGCCACAATGGAAGATCCTGTATGGCACAACTAGGACCCAATGTGGCCAAATAAGTAATATTTAAAAAAAAAAAAAACAACAAATACACCTTTGTTTAATGAAGAGTTGCCCAAACTTACAACAGAATCAGTCAGTTCAATCGCTCAGTCGTGTCCAATTCTTTGCGACCCCCATAGACTGCAGCATGCCAGTCTTCCTCGCCCATCACCCACTCCCAGAGCTTGCTCAAACTCATGTCCATTGAGTCGGTGATGCCATCCAACTGTCTCATCCTCTGTCATCCCCTTCTCCTCCTGCTTGGGTATGACAGAATACCCAGTTATCATTATGGAAACTTAATGTTCTGAAGAATTCACTCTGGGAAACAACACTTGAGATGAATTCAGGGGTGACTGAATCACAGTTGGTGTCACTGAGGAAATTCACAAGTCTGGGTCCATCCTGAGGTTACTGGAGTCCACAGACTGGCCATGTCTACTACAGGCCATGCCGCACAGGTGTTTCTTTGGTCCTCCCATCAGAAAGGGCATCCCCCATTTCCTGTTGCCTCTCACCCATCTTACCTGTTTGTGCTCTTTTACATATATGATCACACACACACACACATCTATGAGGTGTAACATCAGATCCTTCTGACATTTCTGCCTATCACACAGGTCGTACATGCTCTCCCAGAACTGCCTGCCGTCTTTGCTTCGTAAGTGTTCTTGTAATCTCTCCCAAAGTAGTTTTGTTGGAAGAATCCTCTTTCTAAGGCTGGACTGCACAAGGACTGTCAGGATGCCTGGGAACAGAAACTAGATCGAAAGTTTCACGTGTCTTTTATTCCCTATGAAATTCAGTGCTCAGATTGTTCTGAGGTATCAACTGCATTGCTTTAAACTCTGCTGAGAGGTGACCACTTCAAAGGACTGTGTGGTCCCAAGGTCCAATATGGTGTTGCTTTCTTGGAGTGGGGAATGTGCATCCACGATGGGACCTTGGCAGATGATTTCTGCCTCACCTGATCAGCAACTTGTCCCTTTTAACACTGTTCTGTGGGTTATGAAGGCAGAGGTTTTGACTATCTATTCAGCTTCCAACCTGTATGGATTAATGCCATTAGATCTTAGCAAAAGCAGTATCTCAGGGGAATTCTTAGGGGACAAGGGACTCTGTAAATAGCTTAGAAAGTATACCCTGAATAGGGAGAAACTATCAGGGTCTCTAAGCCAAGAATTTTAAAGGGGAGAGTCTTTTCTCAGTGCTCACATGGAAAACTATGGAAACAGGATTCAGAGATCTTTCACAATCTTTAGGAATAAAAATGGTTATAAGAAAAAATACTTGTTTTCTCACCATTTTGAGTACAGTGATTATTTTATAATGCCAAAAATTTCAGTATTCAGTATAATGTCCCAAACTTTCAGTGTTCAGAGATTGAGAAAAATTGACCCTACCCCCCACCAAATTGACAGAAAGATATTATGAATTCAGTAATGCTTTTAAATGAATTTCCTTTTTTTGAGTCTACCGACATTTTGGAAGCAGTAGTTAATATGTGAGACATAGCATTATTTCAAGCTACAGGCATGCGTAATATATATTTGAGTTTGCAGACGATGCCATAATCTCACCTTAGGCAGTGGTTCTCAAATATGGTGTGTGGACCAGTGTGAGTCCTGACCAAGTTATCATTGGCTTGCAGTAAAATGAGAAACAGAGCCAGTTTGGCAAGCTTTCCTTCCTTTCTTCCATTTTTTAAAATATTTGTTTATGCACCTTATTTTTGACTGCATTGGGTCTAAGCTGCAACAGGGGGGGTCTTTCATTGAGTCATGTGGGCTTCTCCAGTTGCAGTGCACAGGTCCAGCTGCCCTAGGGTGTGTGGGATCCTAGTTCCCTGACCAGGGATCCTACATGTGCCTGCCACCCCCGACCCCCCACCACCAGGGAAGTCCCTGGCAAGCTTTACATAGTGTCACTGCAATGTTAGCCCTACAGGGGTAAGCACTGTGTCTTCTTCATATGGTCACTGCTGTCTTCCAGGCCCTATGACAGTGCCTGCCACATAGTAAATGTTCAGTGGTTATTGGATGACTTAAAAAAAAATTATTCAGTTCAAAAGACAATTCTTTATTCTGGTATTTCATTGTGTGATGATATACAGTAGTTTGATTTTTTGAAGTTTTATTTGGCAAAATAAAAAGTCAAGACCTGTATCAATTAGGATTAGGTTTAGTTGTGAAGAAGAAGCCTGAAAAAGTAGGGATTTAAAACAAGATAAATGTCTGCTTCCCTCCTGGGCCAATATGGCAAGTCCCAAGTCCTTAGGGACCCAGGCTTCCTCTATCTCAATGCTTTGCCATGAGCTCATTGCCCTGCCATGCTCAGGTGGCCTTTGAACTTATGGTCCAGGCATGGCATCCACATTCCAGATGTTAAGATGGGGGAAAAGAATGGAGTAGGACCTGCCTCCTTCCATTAAAGAAACTTCCTGGTAGCATCATTTGTTACTTCCATATCATTGGTCAGAATTGGTCACGTGACCACATCTAGCTGCAAGGGGAGCTGGGAAATGTCTTTTAGCTGAGTGGCAACATGCCATGCTAAAAACCAAGATTCTGTTATTAAGGCAAAAGCAAAGGGTTAACATTCAACAGAGGACGAGATGGTTGGATGTGGATGGCATCATCCACTCAATGGACATGAGTTTGAGCAAACTCTGGGAGATGGTGAATGCCAGGGAAGCCTGGCATGCCACAGTCCATGGGGTCAGAGTCAGGTATACCTGAGCGGCTGAACAACAGCAGCATTGGATGGCAGCTAGCAGGCTGGCCATGGTTCCCCCAATTTTTTCAGATCATTTTGAAAATATCAGAGCCACTGCTGAAGGAGGCTTGCCCACATCCGTCTCCATGGATGGAATTACACAGGACAGACCCTGTCAGATGTGGCAGAACTGTTTTACCCTCTTCAATTACTCATCATACCCTCCTCCCACTAAGCAGTTAAAGTCCAGAGACTTTCCTTGCTCTCTGCTCTGACTCAGCTCCATCTTTCTCAAGGCTAAGCAGCAGAGACAGCTCTCTGCTTCTGCAATTCCCAGTTTACTCATTTTTCTTCATTAACATAGCTTTCCAATACCATGGACTCCAACAAAAGGCAAGTTGTGCTTGAATGCAAGCAAAAAATGAAAAATGTATGCAAATCAAATTGACAGGAAATGATTTCTATGTCCTCAGTTATTTATGTTCTAATTTCAGAATTGTTTTGTCATCATTTCTGAAGGATACCCTTTTGGCAGTGGTTTCTGACCTGATTCCTCTCTTTCCTAGTCATACTGGGGAAAAGAATTCATTTATCAATCTCTTAATTTATACGGATCTCAGAAGTCACCACCTCCAGGCAAGTGGACTTGAGCGACTTGGAAGTAGTGCCTCGAAACCTTTCAGTGTTTATCATTTATAGCAAGGGAGTTAAATACTGAGTTAAGATGAGCTCCTTTGAATGTCAGGAAACTGCCTTTGGGTGGCCCATGTCTGGCTTGGGCCCAGGTGTTGGCACTGTAGCTGCAGCAAAGAGAGCAAACCCCAAAAGGACTTCTGAGATGCGGCCTCAGTGGAGAAGGCCCGCCTTGAGCACAGCTGAATCACATGGTGAGCATCATTTATTCACTGAACTAAACTCACTGTCTACCAGGTCCCTTCTTTATATATATATCATACTCTCAATGATTATTCCTGTTTTGCAGGTGAGAATATTGAGGCTTAAAGATATAAAGGAATTTGCCTAAGATCAAATGACTGGTAGAGCCAGGTTCAAACCACGCCTACCTTTTTCTAAAACCATTCTCTGAGTCCCTGGAGCCCTAAACTTTTAGAATTCATGGGCCAGTAAAATTGTTTTAATTGTGTAAAATTAAAAAGAGAAAAAAAGTATAAGAGTGCATGAATGGTAATATAGCATTGCCATTTTTTAAAACTTTTTATTTTGTATTGGAGTATTTGTTGTTTAGTTGCTAATACATGTCTGACTGTTTTTGAGACCCCATGAAAATAGCCTACCAGGCTCTTCTGTCCAAGGGATGTCCCAGGCAGGAATACTGGAGGGTGTTGCCATTTCCTCCTCCAGAGGATCTTCCTGACCAGGGGTTGAACCCACATCTGGCAGGCGAACTCTTTACCACTGAGCTACCTGGGAAGCCTGTATTGGAGTATGCCAATTAACAGTGTTGTGATAGTTTCAGGTGAAGAGCAAAAGGACTCAGCCATACATATACATGTATCCATTCTCTCCCAGTAGAGTTGTTAATTTTTAATTTTTCCATCAGGGCATGAAAAAGGCCTGTCATTTGTTGTTACTACCATTTCATCAGAAAGGATATTTCACACACATACAAAAAACCATTTCTAAATTAATTTGATGAATATTTATTGAGCAGCTATTATGTGCCAGGTATTGTTCTAGGCACTAGAGAATATTAGAGTGACAAAATAAACAAAAATCTCTGCCCTCGTGCTTAAATTCTAAGTGAGGCATGATGGATCAAAAAAATAACAAGGAAAGTACATGGTATGTAGAAATGAGTGCTATGGGGAGAAAATAAGGTGAGGGAGAGGGATGTGAGTACGTGGGGGAGGGAGCCATTGCTGAGGAAGAAGACAGAACACCCCATCTTGCTCAGAAGGGCCATGGACCATCCTGGCACCTGCATACACCTGCTACATGACTGCCTTTTTCTCATTGCCCAGCGACCGGGGATCTCATTCCCGTGACCCAGCAACGTGGGGAATCTCTGCTCTGTGCTGTCCCAGCTCCAAGAAGCTGAGATGGGAGGGACTGGTGAGGATGACTCAATCTCTGCTCACGATCCAGCCTTTTCCAACTCCAGGCTTTCAATTCCTAGGCTACTGATTGGCTGGGATTTTATCTTGCCTAAGTCATGATTCAGGAAGTTTTTCATTATGCCTCAGTGTGAATCAATATGCCAATTAAGAAAGAACTGTGAATCAAAAACTTCTCCTTTCTAAGGGTGGCGGCTCAGGGTCCCGTTCCTGCCTTTTTGCTGTCTAGCTCCCCTTTGCTAGGCGTGCTAAATGAATTTGAGCTAATCAATAAGTGATTTCTTTCCCCCATGTGTTTCCAGCTCCGTGTGGGAAGAAATTTTAGAAAAAATATTATTTCACTCATTTTACAAAAGGTTTTCTTTTGGGTTTCTGTTGTTCAAAGGGATAGTCCTTAAACTCTAGAAATAAGATGTTGGGGGTATCTGGATCTCAGGATTTTGGTTTCTTTTGATAGCCACCTGTCCCGTGCCAAATCCCCAACCTGTGTTTCTCTGGAACCTGAGGTTCTAGTTTTTAACTCTGAATACATCTACCTAATATTCCCACAGGAGGCTTCCCAGGTGGTGCTGGTGGTAAAGAACCTGCCTTTCAATGCAGGAGATGTAAGAGACGTGGGTTCAATCCCTGGGTCGGGAAGATCCCCTAGAGGAGGGCACGGCAACCCATTCCAGTATTCATGCCTGGAGAATCCCATGGACAGAGGAGCCTGGAGGGCTACGTCCACGGAATCACAGAGAGTCAGACACGACTGAAGTGACTTAGCCCAGAAGCACGATATTCCCACAGAGTGGGGCAAAGGTGATACTTGGAGTCACAGAGTCCAGAGTTCTAATCCTGACTCTGTCTCTTCCTAGGACTCTGGGAAAGTTGCCTGAACTTTCTGAGCTCGTTTTCTCATCTGTTGTGCTGGAACAATAAGAGCACTTACCTAGTAGGGTAGTTGTGGGTATTAAATGAGAGAACATATCGTACCTAAAATTTATTGAGGATTTATGTGCCATACAATATTCTAAGTGCTTTGTGTGTATGAACTTGTTGAATTCTCCATGAACTTTTTGAAATAGAAGCTGTTATTGTTTCCATTTTTCAAAAGAAGAAACTGAATCACAAAGAAGTAGCTTTCTCACGGCCATTCTGTGTTCCTGGCGTATAGAATGATGGTTTTCATTAATATACTCAATGGTGGAGAAATTAGGAACCACTGGTCTGCCATTGTCATCAGCGCTCAGCCTGGAGCTGCTGCTTAGGTAGGGTAACTTCATAATGGCAAAGGAATATGTCAACGTGTATTTCTCAGGACTTCCCTGGCTTCCCAGTGGTTAAGACTCTGTGCTTCCAATGCAGGGTTCCATCCCTGGCTGGGGAACTAAGATCCCACATGCTGCAAGGTGCAGCCAAAATATTAAAAAAAAACAAAAACCCAAAGTGTATTTCCTCAAAATGTTAACTTCTCATACAAATAATAAATGGGTGTTACTATCTAACTCATTAATAAGGGTCACAGCAGCCTGATAAATCCAAGTCAAAAGAGAATATGCTGGTATTGTCACTAAAAGGGCAGCAGGAATCCTTGTGGTGATAGAACTGTTCTGTGTCTTGACTATGGTGATGGCTTCATGAACCTACATATGTGTGAAACTGGATAGGACTAAATGCAAATTCACAAATGAATGCACGTACAGCTGGGGACATCTGAGTAAGATGGAAGGGTTGTACCCACGTCAGCACCCTGGCTGTGATCTCGTATGAGGTTCTTTGTGAAGCTGGTAAAGGACGCAGGGAGCTCTGTGCATTGTGTCTTACAACTGTATATGAATCTACACAGATAAAAAGATTAATTTAAAAACAAAATATAATTTTAAAAATAGCTCAGAAAAATACATGAGAAACTGGCTTTTTGTTTGGTTTGGCTACGCCCCTGGGATCTTGGTTCCTTGACAGGGTTTGAACCCGTGTCTTCTGCAGTGCAGAGTCCTAACCACTAGACCACCAGGGAAGTCCCTTCCATTTCTGTCTTTGATTTGTCTTTATGTTGGCTACGCTGGGTCTTTGTTGCTGCAGGAAGGCTTTCTTTAGAGACAGCGAGCAGGGGCTACTCTCCAGTTGCAGTGTGCAGGCTTCTCATCGCGGTGGCTTCTCCTGTTGTGGAGCATGGGCTCCAGGTGCACGGGCTTGGTTGCCCTGCAGCATGTGGGGTCTTCCCGGACCGGGGATCAAACCCACGTCCTTTGCACTGGAGGCCAAATCCCAAACACTGGACCAACAGGGAAGTTCGAAACTGTTGTTGTTGTTGTTTTAATGAGTAGTGGATAGAAGAAAAGCTGAAGTAAGGTTATTAAATTAAATATAAAACTTGTTATAGCCTACGGGGCAAAAAAGAAAAGAAAAACATAGTCTTTGGGGTTATTCTCTCTAGCCAGTGGAAAAGAAACTCATCACACATTGTCCATTCTCAGAATTGTAAAATGTTTGGGTCAAGACCAAATGTGGGAACAGAGTTGCGCACTCTAGGATAGGGTTTCTCACCCTCAGCACTGTTGACGCTTTGGGCCTGGAAATCCTTTGTTACGGAGGCTATCCTGTGCATTATAGGATGTTTAGCAGCATCCCCAGGCTCTACACACTAGATGCCAATGGCTGCCCCCCAGATGACAACCAAAACATTTTCAGGGGGTATCGTCGTCCTGGATATGAACCTCTAGTCTAGACTTTCAAGGGCCCCGAAGCCTGAAGACCTTTAGGTGAACTCATTAGGAAGTGTTCCTAGGATGACATTTATCATCTTTTCCCAGCTTTGGGGCAATTGTTCCTCACAAATAAGACTACCAATTACAGGGTCACAGGAGCACAATGAACTCTACCAGGAGTCACAGACTTCTAGCAGAACAGGAGCCTCAGACATGCCCTAGGCCTGTCCCACCCTCATTTTCCAGCTGTGAGTAGAGGTGGTTTCTCTAGAGGCAGACAGCTGGTTCCTGGCAGAGTGTGTGCAGTTAAGCTCTCTTGTTCCAGAATGGATCTGAGGCGATCACTGTGGAGTCATCATGACCTTGTGAGCATCAGTTATGTGCCAGGTGCTGTACGGGGCTCCAGGCTTGGACAATAACTAACACTGGGTTCCTGCCCTCACGGTGCTGATGGTTTTACTGGGCAGGTGAGGCTGCGGGCAAATCATTACTATGAAGTGAATATTTAGTAGTGAGAGTTGGAAATGGTACTGAGATGGATGGGGGTGATAGAAGGGTGCCCTTAGGGTCTTGGGGCTTAGGGATGTCTCAGTTCAGTTCAGTTCAGTCACTCAGTCATGTCCAATTCTTTGCAATCCCATGGACTGCAGCACACTGTCCATCACCAATTCCTGGAGCTTGTTCAAACTTACGTCCATCGAGTCAGGGATGCCATCCAACCATCTTATCCTCTGCCACCCGCTTCTCCTGCTGCCTTCAGTCTTTCCCAGCACCAGGGTCTTTTCCAGTGAGTCAGCTCTTTGCATCAGGCAGCCAAAGTATAGGAGCTTCAGCTTTAGCATCAGTCCTTCCAATGAATATTCAGGACTGATTTCCTTTAGGATTGACTGGTTGGATCTCCTTGCAGTCCAAGGGACTCACAAGAGTCTTCCCCAACACTACAGTTCAAAAGTATCAATTCTTCAGCACTCAGTTCTCTTTATGGCCCAACTCTTATATCCATACATGACTACTGGAAAAACCATAGATAGCTTTGATTGGATGGACCTTTGTCAGTAATGTCTGCTTTTTAATAGGCTGTCTAGGTTGGTCATAGCTTTTCTTCCAAGGAGCAAGCATCTTTTAATTTCATGGCTGCAGTCACCATCTGCAGTGATTTTGAAGCCCAAGAAAATAGTCTGTCCATTGTTTCCATTGTTCCAGAATTCTCAGTTCCTGATCACGGAAGGGTGGCCGTACCCACTGCAGGATCCCTGAGTCATTGCTGTCAGCCAGAGGGAATGTGAGACCCAGGCCGGGTCCTGGGATTCCTGGCAGCCCAGGAGAGAATGATAAGAGAGAGGGATGCAGAATTGGGAAGGTGTTTAAAACAAGGGGGAGAGAGGAGCAGATTTATAACTAAGAGATGAAGTCAAAGGTAGGACGGGGTGGGTTAGCTGGAGGAATGCCGTTAGAAGGTGGAGAATGGAAGACAGTGAAGCCCAAGGCAGAGGAAGCGACCGCAGAGCGCTCAGAGCCCGGCAATGCCAGTGGCTCATTGTTACTAGTCATTATGTCCTTAGGGAGCTGACTGCACATGAACCTGCATCTGGGTCTTCCGGGCTGTCTGCTCCAGGGCTCACGTGCTTGGCTATGGGGAAGATACAGCCTCTGGAACTGTGGTTTGAATGCTAACCTCCAAAACATTTTGGCAGAGTGCAGGCCTGGTTGGCACAGGGGCTGTTTCCAAAGTATTTTAGATGCAGAGCATCAGCCTCACACACAGTAGCAGTTCCAGGAAGGAGGCTTCCAGCTTCAGCACCCTTCAAGCTCTTCCCTTCTTCCTCATGACTCGCCGCAGGGCCCAGGGAGAAGCCAAGTAGAAAATAGGGACCAGTGGGAGAGCCTCCCTGATCTGGGTGTCAGGAGGTTCCTGCAACAGGTGGGCCATATAGGGTTCAGTACGGTTCCAGTACTTTGGTCACCTGATGTGAAGAGCCGAATCATTGGGAAAGACCCTGATGCTGGGAAAGATTGAAGGCAAAAGGAGAAGGGGGCAACAGAGGATGAGATGGTTGCTTGGCATCACCGATTCAATGGACATGAACTTAGGCAAACTCTGGGAGATGGTGAAGGACAGGGAGGCCTGATGTGCTGCAGTCCATGGGCTTGCAGTTGGACCTGACTTAGTGGCTGAACAACACAGTCACCACAGAATCACTAGAAGTGGTCAATTCTTTTACAACACAGATCTTGGGGTGACTACCTACCCAGCCCCATCACCCCTGCTCCATACTTCCCACTAAACTAAGTGTATGGTTAATGACTCAAATTGGTCCCAGGCATAGAAGTCATGGTGGTGATGTTGGAATACCTAAGGTGGCAGAGCACTGTTAGATACTAACTGAATTCCCATGTGGTCTGGATGGAAAAACTCCCATGACACCAGGTATATTCATTTCCTGTTGCTATTGTAACAAATTACCATATATGTAGCAGTTTAAACAACATAGTTAATAACCTTCCAGTCTGTAGGTTAAAAGCTGATGGGGTGGAGGGGGGGTGTCTTACTGGACTGAAGTGTCAGCAGCGCTGGGTTCCTTTCTGAGTACTCTAGGGGAGAGTTCCTTCTCCAGCTTCTAGAGGCTGCCCACACTGGTTTATAGCCTCTTCTTCCTTCATCTCTGTGCCTTCCTGTTGCAAACACATCATCTTTTAAGTCTTATTCTTCTGTCTCCTCCTACTTTTAAGGACTCTTGTGATTATACTGGATAATCCAGGATAATCTACTTTACAATCAGCTTAAAATAGCACCCTTAATTGGAGTTAGCAACCTTGATTCCATCTGCAACCTTAATTCCCCCTTGCCAGGTAGCCTAATACATTTACAGGGGAGTAAGTGTATTATGGAATTATATGTATTAGGCAACACCCTATTACTTATGGGGATTAAGAACAGGGGCTTCCCTTATGGTCCAGTGGTTAAGACTTCATCTCCCAAAGGAAAAATTAAAAAAGACTTCACCTCCCAATGCAGGGGGTATGGGTCCCATCCCAGGTTGGGGAGCTAAAATCCCACATGTCTTGTGGCTAAAAAAAAAAAAAAAAACCCAAAACATAAAACAGGAGCAATATTGTAACAAATTTAGTAAAGATTTTTTAAAAATGGTTCACATAAAAAAAAATCTTAAAAAAGAGCAGAGCATTATTTAAATAATATTTGGGGGTGGGGGCATTATTCTGCCTACCACACCATGGCCCCAGTCAGAATTCTGGTCAAAACCTTGAGAGCAAAAAAAAAAACCTTGAGAGCTACGGAGGAAGAGGTCTGCCATTTACTGAGTGCCCACAATGTGTCAGAGAGTAAAATAGGTGCTTTATAGATTATCTCATTCAGTCTCCCAGCATTCAAGCCCTAATTTATGAGTGAGAAAATGCTGACTCACAGAGGCTTAGTCACACAGCTGGGGACTGTGGGATTCTGTCCGTATGTCCTTCCGACCGTGCTACCTTCTGCCACCCTTTGTTCCTTCCAAACAGGCCCAGAGGATTCAAAATGAACTGTACGTAGGGATGATGGACAAAAAACACAGTAAGAAGTCACCTCTGAACTTGAAGCCAAGGAGAATCAACTCAGATGAGAGGGACAACCAGAAGTGGTGACTCATCCCAAGAGAACTGGTGACTCTTGGGCTGCTGACAATAGAAGGCCATGGGGGTAGGGGGCAGGCCTGGGAGACCCATCTGCTCAGAGAGCTGTCATTTGCTCGGTTGATTTACAGCTTGCCTGACGTAGAGCTGCCTCTAGAGAGTAATCAAAGCAGGATCTGAGTCATAAGAATGTCTCAGTTTTTTATCCAGCCCTCTCTAAAGGGAGGGCACACGTGTCATGACACAGCCTAGAGCAATCTTCCTGTCCTGGGCTTCACGGCTCCAAAGCCTGGCTGGAACAGCCTCAACACCTTCTCCTTCTTTGTGCTCCGATAATGTTTGCACCCAGGATCCTGGGTGTTCATTGGAAGGACTGATGCTGAAGCTGAAACTCCAATACTTTGGCCACCTCATTCAAAGAGTTGACTCGCTGGAAAAGACCCTGATGCTGGGAGGGATTGGGGGCAGAAGGAGAAGGGGACAACAGAGGATGAGATGGCTGGATGGCATCACCGACTCGATGGGCATGAGTTTGAGTAAACTCTGGGCGTTTGTGATGGACAGGGAGGCCTGGCGTGCTGCGATTCATGGGGTCGCAAAGAGTCAGACTCGACTGAGCGACTGAACTGAACTGAACTGAGTGTTTGCACCAAGCAACTTTCTGCCTGAATAGTCTTTTATAGCTGATTGGCTGTCCTCCAAAACCGTGATTTTAATCCTCAGCCAGGTCCTGATGACTGCAAATCGATCCTCTGACTCAGCCTAGATTGGCCTCGTCTCCCATTCCTTTCATTGACCCTCCAAACCTTCACCCGCCTCTGCAGGCCGCCATTCTCGGGCCCCTTCCTCTCGGGGGAGCATGGCACCTCCTACTTCCACTGAGAAATGGACCAGTGGAATTCTTAAAATTTTCTTCTCCCAGATTCTCTATTTCCCCCACCTCTTTTCAGCTTCTAGATTGTTTTTCTCACTTCTGATGTTTTCCTGAATTCTAGTTTGGAGCTTTTGCATTCTCTTTCTATTGTAGTGGTTATCCCAAAGTTGTAACATATCTCCTTTATCTCCTTAATTGATCAAAGTCTGAAGTTTGTCAATACCTATCTTTGTTCCTGTGTGAGCTAAATTCCTTCCAAAAACAAAAACAAAACGGTGCTTGAGAGTGGCGCATGGGGCTCTGTCCCTGGCCTCAAAACCAAGTGATGACACTGTGATCAAAGCTTCCTCAGTGAGTGATCTGGGAGTTTACTCTTTCTTCCCCACCAGGGCCATTGAGAAAGGATTCAGTCACCTGTCACTCCCTCTGATTTATACTCCTGCTTTCTCTTTGATACTAAGTGTGCTAATTTTCCATGGCTGCTGCAACAAAGTACCAGAGACAGGATCACTTAAAACAGCAAGGATTGGGACTTCCCCAGTGGTCCATCACTCCTGGTGGCTCAGACGATAAAGCATCTGCCTGCAATTCAGGTGCGGAGAAGGCAATGGCACCCCACTCCAGTATTCTTGCCTGGAAAATCCCATGGATGGAGGAGCCTGGTGGGCTGCAGTCCATGGGGTCCCTAAGAGTTGGACACGACTGAGCAACTTCACTTTCCCTTTTCACTTTCATGCATTGGAGAAGGAAATGGCAACCCACTCCAGTGTTCCTGCCTGGAGAATCCCAGGGATGGGGGAGCCTGGCGGGCTGCCGTCTATGGGGTCGCATAGAGTCGGACACGACTGAAGTGACTTAGCAGCAGCAGCAGCTGCAATTCAGGAGACCCAGATTTGATCCCTGGGTCGGGAAGATCCCCTGGAGAAGGGAGTGGCTACCCACTCCAGTATTCTTGCCTGGAGAATTCCATGGACAGAGGAGCCTGGCAGGCTACAGTCCATAGGATGGGAAAGAGTTGGCCACAACTGAGGGACTTTTACTTTCTCTCCTGGTGGTCCAGTGGTGGGGAAACTGTCTGCCAGTGCAGGGAACACGGGTTGGATTCCTGGTCCAGGAGGATTCCACATGCCGAGGGGCACCTGAGCCCGCGTGCCACCACTACTAAAGCCCACGTGCCCTGGAGCCCCTGCTCTTCAACACGAGAAGCCCACGCACTGCAGCTAGAGAGTAGCCCCCGTTTGCTCCAACCAGAGAAAGCCCGTGCGTAGCAAAGACCCAGTGCAGCCATAGATTAAGTAAATAAATAATTAAAAAACCCAAACTGAAAAGCAGCAAGAATTTATTCTCTCCCAGTTCTGAAGATCTTGAAGTCCAAGATCGTGGTGTCGGCAGGATGGTTCCTTCTATGGGCAGTGAGGGAGAATCTGTCCCATGTCTCTCTCTTAGCTTCTGGTAGTTTGCTGGCAATCTTTTGGGTTCCTTAGCTTGCAGAAGCATCACCTTGACTTGTGCCTTTATTTGGTTTCTCCCTATGTGTATATGTCTGTGTCCAAATTTCGCCTTGTTATAAGGACACCAGTTATCGTGGATTAGGACAATGATCTCATCTTAACTAATTAAGCTAACTAGTTCCATCTGCCACAACCTCCAAACCAGATTCTGAGGTTCTGGGGATTAGGACTTCAATATATGAATTTGGGGGGAACACAATTCAACTCATTATACTATTACAGTATATATACTGATAAATGTAATAGGTTTAACTATAATAAGTATACTGATCTTTTCTAATGCATTGTGAAAAAATTCTGTATCTGAAGGGTCCTTTTGAACGTAGGGTTCAACCTCAGGGGTACTAATAAAGCACATTTTTTTTCCAGCTTTATTGAGATATAATTGATGTATAACATAAACCTATGTAACATACAAGTTTAAGTTGTACAACATGATTTGATATATGTATATATTGCAAGATGATTACTGCAATAAGATTAGTTAACATGTTCATACAGTTAACTTTTTTTGTGGTGAGAACTTTCATGATCTGCTCTCTTAGCAACTCTCAATTATATAATATGATATTGTTAACTATATAGTCATGAAGATATACATTAAATCCCCAGAACTTATTCATTGTATAACTGGAAATTTGACATTCACTCTGCACCCCCACCCATGATAATTCCCAATCTACTCTCTGTTTCTATGAATTCAGTTCTGTTTTTTTTAGATTCCACATGTAAATGAGATCATATGATGTTTGTCTTTCTTTGTCTGAGTTATTTGGCATAACACCCTCAAGACTCATACATGTCACAAATTGTAGGATTTCTTCCTTTTTTTTCACTTTTATAAAAATGTGTTTTATTTTAAAACAAGTCTATAAAAAGTAGAAATCACATACAAAAATACAGATTACTCTGACGTGTTAGCAAAATAGCTTATGGCTGGACTTGAGTTTGGAAGTACTGTATGTGTGAGGGCATCCGGAAATCAGAGGCCGACCGGATCCTCCCTCCAGCCTGTGTCACTAATCTGTAAACAATAATTTCAAGTAGTATGTAGCACTTTTAAACTACTACAAAATTGAAACCTAATCATTTCCTGTGTAACACTACTTTATAAAAATGTTCTTCCTTAGGTTTGAGCAGATAAGGGCACTTCATACCATTGTTTCTAACATTTGAAAGATATGAGTTTGGGCTTTTTGCTCCATTTTGAATATATGGGAAGGTCATCGACTTAAACAAGAAATTAGTGTTTTGTGTGTTTTTTTAAGTAGAATTTAGTCCTTTTGCTTCTATGTATCATTAAAAAAAATCTTTGATGCTATCAAAAGGTTCAGCACCCAAGTCTTAACTTTTATGCATGTGTCAGCTGTGCTTATTGCTCTGAAACTGCACGGAACATACACCTTCTTCTAGTGTATATTCCTAATTGAAGGGAGCATGCAGTTCTTGGGGAACTCCAGGTCCAGAACTTTATAAAACGGGTTGCTAGAAACAATCATTGTGGGAGGCCATTAAAATAAAGACAATTTAAAATACTTGATTCCAGAGTAAAAAGAGCTTTGAGAACCTTAGTGAAAAGGAAAATGGCAGGCATCTGCGGTTCAGGATTCCATCCAACATTTCAAGAATCAAAGAATGACTGGTTCCTACCTCTCTAAAACAAAGTAAGTCATTTCAAAAGCTAAAGAACCCATGTTAACGTAATTTGATCATAACATCAAAAGTCCACAATTCAATTTCCTCAGCTAATTCAGAACACTGCAAATACAGTACATAAAGAAAATAAAAGTATTAGTCGCTCAGTCGTGTCTGACTTTTTGCAACCCCATGGACCGTAGCCCACCAGGCTCCTCAGTCCATGGGATTCTCTAGGCAAAAATACTAGAGTGGGTTGCCATTTCCTCCTCCAGGATTTCTTCCTTTTTATGACTGAATAATATTCCATAGTATATATATATAAATACACTACATTTTTTTATCCATTCATCTAGCAATGGACTTTTATTGTTTCCATATCTTGACTATAGTGAGTAATGCTGCAATGAGTGAGGGTACAGATATCTCTTCAAGATAGTGATTTAATTTCCTTCAGCTCTATAACCATGGGTGGAATTGCTGGAATATATGGTAGTTCTAGTTTCAGTATTTTGAGGAACCTCCATACTGTTTTCCTGAATGGCTGTACTAATCTACAGTGCCATGAACAGTGAATGTGTTACCTTTTTCTACATCCTCACCAACATTTTTTTAAATAATAGCTGTTCTAACAGGTGTGAGGTGATATCTCATTGTGGTTTTGATTTGCATTTTCCTGATAATTAGCGATGGTGAGCCCCTTTTCATGTACCTGTTGGCCATTTGGGAAAATGTCTATTTAGATCTTGTGCCCATTTTTAAATTGGGTTGTGTTTTTACTATCAAGCTATGTGAAATCCTTATATATTTTAGATATTAACCCCTTTTCAGATACATGATTTGCAAATTATTTTCTCCCATTATTTTCTCCCACATGCCTTTTCATGTTGCTGATATTTTCCTTTGTTGTGCAGAAGAATTTTAGCTTGATGTAATCTCTCTTTATTTTTGCTTTTATTGCTTGTGCTCATGCTGTCAAATTCAAAACATCATAACAAAGACTCATGTCAAGGAGCTTTCCTCCCATGTTTTCTTCTAGGAGATTTACAGTTTCAGGTCTTACATTGAAGTCTTTAATCCATTTCAAATTTCATGAGTGAAGTAAATCAGGGGTCCAGTTTCATTCTTTTGCATGTGGATATCCAGTTCTCCCTCAACATCATTTACTGAAGAATGTTTTCCCCTAATAAGGCATAATATTTTAGTTTATGCCAGGGCTTCTGCACCCAGCTGGCCTGCATTACTGCCTCACACATGGTCTGGGAAAACAGAGTGCCTTCCATCAAGAACCAGGTGTGTATCCTTCCCCTGCTGGGACTCTGTTCTTGAAGGTCAGCTGCATTTAATGGAGCACATCCTACCTCCTGGGACTATCTCAGGATGGCAGTTCCAAAGCCACCATATGGTGGTTTTCCCCGAGGTCTATTTTATTAGGTACACCTGCCTTAAATATGCGTCTGTTTCCTTCTCCTTCCCAAATTCACCTGTGGGAAGTAGTGTCTTTCTTAGAAAGGGTTGAATGATGGGGTTCAATCCCTGAACTTTGGGGGGCACTAGAACCGGGGTGGACACCCATCGCTCGCCTCTGAAAGGAGGAGAGATGGCAGCAGGGTGCCGCTCCCTGCCTGCGTTGTTCAGTTAGCTCGGAAACACCTCTCTGCAGTTCTAACAACTCTGCAGGTTGTGAGATCCAGTTTATAATGGCTTTTAAGAAGGAGAGGGACTTCCCTGGTGGTCCAGTGGCTGAGTCCATGCTCCCAGTGCAGGGGGCCTGGGATCAATCCCTGGCCGGGAAACTAGATTCCCCATGAGGCGGCTAAGAGTTCAGATGCTGCAACTAAGATGTGGTGCAGCCAAATAAAGTTTCTTTTTTTAAAAAAGGAGAAAGCATTGAGCAGATTAAATATGACATCAATTTTTAAATATACTTTCATTTCAGAAACAGAAATGTGCTATTTGGGATTCTCGATGTACACTATTTCTTTTTGTTTTTAATTAAAGTATCAGTTCAGTTGTTCAGTCATGTCCAGCTCTTTGTGACCCATAGACTGCAATTCTTCAGCGCTTGGCTTTCTTTATTGAAGTATAGTTGATGTATAATATATTTATATAAATTACAGGTGTACAACATGGTGATTCACAATTTTTAAAGATTATACTACATTTATAGTTATTATAAAATATTGGCCATATTCCCTGTGTTGACCAGTATGTCCTTGTAGCTTATTTTGTACATAATAGTACCTCTTAAGCCCCTACCCTTCCCTTATATAGCCTCTCCCCTCTTCCGTCTCCCCATAACTACTAATTTGTTCTTTATATCTGTGAATCTGTTTCATTTTTGTTATATTTACTAGTTTGCTGTATTTTTTAGATTCTACATATAAGTTATATCATACAGTATTTGTCTCTCTGTGACTTATTTCACTTAGGGTAATGCCCTCCAAGTCCATCCATGTTGCTGCAAATGGCAAAATTTTGTTCTTTTTTGTAATTGAGTAGTATTCCTTTCCATATATATATATATGTATGTATAAACACATGTACATATATACACACCACATCTTCTTTAACCCTTCATCTATTCGTGGACATTTAGGTTGCTTGGCAATTGTAAATAATGTGACTATGAACACTGGGTGCATGTATCTTTTGAATTAATATTTTCAGGTTTTTTTGATATATACCCAGGTGTGGAATTGCTGAGTCATATGGTAGTTCTGTTTTTATTTTTTTGAGAAACTTCCATGCTGTTTTCCACAGTGGCTGCACCAATTTACATTCCCACAAACAGTGTACAATGGTTTCCTTTTCTCCACATTCTTGCCAGCATTTGTTATTTGCATTCTTTTCTCCACATTCTTGCCAGCATTTGTTATTTGCATTCTTTTTGATGATAGGCATTCTGACAGGTGTGAGGTGATAGCTCCTTGTGATTTTGATTTGCATTTCCCTGATGATTAGAGTTGCTGGGCGTCTTTTCATGTACCTGTTGGCCATCTGCATTTCCTCTTTGAAAAAATGTCTCTCAGGTCCTCTGTCCATTTTTCAGTTGTGTTGTTTGCTTCTTTGTTATTGAGTAGTGTGAGCTTTCTGTGTATTTTGGAAATTAAACCCTTGTCAGTCATTTCACCTGCAGTTATTTCCTCCCCGTCCATCGGTTGTCTTTTCATTTGTTTATAGTTTCCTTTGCTGTGTAGAAGCTTATAAGTTTGATTAGGCCCCATTTATTTACTTTTGCCTTTATTTCTATTGCTCAGGGAGGCTGATTGAAGAAGACATTGGTGTGATTTATGCAGAGAATGTTTTGCCTAAGTCCTCTTCTAAGAGTTTCAAGTATCATACTGGTTTGATTACTGTAGCTTTGTAGTATAGTCTGAAATCTGGGAGTGTGATTCATTTAGCTTTGTTTTTTCTCAAGATTGTTTTGTCTATTCATGGTCTTCTGTGTTTCCATACAAAATTTTAAAATTATGTTCTAGTTCTGTGAAAAATACTGTTGGTATTTTGATAGGGATTGCATTGAATCTTTAGGTTGCCGTGGGTAGTATGGCTATTTTAACAATATTAATTCTTCTAACACAAGAACATGGTATATCTTTCCATCTGCTCATGTCATATTCAATTTGTTTCATCATTGTTTTATAGTTTTTTTGAGTACAGTTCTTTTACCTCCTGAGGTAAGTTTATTTCTAGGTATTTTATTCTTTTGATGTGATAGTAAATGGGATAGTTTCCTTAGTTTCTCTTTCTGATAGTTCATTGTCAGTGTATAGAAAGGCAACATTTTTATATTAATTTTGTATCTGGCAAGTTTACTGAATTCATTAAAGAACTATAGTAGTTTTCCAGGGGCATCTTTAGGATTTTCTGTGTATAGTATCATATCAAAATGTACACTATTTCTGAGTGTTTTCTAAATGCCTGGTGCTAAAAATATAGTGTAGAGCAAGAGAGACACAGTTTCTGCCTTTATGGGGAATATCTTCTAACACTGGAGACAAACAGTAGCCGAGTCATTAGTAAAATAGACACAAATGTGCAAAGGGCTTTGAACTTGAAATACAAGACCCTGTGGTATGGACATTTTTGAGTTCACCTACATGCCTGAAGAGTGGGACCCAGACTCACTTTCCTTTTTCTCCTTTTCTTTCTCCTCCTTGTTGCCAGCGTCCTGTGTTAGCACTCACTATAGCCCAAATGCCCAGTTCCGTACCTGCACGTAATTTAAACATTCGTTCAGTGGGATCGAAGAGTAAGATGTCAAACTTCTTTAGGGCTGAGACCAGCCTCAGTCTGTGATCCCCACTACAGGGGCTGACAAGTGATAGCACCCAGTGATCACTGTCCACTGAAAGAATGTCCAGGAGTCACCCTCTACTTCCCTTTGTGGAAGGTCAGCTAGCATGTGGTAAGGCACCTCCTAAGTGTCCAGCCTGCTCTAGCTGCTTTATTAGATTAGGAAACTGACCCTTAGAGAAGTAACTTACTCAAGATCATTTAACAAATAGGTGAATGGCTTGGACCCCAGCTCTGTCTGACAGCAAAGCCAGTTCTCATGACACCTCATCATCAGACATAAGAGGCCAAGGAAAATGTGGTGAATCAATGAATCTAATTCCTTTTGAAAATCCCAAGAGGCTTTTCTTCTCGTCACCAAACTCTGCTTCTATTGCCAGCAGGAATTATTTTCTGTCTGTCTCAATGCCTCCTTTTCACCCAAGCTAATCTTCCTGCTTTCCTGGAGATTCTTGATTAAATTTTCCTAGGAAACACCGTCCTGCATTCTCTTCTTTCAGTACACATACTGGAACATCCAAGCCCCAGAAATAGAGGCTGGAGTTTATTCCCTGTGGCTGTAGGCAAATTTACTTGTGACTGAGAGAATAGTAGTGGGTCATCTTTAGCCAAAGTTATTTGGTATAATTCAAAGTTATGGGATTTTCCAGATTTAATCCAAAGGTCCTCAGATTTCACTGGCCTCTCGGTACAGAGGGGCTCACAAGAAGAACAAAGAGCATATCTCACTGCTTCTCACCACCACTTACTTGTTCTCTCGGTCTCCCAGCCCTTTGCCATCTCCCAAAGTATTTCAGGGGGTCCTCAGGGTAGGACTGCTGCTGCTGCTAAGTCGCTTCAGTCATATCCGACCCTGTGCAACCCCACAGACTGCAGCCCACCAGGCTCCTCCATCCACGGGATTTTCCAGGCAAGAGTACTGGAGTGGGTTGCCATTGCCTTCTTCATCAGGGTAGTACTAGTCAGCTGCTGTTCTGCTAAGATGGGGTCTTATTTTTGTTTGGGATTTTTTTTTTACTTTCTGTTTTAGAAACTGCCCCCTCACTTGCTGTCCCCACCCTCCGCACACACAGACACCCATATCCCAGGCAGGCACTGGCATATCTTCCAGGCACCTGTATTTTTGCAACTGGGCATCACTTCTAGTGGGCACTGAAGTCCCCTTTTAGTTATTGCCACAACCACTAAGACTCTAAAGCTGTGGTTCTCAACTAGGCAATTTACCCAACGTCCAGAATCTAATGCCTGATGATCTGAAATTGAGCTGATATAATAATAATAGAAATAAAGTGCACAATAAATGTAATGACTTGAATGATCCTGAGACCATCTCCACCCCATCCCCCCATGCGTGAAAAAATTGTCTCCCACGAAACCCAGATCCTGGTGCCAAAACGCCTGGGAACTACCCGTGCACAGAGAAGCCTGGCAGGCAGTAGTCCGTGGGGCTGCAAATAGTCCGGCACAACTGGGCGACCAAGCACAGCCGAGCCCTGGGAACAAGGTCTGGAGACGTTTGGGAATGTCACCACTAGGGGGCGGGTGCTGTGGGCGTCTAGAGCGTAGAGGCCAGGGGTGTGCCAAACACCCTGCAGTGCTCGGGACAGTCCCAGCAGGCAGAGATTGTCCACCCCCAAACGGCACAGTACTGAGTTTGAGAAACCCTGCTCTCGCCAGATGTCCAGAATGAGCAGAGTTATGTTACAAAGTAGGAAAGAAGACTTCTCTCCCCTTTGTGTGTTAAAATGTAGTTTTAGAGGGGCCCCCTGTAGTGTGGTTTGTACACTATGACTTAAGATAAGTGTTTGACCAGCAGCTTTCTTAATTTTTGCTTGTGCTCTCTGGGGTCAGGTTGAGGACAGAAGACGGAGCTCAGGGATAAAGGGATGAATTCTTTTTAAAATTGCTCCTCTCCTCCCCTCGAGCCCTGAGGCTTGGCTCTTCTCCTTCCTGGGTGACGCCCACTGGGCCTGGCTCCTCTCCCCTTAGGGCAAGTTATTTTGGGGAGGATAATACAAATATGCTGCTAGTTCCCCCACCCCGGACCCCATTTGTCCTGACATGTCTGAACTCCAGTGCAGATCCTAGCGTAAGCTCAAACAAGAGAGAATCTTTTATGAGTTGGTGTCCTGGTACTGCAGAACTTGAGTGCTATTGAAGTGCAAAGCTTGTGGTCTATGCTGTGCATCGGTTAGGACACTTTTGGTGGCAAGTAATAAAAAAAATCAACATCTACAAGGTAAAACTCTAAGCAAAAGAAAGGACTGTAGGGGATTTCCCTGGCAGTCCAATGGTTAAGACTCCAAGCTTCCAATGCATAGGGCATGGGTTTGATCCTCAATCAGAGAGCTAAGGTCTCACATGAGGCATGGCACAGCCAAAAATATATAAGTAAAATAAACTGTTCTGCCCCCCTCACCTCACCAAAAAATAGTAGGTAAGTACTGTATTGGTTCAGGTAACAGAAAGGCCAAGTGTAGGACTGTCTGGGGGTGAGGCTGGGTTCAAGGCTCACATGATGTCAGGGATCCCATGTTTCCCTTTCCATGTCTGAAGTCCCTTCTTCTGTGTGGGCTCCATTCTCAGAAAGTGACTTCCCTTGCACTGGTACAGCCCAATGTCAAAGCTCCCAGAGTCCAGTCCAGTGGGAAAGAGAGCCTCTTCCATTAGCTCCTGCAGAGGTCCTGAGAGTTACTGACATGGGTCCTGTGATGCCCCTGAGCCAATTACATGGTCCCTGAGAATGCAGAGTGCTGACTGGCTTTGCCCTTGGTCACAGATTCTAACTCAGATCACCCAGTCTGAAGGTGGGAGGGTGAGGTTGCTGAGAAAAAAAAATACTGAAGTAGTGGGGGACAGGCCCACTGCAGTGGTTTAGAATCTTAGGTTCTGTCAAAGGAGCTTCAGGGCTACTAGGTAGGTCAGGGAGAGAATCTCTGATGAAGAATATATCATTTTAAAATGAGAAAGGGTTGATCATTTTATGCTTAAACAAATTGAACTGCAGGGTATGGGGAGCATGGGGTCTGGGAAGGTGCAGGGAACTCTCTAGTAACCTCTGATAGAAAGGAATATTGCCTACATGTTCCTCCTGTTATACTGTTTATAGGCTCCTCATTTCACACACTGTGTTCTGCCTCAACCTTTCAATACATGAAATATGTAAACACTGTTTGACATTTGCTTGATTATATGCCACGATGTATTCAACTGTGATGAACACTTACATTTTTCTGTATCTTAATTTATTCAAATTTATTCCTAAAATTGCTGGTGAAATCTCACATCTTTATTTTACTAGGCAACTTTCTAAAACAATGTTTCATTAGTTTCTTTTAAAAACCAAAATGTGGCAATTGAAGTACTTTTAATTTCCATTAGACTTTAAAGTGCAATTCTTCAACTTCATACCCAAGTGCTATTTGTAAGCATATCTTTTAAATAGAAGTCAATTTTAAAGAAAAAAAATACCTTTGTACCTATCTCAGTAGAGTAGGGAGGCGTAAAAGAAAGCAACTAGTCAGTGCCTGACTTGTGATGGGCTCTCTATAAATAGAAACTCCCTCCTGATTCTTTTTAATACCTTTAAAAACTCTGATAAAGGAAAAAAAAATTGACTATATCCACTATAGTTTGCAGAGATTGTGAAATTCTTGTTTTCCAAGAGGTTATATGACTTAAACCTAAGTTATCATTTCATTTTAAATAAAGTATGTCATGAAATGAATTAGAATTGTGTGCAAATTTGTTCCAAAATTACTGTTATATTTCCCATGGTTTACATTAGGAAAACATAGTGTTTTTCTTAAAATGACAGCAAAAATGAAAATGCCAAAGCTCCCTTGAGATCTTTCCTTTTCTTCAGTTAGCAGAGGTAGCTGGGCACAGTGACAGACTTCATTCCCTGGAGAGCGAGCATCTGAGCTAGGGAGAGAAACCTTTGGCACTTGGAATAAGAAGGAGTCATTTAGTGCTGAGCTGGGTGATGTTGACACCAGGTGTGGATGTTGTTGAGGTCTGTGTTGCCTCCTCACCAGGTTGGAAAGTTGAGGGAGGGAGGGAGACCCCTGCGGGGAAGAGCTCACCCCCAGCAGTATCACCGAGGTGGGCATGAGGCTGGCACTTACGGGGAACAGAAGGACACCAGCCTGTCTGGAGGATAAAATGGGTAGTTAGAACCAAGCTGCATAAAGACTGAGCCCACACGGCTGAGCTCTTTAGAGTCAGCAGAGGTGTTTGGATCTGATGTAGCGTGGCAATGTGATGCAAGGAAGGAAGCCACGCGTTGGGAAGATTTATCTGTCTATCATGATATGGATGTTCTGGACAGTGGAGAGAGACTACAATCAAGGAGGCCAGTTGTTGCCTTTGCAATCATCTAGAGGAGAGGTGAGCTGGACCTCACTAATGGGAGCATAAAAGGAGAGCAAAGAGCTACTTGGGAAGATGTATAAAAGGAAAAAATGACAAAGTTTAGTGTCAGACTTGATTATTGGGAAAGAAGGAAAAGGGAAAGGAAATAACTCACAAACATTTTTTTAAGACCAGAGGCTAGAAAGTTCATGGGCTGACTGACAGAGCCAGGTAGGAGAACTGCATTGAAGGTAATATCAGCTCAGTTTGGACGTGCTGAGTCTAAGGTGACCTGAGCAACTTCCATGTGGAAAAGTTGGACTGCAGTTGATTCTGCAGGACTGTGGGCATCTCCTCCTGAGTCTCCCCCTCCCTTCTCCCCTAAATCTCTCTTCAATCCATCCTGTTCAACCCGTCCCGACCTTACTGTTTGAGTTGAGGTTTTCATCCCCTCCTGCCATTAGACAGTGTAATAGTCGTAACTGAATTTCCTTCCTCCAGACTCATCCTCTTTAATCCATCATCTTCCATGTCGTTGAACTTTTCCTCTGATTTCCCATATGCCCATAATTTGGTTTTCCAGATTACTAATTCAGTAATTACTAATTAATTTCCAGATTATTAATACAGGCTCTAGGGAGACTGTAAAGTGTTGTAGTGGATGATGAATGGAACTGCCTTTGCTTGTCTCTAAAAAATCAAGTAAAGGGTTTAAATTAGTTTCTAGTAACTTACAAGTGTTGAACATGATTTCCGTCAGTCTAATGTTATTCTGAGACTGGACCACAGGGATGACTTGATTTATAAGGACTGCAGTGATTTTTACATCTGACTCTCTGACTAAATATGAGTACCTGTGGGGTAAAGCTGTAACTATCTGTCTGTGAGACACCAGAGTCTGGTGAAATGTCTGGGCACGTGTTGAGTTCAGCAGGTACTAGTTGAGATGAACTGATGGAAGCAGAGGGTTGAGAGTCAGATATGAGTCAAATTGGTGAAGGTTGTAGTCTCTGAGAGAGGAATGACAACGAAGAGCAGGGAAGAGACTTTTAGTGGCTATCTTTTCAGAAATGTATGAGCCATGATGTGCTGATTTTTTGAACAGCAGCTACAGAGCAAGGGGGTCAGTAGCATGGGGCCTGAGTAAGCCAGTCCCAGGACTGCGTCTGTCTAGGCCCTGCATGCCCCTGGGCTCTTGAAGTTTCCCACAGGGCTACCTACCTACCTCCTTGTATATCGTTGAGGTCTGATCCAGACCCTCAGGGAAACTTGGGGAAAAATCAGTTTCGATATTGTCTTACAATGAAGAAAATCCCTAGAAGGGGTTTTGATTTTTCTCAGACTTCACATCCCTTGGTTCTGTTATGCCAAGCTCAGCAGAACCTTTTGCCTTCAGTCCTTCCCAGCATCAGAGTCTTTTCCAATGAGCTGACTTTTTGAAGGCAAAAGGAGAAGCGGGTCGCAGAGGATGAGATGGTTTAGATGGCATCACTGATTCAGTGGACATGAACTTGGGGGCAAACTCTGGGAGATGGTGAGGGACAGGGAAGCCTGGAGTGCTGCAGTCCGTGGTGTTGCAAAGAGTCAGACATCACTGAGTGACTGAACAACAACAGCAGAACCTGTTTCAAAATGGAATCCGTGCGTTTGGGATGGAGTTAGGTCACACAAGCAGATTATTGACTTTACAGGTAATGTTGTCCAAGCCCATCCACTGGAAGAGCCACCTCCTTCTGTAAATATCAAGACTGGTAATAGGACTTAAAGCAAAACCAACTGCTCCTACTCCTGGATTCTTGCAGGAACTTGTTGAGGGTGGGGAGCTTGAACTTGACTTCTCAGAAGAAAATATAAAGCTTAAACCTGCTTTAAAAACTATCCAGGGATAGCTCAGAGACAGGAGCTGGGGATATAAGAACCAATTACTGCATTTCAGAGATAGTAAATCAAATCAGCCTAACTGGAGGGTTTTTTTTTTTTTTTTTCTGTCTGATAGAAAACTCACAGTATCTGTCTTATGTGATACTACAGAAGGGGTTTTAGATCTCACCAACTGTTTAAGCATTCATAGTGAACTGTAGTGAGTGGCCTGGGAAGCTTAATCCTGTCCATTCTGCCTGTGTCCTTTTGAAATTGTTATTGAAAATCTTTTCATCTAGATTGTGATTACAGATGATTATTCCAATTAATTTACGATTGTTTTCCTTTTCTTTCTAAATATTCAATTGCACTTGTCAGGCATGTATTTTGGCAAACTCCATCTTTCTGAAGTGGAGTTATTACCAGTCACAGCCTTCTGAGAGTGGTTTCCAATTTGGTGATCCCAGCTGGGAAGATTATCACCTCAACAGTGCATTCAAAGGGCTAAGGGACACTCCAGAAGCAGTCAGAGCCCCAGAGGCAAGGCTGTCCTGGCTGAATCCCTTGCCTCCAGGCTTAAGCCCTTCAAGTGGATCCTCCATACTGTTCTCAGGCTGCCACTGCCAACAGGACGTCATCCAAACTCCTTGACAAGGTTTGACAACCATGATTTGGCCTCTGCGTCTTTTGGCAGATTTTGTTCTTTGCCACCAGCAATATGTCTTGGACATCTTTCTTGCCCACATCCCGAACATCTCCACCAAAGGGCAAGGACTGAGTCTCTCTCTCCTCCACTGCTGAGTCCCAGCCCTAGAGTAGAGCCCAGCACCCCAGAGGAGTGCAGTAAATATTAGTGAACCTCTGGCCCATGATCTGTTTTCTGTTTCTGGCTCAGCACAGAGAACACCATTTCTTTTCAGCACAACAAAGGTCCATAGCTGGCCAAGCTCCAAATGATCTATCCTTCTAAAGAAGGTGGGGCCCAGTGAGGGCTGGTGGATACTGTGTTTTATCTTTTATCCCTGTCACACGACATCTCGCTAATGACATTATAGTAAAGAGACCCTCATCTGCCAGCCATGTGCTCTGTCATCTGGGGCTCCTATGTTAGCTCAACCTTCCGACCTCTTGATGGATTCTTGGGGCCCCATAATCTCTGGGTCTTAGACTCTTTGCATGCATGCGGGCTCAGTCGTGTCTGAGTCTTTGCGACCCCATGGACTGAAGCCTGCCAAGCTTCTCTGTCCATGGGATTTTCCTGGCAAGAATAATGGAGTGGGTTGCTATTTCCTTCTCCAAGGGATCTTTCCAACCCAGGGATTGAACCCAGGTGTCCTGTATTGCAGGCAGAGTCTTTACCAACTGAGCCACCAAGGGAGTCTTAGACTCTTTAGGGGTTGCTCTGTCCTGATTGGATCTGAAACAAAGCTGTGGGCTTGGCAAAGTTGATCTTTGATAATACTCTCTTGTCCTCATCTCTTTTCTCCATTTTCTGTCACCTACTTAATACCCCTCCCCCCACCCCATCCGTTTACTCTTGAGTGAAGATCTGGAATCAACATCTGGTTGTGCCTGGGGGTAGAAAGTTGAGAAATCAACCCTGACTGTGTGCCAGGCCCAGAGCCGGTCTCACCTGCCCTTTCTGCCTTTGATCACCAATCTTTGATGCAGATATCATAATTCTCATTCTTTACCCAAGAAAATTGAAGCTTAATGATGCTGAGTAGTGGAGCAAAAACATAGACAGAAGATAGAGACAAGATGTCTTTGGAGTCATACAGACCTGAGGATTGAGTCTTGGTTCCACCATTGGCAGACTGTTTGAGCAAGTTACTTGGCCTCTCTGAGATAGTGTCCTATGTCCTAGCCTGTAAAATGGGAATAATCATAGCAGAGAGTTTGATACTTGGTAGCCCAAAAGGGGAAAAAAAAAAGGTAAATGTTATTATTTAGTCACTTCAGAAAGGTCACACAGCTTGTAAGTGGTGGAGCTGGGATTTGAACCCAGGCCTGTGTGGCTGCAGACGCAGTGCCGCCCACTGTAGCACACGCCTCCTGGACACACAGCCGCCAGTCACACCTGTTGAATGAATGTGTATTTAAGTCATTCAGCTCACAGACGTTTAGGGCCCCAAGAGGTGCAGTCTCAAAATGGAGGCAGATTCAGAGATGTGGAATAAAGGAAAAAAAACGCAATTCAATTCCTGCTTTATCTTACAAGAAAGATATCACAAAAGAAGGAATTTTTAATTTTTTTCATTAAAAAATTAAAGTCATTATTGACTAATAAAATTGTAATATACTTAAAGTATACTACATGACAGGCTTCCCTTGTGGCTCAGATGATAAAGAATCTACCTGCAATACAGGAGACCTGGGTTTGATCCCTGGGTCAGGAAGATCCCTGGAGAAGGGAATGGCTACCCACTCCAGTATTCTTGCCTGGAAAATTACATGGACAGGGGAGCCTGATAGGCTACAGGCCTTGGGGTTGCAAAGAGTCAGATATGACTGAGTGGCTAACACACTGACTTGATATATATGTGCATTGTGAAAGAATTCCCCCCCATGTAATTAATAGATACTCATTGCCTAAGTTCTACTCTATTAGCAAATTTCAGTAATACAGTATGGTATTATCAACTATAGTCACCATGCTATACTTTAGATCCTCAGATCTTATTCATCTAATAGCTGAAAGCTTGTACCCTTTTAACAACCTCTCCCTATTTCCCCCACCCGTAGCCCCTGGCAACCACTTTTCTACTCTCTATTTCCGTGCATTTAATTTGTTGTTGTTGTTGTTAAGATTACACATATAAGTGATGTCATGCAATATCTGTCTTTCTTTGGTTTATTTCACTAAGCACAAGGCCCTCCAGGCTCATTCATGTTGTCACAAATGGCAGGATTTTGGAAGGAGTTTACTTTTGATGCATAACTAAACCTCTTTGAAATCCTCTGACTCAGATATATATATATCTTTTTTTTTTTTTTTTTACAAACCTGGCAGTGACTCCGCTCTCCCTGAATCTCTCTCCCTCCTCTTTCTGTCCCTGACATGGCTTTTTTGCTTCCTGCTCCTTCTCCACCTAGACCCTAATAAATAAGTCAACCTTCAGTTCAGTTCAGTATCTCAGTCACGTCTGACTCTTTGCAACCCCATGGACTGCAGCGTGCCATGCTTCCCTGTCCATCCCCAACTCCTGGAGTTTACTCAAATCATGTCCATTGAGTAGGTGATGCCATGCAACCATCTCATCTACTGTCGTCCCCTTCTCCTCCTGTCTTCAATCTTTCCCAGCATCAGGGTCTTTTCCAATGAGTCAGTTCTTCTCATCAGGTGGCCAAAGTATTGGAGTTTCAGCTTCAGCATCAGTCCTTCCAATGGATATTCAGGACTGATTTCCTTTAGGATGGACTGGTTGGATCTTCTTGCAGTCCAAGGGACTCTCAAGAGTCTTCTCCAACACCACAGTTCAAAACCATCAATTCTTTGGTGCTCAGCTTTCTTTATAGTCCACTCTCACATCCATACATGACCACTGGAAAAACCATAGCCTTGACTAGACGGAAAAGTAATGTCTATGCTTTTTAATATGCTGTCTAGGTTGGTCATAACTTTCCTTCCAAGGAGTAAGCGTCTTTTAATTTCATGGCTTCAGTAACCGTCTGCAGTCAACCTAAGTCAACCTAATGTCTCCCTTTTCTTTGATTTCCTTTCCACCAGTTAATTACCTGGATTCTTCAACTCAGAAGCAAGGCATGAGGTCATTCTAGCATACAAGAATCCTCTCTGCTTTTAAAAGATTAGGAGAGGTGGGAAGAGGTGAATTTCAATTACCAGGCTTTCTCTCCTGGAACTAACTAAAAGTTAAACCTTAGTGCTAATCACAGTATAAAAGGCACTGGGGAAGGAATTTTAAGCATCACTGGAAAGAGGGAGCACTTTGGAGCACTTTGGGTTCTTCTTTTGCACAAAGTTGACCCTGTAGACCTTTCAGCCTGGACTCAAATGCCCAGAGGTCAGGGCCTTGGCACCTTTCCCATGCTCCACCCCCACCCCCACCCCCATCAAAGCTCCCCTTCCCTACAGCGAGGCAGCCATCTGTAGAGAGAGGAAAGGAAAGGCCAGTGTGACTCACCTCTGGCTGTACCATCGCCAGCCTCTAGGCAGCATTGCACAGCCCTGTCACCAGCCCTTCCTGTAGCTGGGCACAGGATGACCTTATTGGGCTGAGATTGTGGGAGAACTGCTCTTGCCAGAGGGTCGTGACATTCATGATGAGGGGAAGCCATCCCTCCTTCCTGCAGCATGAGCCCCCAAAGGGCAAGTGGACTTAGGGTTTGCACTCAGCCCCAAATCCTGGAAAGACATCTGCCCTGATTGGGAGCTCCTGGGAGTCACAGTAACCTGAAGAGGGGTGTGGGGTGAGTGGCCAGCAGCCTTTAACAGGTCTCCCCTGGGGAATCATTATACCGTTTATGTGAGCTCTTTCCTGCACTTCCTCATACCGCCACAGTCATGGGAACCGCTGGCCTGTTGCACCTTTGCACTTGCTTCTTTGGGATTTCAGCTGTTCAGTCCATCACAGGAGGAAACACTGAACTCACAGAGGTCTATGTGACAGCTTCTTTCTAAGTGATGATTCTAGCTCTGGCAACCTGCTCAATGTTCAGGACTCTTCCAACAAACATTTCTTGAATGCCTAATACATGCGAGATCTTGTCATAAACAAGACAGGTATGGTCCTTGGCTTTGTGGAGCAACCAGACTAGTGGAGCAGGCAGACCTGGAACAAAAAATTCCAACAGTGATGAATGGTGTGTATACATACACACATGTGTGCATATGTATCGAGCAAGAATATAACAACAATAACATAGTATGTAATATAGTTTTTTCTTGCCTACACAAAAACTGTCATTCCTACATATTTATCATTTGACTGCTTTATTCCACTTATTCTTATATACTGATGGAGTAGGAAATGGCAACCCACTCCTTTCTTGCCTGGAAAGGACAGAGGAGCCTGGCAGGCTACAGTCCATGTGGTTGCAGGGAATCAAACACCACTGAGCTTGCAAAGAAAGAGATTATATACTGGACTTCTACCTACATAAATCTTTATGCTTTTTAAATTACTATATAGAATTTCACAGTGTAGGTAAAACACAGTTAATTTAGTATTTATCCAACTGATGAATGGCTACATTGATTCCATTTTTCACTGTTATAGGGGTGTAAAGAATGTCCTCAACAGGCCTGGGTGCCATGGTAAAGAGATTTTCTACAGTAGACAGACAGTAGTAGACTCTTTCTGAGTAGTAGACTCAGGCTGAAAATGCTGAGTCAAGGGGGACTTCCCTGGAGGCCCAGTAGTTAAGAATCCAGGCTTCCACTGCAGGGGGTGGAGGGTGGGAGGGGAGAGGTCACGGGTTCGATCCCTGTTCTGGAAACTAAAATCCCACATGCCTCAAGGTGCAGCCAGCAAAAGAAAGAAAAAAAGGAATTGCTGAGTCATGATGTGCACAATTCTAAACTTGCCTAAATTCTACCAGTGGTCGTCCAAAATAGATAGTTCTATTTGCACTCCTACCAGTAATTTATGAGAGAATTCACTCACTGACACCTTTCAACATTTAATATTATCAGATTTCTTAACTTTTGCCACTCTGAAGGGTGAGTGTTATTTAAATTTTGCATGGGTCTATTTTCCAGTAATTCTTAAATAAGCTCTTGAATTTCCAACTAAATTACAGAAGCAGGAAGGATTCAGGCAGGTCTTTTCCATCCTCCAAGGACAGCCCAGTGCTGGTACGCACAGAGGAGGCACTCAGAGATGCTAGAGCATTGATTGATTGCTTTGGATAATTTTAAATTTCCAAGAATTAAAATTTCTATTCAGTTGACCTAAATCTCCTAATTCTGATTGACCCAAATATAATTCTTATATCTAATGAGGTCTTATAATTAAATTTCTAATGTCCACCTAAGAGAGCAATTTAGTACCAGCTATAGCTGGCCTGACAAGAGCCTGCTGAAAAAGCTGGTTGTACTAAACTTAGAAATGTTGAGGAGTTAAAAAAAAAAAAAGCAAGTTAGCCCCTTCCTTAAAGGGCTAACCATCCTCAAAGTGACTGAACCAAGGCAAAAAGAAAACAGGCAGGAAAATTGCATTGGAAGATTTTTTCCCTGAGGACAATTTCACCAACTAAGCAGATGTCCAGGGCAGGCTGAGGAGACAAACATGGAGCCGGCCACCTTTGGAGCCGTGTGAGAGGTAACCCCTGGGGTGTTTCTAAATCCCTGACTGATTAGATCTGCAGACTTTGTGGAAAAAAGCCAGGCCACGAGCAGGACACGTTGTCTGAACACAGAAGGATGTGGGGTAAGAAAAAACAATCAAAGTAAGTCTCCCCATTCAAGCTTGCTTACCGAAAAATGGGACCATGATGGGCAGGGCCTTGGCCAAGGAATGCCACAGTGCCTGGAGGGGACCCCTCCCACCCGACTCCTGGGACTTCCTTCTGGGGCATCAGTTGTCACCCTGTTCTATGGTAAGGACACCTCGGCTCAGGGTTCCTGGGGTTGCTCAAGTGAACAATTCTCTGAAGAGGCAGTTTCAGCCTGAGTAGGATGGTGGGCTCCAGACCAGGCCACGTGGACAAGGAAGGGGGAGTCAGATACGTGATGGATGTGACTTACTGTCTTGCAAACAACCTCTGCCTTGCCTTGCCCTCCATCCCTCATAGGGAATTAAAAGAGATGGGGAGGGGGCGGTAAGAGAAGGAAGGTGCGCTGAGCTGACAGACTGCAACCCTACTGGGCTCTGAGCCTCAGGTGTAACCCAGCGCCCAGCGTAGCACCTGGCACGTAGTAGGCACTGTGTGCTGAGTGTTAGTCGCTCAGGCGTGTCCAACTCTTTGCGACCCCATGGAGTGTAGCCCACCAGGCTCCTCTGTCCATGGAATCCTCCAGGCAAGAATACTGGAGTGGGTTGCCATTACCTCCTCCAGGGGATCTTCCTGACCCAGGGATCAAAGCCAGATCTCCTGCATTGCAGGCAGATTCTTCACTATCTGAGTCACCAGGGAAGCCCCACTAGGCACTGAATATTTTTCGAATGATTGGCTAGTTGAAAGACAGATGATAAAAGTGTAAGTGATCTATGAAGGGGAAGAAGCAGATGAAGAAGAAATAAGGCTGAGTAGAAATGATGATAGGTGAGGGGGAAAATGAAGCAGGAATCGGGTCTAATCTCATTTCTTAAAAGCTGTTTGCGGACATAGTAGGCAAAATGTCAACTAACAGCTATCCCTGGTTGGTGGGATATAATATATCTTATATTTTTCTTACCAATATAGTCAATTTTCTATGTGATATATCTATTTCTCATACAAGCAAAATAGAAACATTATTTTATACAAGGAAAAGTGAGGCGATACAGTCCCCTCAAGATTGAGATATTGATATCCCAACCCCCAATACCTCAAAATATGATTATATTTGGAGAAAGACTCTTTAAAGAGGTAATTAAGGTAAAATTAGGTCATGAATTCTATTGTTTTAAACCTCTCAGCCTGTGGTCTTTGTTGTGATGGCCCTAGCAAGCTAATACACAAGGGAGACATTTTTAAAGTTTAAAGATAATTATTCAATACATTTGTAACTTATGTAATACTGCATTGTATTTCAACTATACTTCAATTAAAGAATATTTCTTCGATACAGACAAAAGTAACTTTGTAACTTCACAACCACCAAAAAATAGAGAATTTTTCAAGGAAAGACAAAATAGACAGGGAATAATATCAGAGAAGTGTTTTGGGCAATTTGGGAGGAAGACTCTTGGAAAAGCATATGGCATTGTTATGTTCATAGCGTAGCAGTATTGTGTACCTTAGAAACAATAAGCTCTTTGATGGGAGAGAGAGCTGAGTTTTTATTACAGAGTCGAGACAGTCCCGCGGTAATTAACCCAGAGATATGGGCGTCCCCTCCCTGGAGTATCTACTCTGTAATGATCTCTGAGCAGAGGTGGAAGCTTCAAGGAAGGGAGGTGCCACCGAGGGGATCAAAGTGAGGGCAAAGGCTGAGACCGACAGGTTCTAAGGGTATTAAGTAGGGAGAAGAAAAGGGAGATTGTGAGTTTTCCTTTTGGCTGCCTTCCAGTTTATTGCTTGTTTGTGGTCTCCTGAGTGTCTCTTTGGGGAGAGAATGCAGGGGTGATTTCACCAGGGATAGATGAGACTTTCCTTCCTTCTTGGGGTTCATTGCTCTCAGCAGGTGTCTTTCTTGCACGCTGCTGGGTATCACGGTGGGGGACGAGGGGAGCCGTTTTCACCACCAAGCCCCACAGGCAAGGGCAGGTTTGACAGGCTGGAGATCCATCTCTGGGGCTCTCCTAGGCAGACTCATGACCTTCGGGGACTGTGAAGTGAGTACTGCAGGCATCCTTATGGACCCAAAGTCCATCGGTCAGTCTCTCCCTGATTGTTGCTGTTCAAATTCAAACGTGCTGTGTTTTCTCAAGATGATATACCATTCTAAAATGTGCTGCTTGCCATTTTTAAAATTACAGCTTCATTGAGCTATAATTCACATACCATACAATTCACCTATTTCAAATGTACAATTAAATGGCTGTTCATATATTCTCAGAACTCTGCAACCATCCCTACAATTTTAGAATATTTTCATCACTTAAAAAGAATCCTGTATCTATTAACGGGCACTCCTCATTGCCCCTCCAACCTCCCCAGCTCCAGGCAACCACTAATCTACATTTCTGTCTATAGATTTGCCTCTTTTCTGATAAATGGAATCATACCATATGTGGCCTTCTGTAACTGGCTTCTTTCACTTAGCATAATGTTTTCAAGGTTACCAATGTTGCAACTTGTCTCAGTATTTCATTGTGTTTGCTGCTAAGTAATAGTCTACTGTAGGGTATATACCATATTTTATTTATTCATCCATCAACTGGTGGATATTTAGGGTATTTCCACTTTGGGGCTGTTTCCACATTCATGTACAAGTCTTTGTGTGGACATAGGTTTTCATTTCTCTTGGGGGTATACTTAAGACTGGAATTTCTGGATCCTGTGGCAACTATGTCTAACCTTTGGAGGATCTGCCAGACTGATTTCTAAAGTGACTGGACCATTTTATGTTCCCATCAGCAGTATAAAAGTGTTCTAAATTCTCCACATCTTCATCAAAAGTTGTTATTATTTGTCTTTTTTTATAGCCATTCCATTGAGTTTGAAGTGATATCTCATTGTGGTTTTGATTTGTATTTTCCTGGTAACTAGTGTCCTTGCATCTTTTCATGTGCTTATTAACTGTTAGCATATCTTTTTTGGAGAACTGTCTATTCACCTCCTTTGCCTATGTTTTAATTGGGTTATATGTCTTTTTATTGTGAGTTGTATAAGTTTTGGGGAGTAAGACTCCCTTATCAGATATCTAATTTCAAAAATTGTTCTTCTGTTTGGTGAATTGTCTTCTCACTTTACACATGGTATCCTTTGAAGCACAAAAGCTTAAAATTTTGATGATCTGTAATTTACGTTTTATTCTTGTTGCTTTTGGGGTCATTTTTAAGAAACCATTGCCTAATCCAAGGTTGTGAAATTTTACATCAATGTTTTCTTTTAAGTGTTTAATAGTTTAAGTGATTACATTTAGATCTTTGATCCACTTTGGGTTAACTTTTGTATATAGTGAGAAACGGGTCCAATTTCAGTCTTTTTTCTGTAGATATTCAGTTATCCCATACACTTGAAAAAACAATTCTTTCCCCATCCTTCCCCAAAATCAATTGACAGTAAATGTACGGGTTGCTACCCATTTTTAAGGATTTTCTTATACCAGCCACATAAAAAGTCACATGTAGGGACTTCCCTGATGATCCAGTGGTTAAGAATCTGCCTTACAATGCAGGTAACTCCGGTTCAATCCTTGGTCGGAGAGTGAAGATCCCACAGGCTTGGGAGCAACTAAGCCCTCGAACCACAACTAGAGAGCCCATGTGTTGCAACGAAAACTCCTGCCTGCCGCAACCAAGACCTGACGCAGCCAAATAAATAAATAAACATTTTCCAAATGTCACATATAAGCTTCTTGCACATCATGTGTGTAATCAGAAATTACCCACCAGCATGAAGAAATGACAGACACCTTCCCATTCTAGTTCATTTTGAAAAACTGAGGAAACAAATTCTCAGTAAGTGGCTGGGTAGTTGGAGTTTATTTAACTTACAACTCAGTTCAGATAGGCTTATCATCAGCCACGTATTCAGAGCCTGAGCCCAGATAGTGTTTGATGAGCCAGAATTTTATCTGATGTGACTTTAGAAGATTCTTCCCCAAGAGACTGCTAATGACTCAACATTTTGGATTTTGAGTGTTGAGGGAATGACTTGCAGGTGGTTTCAGTGACTGAAATCTGTGATCACCTTCAACAAGAGTTAAAGAGAAATGGCCCTTTGTCCTGCTCCCCACACAGTTTCCGGCTTTCTTTTTTAACTTCTACTCTCTGCCCCTCTCCTAGTTCCATTTCCAAAAATAGTAAGAAACTGGCAAGAAGTCCTGGGTTGCAATTTGTCATCCAGCTTTGGACACAGCTGTTTCCCCTCTTCTGGCAGAGTCAGTGATTTGGCTTGTCTTCTGGATGGAATGAACATTTTGTGAAGGGTGTCCAAAAAGGACGTACCCCAGGGGCACACAAATGTCCCTCAATTTACTGCTACAGAATTCACTGTGGAAAGAAATGGAGGTAGACATTTTTCAGCAAATCTTCAAAACTAGTAGGAATGTTGATCTCTATGCCAGGAGCTTAGAAGTGTAGTCTTTAGAATTCCTTGCCTTAGAATCACTGGAGGTGGGGAAGGATGGAAAGAACTTGTTAAAATGTATATTCCTGAGCCCCCAATGAATCAGAAGTTCTGGGGAGTGGATGTAAGGACCTGTATTTTAACAGGGACTTTAGGTGGCTCTCCTGGGCTTCCCTTGTGGCTCAGCTGGTAAAGAATCCGCCTGCAATACGGGAGACCTGGGTTCGATCCCTGGGTTGGGAAGATCCCCTGGAGAAGGGAAAGGCTACCCACTCCAGTATTCCAGCCTGGAGAATTCCATGGAGTGTATAGTCCATGGGGTCACAAAGAGCCAAGTACACAACTGAGTGACTTTCACTTTCGCTTAGGTGGCTCTCACAAACACTAAAATTTGAGAACTGCCTCCTTGGGAGTTTTTCCTCAAAAGTAATGTGAATGCTTGCTGAGACCACCAGCTTTGGAAATATACAGAACCAGAGTTAAACTTCAGTTTCTTTTCCTACAAAATAAGGTTCACTCCCCCAGGTCCCAGGTAGGAGAGTGCTGGCCTGGAGTAGGGATACAGATGAAGCTCGGGATCTAGTACAATGCAACTTTCACAACAGTGTACCCCCAGTCTGGGTCACTTGGCACCCCAAGGGTTGCCAGATAAAATTCAGGACCCCCAGTTAACTTGAATTTCCGAAAAATGACAATAGTTTTTCAGTGTAACTGTGGCAGCAATGCCAAGGTGAGTTTCCAGGGTCCAAGGGCTGGTAGGACAAGCTCCATAGAAAGATTTGGGGCATTGTTCCTTGATTGACAGCCTGTGTCTCAGTCTCCAGCCCTTCCAGATATTCTGTGCTCTTCTCGGATTATTTAAATGAATCACTTTTCTACTTTAATTCACTGGCGTCAATTTTTATTGCTTGCAGCCATGCTCTCTGACTGATCGAGCATCTTTAACTCCCTACTCAACAGCTTACCATCTGTTCTCTCTTACCATCACTCCTCTGAGCTCCCCTTGAAGTCATCAGGAGCCTCCTATGGCACAGTCTCTCTGGCTTTTCTTGATTCTATACCCTTTTCTGGTGTAGAAGTGTGTAGAGGACACAGGGCACCCATGGAAACTCTACTGGAAGGGAGCTAGGAAAATAAAGATCCTACCTCAATATGCTACTGCAGAGACCCCACCTCAATAGCTAGTGATGCCAATTGGCAAACCCAACTAGAAGCCAGTGGGCAAGGGAGCTTGTTAATATGGCACTTTTCAAGTCAGAGTTCTAGGACCTGGAGCAGGACAAGACGAGGGGAGGGTCAATGTGATGAGGCAGAAAAAATATATCAAGTATGCAGGGTATATGTGCTGTCTTAGGTTTGGTTCTCTAGAAGCAGAGCCCGAGATGGGGATTTTATGCCAGTGACTCCTGGAGATACTCCTGAGAGGAAAACCATGTGAAGAAGGGAGCAAGGGAAGCAGGATGACCGAGGGGAGGGAACTGGGCCAAGATGTGTTAGTTTCAGGATGAGTCTAGCCCCAGCTTCATCCCCTGAGTTACTTTGGAGAAAAGTTGTTTTGTAGAAATTATCCTGCTCAGAGGCAAGGGCACTGGGCTCTTATACACAACCCCCTACACACTTTTTATTGGCCATGAGCTATACCTGACATAATCAACCAAATCTCTTCCAGTGAAGGGACCTCCTTTGGCCAAGGACAGGCCTTAGGAGAAGCATGTAGGCATGACCTATTAGCCACCAGAATGCACCACAGCTGGGGTTGGATAAGTCAGCCTGGGTGGAGGCACCAATAGCATCTGTCAGAAGGACATTACCTCCTTGTTATCTCTGCATGATAAGGTAAAAATTCTTTTTCCCTTGTGCACTTTTATAGTTAACAGGTTTCCTGATATTGAGTCATCTTATTTTTGGAACTAAACAAGTCAAATTAAATCCATGCAGTAAAACCATCTGATCAATTGTAGGCAGAAGTAACAGTAAATGACCCCATATTCCTGACCCCCTGCAGCGACCTCTTGACCACACTGAGGAGATGGTTCTGCTCACTGGCAATGCCAGGCCCCAAGCTAGGCCCTGGTTCACTGCTTATGACCAGGGCTTTTCTTGTTTATCAGGTTCAGTATGGGCTTCCCAGATGGCTTGGTGGTAAAGAATCTGCCAGCCTGTGAAGGAGACACGGGTTTAATCCCTGGGTTGAAGATCCCCTGGAGTAGGAAGTGGCAACCCACTCCAGTATTCTTGTCTGGAAAATTCCATGGGCAGAGGAGCCTGGTGGGCTAGAGTCCATGGTGTCGCAAAGAGTCGGACACGACTGAGCGACTGAGCATGCACACATGCATCAGGCTCTGTAGGCCAGTCACTGAGCTCTTCACAGACCCTGCTTGTGTGACTCATAGATCAAGGATGTAATTAATATGGCTAAGAGGTGGGGGCGGGGGGGACCTGAGGAGACAAGGCAGCTGGTGTTGGACCTTAAATAATAAGAAGTGCAAAGTGACATGCATGCTCAATCACTTCAGTTGTGTCCGACTCTTTGCGACCTTGTGGACTGTAGCCCACCAGGCTCCTCTGTCCATGGGGATTCTCCAGGAAAAAAAAAATACTGGAATGGGTTGCTATGCCCTCCTCCAGGGAATCTTCCCGACCTGGGAATCAAAACTCACATCTGCCTGCATCTCCAGCATTGCAGGCAGATTCTTTACCCTCTGAGCCACCTGGGAAGCCCACATGCTGAACATATTAGAACCTTAATATATGTTGTCTTGTTTAACCCTCACAACAGCCCAGGAAGTAGGAATTATTCTTCTCATTTAACCATTGAGGAAGTCCCTAGACTGAGGATTAGGAAAGAGCTCTAACTTTTGTTCAGCCACCAATGAAAACTGAAAACACTAGACCAAATGAATTGCATTTCTAGGAATCCTGAGGCTCAGCAGAGATGCCCAGGGAGTCAATGGGCTGCTGCAAGGGAAGGACTGACCTTATGTACTTCAGCCAGAGCAGCTCTGCCTCGATCTGTCTTGTATGTTGTCAGGACTGGCTTCCTGGGTGTGCCACCAGTGAAGCCCCACAGGGCCTGCCAGGCTCAGAAGGGGACTGTGCTTAGGATTTAATGCCCTGCAGGTGCCATCTTGAAATCCTTTATAGCTTTGTCTAAATTTGTGTTTTGTAAGTGAAATACCATGGAACAGTGGAACATGTGCCAGGGACTTGGAGCTCTGACTTGTGCTCGGTCCCCCTTCCTGTTGCCTCTCTGCTTCTATGTTCTCCACTCTCTGCTCTTGGCCAGTTGCTTTTTTTGTTCCCCAGTTCATCACAGACAAATAAATGGTCCTATGTGCATGATTAACACCCAGCTCCCAGCACTTGTGACTCACGTCATGAGTTTGACAGCACTGAAACTGGTCTATACCCTCTTCAACCAGACAAGTTCAGTCGGACAAGTTCACCCTTGGATGTTCCAGTGATGTCAGATTGTCATTTTTTGTTGTTGTTCAGTCACTCAGTTGTGTCCAACTCTTTGAGACCCCATGGACTGCATCATGCCAGGCTCCCCTGTCCCTCACTATCTCCCGGAACTTGCTCAAGTTCATGTACGCTGAGTCAGTGATGCCATCCAACCATCTCTTCCTCTGTCGTCCCCTTCTCCTCCTGCCCTCAATCTTTTCTAGCATCAGGATCTTTTCCCGTGAGTCGGCTTTACACATCAAGTGGCCAAAGTATTGGAGCTTCAGCTTCAGTGTCAGTCCTTCCAATGAATATTCAGGGTTGATTTCCTTTAGGATTGACTGGTTTCATCTCCTTGCAGTCCAAGGGACTATCAAGAGTCTTCTCCAGCACCACAATTTGAAAGCATCAGTGCTTCCATGCTCAGCCTTCTTTATGGTCCATCCGTACATTTCCAAATGCTTGTGTTCAGTTCTTATATTTATCCCACAGCAGACCAGTAACAACAGTGAACCATGATGAGAAATTCTGCTTCAGACTCTTCTGTGCCAGGATCCTGGAATTACCCATCCAAATCACACAGACCTGCATCTAGGGTCTTCATGGGCCTCATCACCTAAGTCATTCTGCTGGTTTGCATTTCCCTAGGCCAAGGGGCAGCTGTTTGCAGGGGGCAGTGGGGATGGAAATTGAATATGTATGCTGGGGTGTCTGTGCATATGCATTTGAAGCACTGCTGATGCAGGATGGAAGAAGGATGGGAAGAGAAGGGGGTCAGGCTGCCAGCTGGTGGAGGAAGAGGAGCACAAAAATTTGGGGTGAGCCCAGCTGAAGGAATCCAGCCATTTCTCGACACATCTGGAACTTATCCAGAGTGCCTGCCAGTCAGGAAACTTTGCACCAGGCATCTTCCATTTTGACTTATAGTGTTTTGAATTTGGATTTCTGTCCATGGTCTTGGTCAAGAGCCTTCTAGCACTTTGCAGGGCGGGTGGGTGGCACGTGGACATGTGCGTCCTTCAGATCCCTGCCTTAGCTGCACGGAGACTGCAGCTCATAAGCTCTGCCCCTCCCTCTGTTAGTGTATCAGATACACGGCTTCTGATGCCTGCCTCGTGCCAGATTTCTCAACACTCTGGGAAAGGATTTTGTTTATTTTCCTTAAGTTTGAAAGCAAACCTTGGCTAACACCCCAAAAGTAAGACAGGCAAATGACTCAAAAATTTAAATACAAACACATACACACAATTAGCTAGTGGGCATATAAGTAATATATCTTATGTTTACATTTTATTTGTAAAGGATATTATGGATGATCCAAAGAAACAGGGGGATAAAGAGGTACACCGGGCAAGGTCTGAAAGAGTTCTAAGCACAGGAGCGTCTGAGCTGTGGAGTTGGGGTATGCCACCCTCCCAGCACCTGTATGCTTTCACCAACCTGGAAGCTCCCCCAAACACTGTCACATAGGGATGTTTAGGGAGGTTTGATCATGTAGGCATCGTCAATTCCTAACTCAAGTCTCCAATCCCTCTCCCCTCCCCAGAGGTTGGAAGGTGGAGCTGAAAGCTCCAAGCTCCTACTCAAGGTCAGGTCTTCCTGGCAACCAGCCCTCACCCTGAAGGGGGCCACCTAGGGGGCCACCAGGAGTTGCCTCCTTATAACAAATAGTGCTCCTCTCTTTCCTGTCACACATGAAATTCCAAGGGATTCGGGAGCTCTGCGTCATGAAGTGTGAGTAAATACAAAATGTTGTCACAGAAGGTGCCGCTGTCACCCGTTCTTACTCAGGAAATGACAAGGGTTTTAGGAACTCTATGCCGGGAACTGGGGACCGAGACCAAACGTATATTTCTTTTTATATCACAATGTCCTCCCGCCACAGACCGCTCTGTCATTGCTGACTGGCCTTGTGGGCATGGAATGACTAACCTGCCTGGCTGTCCTTGGCCTCCCTGTGGCCATCACAGCCGCTGCTGTCTTCCTGGCTCCCACTTGCCACCCCCACCCCCAGTGCTCCCTGGACCACCTTTTGTCCTTTCAATTAAATACTGTTTATCCATGAATTCCTCTCTGTGGTCATCCTCTTGCTTTTCTTTTCTTTTTCCCTTTTTTGGCCTTGCCACCCAACTTGTGGGATCCTAGTTCCCTGACTGACCAGGGATTGAACCCTTGCCCTCAGCAGTGAAAGCTTGGAGTCCTAGCCGCTGGACCACCAGGGAATTCCACCCTCTTGCTTCTTACTGAGGCCATATTTAAACTTCATTCTGTCATTTCTTGGCCTTCCCTGGGAGGAACCACATACTCAGTCCAACACCTTGACATGGAATTATGTAAAAAACAGTGTGTTACCTTCAACACGTTAATCCCACCTTGAGGAATTTATCCTATGAGATAATTAAGAATAAAACTTTGGCCCCACTAACTTTCATCACTGTAACATTTGATATGAAAAGGTAAAAATAAATATCCAATTAAAGGGCAGTAGTTAAATAGTGACACATCCATACAGTGACAGACCAGACAAAGTGTATGAAAAATAATGATAGAATACTTAAGGGTGTGGAAAAATGTCATTGATGTATTATGAAGTAAAAATTTGAGGTTACAAAATTATTTTAAAGTCTTATTTTTGTAAAAACAGGGGCTTGTCTGGTGGTTAAGACTATGTGCTTTCAACACAGGGGTTACAGGTTCGATCCCTGGTCAAGGAAATAAGACTGCACATGGCGTGCCATGCAGTCAAAAATTATTTTTAAATTTTTTTTTAAAAAAAGAAGAGGAAAAAAAAAAACCGACGCATGTTCTTATGGAAAATGTAGCTCTGCACGACGGGATTTCTGGGTGACATTTATTTCTTCATTTCTGCTGTCTTGGGGGTTGTTTGCAGCAACTGCCATGGGCAAGACTCTAGTCCCAGGCCCTGTTTCCCTCCCCGCAGGTGTGCTGGAAGATGGCGTGACCTCCAACGGCGTGCCCCGATCGACAGCCCCGAGTGGAACATCCAACCCAGAGAAGAAGATGAGCTGTGGCACCCAGTGCCCAAACCCTCAGAGCCTCAGCTCAGGCCCCCTGGCCCAGAAACAGAACGGCCTCCGGACCACAGAGGTAGGTCAGGGCCACAGAACAGACGGGACCCGAGTCAGGGGGGAGAAGCTTGCTTTCAGGCAGAGCCAAGCTGAGGCTGCGCCCACAGAAGCGGCCGTGATGGCTCACCTTGCCAAAGGAAATTCTCCACCCACCCGTGTGAAAATCGTTGCAAAGAAAACAGCACGGCCCCACCTCCCACCCCCTGCCTTGAGGGCTGCTGTGTTTGGTTGAATCGGCGGAAATGGGTCCTTGATATTTGCGCTCTAGAGGAAGTGTGTGTTTGTTTAAATACAGCTTTGTTCAAGGGTCTCCTTTGCTGTCGCATCTTGATAGTGAGGACCGTACTGGTTGCAGGAGCTAGTCTCAGGCCAGGCAGTCGGCCATCACAGGGCTTGGCAGGGAACGAGACCAGAGCCCAGTGTGTAGGAGACAAGCCTGGTGTCTTATCTCACCCTCCTGCCAGGCGGGCAGCAGGAGGGTCTCCAGGGGGGCTCCTGTTGTAGGATGTGGTGACGGCATGGCCCCACACTGTTGCTATTGGAGATGGAGTGGGGCTGCAGACCTGGACCTAGCTGGCATCCTTTCTGACTCTTTCTTTTCCCTCAGAGCCATTCTTGGGAAGGACTCCTCCTGCTGCTCCTGGACTGCTCCTTAGCAGACCATCACGGGGGTCTGCAGCCTTCCCCCCCCCCACCCCTCCTCACTCCCTCGTCATCCCCCATAACCCACTTCAAAGTCCCCTGCTTACCTGCTCACTCAGTACCTGTCTGTCCCGTCTCCTCTGTCAAAACTCACCGCTCCTGTCCCTCTGCCCAGTGCCATCTACTGTATGTCTGAAGATCCGACTGGATTCTCTAATGATAGAATTCTGGCCCACATCAGTGAGTTGCCTCTCTAAGCTCTGGCCAGAAAACCTGTTGCAAATTTAGCTCCAATACTCCTGGACTAAGTGCTTTGCAGAAATCACTCAGTCTCCCAGAGTCTCAGGTTCCTTATCCACACAATGGAAATGATAGCAAAATGAGAGAACAGATGGGCCTGCTCTTTGGGAACTGAGAAGTGCAGTGAGAAAGGCAGTAAGGATTCACTTTAACAGGGGCTGGTTAGACACCCAGCACCATAACCCCGTGAAAGCAGACGCTGATGGTAGTTCTTCAGATGCATAGAGGGTCATGGGTGGGGGGTAGATTTGAGGACCCTTCCTGGGGTCCTGTGTGGTCTGCTTTCTTCGTGCATAAGCGGACCTTCTAGAGGCCCAAGCATCATTGCCATCTCTCAAGGCAGTCTGGGTCCCACAGAACGATGCCCAGAAGCTGTCATGCTCTAGGGCAGGCCCTTACTTTTGCTCCCCAGCCTGCTTCCCGCACCGCACCCTCACCTTCTGAGCCTGGAACATTTGAGTCAGTAACATTAGATTGAAACAAGTGACTATAAGAAAAGTAGAGCAGAGAGATCTCAAAGTCCTTTTTTTGTTGAAGAATAATGTATTAGTCCGCTATTGCCACAATAATGCTGCATGACAAAGCAAATCAACATTCAGGGGCTTAAAACAGCAGTCTTTCTCCTCGCTATCAACCACAACTTGAATAGCTAGACCTGACTTCAGACTCCAAGTCTAGCTTAGTCTGTTCTGTGTGTATAACTCTGGGAATCAGGCTAAAAGAGCATCAGCTCGCTGAGGTATATTATGGCTGTGGGAAACCCAGGAGGGCAAACCCATTTCATGTCACTGCTCCCATCAGACCATCTGACCTCCTATTGGTAACACGGACAAACCCAACATCAGCAAGACAAGGAAGTGGAGTCTGTCTGCAGTGGATGGACAGCAAAGGATTAGCAATCTAGTACATACAGCATACATATAGAAAAATGTACAAGTCAGTCCTAAGTTCGATGCATTTTGATAAGGCGACACACATGTAACCATCATCTGTAAGGAGACAGAGAACAGTGTCTGTTACTCCAGATATCCCGTGTGCCCCTCACCATAGGGACTTGGATGCACCAGTCACCATCCGCCTCCACAAGATAAGCACTCTCTGACTTCTATCATTAGATATCAGTTTTGTCTATTTTTGACTTTTATAAATGGAATCATATAGTATGTGCTCTTTTGGGTCCAGCTGTTTTTGTTCGGCATTATGTTAGTGGGAATCATCCATGGTGTTGTGAGTTGCAAAAATTTCCTCATCTCCACTGCCATGTGTATTCCATTAAATGAATACACCACAGTTTAAGGACATTTGGGCTGTTCCTAGTTTAGGGCTGTTGTGAACAACACAGCTGTTAACATTGTTTTCTTTAATTAATTTTTATTAGAATATGGTTGCTTAATGTGAATGTTATATATATACACATATATTTAGTCTTTTTTGTATTCTTTTTTCCTTTTTGGCCACATCGTGTGGGGATTGAACCTGTGTGCCCTGCACTGGGAGCTGGGAGTTTTAACCACTGGACCCCCGGGGAAGTCCCAACTGTTAACATGCTTGTGTGCTTTGGTAGACATTCCCTTCTCTGGGGTATGTACCCAGAAGTAGAATTCCTGGCTCATAGGACGGGTACATATTTGACTTTCATAGATACTGACACAGTTTTCCAAAGTGGTTATATCACTTAGCATGCTAACTGGCTGCCGATGAGTTCCCGTTAGGGACCATAAGAATGTAAGGCCAGTAAGGTGTGCTTCATCCCATCTTTCTTAGTCTTCTACATGCAGCCTGGGGTCTAAGCACTTCGTCATATCATTGATCCTCAGAGTGTGGATACTGTTGTCTCCAGTGTACAGATAAGAATGGAGCCTCGGGTGCTTCAGGAAAGCTCTCCCCACTGTGTGGGAATTAAAAGGGGGCCGGGTAGAGCCCGCCCTCCCGAGGCTCCAGCCTCACTGAAAACTGTGTCGCTGGGAGTGAGGACCACACACCTGACCAATGTGACCGGCCCGGCACCGGGGAAGAGATGGCGCACACTGATAAGCCCAACACACAGCTTTTGTTTTCAGATTCAGTGAACAATGGTGTGTACTAAGTATTTCCAAAATAAGATCAAGGAGCAGATAGCTTCAGTTTTAAGCCTTCAGACAATTGCTGAAGTGCATCAGCGGTCTTCCTGTCCTGAGACCTCCTGGGCTACCAGGGGTCCTGACTTCTTCAAGGGCAAAGATTTCTACCAAAGGGGTCAGCTTACAAGACAGGCCCACCTCTGATTGAAGCTTCTGTTAACACAGGGCTCAGATGCCTAGAATCTGCTTTAAAAAAAAAAGGATTGGTCTTCCCTGGTTAAGAATCTGCCTGCCAATGCAAGGGACACCAGTTCGATCCCTGGTCCTGGAAGATCCCACGTGCTAGAGAGCAACTTAAAGCTTGTGTGCCTCAATGACTGAGCTGCTGTAACTGGAGAAAGCCCACACATAGTAACAAAGACCCAGCAAAGCCAAAAAATACACAAAAAAATAAATCTTTTAAATAAAGAGAAAACAATTTTCTTCCTATTCCATTTAGGGCTTTGGATACACTGTCTCTTCCTGGCGTGTCTCCTATTCCAGGCTAGAGCTTCCTGCATTTTCTGTGTCTGGCTCAGGCAGTATCCACTGGCCTGTTCCGATTGCCTTTGGCTCCCCAAGATCACCTAGTACTTCACAGCATTCCCCTGGACATCATCAGGCCACCAGCTAATGGTTCTTGGGCACTTTTTTAAAGCTCCCCTTCTCCAGAAGAACCTGTTCATGAAGCGTGCATCATCATGCCCATGTCTGCTCAGTGTTCCTGTTCAGATTGACAGACCATCTGTGGATTAAAGGCAATCCTCACCCGGTGTGGAAAATTTCCTTGTTGGGTCGTGTAAGAACGTTTTGGATTCATTCATCTGATGCTCACCCACTGAGTGCTGTCTGGGTGCCAGGCACTGTTCTGATGCCAAGGGTCCAGGAGTAGAAGAGGCAGCTGCTGCTTTTAATGGCACTGAGCCTGGGCAGGCAGATAATACAGGGTAAATGAACAAAGCCTTACGTATTCGAAATGGTGCTGTGAAGGAAATGAAAGGTCACTGGTAGGGGATGGTAGTTCAGCTCAGTTCAGTCGCTCAGTCGTGTCCGACTCTTTGTGACCCCATGAACTGCAGCACGCCAGGCCTCCCTGTCCATCACCAACTCCCAGAGCTTACGCAAACTCATGTCCATTGAGTCGGTGATGCCATCCAACCGTCTCATCCTCTGTCGTCCCCTTCTCCTCCCTACTCGATTTAATGTAGACGTAATCCCACAGTTCAGATCACTTTCCGAAGGGTGATGGGGGCAGCTGACGCCTCTGAGCAGCAGCACCTCGAATTCGGAGCCCTGCTCCAATCCACGCCCCATCAGACCAACCACATCTTTCTTTCAGTTCTCTCTGGCCTCTGTCTCATGCCTGGTGTTAATAGGTGATAACTGGCAGAAAGAATGTGACAAAAGTGATGTTTCACGAGTTGGAACTGTCTCAGTGGGGTGCTCTTTCTTTCTCTATTAAACCTTGATTTGCTCCAGTCACTTGGGACCTTTTTGACTGAAGAGTGGCTGATAAATCATGGACTGTCTCCTCCCCACCCCTTCCCTGAGCCCAGCAGACAGCACAAGGGGAAGCTCTGTAGCTGCTTGTTCTCTCCTGCTAATGAATTGCTCAGGAACTCGGGGCCACCTCCAGACATGACTCTCCAACCTGTTTCTTCAGGCTGAGGACTCCTGTTTTCCTCCTCCAGAGCTGTTTCCTCAAGTATTCAGCTAAGGTAGAGAAGTGAATATGGATGTAGCTCTGGGCACATGAAACTCTGATCTGTGGCCGGCCTCCCAGTGGAGCCTTCACATCCTCAGAAGCTTCATCCCTTTGGGATGCTTTATTATTATTGGCAGAGTGGCCAGACCTTGCCAAACAAACTAGCCGATGCCTGCGCTGGTTCTCGACTAAGCAACCCCTCCCTTCCTTGCTCCCAGCCCCCTCCTCTCTTCAGTTCCAATTGTCAGCAAGGCTTGGCACGGTCCAGGAAAGGTAGGTGACACCTCAGAGATGTGGATGTGACCAGAGGGGCAGGCGTAATCCCAAAAGGAGAATGAAACCAACCCAGAATTTCTCCTGGTGGCAGTAATATCAGATCCATGAGGAGAGTTTGGAAAGGAAATTTGAGTTTCTCTTAGAGAAACAAAAACATGATGTAAAAAGGAGAGAGAGAGAGAGAGAAAAGGCACATTTAGGACAACAAGAGAGGAAGACCCCGTAGAAGGGGCCTCCTTTGATGCATGTTCTAGTTTGAGCCTGGAAAAAGGAAGCAATGTAGCAGTTTAGGGGTGGGGTCTGTGTGTGTGTGTGTGTGTGTGTGTGTGTGTGGTGATTTCCACAATTGCATGTATATATTAGCTGCTACCTTATGTAGATGAAGAATTGCAAGACTCGCTGTTCACCTAAGGGTCTGCAGAAAAACCAATTTGATTAGAAGACTCTCGGGGCAGAGATGGAGAAGGAAATGGCAACCCACTCCAGTATTCTTGCCTGGAGAAACCTGTGGACGGTGGAGCCTGGTGGACTGCTGTCCATGGGGTTGCACAAAGTCAGACACGAATGAAGCGACTTAGCATGCATGCATGCATTGGAGAAAGAAATGGCAGCCCACTCCAGTGTTCTTGCCTGGAGAATCCCAGGGACGGAGGAGCCTGGTGGGCTGCCATCTATGGGGTCGCACAGAGTCGGACACGACTGAAGTGACTTAGCAGCAGGGCAGAGACCTTCTTATTCTCCTTTGTATTCTTCCATTGTCCCCTGAGCCTGCTTCAGGAGTGTGCACCTAGCATGTACTCACTGACTGGTGTTTTAATTGATTTTTCAATTGGAGGAAAATCACTTTACAACATTGTGATGGTTTTTGTCCTACAACAACACGATTACACATATATCGCCTCCCTCTGCTCCCCTCACCCCACCCCTCTAGATCATCAGAGTGCCTGGCTGGGTTCCCTGTGCTATATAGCAACGTCTCAAGCCTGTTATACGGAGTGAAGTAAGTCAGAAAGAGAATATGGTATGTTAACTCACCAATTGTTGATGAATGCGGTCGGCCTGGGACTTCATTAAGATGAGAAAGATTTCCCACGGGTCCACTCCCAACTCACCCCACCCCCCGTGCCACCATCATATGATTGATGACTGTTCCCTTGGAGCCAACTGCTTTTCTAAAGCAGGTTCTACTGCCCTCCTAGCATTTGATCTATCTGAGGTTTAAGTTGAAAAGCAACAACTCCTTTTGGCACCAGATACCTGATAAATAAAAACCCCTAGACTTAGTTAGCCTGAACTAGCGCAAGTGGCTGTGTTCTGTGTAGGATTTGCTTTAGGTTTGGGGAGCTCTTGAGAATTTTGCCCAAGGCATGGTCTGACCCCTGCCTTTGGAGGCTAGTATCCTGGCCCTTGGTGGAGTTGCTGAGATCAAATGTTTCCTGAACAACCTCGTGTTAATGCCACCCTGGAGAAGGAAATGGCAACCCACTCCAGTATTCTTGCCTGGAGAACTCCATGGACACAAGGAGCCTGGCAGGCTACAGTCCATGGGGTTGCGGAGAGTAGGACACGAATGAGAAACTAACATAACATAACATATTGAGAGTTTTGCCCGAGGCATGGTCTGACTCTTGCCTTTGGAGGCTAGTATCCTGGCTCTCGGTGGAGTTGCTGAGATCAAATGTTTCCTGAACAAGCTCACATTAATGCCAGTGAAGCAGCAGCAAATAAATTCCTGGAATTGGGGGAACGGCTAGAAGTCTGTTATTGTGTGTCTCCTTTTAACGGGGCGTGACGGAAAAGAAGGAAAAAGTCTTGCGTTGTAGCTGTCAAGGCTCAAGCTTTCATCTTTTGGGAAGGCGGAGAGGAAGAACCAGCATTTCCGTGTCTACTGTGAACCAGACCCCCTGTATATATACATGGCATCATCTTTAACCCTCACAGTGATAAGTGGTCAGTAACATCATTCATTCCCCAGCTGGGAAAACAGGCTTGGAAAGGTAAGGCCAGCATGGCATAGGGAGTATCTGGCTGTGTTGGCATTCAAATCCGGGTCTGTCTGCCTCCAAACCCTACGATCTTCCTTCCCGTTTCCTGAAGCAAAATGGTGGAGAATTTAGTGTGAGTGCTGGCGATTGCCGGAATCTATATGTGAGACCCAAAGCCCACATCCACCCTCCTTCTGTCTTTAGTTCAACTCACCACCCCTGTTGACATTGTGAAAGAAAGTGAAAGTCACTCAGTTGTGTCCAACTTTTTGCCACCCCAGGGACTGTAGCCTGCCAAGGTCCTCTGTCCATGAAATTCTCCATGCAAGAATACTGGAGTGCATAGCCATTCCCTTCTCCAGGGGATCTTCCCAACCCAGGGATCAAACCCAGGGCTTTCTGCATTATAGGCAGATTCTTTACCTGATGACGCTGACTTTGGGCAAATTGCTTTAGCCTGAGTGACTTCAGCTGCCTCCTCAGAAAAAGAGAACACAGCTGCATTCCTGTCCGTCTCTCAGGGATGGTCAAAAGGAACAATTAATAATGAGCATGATTGAAATCCTGTAGGAAAGTTCTAGAACATTTAGGCAGGGCAATGCAAACAGGTTCTCCTCCCAGGGATTTTTTTTCTCTTTCTTTCTCATCTGAAGATGTATCTTTACACTTATGTCCTTCATCAGATTGTCAGGTGTCTGTTATGTGATAGGCACTAAATTAGATGCTGGGAAGACCAGACTGGGTCCCTACCCCCTTGAAGTTTTAATCTAATGAAGATGTAAAAATAAGCATATAAACAAGAAGATAAATAGATAACCCAATCTCTGGTTAAAGGCCAAGAAGAAAGTCCAGAGTACCAGGAGAGGAAATGAGACAGCCCCATACTGTGTCTGCTTAGAAAATCCCTTCAATGCTCCCTAAGAAATGATTAGCTGTGATCACCTCTGGGGAAAGCGTGGTGTGGCCCCAGCATGGGAGCAAGTGTGGCTTGTCATTGTGCCCTTCCCTACTCTGTGAATTTCTTTTACCATAATTACATATCATTTGTATAATTTATAAAAAATACTAGTTACATAGAACACTGGTGTCAGATAAATCATGATCTTAAGGACTAGTGGTCCCGTGGTTAAGTGTCCGCCTGCCAATGCAGGGGACACCGGTTAGATCCCTGGTTGGGGAACTAAGATCCCACAGGCTGCATAGCAACTAAGTCTGTGCTCTGCAACTAGGGAAGCCAGTGCAATGAGAAGCCCGTGCACCACAGCAAAAAGCAGGCCCTGCTCACTGCAACTAGAGAAAGCTCATGCACAGCAGTGAAGACCCAGCACAGTCATCAATAAATAAATACATTTCCAAAAAACATTTTGATCTCAGGAAGCCTTGTTTTTCTTCATTGTCAACAAGGAACTGTGAAAAGGTCAGTACAGCCCTGTGTTAGGTGTATTCGTGGAGTCAAATTAAAGCAAAGAACATCACCATTTCCATTCGGGAGAAAAGTGAGAAAAGGCTGAGGAGACTTAGCTGCCCTCTTGAGTCCAGGCCTCCTTCCATGAGAATGAGCTGGCTCATTGACTTTTAAACCCCAGAAAGAAACACGTCCATCTGCCAGGAAGTTGTCACAGTCAGTCTGGTTACCCTTGAGAAATGGCAGCCAGTAAGTTACTATTAATTAAACAGGCAGTATCAAGAGGACTAAAATCTATGATTCTAAACCTGCGGAAATTAAAGCGAGGCGAGGGAAAAATAGAAAAGCTGTAAAACTGGGCGAGAAATGAGAGTGTGGCCTTTGACAAAAGCCAGTGGTGATAAAACTCACAAGGCAAGAATTTTAAAAGTGGAAGGATTGAATTAACAGACAGCCACAGAAGGAAAAGGTGCCAAATAGGCTTCTCTCAGCATTGAGTTGGGGACCGTAAGATTTCCTTTTTTAAGCCAGTAATTGCAATAGGGACACATTTTGCTTTCCTGTCATTGAATAAAGAGAGTTGGCTGTTAAATTAAAAGCCTCAGATGGCTAAAAACCACATCAGAGGGGGAAATATCTGCGTCATACAAAATGCCATGGTCCCAGAGGCACAAGAGTTGTAACTATATATATAGCTCTTCTCAGAAGAGGGCAAACCAGCTTACTTCTTGGAACTTCTAGACAAATTCTCTGGCCTTTTGGTTCTCTTTCTCATTCATCTTCTTTGTCCCTCTCATTTGGGCTTCAAATCTGAGGTTTCCAAGTTGTAACTACATTTAAGAAATGGCCAGCCTCCTAGATAATTGTGCCGCTATAAGAAGGGTGGTTGCCTCTGGAAGGTCTCAGACTCGTAAGTTTCTCTTTCCTGTTTTAAGTCAATGCACTGTTGTTCTAATTGTTTCATTTGTCATATTAAATACACTGTAATTATTTGAAAGTGGATTTGTTTATGGCTTGGAATTGTCTGTGCCCGTCATTAGAATACAGAACTCCAGTTTGTTCTTTATTCAAAGACAGATCTTGTAGAGTTCTTATTATTGTTGTATTTAGAAGTAGCCCCACCAACAGTGTTCTGGCCTGGAGAATTCCATGGACTGTATATGGGGTCGCAAAGAGTCGGACACAACTGAGTGACTTTCATTTTCACCAACAGTCATGGTTTCAGTAACAAGAAAGATTTGAATTTGATATGTTTGACTGACATCATTTTGTGAATGGAAATAATGTCAAAGCTGTGTAACTGCAGCGACTAACTGCCCTGGTTTGTAGGGGCCTGAGGTGGTTCCCAGAATGTGGGATTTTGTGTGAAGATGGAATGGTCTTGGGCAAGCCAGGAGAAGTTGATCACCCTATTAATGCTTAGTGACATGCTTAATTCTCTCCCAAACCCTCCTCACAAAAACCACTAAGAAACAGGCATTATTCCCCCTTTCAGATAAGGGAGCTAAGATTCAGAGGTTAAAGCAATGTCTTGTACAGCTTGTTGTTTAGTTGCTAAGCCATGTCCAACTCTTTTGTGACCCTGTGGACTGTAGCCTGCCAGTCTCTTAAGCCAACTAACAGCAAAGCCTCATGCCAAATCCAGGTCTATCTGGCCCCCAAAGCTTGTCCTTTGAACATCTTCATTGTCAGGCTTTTGATCCACAGATTTAAGAAATTACCCCATGGACTTCCCTGGTTGTCCAGAGGCTGGGACTTAGGGCTCCCAATGCAGGCGGCAGGTTCAATCCCTAGTCAGGGAACTAGATCCCACCTGCCTCAACTGCTGCTGTTAAGATTCCATGTGCCACCACAAAGACAGAAGACTCAGCACAACCAAATAATATTTTTTTTAATTGCTCCAGTGTACTTGAGATGCAAACCATACATATTCTGCAGTTTTTCGGGGAATGACTGTTTTGTAGCCTTTAGCTCTTAAACAGGCTGAAAAACTAACGATCATCCAACTATTAAATGTTTGCTTGGATTTTTTTAAACTTACGAAGGCAGGCTGAACCATGGAGCAAGAGCACTTTCTGTGTAGAATTTTTAATAACTTTGTGAAACCTTGCCAATAACTCTAAAGAAAAGCAGTTCTACAGTTCAGAAAGTTTACATTTCCATTCTGGAAAGCTCTCTTACTGCCTACTGGTTTGATGGGAATGCCGCCCTCCACTTGGCTCATTTCAAATAAGGCCTCTGTGTCTCTCCTCCATGCCGCAGTCCTCTAAGCTTTTATGCAATAACACCCAAAATGGAAATCAGATGGAATCAGCCTCATAATCACTACCGTTATATTTTGGAAACAAAAATGGTTGTGGGACTGTATGGGTTTTCTGCTTTTAGGGAAAAAATAAACACATAAAAGTCACTGCTAGGCCATAGTGCCAATTCAGGCTTGGAGGAGCTAAGTAAAAAGTGAAAGCATTAGTCGCTCAATTGTATCTGACTCTTTGCGACCCCATGGGCTGTAGCCCACCAGGCTCTTCTGTCCATGGAATTCTCCAGGCAAGAATACTGGACTGGGTAGCCATTCCCCTCTCCAGGGGATCTTCCCAACCCAGGGATCAAACCTGGGTCTCCTGCATTGCAGGCAAATTCTTTACCATCTGAGCCACCAGGGAAGCCCCAAGTACAAGACTAAATTCTTAGACAGTACTGACTACTGATCATTAAAGAAAGGGTACATTCTCAGATATGTGGTGCTTATTCATTCATTCACCCATTTATTCAACCAAAGTTAAATTGAAGGTCTTCTATGTCTCAGACTATGCTAGGTGCTGGGAACTTGATGAGGAAAACAATGATATCCTGTCTCATGAAATCAATGAATAAGGCTTAAGTTGCATATAGTCAAAAGGATCGGTAAGCATCCCTCAAATTACCCATGAAGTATTATCTTAGGTCAGGTTCCCTGGAAGCAGAGCTTGACATGAGGATTCTTGTGCAAGTAAAGCATAATCTTTACTGTGAGTAAAAAGCATAGTCTCAGGTGAAACCCTGAAGGTGGTGGGATGCAGGGTGGGGCAGAGGACCAAGTTCTGCAAATACTGAGCTCAGCTGAAGAGTTGTGGTTGCAGCCTCAGCCTGACCCCTCAGGGAGCTCCAGAGTGTGAATGGCATCCTGGATTTATACCCCCTTGAGGCAAAAGGGTCAGTCTTTATATTCCCCATAATCAGGCATTAGCTTTGGGCTACCTCTAGAAATTCAGGTATAACCTGTTTGGTATTTCTGGGTGAGGTGGCTCCAGTCAGATGAGGGCAATTCTCAAAAGAAGGGTGCAGCTCTGAGTGATTAGCAGCCAGAACTCAAAACAGTTGAGGGATGGAGGCACCAGCCAAGTAGAGAGCATCTGAGAGCAGCATCGCCAGCAGCCACTACACAGGATTTATGCAACGTGTTCAGTTCAGTTCAGTCACTCAGTCGTGTCTGACTCTTTGCGACCCCATGAATCGCAGCACGCCAGGCCTCCCTGTCCATCACCAACTCCTGGAGTCCACTCAAACTCATGTCCATCGAGTCGGTGATGCCATCCAACCATTTCATCCTGTCGTCCCCTTCTCCTCCTGCCTTCAATCTTTCCCAGCATCAGGGTCTTTTCAAATGAGTCAGTTCTTCGCATTAGGTGGCCAAAGTATTGGAATTTAAGCTTCAACATCAGGCCTTCCAGTGAACATTCAGGACTGATCTCCTTTAGGATGAACTGGTTGGATCTCCTTGTAGTCCAAGGGACTCTCAATAGTCTTTTCCAACACCACAGTTCAAAAGCATCAATTCTTTGGCGCTCAGCTTTCTTTATAGTCCAACTCTCACATCCATACACAACTACTGGAAAAACCATAACTTTGACTAGACGGACCTTTGTTGGCAAAGTAATGTCTCTGCTTTTTAATATGCTGTCTGGGTTGGTCATAACTTTTCTTCCAAGGAGTAAGCATCTGTTAGAAACCTGCATTTCATCTGTTTAAATACAACAGGGCAGTTATTATCCAGTGAGGCAACAGGCCACCACTTCTCAGGATGCACTGCAAATGAAATCATTGGCTTATGTTCAGGGACCATGTTGTATGAAAAAGAGGCTTCTATCTACACTAGACTCACACCCAGAATGGGGAGATGCTCATGCCGTGAGAGATGCTCTCACACATCTGAGACTTGTTTTCCAGGAAACCAGCTCTGAGATGTCATCCTATGGGATGTTCTTTGGGAAGTCAGCGCTGCAGGAGAGGGGGCTGGAAGCAGGAGTGGGGCAGAGGAAGTGGAGCCACCGTGCGGCTCTGACCACAGCCTCCACGACCCCACCCCACGAGGAGCCCTGGAGCTAAATGGCTGGTCAGGGCTGGCCTGCTTTGGGTCAGATAGCTAGGCGTTTATACCCCTGCGGCACCCTCTCGTTGGGCCACCTCAGGGAAGGAGGGCCTGGGGTGAGGGGACTTTCTGCAGCTGAGGCCTCCCTGAAGAGACAGCTGGAGGCTGTTTGATGGCTGCACTCTCTGCAGCTGGGCAGAGGGTCTCCCTGGCGTGGGGGGTGGGGGCACACACATCTCTGTCCAACATGGTGACGACTTGGGAGGCCAGTCTGTTGCTCACTTGACGCAGGTGATCACTAAGAAGAATAGGCACAGAATTACCCTCCCCCAGACCCCCGACTGGTTAAGATTGTCTTCTCTTGAGGGGAAATGTGAGGATTGTGCACATATGCTTTAGGAATCTACAATTTAGTCAGTGCCTTAGTATTTAATATGAATTCTGGATTTTCATCATTGGTGTGTCTTCGCTTAGAAGTGGATAATCTACAGATTTAGAGAACACACTTGTGGTTACCAGTGCAGACAGGTAATGAGGAAGGGGGGCAATAATAGGGTTTTGGGGGAAAAATGATTATTGTAGGATTATATGAAATCATGTGTATGAAACTTTCGAAAATGAGCTCCTTGGACAGCGAGGAGATCCAACCAGAGCATCCTAAAGGAGATCAGTCCTGGGTCTGATGGACTGATGCTGAAGCTGAAACTCCAATACTTTGGCCACCTGATGCAAAGAGCTGACTCATTTGAAAAGACCTTGATGCTGGGAAGATTGAGGACAGGAGGAGAAGGGGATGACAGAGGATGAGATGGTTGGATGGTATCACCGACTCAATGGACATGAGTTTGAGTAAACTCTGGGAGTTGGTAATGGACGGGGAGGCCTGGCATGCTGCAGTTCATGGGATTGCAAAGAGTCAGACACGACTGAGTGACTGAACTGAGCTGATGGAATTTAAAGAATCTTTCATTTAATTAAACAATTGAAGAAAAAAAGAAGTGGATAATTTATCCTATTTTCTACTTATAATTCTTACCAGGTCTTTTTTTTTTTTTTTTTCTTTTCTCATTTTGGTTAGTGACAGGCATTGTATCTTATATTCATTACCTTAGTTAGTGCTTATAATCACCTTATGAGTTAGGTACTATTATTATCTTCCATCTTACAGATGAGGAAACTCATCTAAGGGTTAGAGAGGTTAGGAAAAAACTTGTCTACAGTGAAATTATAAAGTCAGTGCTCAAACCAAAGTCTGTCTGACTCCAGAGCTCAAACCCATAGCTATTCCACCAAAGCCAACTGCGAAATCTCTCACATTGCCCTTTGATGGACCTTTGCTAATTGTTTCATTCATTCCTTCAACACTGCTTTGCCAAGCATCTCTTATGCCAAGCTCTGCACTAGGGTGGTAAAAGAGATTCAACAGAGCAGCCTATGAAAAGGAATATATGTGCACGTGTCCTTATGAGTTATTCTTCCTGCCTATGTGTGTATGTGTGTGTGTGTAACAACTTCAAGAGATTAATGCCAGTATGAGGACCTTTGGATATTTCCTAGTAACTCAATTCACTGCATTAAACTTTTTAACAGGCTAAAAGGGACACTAAGCGGACGTCTGCAAAAGAAGTCACCATTAATGTCGCAGACAGCATCCGACAGGTGGACAGAAGTCGAAGAATCACAAAGAACTGCATCAACTAGCAGAGTGTTCCACCAGCTGAAGGGCAGAGGGACTTCCTTCGTACCCTTCACATCCTGGATATCGTCAAGGAACCTTGAAGAAGAGATTGCCCTTGCTGTGTGGGAGCACGGCCAAGGGCTTTGGGATGCTGTCTTCGCCTGTTGAGACATTCTCAGCCTCCTGTATATCACATAAATGCACTGGCACAGTATTCCCATAGGGTAATAAACCACAAATATGTGTTCAGTTTGCCTCTTGTAACTCCTGCAGTGTGGTCTGATAGAAAAATGGTGAGCAAAAGCCACGGGCCAGTTTAGGGAACAGAAAAGTAGGAGGGGTGGGTTTCTGGCTGAGTCAGTTCTGTGCTCTCCTGGCCACGGTAGTATGCCCTGCTTAAGGCCAACTTATTCCTTCATTCTTCCTTTTTTAAAAATACTACTATCACAAAGCTTACTTAAAAGCTGGCTTTCACCCAACTTTCTTGAATGAGGAATCAAGAAACAGGAAAACTGTTACTCTTGTTTCCTTAGCTCAGCATGAGACAGATTCAGATCCAATTTTATATGAACCAACCCCACCAACAGCCAGCGTGTCCCCAGGAGGCCTGGGTGATACAGTCACACCCATTTCTCTCTCACCTGTCTTCAGCATCCCCCCAAGCCGGGGTCCACATCAGCCTCTGAACAACAATGTTACAATTTTGGTCACTTCAGATGCCCTCAGGGCTCTGCAGATGTTGCATTTTTCCAGTTTTTCACTTAGCTTGTTTTTTTGAGTATTTTTTCCCCCCAGTAAGACCTTTGGCCCAATCAAAGAGTGGGCTCACAAGAGGGAGAAAATCTGGGACCTTTTGGCTTCCCTTAGGCCTCTTTGCATAGCTCAGGATTGTGTCATTTGGTATCTGCAAAGAAATCCTTTTAGGAAGTTAGTACCTGGTTGGTGTGAAGTCACATGCGCTTTAGATCAACATGTACTCTGTTAGAAGTCAAGTAGCTGAGGGGGTAAATTAAAAAAAATTTTTTTTTGATAGGAATAAAATTTTCTAGCATTTCTTTAAACATGTTAAGTGGATGTATTTTCCTCCAAAATAATGTAGCCTGATTTTTAAAGGACTGTCAACATGCCTGAGGTTGGGAAAGGCAGGACTAAAGTTGTACTGAATGATACCAATAAACTCCGTGTTTAGCAGAAATGTGCAGTCTGATGGTGTATGTTTATCTAACATAGTCCAGAGAATTGACACGAGCTGGCTAAAAATTCAGATCCTTGGCCACCTTACCTGCCAGCTATGTTATTCCTCAAACACAAGCAGGCAGTGTCCTTCCTTCCTTCAGTGGATTGTATATTTATTCACTAAACATTAAATGACAACGCTGTGTAAGGCAGATGCTGAGAGATTTAGAGTCTGGCCAGTCACTGCTGTGGCCTTCCCAGGTGGCGCTAGTGGTAAAGAACCCACTTGCCAATGCAGAAGATGAAGAGACACAGGTTCAATCCCTGGGTGGGGAAGAGCTCCTGGAGAAAAAAAAAATGGCAACCCACTCCAGTATTCTATCCTGGAGAATCCCATGGACAGAGGAGCCTGGTAGGCTGTGGTCCATAGGGTCACAAAGAGTCAGACACAACTGAAGTGACTTAGCACACACGCACGGAGTCGCGGTTGTATATCCTGAATCTGACAGTGAACTTAATAAGTAGGAGGCTGGTTTAGACACTGAGATATATGTGGTGTGAATTGCTCTGTGAAATATATAACCTCACTTTTATAGTCAAGCTAGGTTTCTCCCAAACTCCAGATCTGGGCTTCCTTCTGATCACTCTACAAGACTCCATCATTCACAAAACTACAGTTTTCCCAAGTCTTTATCATTTTGTGATTCTTTGAGAAAGGGCTTTTAGAGAACTTCAGGTTCTGAAACTTTTAGAAATAATAATAAAGCAAAACCTGTGACTCTGGCGTCCCCTCTGGCATTACTCAGCAGGAGCCACCCACTGCCAAAGCTTGGCGTTCGTCCACCCACTGCCAAAGCTTGGCGTTCGTCCACCCACTGCCAAAGCTTGGCGTTTGTCCACCCACTGCATCGACCTTGCAGATTCAAGGGCTGATGCGCTGTGTTTCTGTGCAAGGTGCTCCTGCACCAGTCACCCTGCCAGTCGCCAGCTAAGCCCCCTTCCTCTTTGCAACCTTGTTTTTTGCGTCACTTAACTATTGTACCTTGTTTGGAATTTATTAACTTGAGAGGGTGTCTCTGGTTTATCTAGAAACTGTTTCCACTTCTGGGGGAGAGGGGAATGAAGGGCATTACATGATCTTTCTGGCTCCAGAACAATCTGGATCTCACCCAAGACCAGAAGTTAAACCTTGTTACTGGAAATGCATCTGGCAACTTTTTCAGGCATCTGTGATTCAGGAAGATTCTTACTGTCCTATTACTGTAACACTTTCTATTGCAAAGTTTGTGTCAATAAAGTCATGGATTTCAAACACATGGACTGTTACAGAGAATCTTTACTAGAATCCTAAATTTGTGTACATAGCTGCTTAGTTATCTTGTTTCTTTTAAACAAAGGGCTTGGGGCTTCCCTGGTGGCTCGGTGGTAAAGAATCCGCCTGCCAGTGCAGGAGACCTGGGTTCAATCCCTGATCCGGGAAGATCCCACATGCCTCGGAGCAACCAAGCCTGGCAGCCCAACTCCTGAGCCCACGTGCCACAACTACGGAAGTCTGAACACTCTAGATCTCGTGCGGTGCAATAAGAGAAGCCTCTGCAATGAGAAGCCCTCGCGCCGCAACTAGAGAGTGGCCCCTGCTTTCCACAGCTAGAGAAAGCCCCCACGCAGCAAGGAAGAGACAGCCCAGCCAAATAAATAAATTATATTTTAAAATAAATAAACAATGGGCTTTTACATAAGTGATACCCGAGGGTCCTCCCCAAATCCTCGTGAAACAGGTAAGGGGAACACTGTTCCCATTTACAGTTTAAAAAGTACTGTTCAGCCAGTACGTGGCAGAACAAGGATTCAAGTGAGGAAGTTTGCCTGCAGATCCAGTGGTTTTCCTACCCTTATCACAGGAGGGATTTCCCAGCTGGAAGGTCTAGCATGGCTAGGAGATGGACTTGGAAGGGAAAGACTTGATGGACATCGCAGGTCATTATTCCCAGCCAAACTTAATTCTAAATAATATACTAACTTTCTATCTTCTTTGAAAACTTGGAAGATCTTTCATCCCTGGGTCCTTATTGTCACTCACATACAGTCAGCTGGAGTTGATACGGTTGTGTTAACTGAAGTTGGGGGTCTCCAGCTTGTGAGGGTCCCCACCACTCACTGTGGCCAACACATTGCAGCTTCCCCATTTGTTACCTGCTTGAGCTCCGAGACATTTGTGTTTGCAACCCCTGCTCCAAATTGTATTTCCAGTGTATTGTTTTCATGTTCTTTTCAGGAGTCATCAAAATATACAAGGTCCCACCATTCTGGGAAATCAATCTTAGGAAAATTTTCTGAGTAGGCAAACTCCGAACATGATTTAATTTTTAAAATTCTGTATTCACTTCCTCTTTCATTTACTCCATAGGAATTTCTCAAGAAGCTTCAATGTGTTCAAAGTTGAGATACAGTGAGGAATAAAACAGACTTGGCCTTTGCCCTTGTGGAGCTGGTGTTCTAATAGAGAAAACAGACAATGATGACATAAAGAAATGATCACAATAACTTAAGACAGTGATGAATGCTGAAAAGAAGACAGGAGTTAACAGGAGAATGGATTGGAAGGAGGCAGAAATGGAAGCAGGGACCATTCAGGAAGCCCTGCAGCAGCCTTGGAGAGAGATGCAAGGAGCAGAGGAATGGTTTTGAAGATGGGTAGAAGTGAATGGATGCTGAGAACATTTCAGAAATAGAAACATTAAGATTTGCTCAGGGACTGGTTGTAGGAAATGAAGAGAAGGGGGAAATCAGTGTGATTCCTAAGTTTTTTGTTTGATCAACAGGGTTTTGGTCAAGTAGTGTATAGACGAAGTGAAGAAATTTGTTTGGGTCTCCTTGAAGGGGCAGGTGGTTCTCTCAGCTGGGTTGTATTTCCCAGGCTCCCTTGCTGTGAGTTCCTAAACCATCTCAGCAGTTCTGCAAATCAACAAGACTTTTCTTCAGGGAAGAGTGAAGATTGGAGAACAGTTCAGGAAAAGTCCACCAAAAGCCTCGTTATAGGTCCTCTTGCTTTTCACTTGGATAGCAGTGCAGTACACAGAATTTTTAAAATGGTTGTTTGTGCCTTGGAACATGAATATGAGCCATATAGTAGACTAAAACCAGGTTTGTTTTTGGCTTAATTTTGAATCTCTGGCAAGTTGATTAGAATGAGGCTTCCCTAGTAGCTCAGACAGTAAAGCATCTCCCCTGCAATGCAGGAGACCTGGGTTCAATCCCTGGGTCGGGAAGATCCCCTGGAGAAGGAAATGGCAACCTACTCCAGTATTCTTGCCTGGAGAACTCCATGAACAGAGGAGCCTAGAGGGCTATTGTCCATGGGTTTGCAAAGAGTCGGACACGACTGAACGACTAACACACACAAATTACTTCAGATTGTTCCCTAAAACCATCCCCCATGGAAGACCATAAAAGCCAGCATCAGAAGAGGTGTATACTTCATTCTTTTAGAAACATGGAACAATGAGAAGATTCTGACACAATCAGACAACGGATCACCCAGATTTTAATCCAGCAGAGAGCTAAGCACTCGTTGCCAGAGTGAGCGTTGCAGTTTTAATTTCTTAGCTAGACCTTCTCCATATAGAACTTCATGTTAAAAGGAAAAGGGGTGGATAACATTGCCCTTTCTGATCCAAATAGCCCTTTACATAACATTGCCAGGCAGATGGCCGAAAATTTGTTCACTTTTTAGGTTTTATTTTTTATCCAGAGAATGTCTCCCTCTGTTTTAATAGATAAATTAGTGATAGGATGGCGTGTGAAACAAGGGGCTGCAGCCAGCCAGCCAGGAAAAGCTTCAGGTGCATGAGACATCCTAACATGGCATCTAACAGCTTTGAGTCCTGAGGCAAGTGGTGGAGCCTTGCAGAGGAAATAACATCTTTTTGAGAGTGTGTTGTGAGGATTTACATAACACACGTAGATAAAATACTGTGTGCCACGTGATAATAATTATGGCCCCATACCAGGTATAGTGCTTGATACACCAAAAACACACGATTTGTAATCAGTCAACCCCTCCCTGCTTACAGATAAAAGGAATGGGGACCAGAAAGTCAAAGGCCACACAGCTACTAAATAGCAGACCTGGGACTTGAACCTGTGTCTGCCTGTCTACGAAAACCCCTGCCCAGGCCACTGCTCCTTGAGTAAGTACCTAGAATGTGTTCATTTCCTTCCTGTCATGAGGGATGGCAAGTGACTTCACAGCCCCTTTTATAGCATCAGTGTCTCAGCACCTCAGCGTTGTCCATGTTAATGCCAGGATCAATGACAGCAGAAATTTCTGTGAAATTTCCGCTTTATTTCTTTTAAACTTTTTTCCTTAACAATAGCAAAGGCAGTAACCATCTTTCAGTTGTGCCATGATATTAAAATTCCTCTGAAGTAATACTAGTAAATTTGGGGGTCTTTCTTCAATGTATTGCAAACCTAAGTATTATATAATAGATCTATCATAGGAATCACTGTTTGTTCCAGAACGGGAAAATGAAGACCTGGAGTAGCTGGGTCCCTAGAGAGCGGCAATGTGTCTTGTAAAAAGAAATGAGAATGAATAGACTCAGTATCTAGTTTAAAAAAATTTGTCAGGTGGAAAGAACTGTGATTGCTTAGCACTGACAATTCACAATATGTCTCCACATTAGAATCTCCTAAGATGTTTTAAAGACTATTTGAGCCTGGCCCCTCCCCTAGAGAGTCTGACTTTGGTTTAGGGTGCAACCTGAACATCAAGGCATTTCAAAACTTCCAGGAGGACTTTAATGCACATTTAGGATCGAGAGCCAGTGCCTTGGCAGATCACAGACGGAGTTAGTGTCTTCAAAACTCTGTCAGTCGTGTCCAACTCTGTTGACCCCACGGATTGGGGCCCACCAGGTTCCTCTGTCCATGGGATTTCCCAGGCAAGAATACTGAAGTGTGTAGCCATTCCCTTCTTCAGGGGATCTTCCCGACCTAGGGATTGAACCCAGGTCTCCTGCATTGCAGGTAGATTCTTTACTGTCTGAGCCATGAGAGGGTCTTAAATCAGACCCTTGGGTTTGGATCCTGATTTCACCAATTACTAGGTTTGTGACCTTGGGTAAGTCATTTACCCTGTTTGCCTGTTTATAAAAGGAGGCCAAGAGTGTCTCATGGTGTAACCAACCAGGGTTCTTGGCCTCCTTAAAAATAGAAATTGATGAGGCCAGACAAGAAATTCAGACAAGGCTTTATTGGGGCTCCTGCTTCAGCAGGGAGGAGAGAAAACAAATAACAGGTTGCTTTGCTCACTCCCTGAGTGAGGGCAAGCTGGTCCCTTAAGTGGGGTGAGAGAGGGAGTGGATTATTGGGTCGGCTTGGAGGGGTAGCTTAGGTGGTCTGCCCGCCCTCTCAGTGGTGGTGGTGTGTTCAGGGTGCATGCCTAGCACCCTGCTTTTGCTCTCAGCTCATCAGAAGTGGCAGTTGGATGTTTGGTCTTTTTGTATCTTTTTGCTCATAATTTAGGAAAACTGTGCATGCACACAGTTATTCTTATCCTTAAAGTTTCTTTGTATCTTGTTGCTCAAGCAGACATTTGCCCAGAGGCAAGCACTGCTGCAAGGGACCCCAGGTCCCATGTTTCAGGTCCCAGCCTGACTCAATGATAGCAGAAGGATTTAGTAACGATGTGTATCTAAAGCACTTAGCACAGTGCCCAGCAATGAAGATGCACACAAGGTTGTTTCTTACTGTTGAACTGTTACCCAGCCCTGAAATTTCCAGGATATGGGCAAGGTTTGGCATATAAAATTCAGCTCTTAAGGGTAAATGTACCAGAGAACTGGCTCCTTACTTGAGTAATTTGTTTATGCACCACAAATGTATCTTTTTTCCAAGATAAGCACTTCTTATCCAATACAGAATGTACTGTAGGCATCATGAGATGGAAGACAGCAACCATTCTCACAAATGGTTTCTCATGAAACCTTCCTAAGAAGCTTGGGTATTGGGCAGGTGCATGGACCCAGGATAATGCAGAGGAAGAAAGCTTGCCTAGTTATTAGTAGTTTGGGGTTCTAGAAACTTTATATTGTCCCTTTAAACATGTCTGCGATTTTGTTGGCAAGTTCTCCGGAGGGTCGCTGTCCCCAAATTGGTAACTAGGAACTAAGACATGATTTTAGATGTAAAGGAGTTCCACATGAGGAGTGGTGCAGCCATGGATGTGCGGTTTCCACGGTTTTCTCTTCCACAGTTTTCCGTATTGTCCAGCAGCTGGCATCAAATATGCGAAGCTGTTCTCTAGAAAGGCAGAATGCCCAGTTCCAGCACTTTGGACAAAACTGGCCACATCCCTTGAAGACCCAGTGAGGACCTATTTGGCTCTATGCATCTGTTTAAGACATCCTAGCTTTCTCCCTGGCTGTCACAACTAGGAAAGACTCAAAGAAATATGTATATTCAAATACATCACTTGAATGAGCACAGAAAATCAAATCCTTTAAAAGAAAAGGGAAAAAAATGAAAAGATCCTTCCAAAGCAGCTTTGAAAACTCCTAAAGAAGAATAGAGTCAGTTCATCTACCATTTCTTGAGCAAAATCAAGGCTAATGTTTAAAACATGGGAATGCCTCTGAACAAAACAGATGGAGTAGATGAGACTGGTCACCCTATACTTACTATTGAAGATCTGGTCACATTTTATAGCTCCAGGCCGAGGGCCTGGGAAACAGACAGACCCAGGCTCAGCTCCAGGCTGGGCTGCTAGTCGGTGTGAATAGCTGGGTGGCAACGTGGCTCCTGGGACATGATCACAATATGGCTTTATTTTTGTCTCTAAATTAGGTTTTCACCTGATGTTTCCAGCAGCTCTTAAGACCTTTCAGCGTACTCTTAGGTAGCAGAAAGCCCTATATCACTGAACGTTTACAAACAGGCAACCTCTCTCAATTCAGAAATCAGAATGGCAAGTTCTATGAATGTATCAACTCATCAGCCTGCACTCAAATTTCTCCCTGCCTTATGCTTTGTTAGGGCCTGCAGGAAGTGGCCACGCTCCCGGGGGAGGGGTTCTGAGCAGCTTACCATCCCTTCTCTGCTTACCCCCTCCATCTTCCATTCTGGAATTTTGCCAAAGAATAAGAGGAAAGGATACCCACTCTGGTATTCTTGGGCTTCCCTGGTGGCTCAGCTGGTAAAGAATCCGCCTGCAATGTGGGAGACCTGGGTTCGATCCCTGGTTCAGAAAGATCCCTTGGAGAAGGAAAGGCTACCCACTCCAGTATTCTGGCCTAGAGAATTCCATGGACTGTAGAGTCCATGGGGTCACAAAGAATTAGACATGACTGAGCCACCTTCACTTTCACTTTCAAGAGGAAAGGAATCAAGAGTTCTTACTTGACAGTTAGAAGCTTACTTCCAGTTGTCAGGGTCTTCGGACACTGAATTCTTTTTTTTTTTTTCATTTATTTTTATTAGTTGGAGGCTAATTACTTCACAACATTGCAGTGGGTTTTGTCATACACTGACATGAATCAGCCATGGAGTTACATGTATTCCCCATCCTGATCCCCCCTCCCACCTCCCTCTCTATTTGTTTCCTTGTTGTTTTTCCCTGAGTACTTCTCTGTGTCTCCATAAACCCCCTTGCTGGGCCTCTCGAGCTGCCACTCTTGTGCTGGGGGCTGTGTGGCTGCCTTTCCCCGCTCTGCCCCTGATTCCAGGGCTCTCCTCCATACAGACGCCTTCTGTTGTAGCCCATGACCCTCCCAAGCTGTTCTCCCGGGCAGGGGTCCAAAGGGCTCCAGTCCAGCCCTCGCTCCCCAGGCAGCATCTGCCCTGTACAGGACACCTGGTCACTGCAGCTCTCTCTACCGAGGAGACACCTTAGGTGACACCAGAGTGACCAGAAGAAGCCAGCCGCCTGGAGATCAGGGCGGAGAGGAGTCCAGGCAAAGTGAAGGACAAGTGCAAAGGCTCTAGGTGCGACTGGAGCCGAGGGAGGGAGATGAGATGAGATAAGAGAGCCAGGCCGGGGCCAGGTCTGGAAAGCCTCATGGGCCTTGGCAAGGAATTGGGGGTTATCTTTCAAAGCCCCCCTCCCCCTGGCTACTGATTGGAGAAGTAGACGGATGTGGTTACACTTTTGAGGTCGAGCCCCCGGAATTTGGTTTTAGGCCTAGATTTGTGTCAGAGAACAAGTGAGGAGATCAAAGATGATTCCTAGATTTGGGGACAAGTTGATCACCTTATTCCTAAACTAACAGTCTTCTAGACGTTTTCTTCTTTGGTGACACAAGTGTTTACAGTCGGTGACCTTGTTTATTCTTGTCTTCAAAGGAAGATTATTTTCATTTTGCTCAATTTTTTATGTCAACTGGAATATATTCATTTTGAAGGAGATTTAGCTTTTCCTGAGAGGAAATTAGGGAGCAGGAAAGAGAATCTTTGTGATGGTTCAGTTCAGTTCAGTTCAGTCGCTCAGTTGTGTCCGACTCTTTGCGACCCCATGAATCGCAGCACGCCAGGCCTGCCTGTCCATCGTAGCACATGATTAACGCTCAGGACGATGTTGAAATCTAAGCTGGTGAGAGAGGGCAGAAGAGAATCAAGTTCCCCACACGGAGCTCAGCCTCTGCCCCGGCTAAGCTGCTCTGTCTGACCAGCGACTCTATACAGCTGTGACATTTTTTCTCTCCCATCCTCTTGTCTTTATTTCTCCCTTCATAATAACCATTTCCTAGTTCTGTAAATTTGTCCTCATTAATGTGCCTTGCATGCAACAATCAATGGATGACTCTTCTCCAAATGCTCAAATCAGACACTCTGGAGTCACCTCTGACTATTCCCTCTCCTTCTGTTGTCAAATTTCGCTTCAGACACTTCTACCTGCTTCACATTTGCCTTTTCTACTCCTTAGCCCCAGGCCACCAAATCTGGATCTCTGCAAGTCTCCTTACCTCTCTGCCTCCCACGTTGCCTCTAATCTAGATCCTACACTGCTAACAAAATTATCTTTCAAAAATGCAAGTCTGATTAAAGCACTTGCTGCCCTCAAGGGACTGTAGTAAAGCTAAGCTGACTAAACAGTTGTTTGAACATCTGGCTCCTTCCATCATCGTCAGTCAGTTTCTACATTCAGATCAGAAAGTCTTTCTGCCTCTTCTCACTGGGAAGGTGGGCCATGATGAGCTTATGTTTGAGATGCTTCATTTGTGGGAGTGACTCAGTGGGTCAATGCAGAGGAAGCATCCTTCATTTGCTCTCAGCTGCTGTCCCTGGCTTTAGTCCGACTCATACCTTGTAACACAGTGAATGTCCCAAGTTCTGAGGTGAGGGGACTTGGTACAATTCCATGTCTGCCACTTTCTGTCTTTCTTTTTAAAATATTTATTAATTTGACTGCACCAGCTCTTAGTTGCAGCATGTGGGATCTAGTTCCCTGACCAGGGAATGAACCCAGGCCCCCTGCATTGGGAGCATGGAGTCTTAGCCACTGGACCACCAGGGAAGACCCCATGTCTGCTCCTTCCAATCCACTCGACTGTGGGCAAGTCATTTAATCTGTCCAAACCTCATTTGCCTCATCTGTAAAACAGATGCACTCAGTAAGTAAACATTAGTTCAATGTGAACCTTCCCTGCTACTGAATTTTCAGTAGCTCTCATTGCCAGACTTAAGAATGAACTTCTTGGTCTGGCTGGTTTTTAGAGCCTTCACTGTCTCTGCAGTTCTGACCAACTTGCACATATTTTGTGCTCCCCATCAGGCTACTTGCAGCCCTCTGAATGCCTAGCCTTCTGCCTTTGATCCAGATCTCCACTGGAGCCTCCCTCTCCACTGCTGTGGGAATCCTTCTTACCTTCTGAGGGTCAGTTCCAGGGCTACCTCATTCCTCAGTGAAAATTTTTAATCCTCTTAAACCAATGTAATCCCTCGCTACTCTGAGAGCCTCAGCTTTATCTCTGTAGCTTTTGGAACCAGTCTATCCATGTTAGAAGTGCTCCTGTGCTTGTCTGTGAAGTCATCTGGACACCTATTTCATCAAAAGGGACTCAGCTTCATAGAACACACTCTGCTGAGCGTTTGCTATGCGACAGCATGCTGTGGTGGTGGTTTAGTCACTAAGTCGTGTCTGACTCTTTGCGACCCCATGGACTGTAGCCTGCCAGGCTCCTCTGTCCATGGGATTCTCCAGGCAAGAATACTGGAGTGGGTTGCCATTTCTGTGTCCAGGTTATCTTCCCAACCCAGGAATCGAACCAGGGTCTCCTGCATTGCAGGCTGATTCTTTACCGACTGAGCTACAAGGGAAGCCTGGCACCATACTAGAGCATCCATATTTTAGAGTACACATCTAACAACATTCTTCTGAGGTGTTTTTCAATATTGCAAATTACTCGGATTTTCTGTTCCATGTACTTTTTTATGTGCTTGTTCTTTGATGGTGGCTATCAGTAAGAAGTTTACAACTTTTTTTTTTTTCCAGGCAAGGCTTTACTGGGGCCCCTGCTGCAGCAGAGGGGGAGGAATTTTACAAATTTAAGGAACAAAACAATATTTGAAAATATCTAATGGAAGAAGATAACTTTTGTTTTTTTATTTTGGCAAGAGATAATTTGTCTAAGATACTCCAGCTATTCGTTGTTGCTCTAAACTCCTGTTTTGTCCACCTAAGTGAAAATGGCCCTGAAATTGTTCTCTGAATGCCTTGAAGTAAAAGTTGTGAAGGAAGATGCTGCTACCCAGGCCACCAGGAAGCCACAAAAGGTTTGCAGGCAAGACCATAACTCACACTCCACGATACCTACATTTTTGAGGATTCAATGTGACCTTCCATGGCAGTAGGGATAAAGAATTCAGTGGCAGAGGACTGAGGAAGAGCAGGTTAGGGAAGAGAGATGGAAAGAAAGAGTATGATTTGTTGCTCGAGATAAATCCAGTCATGTGACAATAGTGCAAATCCACATAATAGATTCGATGTATGGATGAAATGCTGGTGCTGGATACTCCAAGTGAGTTACTGATGTTTAAAATGTGAGGGAAATCGCACATTGAGAATTGATGACATATGGAAAGCAAAGCACTGAGAACAGTGTATGACACATCATAGGTGCTGATTAAGCCTTCGCTGTGATCATTGCCTTCACCCTCCTCCTCACCATCCTACTAGCCTGGATTTCATTACCTATGACAGTATGTAGTCCCAGGCTAAGCCATTCCTATGGTGCTTTTCTTACTTTCCCCTCCAATAGCCAATGAGCTTCTCCTAATAGGTATTATATTTATCCCAATATTTCCCAAAATGGTTCCAAAAAGTGTTCATCAGTTCCCATGACCATGAGACAATATTGGATTCACAGTAAATACTCAATACATAATTGTTAGTTAACATTTCAAAATCTCATCTCAATATACAGTTACTGTATTTTGTGACCCAAAAGTCAGGATACATCATTATAAACATGATCTGACAATGGGCCAGAACATTTAGAACTGAGATGTCCCCAAATCATCCTGATTACATACTGTGCTTTAGATAGTTATTGGACGTGACCAAGATTTGTCAAGTCTCCCTTGTCAGTAAAGAATCTGCCTGCAATGAAGGAGACCAGGGTTTGATTCCTGGGTTGGGAAGATCCCCTGAAGAAGGAAATGGCAACACACTCCAGTATTCTTGCCTGGAGAATTCCATGGACATAGGAGCCTAGTGGACTACAGTTCATGGGGTCGCAAGAATTGGACACAACTTAGCAACTAAACCACCACCAAGCTTTGTCATCAAAATTGCTTCCTAATCAAATTCTGCCCTAGGAACCACATAAGGTGCCTCTAGCTGGAGGGACTTCTCTGGTGGCCCAGTGGTTAAGAATCCATTTTGTAATGAAGGGGACTTGGGTTCAAATCCTTGGTCAGGCAAGTAAGTTTCCACTTGCCTCGGAGCTACTGAGTCCTCACACCACAACTAGAGAGTCTGTGCCCTGCAAAGAACGATCCCACATGTCTGGGTGCTGTAACTAAGACCTGATACAGCCAAACATATATATATATATATATATATATATATATACACACACAGTATGTAATCAGGATGATTTGGGGACATCTCAGTTCTAAATGTTCTGGCCCATTGTCAGATCATATTTATAATGATGTATCCTGACTTTTGGGTCACAACATACAGTAACTGTATATTGAGATTATACACACACACACACACACACACACACACACACACACACACACACACACACACACACATATATATCCTCTTGATGAAAGTCCTCATCGATTCCTTGTTTATGCAGTTGGATGCCTGCTTTCCTCCTACTTGTCTGCTTCCTAGTGTATCTGCTCTCAAACAGCCTCTCTACCTGCCAGTAATCCAGAGCTTTATGAGAATAGTGTCAGTCCGATCTTTTGCTTCTAGTTAAGCCCCACTGAGAAAAGAGATGACCCCTCATCACTGGCTGAAGAATGTGTTCTTCAACCTTCTCAGAACTCTAATTGCTAGAGTTGTATCACCCTGAATCCAAGGCTATATATGAATGTTAATACCTGATGTTTATTGAGCCAGTTTATTTACTAGTGCCAGGCACTATGTAAGCACACTACACTCATTATCTCACTTCTCAAAATAATTCTTGGAGGGAGAGTCTCTTATTATCTCCCTATGGCTGACACTGTGGAATGGCTACTCCAAAGTAATTTACATCCCTTTCCTTTTCCATGAGTGAAATGCTGGTTTGAGGATGAGGGTACAGCAGCTGTTTTGCGACCATGAGGCAACAAGCACGAAGACAGAGGCCTCCATGCTAAGGATATCAAAGCAGAACGACAGAGTGAGCCTGAACCCGGACAACACTCATTAATAGCTTTACTGGCTTTTGGATGGTCCAATCCTGGAGTTGTTATATCAGAAAAATAAATACCCAGCAACTCTGACAAATTTTTTTTGTTCATGTAGCCAAACATATTTCTAATTATGTACTTGTTTTATAAATGCAGAAACTAAAGTGCAGTGGGTTTGGGTAACTTTTTCAAAGTCATACAACCAGTAGGTATCAGAGACAGGATTTGTACCCAAATCTGCCCAACATCAAAGTACATGCTCTTAATCACAAAAGTAACTGCCCTACCTTTGCATCATTGGATTTCTATCAGTTTACTTCCAAACCACACGTCACAGAACTTGGACCCACAGAACGAAAGTGAACCTCAGAAGAAAAGCTTCCAAAAATGAGAGCCACTGTATTGTATATTCTTTTTTGTTTTCTTTAGACTCACATTGCATATCTACATATCAAAGTTTGCAAGAAATTCTGCAACAAAGAAATCTACTTGACTTTGATTAACTCATTTGAGCCTGGAATACTTTTTTTTTTTTAGTGACATTTCTAATATGCTCAGAACCTTACTCCCTAGAATATCAATTCAGAAGGTCATTTGCAGAATTTTAACTATTTCCTCAGCTTTGATTTAATGTAAAACAAAGTGAGTCGTAAACAGTTTGTTACTTTGTGAATACTGTTGAGGGTTTTGTCTATCACGCAACTCAGGGCCCCTTAAAAAATTCCCAAAGATAAATTTCTCTGAGCATCTGGTTCCAGGATAAAATATGCACCTCCTGAGGAAGTTGTCTGCTTCCTTTTTTCTAATAATGAGGATTATGTGACTTACTGTGCCTTTTCTTTTGCTTTGCCTTTCCGGAAGCTCAAAGACAAAAGGGACAATTGCTGGCTCAGGATCCTGGGTTTTATATGTTTAAGTTTTCTTTTATCTGATCTTGATTTTTCTCCTTATTTTCCTTGATCCTGATTCTGTATTTGAATTTTATTGGTAATACTGTGTACATTCTTGTGAGTGGTGTCATATTCTTTGTGGACTGGGGCAGAATGTATAATAATTAAACAAAAATCAGGAATGCCCTGAAAAAATATATCATGTGGCCACCTTCTCTACATGGTCGCACTACAGGTGCCTGATCAAAGAATCAAGTTAATTAATGTTAATTGATAGTATAAAATTTAAAGTGAGGACTTCCCTGGTGGTCCAGTGGCTAAGACTCCACACGCCCATTGTAGAAGGCAAAAAAGTTTGATCCCTGGTCGGGGAATTGAGATCCTGCATGCCAAGAGGTGTAGTCAAAAAAATATAATAATGATAAATTAAAAAACAAATAAATAATAAAAAATGAAACACCACACAAAAAAACTTGAAGTTAGGTCTTATAAATATCTAATAAAAGGAAAGGGAGTAGATCTTCAAAGGGGAATATATTCTTGGAGATGAAACATAAATATCTTTACTTTCATTTGACTATATCCTAATACAAATTGAATATTTATTGGAATTAATTCTACTTTTCTAGATTCCCGAGCTAAATCAACATCCATTCCATCAACTTAGTTAACCAAATTAATTACAACCTTGCAGACAAATTAAGAATGACAGACATGCTCTGTGATACATATCTATTTCAGGAAACTTAATTTAGTTAACCATGGTTGAATAACCATTACTTCCTTAAGAAGGCACAGAATTTGCTACACTCATCAACACAGAGGAGCTGCAGTTATTCATGAGTTATTCATGAGGTTGGTGTCATTCATTGAAGGGGCAACCTGACAAGCCCCAGATCAATAAAAAAAGTTAACTAAGGGTTTACTGTGAAATTCTGCAGGAGATACAAAGAAATATGATACAGATATTGACTCCTCAACTCTTGAGGGGAAAACTCTTAGGCTTGAGTAGCAGCAGCTGCAAGTGATAGCTCAGAATATGCTATCTGCAGACATGTGTTTTCAACCAAACTCCTGTAGAGATGGACATTGTCAAGTTTATTGAAAAAATTTCGGACATTGTCACATTTATTGAAAATCTTTCATCTCTCTCTATGGCATCTCTTAGATCCATAAAGCTCTAAATTTTAGGCTTTAACCCAAGGCATGGTGGCTATTTGGATAAATTTCATGTATGAAGGTAACATTTGGAAATATTATTAACATTTGCTTCTTTCTTTCTATTCCTTCAGGCAGCAAGATGTCCTCTGCATGGCTCTTAGGAAAAGATTGTTATAAGATAGATGCAAAGAAGCAAAAGGAATCTGATTTTAGCTTTTAAGTTTCTATATAGACCTTTGAAATGCATGACAGAAAAAATAGCTTGAAAAGGGTTTTCAAGAATAAAAACCAAGGCAGTTGTTAGAGTTAGTTAAGCTACATGAAATAGAAAATGAAACTTTGTAAATATAGAAATTTATTTCTCTCTTATAAAAGCAGTCTGGTAGTGTAGGACTGGTACTGTTATCAGATTCTCAGACTTCATCTATGTTTTAGTTCCCTCCTAGTCCTTGTTTCTTACAGTTGCAGGATTACCTCCTGGTACAAGATGGTTGCTAGAGTTCCAACCATTATATCCACATGTGAGGAAATAGGAACTAGGGAAAGGCAAACAATATCCCTTCCCACTGAGTCAAAACACAAACCATCTCAGAAGTCCCATGCAACTCTTAGGCTTATATATCATTTGCCAGGATTTAATCACACAGCCATGCTTAGCTGCAAGGGAGCCTGGAAAAATATAATCTTTGTAGGGCACAAAACTGACCTAAATAAAATAACACTGAGAGGGAACTAGAAAGGGAGAATGGATAAAAGCTTGCAAATAGCAATCTCTGCCACATTCCTGAAGAACTCAAGGTGTAAGTTGAAACCATAAATATATAGAGAGATTTATATTGATTATACAAAAATGAGTTTTTCCCACTCCAGATGAGATGAAACATCCTTTGGACTGGGTGATGAGGGGAGGAACACCTGAGGGAGGCCAGCAGGCCTGAAGATGCTTTGAGACTTTGATGAGAGGGATGCAGGGTGACCTTCTGGGACCGACCACCAGAGACCAGATGGAGAACCCAGATGTCCTAGATATTTCCTGCAGGGATGAGGTACATCTCTATAGACGCCATCAGGAAACTATGCCTCCCCTCCTCGCAACACTGTGGCTCTGTGAACGCTTTCCGGGATTTAGACCTAATCCAGGGAATGGGGTGGTGGGGAAAACCATAAACTGACTGAAAAGCACCACCTGCTTTAAATGAGAAAACTCTGATCTGACTAAGTCTTTCTTTAAAATGGTGAGGATTACTTTCTGCTATCAGGCAGAACGGGGACATGAGATAAAAATTAAGCTCAGTTAGAGAAAAAGAAAGGAGTGTATGACTTGTGAAAACTCATCGGCCACACACGCGTTCAGTTTGTCATATCTCACTCTCAGCAGTCATTCAGCTCAGAAATGTTGGACCTTGTTTCTTCATCAGTGCCTGAAAAGTAGCGACAAAGGAGTGTTTTGCTGTTTCAACTGAAGTTATTTTGAGAGAGCAGGATTTCACTGTTACATTACTTCAATGCCACATTGTTATACTGTGCCTCCTATCTATGACTCACAAACACCCTCCCCATCCCCCATCTACAAGTGGCTCCACAGATGGCCTGAGATGTATTTCTCTAATGTGAGCTGGCATCGAAGGTGACCAGTTTGTTCTGGCTTGCCCAGGGTTCTTTGGGTTTTAGCAATAGCAGTCCTGTGTCCTGGGAATCCTTTCCATAGTCCCTGGGAAACCAGGAGGGTGGGTCGCCCTTGCGTCAGAATCACCCGGAGGACTAGTTAAGCAAGATTCCTGGGCTACCCCAGAGCTTCTAACTCAGTAGGGATGGGGGTAGAGGCCCAAGATTTTGCACTTGTAACAAGCTCCCAGGGATCTGAGGCTACACGTCTGTGGACCGTGTTGTACTAACAGTCCGGTCAGTTTTTTTCCCAACGTTACCATAATAAAACAATGATGTTGTCCCATATACTTAATCAATGATAAATTCATGTCAAATGCTTTGACTGAGAGCTTAGCTTTTTCTCCTCTTTTACAGCAATTCCCTGGCCATGTCAGTTCTGAGCTAGAGCTCATCCTTGAGGGGCTTAGCCTAGAATCTGCCCTTCCAGCCCTTCCAGAAGTTCTGAAAGTGAAAGTCACTCAATTGTGTCTGACTCTTTGTGATCCCATGGACTATACAGTCCATGGAATTCTCTAGGCCAGAATAGCTGGAGTGGGTAGCCATTCCCTTCTCCAGGAGATCTTCCCAACCCAGGGATCGAACCCAGGTCTCCCACATCACAGGCGGATTCTTTACCAGCTGAGCCACCAGGGAAGCTTGAGAATACTGGAGTCGGAAGCCTATCCCTTCTCCAACGGATCTTCCTGATGCAGGAATCAAACCTCCATCTCCTGTATCGCAGGCGGATTCTTTACCACCATGCATGTAAACAACCGCCACCCCACAGGACAGTCTATATGTTTCCTCTCGTTACACTGACATGTGAAGTGAGGTAAAGTGAAAGTCACTCAGTTGTGTCCAACTCTTTGCGACCCCCGTGGGATTCTCCAGGCCAGAATATTGGAGTAGGTAGCCTTTCCCTTCTCCAGGGGATCTTCCCAACCCAGGGATCAAACCCAACCCAGGTCTCCCTCATTGCAGGCAGATTCTTCACCAGCTGAGCCGCAAGGGAAGCTCAATTTTTAATATTAAATCCCTGTCTGCTAAAACCAATGAAAGTGTGTCCTGTTTACCTGTAACTGAATCCCGACTGATAAATCCTAGGACACTGGATCACAGAGTCTGAGAAATGGTAAAGGAAGTGGGAAAAGAGTCTGCATATCTCAGGGACCAGGAGAGAAAGAAAAGGAGAAATTTCCCATGGGTGCAAAAGCCTGTCTGGACAAAGATGCTCTTGTACACCTCAGCCATTTACAAGCAAGACACTTATAAACAACTGTAAACTCTATCAATACATTCCTGAATAGTTGCTAATCAGCAGAGAAATGACGTCATCTTCCTTTCCATCATAACAATAAGCCTGGCTCTAACTGTATACAACAGAAGCAAAGTCTGATTCTCTAACAGATGGAAATAAACAGACTTTAAACTCATGGTGATCTTCCTAGCCACCCCCCGACACAATGTCTCGCCCTAATGAATTTCAAACTGAAACACTAGACATAGTAAAGCCACCTGAGCCTTGGGAAGATTGCCAGAATCAGAGACCCAGGTCCTGCCATCCTGAGAGGTTTAAGACAATCTAGAAGAACGGAGTCTTCAAATTCTCACACATCTTCAAAGAAATCAACTTCAAAGCCATTCCTTTTGAATTTTTGTTTAAGCCTTTAAAAATGAATTCACTATGTAAGGTAGAAAAGGAAAAGAGATGGCAGGCTAAGGTCACTAATTTGCTAAATCAAGCATGGAGGGAGGAAAGTAAACCGTGAAATCTCAATGTAGGCAGCCCTTGATATGAACTCAGACATGCCCATTAAATTCTTTAAATTGGATTATGCATGTGTAAGGAACCAGTGTTAGATATTAAAGTTAATATTTCTTGTGATTTACCAGCACTTCTGCTAAGAAGTAAGCTGGTTAGCACACACAGATAAGCCCCAGCCATTGGCAGAGGCATGGACACTCGTGGGGAAGTGCCACACATTGTTTTTTCCATTTTATTTATTTATTTAAAAATTTTGTTTTGTTTTCCAGCTTTATTGAGATATGGCTGGCATACAACATTGTGTCAGTTTAAGGTGTACAATGTGATAATTTGATACACCTATACATATTGCAAAATGACCACAATAAATTTAGTGAACACCTCCATCACTTTATATAATTACCATTTTGTGTGGGTGTGGTGAGAACACTTAAGAACTATCTACTCTCATAGCAACTTTCCAGTATATAATACAATACTGTTAACCATAGGCATAATGCCATATCCATTAGATCCTGGAAGTTCTGTATATTTCATTAACCTGATTCTCATGCCTTTGTAGGCACTTTATACCACCAGTTTTGATTCATTTTAAAAATTATTTTCTGACTTGCAAAAGAAGTAGAATTCAGCCTCTTTATGTAAATGTGATTACTATTCTGTAAGGTCCCATTCTTAGAAGACCAAAGAATTCACATCATCCTCTTTTTCATCCTCTCAAAACTTGGCTTCTTATCCCAATAGCAACTTTTCACCCACAGGGCTATATTAAAAGGTTGCAGTTTTTTATATTTTTACTTTTGCTTTTCTCTTCTGCTGTACTTGCAGTAAACTTCCTATGATAATTTTACCCATTCTTTGGAAGGCATTTTATATACAACAGCTCATCAAGTTATGGGGGAAGAGCAAAATTTTGGGTGGGTGGATATTTAATGACTTGCTTCTCTACTCCTGCACATCTCTGATCCTTCCTCAACATAGGAGCAGGGACTTTGTGAAATTTAAATCTGATCATATCTCTCCTGCTTAAAATCTGTCAGTGGTTTTCCATTGCACTCAAAATAAAAACAAATTCCTTTATGTGGCCTATAATATCAGACCTTTCTCTACAGTTTTTTAAGTTGATAATTGTAAAACTCTTAGAATTGTGCTTAAAACAACTATACTCAAAAAAAATTAATTTTTAAAAAAGATGAAGAAACAAACAAACAAAAAAGAACTCTGCAAACACGTGGTGCCCAGGGAATCTCAGCCACCCTCCCCTTCCCTCCTCACCCTCTTCCTCCTCTAACTCTCACATGACAGCGCTTTCTGGGTTCTGTCCCTTGCCTCACTCTTCACCTCAGCTACCTTCTCCCTCCTTCATATGCTGCATCCACACTGGACATTTTTCAGACACTTGAGAATGTCAAGCTCTTTCCCATTTCAGAACATTCCTCCCAACAGCTCCCCGCCCCTTTCTTCCAGGTGGTTCCTTCTAGTCCTTTAGGCTTAACTGGCTCCTCCTCAGAAAATCTCCTTCACTTGATCTCAGTTGGCCCCCAGGCTCCAGGTCCTTTTCTTTCAGCATGCTGAGTACTATTTGTAACTGATAACTTGTTTTACAACTTTTGTGTCTGTCTTTCCCACTGACCTTTAAACTCTGTTGGGAAAGGAGACATCTGCTTTGTTCACCACTTACATTTAGGGTATACTGTTTGATACATAGAGGAAACAATTAATATTGAAGGAGAAAGAGAAAAATAATTTAAAACAACTTTATTTATTAAACCTTGGCTATGTGACTAGGCGTTCTACTAAACACTTGGCATGTGTCAACTCACCTAAACGTTCAAGTGTCCCCAAAGTTGAGAATTGTCTCCATTTTATATTGGTAGAAAGTGGGACCTGAAGAGCTTATATAAGCCACATAAGGGCTAAGATCCAGAGTTAGGATTTGAACTGAGGTCTGTTAGGCTCCAAATTGCTTCGAGTAACAAGGGGGGAGAGGGTGTGTAAAATTATGCAACATGATAAACAGCTGGTTCTGCCTCTTCTACAGCACATAAAGTCTTCCTGGGTGAGCAGTTTCACTCCCCTTCTGGAATTTGTGAGTACGTGCTGTATCTGTAATCAATAAACAATCAGCAATACTCCAGGGCCTGGGTGTGCATGAGGTATGAACTGTGTGACTTCAAAATATGGAGCGGATAGTGCTCTGTTAAGGGCTGTGTTTCCTGTCAGATGACCATGGTCCTGGCTTTGTAACCAGTGTGAAAGGGAAAGTGGTCCATTTCTAAAATGAGAGGCACACTCCACAGAACAAGCTCACAAGGAAGAAAACAGCTGAGTATTACAGGGACGAGGGAAATCAATGGGAGAGAATCTGTGGATTCCAAACCAGTCCTTGTCTGTCTTAAAGTCAGTAGTACCTTGTTATGGGCTGAATGTTAGACGGAATGTTTGTATCTTGTTAGATTGAATGTTTGTAGCGTCCCCAGATTCATATGTTAAAGCCCTAACTCCCAGTGGGATGATATTTGGAGATGTGGCCTTTGGGAAGTAAATAAAATTAAATGAGGTCATGAGGGTGGGGTTGGTGCCCTTGAAACTTATAAAAGGAAGCATGAGAGAGCTTCTCCCCCCTCCCCTCCTCCTCCTCTGGCTCAGTACATGCACTGCGAAAAGCTCATGTGAGTAACTCAGTGAGAAAGTGGCTGTCTGCAAGCCAAGAAGAGCACTCTCACCAGAAGCTGGATCAGTCAGCACCGTGATCTTGGACTTCCCAACCTTCAGACTGTGAGACAGGACTTTTGTTGTTTAAGCTACCTAGTCTGTGATATTTAGTTACGGTGGCCTGAACTAATATACATCTCAAGTTTCTGAGTGATTGTTGCCGTTGTAGCTTAGTTGCTCAGTCGTGTCTGACTCTGCAACCCCATGGACTGTAGCCCGCCTGGCTCCTCTGTCCATGGAATGTCCCAGGCAAGAATACTGGTGTGGGTTGCCATTTCCTTCTCCAGGGGATCTTCCCGACCCAGGGATCAAACCAGAGTCTCCCACATGAGAGTGTTTACCCACACTATAAAGACTCTGTGACTCCTATTTGGTTTCCTATTTTTTCCCGTAGAGTGGATTCTTCTTAAACACCAAATTGTGTTTTAACCTTTCTAAGTATTTCCTTGAGATTTTCTAAGTGAAGCTAATGGCTTTTTTGTAATTGGAATATAATTCCTTTACAATGCTGTGTTAGTTTCTGCTGTATGACAAAGGGAATCGGCTATAAGCATACCTCTATCCCCTCCCCCTGAGCCCCTGTCCCATCCCACCCCTCCAGGTCATCACAGAGCATCAGGCTGAGCTCCCTGCGTTATAGAGCAGCTTCCCACTAGCTCCCCAGTTCACACATGTCAATGCTACACTCTCAATTCCACCCTCCCCTTCCCGCTCTGGGTCCACATGTCCAGCCTCTAGGTCTGCGTCCCTATTCCCGCCCTGCAAATAGCTTCATCTGTACCAGTTGTCTAGGTTACATATACAAACGTTAATATACAATATTTGCTTTTCTCTTTCTGACTTCCTTCACTCTGTGTGACAGACTCTAGGTCCATTCACATAAGTGAAGCTAGTGTTAAATGCAATTTATGTCTCACTGGGTTTCTGACATGTTAAGCCTGAGCTGGTCAAGCTGGGAAGGGCAGCAATGGGGCCCAGGAGGAGGGGTGAGGAATGGGAAGGAAGGAGAGGAAGAGAACTACTGTCTCTTCACCCACAAAATAATACTTGCTTGGATCACATCATACAGCTGTTGCAGGGATCAAAGAATCTACGTGTAAGCAAGTGCTTTTATTCACAGTACACCATATAAATGAAAGGAATCATTACTGTTTAATGAGCCAGGGAAACAGTTCACTAAATTATTAGTGGTCTGATTACTGTTCAGTTCTCATGTGTAGGATCATGCCTAAATATTCCAAAGAACTTTTTTTTTCAAAGAAAAATTTGATCTCTAAAAGATTGGTGTGTATTATAAATGAATAATGGAGTCATTAACTGGCATAAATTATCCTGCCTCTATGACTAAATGACATGTCAACAAAAATCTAAAGTACATAAAATTTTCTCAGTACCTTGACAGAATTTGAGACAGAATTGAGACGAGGATAAAAAAGCACTTTCCTAACTGGAGAATATTAAACAGATGGTAGTTATTATCAGTTGCACAAAAGAAATTTTATTTATCTTGCTTTTTTAAAGTTCATGTTCAAAATATCAGCCAATTTTCAATTCAGTCCCATGACAGTATTTATTGGTGCCATCTGCTGGAAGTTCCTGAAAAATTGATGAGGTTAAGATGAACCAAATGATAAATGCACAGTACATATATTTTAAGTACTACATGCATTCCTTATAGATTAAAATTAATGTAGGCAAAATTCCTGGCCTGCATTTCTTATATCAAAATTTGCTATGCAAAACATTTGATGTTGAGTAGATGGGTATATTTCATAAATTGTAATATTCTATTCATTGCTTCATTCATTGAACCATCATTTTGAGCTCTGGCTGTCTGCCAGGCCCTGTGATTAAAAAAAAAACTAGGGATGCAGGGAGGTGCAAGTAACTATCTCTGCTCACATGGGTTCAGGTACTCCATTTAGTCGAGGGGTGGGGAGTGACAGATCCACAAGCAACTCAGTGTAACACATTGGGCTAAGCAAAGACTCCATGGGGGAACTGAGGTAGGCACCTCTCCAATCCAGGAGGCCAATGATCTTTCCCACAAAATGAGGAAATCTGCTATCTTTGCACAGGTGGAGGAGATAAGGAAGAATTATGGAGAAAAATATCAAACTTGAGCAGGTGAAACCATCAGGCAAGCAGAGATAGGAATTAAAAAAAAACAAGCTTATTCTAATTCTGTAAAACATCACATGTGTCAAGTGACCTCCATGAACTTGAGTTCTATTTAAATCAGTCTAGCATTTTGTCTATGAAAGGCACCATGGATTTCAAGAGAGGGCACTTTGCAGACTGACATTTATCATAAAACCCCAGCATAATTTGCCCCACAATGAATTCAGACATAGCACAACTTTATGAGTTTTCATTCTCATCAGCAGGCTCACCCCAATCAGTTCATTAATCCCTCAATAATGCAACCTTGCATTTTAAATGACTGAAGGTTTTGGACCTCATTTATGAAACACTAGGGGGATTTACAGGTACGAGTAACAGAAGTTGTCTTTAGATGGGTGGTAACCTGGAGAAGGGCATGGTAACTCACTTCAGTGTTCTTGCCTGGAGAATACCATGGACAGAGGAGCCTGGTGGACTATAGCCCATGGGGTTGCAGAGAATAGGACACATCTGAGTGACTAACAATTTTACTTTCAATTTCTAAGCAAACTTCAGGGCTTCCCAGATGGCACTAGTATTAAAGAACCCATCTGCCGGGAAAAAAAAAAAAAGAACCCATCTGCCAATACAGGAGACATAAGAGACACAGGTTTGATCCTGGGTGGGGAAGATCCCCTGGAAGAGGGCATAACAACCACTCCAGTATTCTTGCCTGGAGAATCCCATGGACAGAGGAGCCTGGCAGGCTACATGAATGAAGCGACTCAGCACACGTGAATGAAAATGTCAGTGTACATCAGAACCACCTGTGGGGCTTCTGAAAACACAGATCTGCTGGGCCCTACCCTCAGGAGGTCCTGGGTGGGTCTGATAGTTTGCATTTCTAACAAGTTACCCAGTGTTGCTGATATTGCTGGTACAAGGACCATTCTTTGAGAACTATTGCTTTACATTCTGATAATGTAAATTTAACAGAAATAAAAACAAGGTATTCACCAGTTTTTTATCAATTCATTTCAGTTCAGTCATTCAGTCGTGTCCCACTCTTTGCAACCCCATGAACCACAGCACACCAGGCCTCCCTGTCCATCACCAACTCCCGGAGTTTATCCCAACCCATGTTCTTTGAGTTGGTGATGCCATCCAACCATCTCATCCTCTGTCGTCCCCTTCTCCTCCTGCCCTCAATCTTTCCCAGCATCAGGGTCTTTTCAAATCAGTCAGCTCTTCACATCAGGTGGCAAGTATTGGAGTTTCAGCTTCAATATCAGTCCTTCCAATGAACACCCAGGACTGATCTCCTTTAGGATGGACTGATTGGATCTCCTTGCAGTCCAAGGGACTCTCAAGAGTCTTCTCCAACACCACAATTCAAAAGCATCAATTCTTCCACGCTCAGCTTTCTTTATAGTCCAACTCTCACATCCATACATGACCACTGGAAAAACCATAGCCTTGACTAGACGGACCTTTGTTGACAAAGTAATGTCTCTGCTTTTTAATATGCTGTCTAGATTGGTCATAACTTTCCTTTCAACTTTCCTTCCTTCCAAGGAGTAAGCGTCTTCTAATTTCGTGGCTGCAATCATCATCTGCAGTGATTTTGGAGCCCAGAAAAATAAAGTCAGCCACTGTTTCCCCATCTATTTGCCATGAAGGGATGGGACCAGATGCCATGATCTTAGTTTTCTTAATGTTAAGCTTTAAGCCAACTTTTTCACTCTCCTCTTTTACTTTCATCAAGAGGCTTTTTAGTTCCTCTTCACTCTCTGCCATAAGGGTGGTGTCATCTGCATATCTGAGGTTACTGATATTTCTCCTGGCAATCTTGATTCCAGCTTGTGCTTCCTTCCAGCCCAGTGTTCTCATGATGTACTCTGCAGAAGTTAAATAAGCAGGGTGACAATATATAGCCTTGACGTACTTCTTTTCCTATTTGGAACCAGTCTGTTCCATGTCCAGTTCTAACTGTTGCTTCCTGACCTGCATACAGGTTTCTCAAGAGGCAGGTCAGGTGGTCTGGTATTCCCATCTCTTGAAGAATTTTCCACAGTTTATTGTGATCCACATAGTCAAAGGCTTTGGCATAGTCAATAAAGCAGAAATAGATGTTTTTCTGAACTCTCTTGCTTTTTTGATTATCCAGCAGATGTTGGCAATTTGATCTCTGGTTCCTCTGCCTTTTCTAAAACCAGCTTGAAGATCTGGAAGTTCACGGTTCATGTATTGCTGAAGCCTGGCTTAGAGATTTTTAAGCATTGCTTTACTAGTATGTGAGATGAGTCAATTGTGCAGTAGTTTGAGCATTCTTTGGCATTTTCTTTCTTTGGGATTGGAATGAAAACTGACCTTTTCCAGTCCTGTGGCCACTGCTGAGTTTTCCAAATTTGCTGCATATTGAGTGCAGCACTTTCACAGCATCATCTTTCAGGATTTGAAATAGCTCAACTGGTATTCCATCACCTCCACTAGCTTTGTTTGTAGTGATGCTTCCTAAGGCCCACTTGACTTCACATTGCAGGATGTCTGGCTCTAGGTGAGTTATCACACCATCATGATTATCTGGGTCATGAAGATCTTTTTTGTACAGTTCTTTTGTGTATTCTTGCCACTTCTTCTTAATATCTTCTGCTTCTGTTAGGTCCCTACCATTTCTGCCCTTTATTGAGCCCATCTTTGCATGAAATATTCCCTTGGTATCTCCAATATTCTTGAAGAGATCTCTAGTCTTTCCCATTCTGTTGTTTTCCTCTATTTCTTTGCACTGATCACGGAGGAAGGCTTTCTTATCTCTCCTGGCTATTCTTTGGAACTCTGCATTCAAATGGGTATATCTTTCCTTTTCTCCTTTGCTTTTTGCTTCCCTTCTTTTCACATCTATTTGTAAAGTCTCCTCAGACAACCATTTTGCCTTTTTGCATTTCTTTTTCTTGGGGATGGTCTTGATCCCTGTCTCCTGTACAATGTCACGTACCTCCATCCATAGTTCATCAGCCACTCTGTCCATCAGAGCCAGTCCCTTAAATCTATTTCTCACTTCCACTGTATAGTCATAAGGGATTTGATTTAGGTCATACCTGAATGATCTAGTGGGTTTCTCCACCTTCTTCAATTTCAGTCTGAATTTGGTAATAAGGAGTTCATGATCTGAGCCACAGTCAGCTCCCAGTCTTGTTTTTGCTGACTGTATAGAGCTTCTCCATCTTTGGCTGCAAAGAATATAATCAGTCTGATTTCAGTGTCGACCATCTGGTGATGTCCATGTGTAGAGTCTTCTCTAGGGTGTTTGCTGTGACCAGTGCATTCTCTTGGCAGAACTCTATTAGCCTTTGCCCTGCTTCATTCTGTAGGGGACTGGAATGCAAAAGTAGGAAGTCAAGAAACAACTGGAGTAACAGGCAAATTTGGTCTTGGAGTACCAGTTTTTTATAAGCATCTAAAATAACATATAATGATTTGTTAATCATTAGCAGTGCAATGTACATTGTACAAATTGAAAAATTGAGATAATTATCAAACCCAGAAATAGCCACTGTAAACATTTGGTATCTTTTCTTCCATATTTCTGTAGATTTATGTGTAGGTGTACATTTGTTGTTTAGTCACTAAGTGTCCAATTCTTTGTGACTCCACAGACTATAGTCCTCCAGGCACCTCTATCCATGGGATTTCCCAGGCAAGAAAACCAGAGACGGTTGCTGTTTCCTTCTCCAGGGGATCTTCACGACCCAGGGATTGAACCCACATTTCCAGCATTGCAGGGAGACTCTTTACCACCGAGCCACATGTGCACATGACTGAAATCATTCTATGTAAACAATTTTGTACTTAATTTTTTTTCTTCTGGTATTCTGTTTTGACTATTGTCCATGTTATTTAAAAATTAGCAAATATAGGGTATATTCACAATCAGGTTATTGCTGTGAACCACCAGTGATATCATTGCTTCCCTTGGAAATGGGTCTTCTGAGCTCCTTAATCTATTATTTTGGAAATCCTGCCTTGGGCTCCCTTCTCATTTTTTTGTCCCTTAACAAGTGTTGGTGGGAAGAGCATTAGTAAACAGGCAGTCGATGATCAAATGTCTTCCTTTTGTGGAAAGGTTCTCATGAGCAAATAATTGGTGTTAGTCGCTCAGTGATGTCCAACTCTTGGCGACATGTGGACTGTAGCCCATCAGGCTCCTCTGTCCATGGGATTCTCCAGGCAAGAATACTGGAGTGGGTTGCCATTTCCTTCTCCAGGGGATCTTCCCAAGCCAGGGATTGAACCCAGATCTCCCATATTGCAGGCAGATTCTTTACCGTTTGAGCCACCCTGGGAACCCCAATAATAATAGGGACTTATAAATAATAGGGACCCATTTTAGGACTTCACATCTTCTGTACCCCCAACTCATTTGATCACTAGTGAATAGTATTAACTTTGAATATACTAACTATAGTATGTGTAAGTTGTTGTTGTTGGGGCTAAGATTAACTGATTCATCACAGAATTAGCCTAGTTAGTTGTTTTACCATTCCTAAGAAATCTGGTGTTAGTTTTTGATAAATAAGTTTAGGGTAAGACTTAAGTTCAAGGGCAGATCTATAAACTTCAGAAAAGTTCTAAATGTTTTTAAATAACGTAAGTAATGAAACTTATCATAGGAAAAAAAACTAAATCTTTCCTTTCCAGAAAAACTATTTTCATAGTTTAGGCACTCACTTTAGTTAGTAATCACTCCAGTTTCAGTCTAGATAGTAATCACTGTGTGCTCGTGTGCTAAGTTCTTCAGTCTTGTCCGACTCTGTGTGACCCCATGGACTGTAGTCCTCCAGGCTCCTCTGTCCATGGGATTCTCCAGGCAAGAATACTGGAGTGTGTTGCCACGCCCTCCTCCAGGGGACCTTCCCCAGCCAGGAATCAAACCTGTGTCTCTTATGTCTCCTGCATTGGCAGATGGGTTCTTTAACACTAGTGCCATCTGGGAAACACTAATCATTCTGGTTTTAGTTAAATTCTAACTCGCTTCATTTCCTTTTTAACATAGCTTAACAGTTGAGAACTTAGAACCAAAATCTAGTTGTAAACGTTCTTGGTGTTTCATATAGGGAATTTAATAAAAGGAAGACTCCAGAGTATTGGAAGGGTTAGAGGAGCAAAGCGGGGACAGTGAGGTAACAGAGATTAGGGTTAGCTGCAGGGATCTGCTACCACCCGCAAGGGTGGAGAAAAAGAAAGTGACGTGACCAGGCCCGTCAGTCATTCCTCACGGTCAGTGCTGAGGCTTACAATGTTTGTTGTCGTTTTACTGGAGTAGAGTTGACTTACAGTGTTCTGCTGGTTTCTGTTGAACAGCAAAGTGAATCGGTTATACATGTATACACACATCCTTTTTCATACTCTTTTCCATTATAGTTTATTACAGGATATTGAATATAGTTCCCTGTGCTAAACAGTAGGACTTCATTTTATATGCTAATCCCAAACTTCTAATGTCTCCCTCCCCACCCCTTTCCAGCATTCTGGCCTGGAGAATTCCATGGACTGTATAGTTCCTGGGGCCGCAAAGAGTTGGACCGGACTGAACGACTTTCATTTTCACTTTCACTCCCCCCAACCCTTTCCTCTCTGATAATTGTGAGTTTGTTTTCTAAGTCTGTGAGTTTGTTTCTGTTTCGTAAATAAATTCATTTGTGTTATATTTCAGACTCTGCAATATGATAGCATGTATTTGTTTTTCTCTGACTCAGTTCACTTAGTTTGATCTGTAGGTTCATCCACATGGCTTCAAATGGCATTATTTCGTTCTTTTGTGACTGAGTAGTATTCAGTCTTTTGTGACATTCTTTATGACTGAGTAGTGTTTCATTTTATACTGGCTGCTATGACTGAGGAACTGAATTCCAAATTTTATTTAATTTTAAGTTAATATAACTTGGAGAGTCACATGTGGCTAGTGGTTTCTGTATGGCACAGTGCAGGTTTAGCATCCTGCAATGCAGAGCAGGTCATGGAAGGGCTAGACTGGAGCTGAGAGCAAACAGGCAGAGCGCTGGTAGAGGGTCAAAGGTCAGAGAGACCTGGGTTCCATCTGGGTCTCTACTTATGAGTGTGTAATAAGTACACACTGGTCAAGTTAACCAATCTCTAGAAGCCATCTATAAAAATGGCAGTGGTAACAGTACCTACCCCCTAGTATCATAGAGTTATCAGCAGAACCAAACAAGACAATGCAACCATTCAACAAATGCCTGACTCATGGAAGTGTGTTAGCGGCTCAGTCATGTCTGACTCTGCTACCCCATGGACTGTAGCCCACCGGGCTCCTCTGTCCTTGAAATTTTCCAGGCAAGAATACTGGAGTGGATTGCCATTTCCTTTTCCAGCCTGACTCATGAAAAGTATCAAATAAATGTTTGTTATACTTATCCCATCTAAAACAAATATTTCAAAATTTTTATTGGGAGGGGGAGGGTAAGATACAGGAAGCCTTTAGAGGGATGGTAGTCTAATTCATCTCCCAATGTTTCTTAGAGCTATAATTCTATTAATATGCTTGCTGAACACTTTCCCTTCTTTTCTGTTGATCATCTCTTTTTGTCCAGCAAGAGATTTTAGTCTTTCTACCTTTCTTCTGGGCTTCTCTCATAGCTCAGTTGGTAAAGAATCTGTCTGCAATGCAGGAGACCCTGGTTCGATTCCTGGGTCAGGAAGATCCCCTGGAGAAGGGATAGCCTACCCAATCCAGTATTCTGGCCTGGAGAATTCCATGGACTGTATAGTCCATGGGGTCTCAAAGAGCTGGACACGACTGAGTGACTTTTACTTTCACATCCTTCTTCTAGTATGTATATACTGTTGGGTTTTTTTGTTTGTTTGTTTTTTAACTTGATTGACAATGACCATACTATTATGGCAAACTGACTTCATTATCATACACTATGAAAGTTACTCAGTCATATCTGACTCTTTGTGGCCCCATTGCCTATCCAGTCCATGGAATTCTCCAGGCCAGAATACTGGAGTAGGTAGCCTTTCCCTTCTCCAGCAGATCCTTCTGACTCAGGGATTGAACCCAGGTCTCCCACACTGCAGGTGGATTATTTAACAGCTGAGCTACCAGGGAAGCTCATCATACACTATAGGAGTTTGCAATTATGCCAAAATAGTTTGTTGGACTTGACACAGTGATAGAGTTTTCTTGCTTTTTACTGTTTTGTTCCCGGAGTGATTTCTTTGACATCACTATGACATGCTGTGGGGCTTTAATCATAACATTATTATACTGCATGTTTAACTTTTTCCTTATCATATTCTTAAAGATAGGAAAGACTTGTAAATATTTATAAATGTTTTATGGTAGTTCTAATGCAATGCCTAATTTGTTATAAAATATATTATTTTGTGCCAGAACTAGCTCTCTCTCTCACAATCTCTTCTGCTATTTTGGTGGTTTGGACAAGCAGACTAGCACCTAGATACTTTTCTTTTTTTCACACAAGCAACACTGATATGGCCTATATATTGTCAGCTGCTTAGAGATATTCCAATCAACAATGACTGGAATTTCACAAGACATAACCATCTTTGCAAGAGTGTTGCAGGAGCATCTTATCTTGGTTTAAGTCAGAAACAGTGTTAATGAGACACATCTGGGAGTGAAATATTTCTCTCATCAGAGAAAAATATACATAAATATATATTTTTATTATTTAACTACATTGTGAAACATGGTGCATTTCTTAGATGACTTGCAAGGGAGCCTTCTGAAGAAAGGGTAAACATAAAAGGAATGTTGAGCCTGAGCCTCAAATGGAACCTAACAGAGCAATAGTCAGACAAAGCGGCATGCGGCCAAAGTGTGCTATGGTTAGTACTCCCTCACGACAGGTCCACGACAGGCACTTAAGCCAGTCAAAGTCGTGTATTACTCTAAATTTTTCCTGTGGATCTGATATTAACACTAGTGGAAACTCTTTACATTAAGGTTAAAAAAAAAAATCACAAGGCCTGCAATTCTGCCACCCTTTCCCTTTCATATTAGATCTAGTCCTCACATCTGGGAGAATGGTCCTTAATGGCAGCTATCATTTGCCAAGACTAAGATCAGTTTTTGCTTTTTTAAGTATTCTGAGGCACTTGAACATAGAAGTCAATAATTCACTACCTTCTTTCTAACTCTGAACAATATTTAAACCAGTGATGGGAGCTTAGCCGCAGGTCATCAGTTAGCGTTGTCTTTCGGCTTTAAGTTATTTTCACAGTGGTTATGTATATGAGGCTGTAGCTTGAAGAAAATCAGAAGAAAGCACATGAGCAAATGCAGATGGAGAGGCAAACAGTTGTTTTCCTACCTTTGGAGGACACAGAAAGGAAAATGTAAGAAAGTTTGTTAAGCATTTACCTGTAACGTCTGACAGCGCTGTTACCACTTTGGAAAACAGACTCTATTTCGTGGCCGTCCCCTCAAGTTACAGCTGCTGTGATGCCCAGTATTCAGAACAGCATGGTGTGAAACTTCTGGCACAATGCCTGAATGAAGGAGGGCAATTTCTCCCTGACTTTGGCTCACTGGGCCACAATACTTGATTATAAATAACAGGGTGGCCTGGCACATCTGTGGGGAGCTGAGACTTACAATATGAGATTTTTAATCTTGGAGAGGCTTTGAATCTCCATTTTCTTGCACTCTTACATTCATCCCAACATAACTCTATTTCTGATCAAAGGAGTAAGAATACATGGAAGAATAAGCTATTGGAACTGTGAGCTATCCTGGGAACCACAGAATCCATCCCCTCCCTAGTACATTGAGGCAAAGACCCCTAAGAGCTGTAGTGACCTGACTGAGGTGTTGTTTGTTTTTTTGGGAGGTTGTGCGGGGTTTTTGTTGTTGGACGAAGGCTTTCTCTAGTTGTGGTGAGGCAGTGCTGCTCCTTATTGTGGTGCGTGGGCTTCTCATTGTGGCGGCTTCTCTTGTTGCAGAGCACAGACTCCAGATGCTCAGGCCTCAATAGTTGTGGCCGCCTGCAGTGCAGGGGCTCCTTAGTTGTGGCTCGTAGGCTCTGGAGTGCAGACCCGGTGGTTGTGGCACATGGGCTTAGCTGCCCAAGACATGTGGAATCTTCCCGGACCAGGGATTGAACCTGTGTCCCCTGCATTGGCAGGCAGATTCTTATCCACTGTTCCACCAGGGAAGTCCAGGGGCAAGTTTTCTTCTGATTCTTTTCATGACACCATGCTACCAATCATGAAAATATATCACATAAAGTTCACAGCTTCTATCTGGTGGAGAGCAGGTAGTGGAGGCACTCACTAATGTCAGGCACCATGTTAAGGGCTGTATGTACATTCTCTCATATATTCCTCATACCAAATCTAAGATTATTATCATTCTTAGTCTGCAGGTTTATAAGCTGAGGCTTTGAGAACTTACGTCACAGACTAGCATATGGCTGAGTGAGGATTCATACCTAGTTATGTCTGAATGGAAAGGCCATTTATTCAAAGTGCTGCTGCTGCTAAGTCACTTCAGTCGTGTCCGACCCTGTGCGACCCCATAGACGACAGCCCACCAGGCTCTCCCGTCCCTGGGATTCTCAAGGCAAGAACACTGGAGTGGGTTGCCATTTCCTTCTCCAATGTGTGAAAGTGAAAAGTGAAAGTGAAGTCGCTCAGTCGTGTCCGACTTGTAGCGACCCCATGGACTGTAGCCTACCAGGCTCCTCCGTCCATGGGATTTTCCAGGCAAGAGTACTGGAGTGGGGTGCCATTGCCTTCTCCAATTCAAAGTGCTATACCATACTATATTATCTGTGTAGAACATAACTTATTCTAAAGAAATAAGCATTACAAAGATGTGGGAAGTAATTTGAGACCCCAGGAAACAGTGAGATCCCAGGAAACATATCCAGGACAGAAATTATCCCTTAATAACTTTAATCATAGTTGATAGCTACAATTGACTGAGGGCCTATTAAACACCAGATATTTTATTTCATTTAATTATTGCAACCACCTTGTGAAGTAGAGATATTATGTATCCAATTTTTTCATAGGGACTTCCCTGGTTGTCCAGTGGTCAAGACTCTATACTCCCAGGGCACAGGGCTCAGGTTCCATCCCTGGTCAGGGAACTAGATCTTGCACGCCACAACAAAGACCACGTGTATCACAACTAAGACTAGGGCAGGCAAATCCAAAAATAATGAATAAATATTTTAAAAATTGAAACTATGAGGAACTATATACCCAATTTTCACATGACGAAACTGAGAATTAGAAAATTAAAATTTCCCAAGTCACACACTTGGCAAGTGGTAAAATGAAACATTGTATTAAATATGAGTGCTTTGAGACACCATACCTTTATTCATCTTAAAATGAGTGCCTGGCCCATGGAATCTGCTTAATAAATATTAAATGCAAGAACAAGTGAATGAAAACAATGAATGAATGGGAACTAGAGTGGAACATGTACCTGGTATGTAATGCTCAAGTTGGCCTTAGTTAGACTCTCTTGAAAACAAATAAGTGATAAATACATAATATATTGTTTTGCTCCAAGAGGTAGGATGGGGATAAATCAGTGGAAATTGCAGGCTTCCTGTGGCTTCCTGTACAGGAACCTGGCTTCAGAAATGTCATTGCCTGGATGACCTTCAATTCTATGATTCTAAGATTCTGTGAAGGTCAGTGTCTCTACAGAGGCATAATAAAAGCACTCCAACAATACGAGTTGCCTGGTAGAACAGTGACATGCCTGTTTTTTGAAAGTGTTCCAGCTACATGACCACCTGCCACAAATGCTGTAGAAGAAATGCTACAAATTGGGGACTGTAGAAGACTGTTTGCAAAAATGGCCATACTTATTCTCTTCCTTTTTTAACATATCCTTTGGCAAGATGACATTGAAACACTTCCCATGGAGAGATGGCATTTCCCCATCCCGTGAATCTGGGCTGGCCTCGTGAACTGCTTCACCAAACAAAATGCAACAGAAGCAAAACTATGCCAGCTCTGAGTCCAGGTCTCAAAAGGCCTTGCATAGTTTCATTCTCCTAGAAATTTTGGCGACTCATATGTGGCTCAGAGGTTAAAGTGTCTGCCTGCAATTCGGGAGACCCGGGTTTGATCCCTGGGTCGGGAAAATCCCCTGGAGAAGGAAATGGCAACCCACTCCAGTATTCTTGCCTGGAGAATCCCATGGATGGAGGAGCCTGGTGGGCTACATTAGTCCATGGGGTCACAAAGAGTCAGACACGACTGAGCGACTTCAGTTTCACAGTTTCAGTTTCATGAATAAACCCTAGCTAGACTAGTTTGCTGAGAGAATGCCAGACTTTACGGGGAAGTACCATAGCTGGTAGCCATCCACCCTCTGGAAGCAGAGCCACTTAGCTGACCTGTAGCTCTCCACAGACACATAAGTGAGCTTAACCTGTAAATTCATAGGCAATGACTCACACAGTTAATGGCTGCTGTGTGATTCTCAAAAGCACCGTCTGAGATGAAGGGAAGAGATAGGGAATGCCTGACGTCCCAATCAGAACAGGCCGTGCCACCATCATCTACCAGTGTCCAAAAGGCCTCCAGAGACTGTTTTCAATGGACTTAGTGGTCACTGTTGATTGGGCATCTTACTACTCGCCAGACAATGGCTTTAATGCTTTATGTAAATTAATTTTTAAGCCTCAAAAGACCTAGTGAGAAATGTATTATTTTTTTGAATTCACATGAACTTTATTTTTAGACAACCTACATGATGTGTTGTTTTTTTTTTTCTTTCCCTCAAAAATAATGCTTCTACTTCAAATAAATCAAAGTCGAAATAAAGAGCTCGAGTTGAACTTAGTCCCGTTTGTCTCAGTCCTGGTAGATGAAAAGCAGCTGCCAGCCAGTTAGGAAGACAGGTGATAGATCCAAAGTCACAGCCAAACTTGTTAACATGTTTCCATTTCTAAACCTTCCTTAAAGAGAATCATATATGGGGTCACAACATCCTCACAAGTCCGGCAGCCCAACCATTGGATTTGTGTTTCCACCAGTAAAGGACTGACGGTTTTTGAAATTAGTGAGGATGGGCTTGATTTGTTCTGTAGCCCCTGCCATAAAAGGCTTTACTTTTCTGGTCTCTGTACTTCAAGTTTCCAATTGACTGACCTCAGGTCATCTTTAATGGACTTCTTGTAAGCGTCTTTTTGTGAAGCTTGTTTCCTGAAAGTGATGGTTAAAGACAATATTGACACTGGTGATCACTGTGCTTTAGGTACCTTCGTCCCCTTCAGTGGAGCCATTTCCATCAATGAGTGAGTCATCAACATTACCCTCTGTGCTACTGACCAGCTTCCCCTGCACTTCCAGACATAGCCCGTCAGCGACCTCCTAGATCTCACAGATGTTGGAGAACATCTCATCATGCGTGACAAGGTCCTGGTAGGCGACCGTGATGGCCACCATGGCGCTAGCTTAGCAGGAGCCCAAGCTCAGGGTGAGCCTGGTGTAGCCTGAGCCGGTGGGGGAAGGCAGGAATGGACAGAAAAGCAGAAATGTTTTATTACTGAACTGATTTGACAGATGTAGAAAACTATGCCAGAGAACTGACAGCTACCTAAGGTACAGAGTGAGTAAATGTCCAGCCTAGGTTTTGAACTCAAGAAGCACAAAGCTACAGACCTAGCTCTTAGCCATGCATCTTGCTATCCAATGTAAAGTAGATGATTGTCTGCAGGAACTAAAAATATCTTCACAAAACCTGGTAGTTGCAAATATTCCCCCAGTGCCTTTCACCAGGCTCCCTTTACAGAGCCTGGGATGTCACCAAATACCTCATTCAGTTTCCATGCTTCTTCCATCACAGTTTTCTTTTTCCCCCATTTCCAAGAAATTTCACTGTTAGACTTAAAGTTTAGAACCATGATCAGGAGAAATATTTAAGAAGACTCATTATTCAAAGCACGGGAGCAATTAGAGGGGAAAAAAAAGAAACCTCCTTTTCCAAAAGAGAGTCAATTTTCCACTATGAGAGTTTCCATTCTACCAAGAAATGAAAATGTGCACAAATTAGGTTTAGAAAAATACATGAGATGGTTTATGCAAACAGGTTTAACCTGGGAATCAAATACTAAATAAAATGATAAAAGCAGATCTAATGGTCATGCTTGATGTCCAAGATACGTCAGGGTTTTCCCTCCAAGATACAGTTTCCCTGCAGTTCATGATAATTACAAAATGTCTCAAATCACCTCTTTTCTTGTTGAGTAAAATGGACTGCCAACACTTCAAACATAGTAAACCAGTCCAACAGGAAAAAAGCCAAGGAAAGTATCCATTCCAACATTTTTTTTACAGTCTGGTAGTGTGTAGCTCTCTGAGAGAAATGGGACTGCCAAACTGGATGAAACGTGTAAGACATACATGCTTTTCTAGAAATTTCTTCTGCCTTATCTAGTTTCTCCATTAGAGCCGGAGGTATCACTCATTTGCCTCCTATTGTGTGTGTGTGTTTAGATATCTCTTGCAGGAGAGTGAGTATCCTCTATCACCTCCCACCCCCATCCCACTGCTAGGAACTTGACCCTGGCAGAGTAGTGTGAATGCCTGTGTGTCTGTATGCAGGCTGTCCTTTTATTTTACCCCTTTGTCTAATTATATTATTCTGTATTCTCAACTCCTTCTTGCTTGTGGCTTCTTAAGGTCTCAATGGGAATTCCTAACTTCACCTACCCCTTTAGACTAACCAGTGGGCTCTCAAAAGCAAGACTACAGTCTTCTGGGAAGTTTTCCTAGAACCCTTTTTTTTTCTTTCCCTTTTTTATTTTTAATAGGCTTTATACTTCAGGCTGTCTTTAGATTTACAGCAAAATAGAGGGGCAAGTACAAAGAGTACCTATAAACTCCCTGCTCTCACACACACATAAGCTTCCCCCAGTATCAGCATCCCCCAGCAGAGTGGTACAACTGGTTGCAATTGATGAACCTACATTGACATCATTATCACTCAGAGACACACTTTACATTAGGGATCACTCTTGGTATTTTACATTTTAAAAGTTTTGACAGATGTCTGTTGATGCTTATCCACTGATACAGTAGCATATAGAATAGTTTGTGAGAGCTGGACCGTGAAGAAGGCGGAGCACCAAAGAAATGATGCCTTCAAACTATGGGGCTGGAGAAGACTCCTGAGAGTCCCTTGGACAGCAAGGAGATCAAATCAGTCAATCTTAAGGGAAATCAACCCTGAATATTCGTTGGAAGGACTGATGCTGAAGTTGAAACTCTAGTATTGTGGTCATCTGAGGCAAACAGCTGACTCATTGGAAAAGTCCCTGATGCTGGGAAAGATTGAGGGCAGAAGGAGAAGAGGGCATCAGAAGATGAGATGGCTGGACGGCATCACAGATATAACGGACATGAACTTGGGCAAACTTCGGGAGGTGGTGAGGGACAGAGAGGCCTGGGGTGCTGTAGTCCATGGGGTCACAAAGAGTCGGACACAACTTGGTGGCTGAACAACAACAACAGAATAGTTTCATGGCCCTAAAAATCCTCTGTGCCCCCCCATTCATTCCTCCTTCTCCACTAACCCCTGGCAACTGCCAATCTTTTACTGTCTCCATAGTTCTGCCTTTTTCAGAATGTTGTATCGTTGCAATCATGCCATGTATGGTAAGTTGCTTTAGTCACATCCAGCTCTTTGCAACCCTATGGGCCATAGCCCACCAGGCTCCTCTGTCCATGGGATCCTCCAGGCAAGAATACAGAATGGGTTGCCATTTCCTTCTTCAGAGGATCTTGCCAACCCTGGGATCGAACATGCATCTCTTATGTCTCCTTCATTGGCAGGAGGATTCTTTACCACTAAAGCCCCCTGGGGAGCCCCAAATCATATTATAGTCTATAGCTTTTTCAGATTGGCTTCTATCAGTAACATGTATTTAAGTTTCCTCCATGTTTCCTCATGGATTGATAGCTTGTCTCTTTTTAGTGTTGAATACTATTCCATCATCTGGATGTACCATAATTTATCCATCTACCTGCTGTCTCTGTCACCTTGGGCTGCTGTAACAAAACAGCATGAACTTGGTGGCTTAAACAATAGACATTTCTTTCTCACAGTTCTCGAGGCTGAGAAGTGCAAGATAAAAGGCACCTATTCAGTTCTCTTCCTGGCTTGCCGATGGCCTCCTTCTGGCTGTCTCCTTGTGTGTGTGTGCTAAGTCACTTCTGTCATGTATGACTCTTTGCAACCCCATGGTCTGTAGACCACCAGGCTCCTCTGTCCATGGGATTCTCCAGGCAAGAATACTGCAGTGGGTTGCCATGCCCTCCTTCAGGGGATCTTCCCAACACAGGGATTGAACCCGGGTGTCTTATGTTTCCTGCCTTGGCAAGCAGGTTCTTTTACCACTAGCATCACCTGGGAAGTCACCTTACATGGTAGAAAAAAGAAAGCTCTTATTCTCTCCTTCTCTCACAAGAAGCTAATCCCATCATGGGGGCTCTACCCTCATGCCTCATCTAAATCTAATACCCCTCAAAGACCCCATCTCCTGTAACATCACTTTAGAGGGTAGGGCTTTAACATATGAATTTGGAATGTTGTTGTTGTTATTTAGTCACTGAGTCGTGTCCAATTCTTTTGCAGAGGAGAGGGGGGCAACACAAACATTAAGCCCATAACACACTGAAGGACGTTTTGGTTGATTCCTAGCTTTGGCTGTTGCAAATAAAACTGCTATAAACATCTGACTGCACATTTTTGCGTGGAAATAATTCTTCAATTTATCTGGGTAAATACTAGGGGGTATGATTGCTGGACCATATGATAGTATGGTAAAGTTACCGATCAGGGTCCCTGGATTCTTTAGTTGTAGAAATTGGTAAGAGGTCAGACAAGGAATTAAGGGAAGGCTTGACTCACACTGCAGCCAGAGAGGACGAAAATAAGTAACAGCTGCCCTTGCTTGCTCCCTGAGTGGGGCAAGCTGGTCCCTTAAGGGATGAGGGTAGGGGACAGATTGGTGGGTCAGCCGGGAGGAGTGGCTTTGGGTGGTCTGCCCACCCCCTTGCTGGTGCTGGGTGCAGAGATCAATCATGCACAGTCCTCTCAGAAGTGGCAGTTGGGTTTGGCCACTTTGTATCTTGCTCATGATTTGCCCCAACTACAAATTCATGAGGTATTTTTAGTCCCTTGTAGGGTCTTTGTATTCTTTTGCTCAAGAAGACCTTTAGGCTTCCCTGGTAGCTCAGGCGGTAGAGCGTTCTACCTACAGTGTGGGAGACCTAGGTTCGATCCCTGGAGAAGGGAGTGGTATTCTTGACCACCCCCACCCCCCAAAACAAGAAGACCTTTGTCTCCATCCAGTAAAGGGTCCCAGGTACAGGCCCTATCCTGTTTCACTTAAGAGTTTCTGTAGTTTTGTAAGAAACTGCCACACCGTCTTCCAAGGTAGCCGTACCATTTCTCATAGCCACCGGCAACTGAAGAGAGTTCCTGTTGCTCCACAGCTTTGGAAGCATTTGGTATCATCAGGGTTCTGGATTTGGGCCATTTTAACTGAAGTATAGTGGATTCTAATTATTTTTGTATTGTGTTTTTTGTTTTTGTTTTTATTTTTCTATTGTATATACACTACATGGTAAGATTTTCCTAGTTTCCTTCAAAATGATTTTATAAAAGTAATATATGCTCTATAGAAGTCCCCTTTGCACACCAGTCTCTGCGTTAGATTCGACTGTTAGCTAGCCACAAGGGACCCAACATCAACAATTTCCTATATCTCCTAGAAATATATCTTTTCCCCTCTCTTCTGAATCTCTATTCCTTCCGCTATGTCTTTCTTTAAAAAATAACTTTATCTCTTATTTATTTTTGTGCTAGGTCTTTGCTGCTTGCGGGCTTTTTTCTAGTTGCAGCAATTGAGGGCTTCTCTCTAGTTGCAGTATGTGGGCGTCTCATTGCGGCAGCTGCCTTGTGCAGCACAGGCTCTGGGGTGCTCGGGCTCAGTACTTGCAGTTCGGGTTTTAGAACACAGGCTCAATAGCTGTGACACACAGGTTTGGTTGCCCCATGGCATGTGGGATCTTCCTGGACCAGGGATTTAACCTGTATCTCCTGCATTAGCAGGCAGATTCTTTACCGCTGAGCTACCAGGGAAGCCCCCTTCCACCATGTCTTGATCTCACCCAATTCAAGCCTAGACCTGTCAACATGTTTTTGTGTTTAAATAATTTTATGTAGGAACATGTTCTGTATTTATCTTATAATTACAGTAAGCCCAGAGAATTGCTTTTATAATCTCTGATGTCTCTGGTTGTTGAACTGCCCATGTGATTCTCTTATTATCATTTTTGCAACAATGGATTTATTTACCAATTAAAATATAATATTTTATCCAGAATTTTTACTAAAATGGAAATATTTTATTCACAAAATTCCAGTTTAAAGCCTTCTCCTTTTAAAATAATCCATTCAATTTGAGCAAAAACATAGTTATTTAAGTAAAAAGTATGTGTTTAAATTAAAAGTGAAAGTGATCATCTGAAATTATATTTAAAAAGAGACTGAAGTCAAGTCAAGTTTTTATTATGGTTTTGGTTGTTCATTAGTAGGTTTTTTTGAAGGCTGAATCCACCTTGAGAGTGGATTCTACTCTTAGATAAGGCAATGTGGGAAAGAAAATCCAGCCAATGGAAGAGGGTAACAAAGACCACCCCCCCTACTCCACCACCATGGGAAGAAATTCTCATCATTAATGGAGAAGGTGAAGGGCCAGGCCAAGCAATGCGGGAGAAGAGTTTCCTTTTCCCATGAGCTCTGCCTTTGGCAGCAAGGACCTCTAGATTGGAAGAAGGGGTGGAGGGCCAAAGATGGCCAGGGCTTTCCCTGGTTCGAAGATTTCTGCAATAAGCATGGACATGTACGGCTCAGTGCTCCATTTCTTCTCAAATAAAATAATTAACGTTTTGAGTTGCAATTGCCAAAGTTATACGAATGAAACTTAACTAGTTCTACAAGTGGTGATGGTTTAGTCCCTGAGTTGTGCACTGTAGCCTGCCACAGTCCTGTAGCCTCCTCTGTCCATGGAATTTTCCAGGCACGTATACTGGGGATTGCTGTTTCCTACTCCAGGGGATCATCCTGACCCAGGGATCGAACCTGAGTCTCATGGCCTCCTGCATTGCAGGCAGATTCTTTACCACTGAGCCACCAGGGAAGCCCAGGTTTACTACTAATAAAAACATAGGTCGGTACAACCTCACCTCCCATCATTTTCCCTCACGTAGAGGAAATAAGTTCCATCTCTTAACTGTTATTAACTGCCTGAAAATCAGGCTTCCCAGGTGACGCTAGTGGTAAAGAACCTGCCTGCCAATGCTAGGAGACATTAAGAGATGCTAGGTTCGATCCCTGGGTCAGAAAGATCCCCTGAGTAAGGGCATGGCAATCCACTCCAGTATTCTTGCCCGGAGAGTCCCATGAACAGAGGAGCCTGGTGGGCTACAGTCCATGGGATCACAAAGAGTTGAACATGACTGAAACCTCAAAATCCAACTGAATTGCTCCATTCCCCTGGCCTCCACACTATTCTTTTTCTCCTTTCAAGAGGAGTGAACTCTGATTCTGAGTTTCGTGAAGCTTACAAATTTTAGGGACTCTTTTTAAGAGAAAGTTGGATTTCAAATAAAAAATTAAATGGAACTCTAAGACTTAAACTTCATTAGCTTCACAGTAAATTTGCCTCTGCCTTCCAGTGAAAACACACAAGGTCTATTGTTGGAAATTATCCTGTCTCCCAATCCACATACCATGTCTGGAACAACAAATCTCTCAATAATTTATATGCAAGTTGTTTCCAAAAGCCCGCTTCCTCCATAAAATCTTTTGTATTGAACAGCAAAAGCAGTCATATTTCTTTCATTCCATTTTCTCTAAAATTTAATTCTGTATTTTCCTTCACTTATCACCCTATAACACATACTTATCCCACTTGGTTTGAGGCAATTTTAGAAAATGACATGTAGTCATGAGCAGCCCATGGAGCACAATTAGGAATAAAGTTGGCTTTGCATATCAAATGGCATTAGTTATTATCTAAATCATTAAGTTTGAGGCAGAAGCCCTTTCCTAGGTGCAAAAAGCTTTAGGGAAAATATAATTTCTAATATTTGACTTAATATAGCTGCTTTGCTATAAAAAGTGATAGAATACTAAATTTTAAAGATGACCAGATGGTAGGTAGTGAAGCCACTAAAAACAAAAGCAAGTAGGGTAAACTCATAGACACTAAATGTAACTTAAAGCAGTAGCAGAGCTGAAGCTATTTTTCTTTAGCATTATGAAACTCTTTCTTTGCAAATGACAATTCCAGAGCTCCAATGAGGCACTCTTATACATCAAACTGTCAGGAAAATATGTGGCTCTCTCCTGCAGTATCATGTTACTACCGAAATTTTTATTTTCCAGTAATATGGGAGGTAGTAATTAGAAGGTGTATTATTTCTGGCCAACCATAATGGATACAACCACAGCAAAAGGTTAATTGTTTTGCTACAAACTCTGCAGTAATTAGCTTTTAAAGCGCGGCGGCTCGACAGGCAACATACTTCAAGTGAAAGTTTTTAAGTAAAGGTTATGCTCAATGTTGTGATCATGTGCTGTGCTTAGTCGTTCAGTCGTGTCCAACTCTTTTCGACCCCATGGACCGTAGCCCACCAGGCTCCTCTGTCCATGGGGATTCTCCAGGCAAGATACTGGAGTGGATTGCCATGCCCTCCTCCAAGATGTTGTGCTTGTAGACTCCCCTAAATTAAGTCAATAAGCTATCAAATTCACACGTGTCACCTGTAGGGACTGGAGCCATGTGGAGCTCTTCCAAAGATTAGACCAAGAAGAGTTTAGGCAGAAACTTCAGGAGGGAAGGTCTGGTGCAGCCCAAGTTCCTCTCTTTCTCTCTGTTCTCTTCTACGCCTCTGCTCAGCCCAGACTCCTCTAGCAGGAATCCCCCTAATGCATTTTGCTCCCCAGGCCCTAACACCTGGGGAGCAGTCACAAGCAGACCTATCCACATGTCTGCAGGCCCTAGGCAAGAGTACAAAGGAGGGCACTGTACTCTGTTTATTTTTTTTATTGAAATACAGTTGGTATACAATCTTGTTAGTTTCTGGTGCCCAGCAAAGTGACTCAGTTATACTGATATATATACATACTCTTTTTCATCTTCTTTTCCACTATGGTTTATTACAGGTTGCTAATATAGTTCCCTGTGCTATACAGACTTTGATGCTTATCTTTAATATACAGTAATTTGTATCTACCAATCTCAAACTCCTAGTTTGTCGCTCCCCAACCCCTTTTCCCTGCTGGTAGCCATGTAAGTTTGCTTTCTATGTCTGTGAGTATGTTTCTGTTTCATTAATAAGTGCATTTGTAGCATATTTCAGATTCCACATATATGTGACATCATACAGTATTTGTCCTCTTACTGACTTACTTAGTATAACAATCTCTAGGTTCATCCATGTTGCTGCAAATGGCATTATTTCATTCTTTTTATGGCTGAGTAGTATTCCATTGTGTATATATGTTCTCTGTCTTCTTTATCCATTCATCTGTTGATGGACATTTAGATTGTTTCCATGTCTTGGCAACTGTAAGCAGTGATGCTATGAACACTGAAGTGCATGTATCTTTTCAAATTATAGTTTTGTCTAACTACACACCCAGGAGTGGGATTGCTGGATCATATGGTAACTAGTTTTTTGGGAGTATGCATACTGTTTTCTGTAGTGGTTGCACCTCTATGTTTACATAGTTGAAAGTTATAAATCAAGCTAACAAACTGTTAAATAAAATATGTTAAGTCTTTCTACATTTATCCTAAGATACAATTTTTTATTATGTATAAAGCTAATTTTAATGAACATGGGCAGACTCATGGGCATTTTAATGAGTACGGGCAGTGATGAAAAGATTTAATTATTATTGTGAGTGCTTGCATAGCCTGATGATGGGCCATAGATGTTTGGATAAGTAATATTAATAAAATAAAAACTCATACAACTTACTCTATGAAATTTATTTTCTCCCCTTCATTTCAGCAAAATAACTTAAGGAACTTGTTATAACCATACTTTTCATATAACCAGTGTTAAATTAATAATGCCAAACAACATAATATTGTAGCTTTGGAATTTTTAAATTTAATTTCACCTTTTGGAGAAACTTTTTTCTGCTCAGCAGCAGTTGAAATTGCCAACAAGATTCTTAAAAAAATATTTATTTTAGAAAATGAAGAATTGGGGTTTCTGTTCTGGCATGTAAAGAGTATAGAAGCCATCATATCATCCTAACAAGTAAAAAGCTGAACAAACTGAAAATCAACAACTCTTCATAGATCTGTCAGGGAATTGAGATCACAAAACAAACTGCTGCTCCTAAAACTGGAGAGACAAATGGGTAGAAACAGAGAATCACAACTTACTGGAGCAGAAACCCATGGGCAGAAACCTCCAGGGGAACCAGTAAGGGGTATGAAAAACCTGAACTGTCATAGATGAATCCCTGGAGACTCAGTGTCAATGATTCTGAGAGTTAAAAACTTCACGGAAAAAAAAAAAAAAAAAAACTTCACGGAGACCCAGTATTTGCAGGATACCCACACTTCTGGGGGTTTTATCTTCTGAAGCTCTACCAGATTCTCACAGTGAATATTAGAGAAAAAAAAACCCTCACGTTTCTGGCAGGGTGGAAAGAAAAGGTAAAATTTTGAAACATGCTAGAGAATTCTGTTTTTAACAAGTCCTACCCTCTAGAGAAATTATTTTACCAGAAACTAACCTTTGGGGTTTTCAGTTCAGTTCCGTCGCAAAGTCGTGTCCAACTCTTTGCAGCCCCATGGACTGCAGCATGCCAGGCTTCCCTGTTCATTACCAACATCCAGAGCTTACTCAAACTCATGTCCATTGTGTCAGTGATGCCACCCAACCATCTCATCCTCTGTCATCCCCTTCTCCTCCCGCCTTCCATCTTTCCCAGCATCAGGGTCTTTTCCAATGAGTCGGTTCTTTGCATTAGGTGGCCAAAGTATTGGAGTTTCAGTTTCAGCATCAGTCCTTCCAATGAATATTCAGGACTGATTTCCTTTAGGATGGGCTGGTTGGATCTCCTTGCAGTCCAAAGAACTCTCAAGAGTCTTCTCCAGCACCACAGTTCAAAAGCATCAATTCTTTGGTGCTCAGCTTTCTTTATAGTCCAACTCTCCCATACATGACTACTGGAAAAACCATAGCTTTGACTAGATGGACGTTTGTTGGTAAAGTCATGTCTCTAGTTTTTAATATGCTGTCTAGCTTTTCTTCCACGGAGCAAGCATCTTTAATTGCATGGCTTTATCAGAGCCTAACTGAAGTTTTTAACTGTTAAGAACAGAATTCTCTAGCATGTTTCAAAATTTTACCTTTTCTTTCCACCCTGCCAGAAATGTGAGGGTTTTTTTTTTTTTTTCTAATATTCACTGTGAGAATCTGGTAGAGCTTCAGAAGATAAAACTCCCAGAAGTGTGGTATCCTGAAAACACTGGATCTCTGTGAAGTTTTTAATTGACCTGGGAAGAAAGAAACACTCCATGGCAGCCCACTCTAGCCATACTATCCCACCTAACGCGTGTATGAACTAAGAAGTTCATAGATTAAGATCACAGGCACACTAAAGACTGAGACCTAATCATAGATCTATAGGATGCTTCCCCCACCATCACCTTAACATCACAGCACTAAAGCTTTGCTTACCCAAGTTTCTTTCACCCAGTACATCATGTCTGGCTTTTAACAAAAAGTTATTTGGTATACCATAAAGAAAAAAAAAAACACAACCCACAATATGAAGAAACAGAGCAAGCATCAAATCAGACTCAGATATGGCAGGAATGTTGGAATTATCAGACTAGAAATTTAAAATAACTATGATTAATATGCTGAGGGCTTTAAATGAAAAAAATAGACAACATGCAAGAACAGATGGATCACGTAAGCAGATAAATGGAAACCCTAAGAAAGAATCACAAAAAACATGCTAGAGATTAAAAAAAAAAACAAAAAAACACAGTGTAATAGAAATGGGCTCCTTAGTAGACTGGACACAGTTGAGGAAAGAAGCTCTGAGCTTGAGGATATATCAATACAAACTTCCAAAACTGAAAAGCAAAGAGACAAAAGATTAAGAAAAAAATTTAATAGAATGTCCAGGGACTCTGGAACAGCTACAAAAGTATAACATACATGTTTTCAAAATACCAGAGGAGAAGAAAGAGAAAAAGGAACGGAAGAAATATTTGAAGAAATAATGACTAAGAAACTACCCACATATTAATGTCAGACACCCAACCACAGAGACAGGAAGCTCAGGGAACACCAAGCAGGATAAATATAGAAAACAAAACATTATACCTAGGCATGGCAAATGCACATTGCAGAAAATTAAAAAAAAAAAAAAATCTTGAAGCCAGAGTGGGGGGGAAATCATACTTATGGAGAAGCAAAAATAAGAATTAAATTTTACTTCTCAGAATTCATGCAAGCAAGAAGAGACTGGAATGAAATATTTAGTGTTGAGAGGAAAAAAACCCCACCAACCTAGAATTCTGTATCCTGCAAAATCATCCTTCTAAAGCTAAGGAAAAATAAAGATTTTTCCATCCAAACATTGAGGGAATTTGTTGCCTTGCAATAAATGTTAAAATAAGTTCTTCAGAAAAAAGGAAAATTATATCGGTCAGAAACCAGATCTAACAAAGGAAGGAAAAGCATTAGAGAAAGAGTAAGTGAAGGCAAACTAAAACCTTTATTTTTCTTATTCTTTTTTGGTCTAAGAGAGAATAGCTTGCTCAAAATACTAATAGCAACTACACATTCAATGATTATAGCTTATGTATAAGTGAAATGAATGACAGCAATGATATAAAGGGTGGGAGAGAGGAATTAAGAATACTTTGTTATAAAAAAAAAGGAATACTTTGTTATTATAAGGTACTTACACAACTCCTGAAATGGCATATTGTTATTTGAAAGTGGACTTGAATGAGTTATAAATATATGTTGGAAACTCCAGGGCAACCTGCCGGGGTCCAGCCCCAGCAGGATCCAGGGGAACCCTCAGGATGAACGGCGTCGGCAAGTGAGAGAGAGAGTGAGACAAAGCTCAGGGCTGAGTCTGAAGTTTATTTTTGCATGGCTCCTTTATACCCTTAACAACATCTTTTTGGGGGAAGTGCAGATTGCTTACACACAGGGCATCTCAAAACATTACAGCAACTTGACCTTCAACAGAAACAGGATGTCACCCACATACTTTTCGTTTACAAGAGTCTTTCTTATCATTTGGCCTTCAGGCCTGCTAACATTTTATGGCTTGCACCTGGTGTGACTTAAGCAACTTCAGTAGCCGACACTGTATTTCTTATAATTAATCTATTTTCTTTCTAATAGGCATCATCTCTATGGGAACTAGATAGGATTACATTTTTACAGAACAGAAATACGAAGGACTGCAAAAACAGCAGATATAGCACAAAACAGGCTCTTAGTCTAAAAGTTAACTACCTGCAAGAAGTCGCCAGCTAATCTCTATCTAAAGTATTTTCTATTAGGCACATTTGTGGCTATTATATTTGTGGAACTTTTCTCACCCCGTGGAGGGACCTATGCTTAATAGTTTCTTTTGTTAGCATACTGTGCTTAGGATGTTTAGAACAATCATGAGCATTTTGTGCAATGAGAGCACATTTTTTTTCATTTATTTTTATTATTTGGAGGCAAATTACTTCACAACATTGCAGTGGGTTTTGTCATACATTGACATGAATCAGCCATGGAGTTACATGTATTCCCCTTCCCGATCCCCGCTGCCACCTCCCTCTCCACCCGATTCCTCTGGGTCTTCCCAGTGCACCAGCCCGAGAGCACATATTTATCAAACAAGCCAGAATTCCAGCAAAAGGGTTTGAATTGAAGCATTTCCTTCATCCCTGGCCCCTTCATAGGGTACCACCGTCCATGGGATTTATTAATTAGGGTTTTAAGTTGGTCCTCATTCAGTGAAAGAGGAGCAGGAGAGCTCTCGGCAGGCAACACAAGAATCCGCAGCAGGGCAAACAAGAACAACAGCAAAAAATGGGGGGAGGATACAGGGTGGGGTAGAGGCCGAGGCCAACCTGGAGGGTCCCCTATCCTAGATGGCCTTGCCTGTCAGGTTTCTTCCTCGTGACCTTGTCATGGATGGGGTCCCGGACGGCCTTGCCTTCCCGGTATTTTCTTCATGACCTCGTCATGGGCGGGACCTCCCATAATGGCTCCCAGCAGCAACCATTAAAAAAATAGTAGGAAAAGAAGTATAATTTATATACTAAGAAAAGAGAGAATGGAATTATAATGCTCAATTAAAACCACAGAATGGCAGGGAAAAAGTGAAAGGCAGAAATAGCAACAAGACCAAGGTCAATGAATAGAAAACAGCATCCAATGTCAGATATTAATCCAATAATCTACATCAATGGTAGAAATATACTAATTAAAAGGCAGAAGTTATGAGAGTGGATCAAAGCACAAGCCTCAACAATGTGTTGTCCACAAGAAATCCAGTTGAAAAATAAAGACACATATAGGTTAAAAGTAAAGGAATGGAGAAAGATATGCCACACTAATACTAATCAAAAGAAAGCTAGGGCTCCCCTGTGTCTCAGCGGTAAAGAATCCACCTACCAATGCAGGACATAGGTTTGATCCCTGGTCTGGGAAGATCCCACAAGCCACGGAGCAACTAAGCCAGTGCACCATAGCAGTTGAGCCTGTGCTCCAGAACCCAGGAGCCACAACGAATGAGCCTGTTGAACCCACCTGCTCTAGAACCCGTGCTCTGCAACAAGAGGCCACCACAATGAGAAGCCCACGCACCACAACTAGAAAGTAGCCCCTGCTCACTGCAACTAGAGAAAAGCCCTCGCAGCAACGAAGACCCAGCACAGCCAAAAATAAGTAAATAACTAAATAAAAAGAAAGCTAGAGTAGCTATGTTCATTTCAGCAGAGCAGAGCAATTTATCTTAGGTATGCAAGACTGATTCAACATTTGAAAATTCATGCAATCCATCACGGAGAAGGCAATGGCACCCCACTCCAGTACTCTTGCCTGGAAAATCCCATGGACAGAGGAGCCTGGTAGGTTGCAGTCCATGGGGTTGCTAAGAGTTGGACACGACTGAGCGACTTCACTTTCACTTCTCACTTTCATGAATTGGAGAAGGAAATGGCAACCCACTCCAGTGTGCTTGCCTGGAGAATCCCAGGGACAGGGGAGCCTGGTGGGCTGCTGCCTATGGGGTCGCACAGAGTTGGACACAACTGAAGCGACTTAGCAGCAGCAGCAATCCATCACATCAACAGGCTAAAGAAGAAAAATCATGTAATCATATCAATATATCCAGAAAAAGCACTGGGTGAAATCCACCACCCATTTAAGATAAAAGTTCTACTAAAGAACCTATAGCTAACATCATTTTAAATGCTAGAAGCTTTCCTGCTACCATCAGGGAAGAATGTTCCTTCTCATTATTCTTTATCAGCGTTGTAGTGGAAGTCCCAGCTAATGCAATGACAACACACACACACAAAAGTAAAAGGTATACAGATTGGATGGGAAGAAATAAAACTTTCTGTTTACACATGACATGACTGTCCATGTAGGAGATCTGAAAAGATCTACTAAAAACACCTGTAACTAGTAAGTGATTATAGTAAGGTTGCAGGATACAAGGTTAACATAGATCCCATTCCCTTCCTATATACAAGCAATGAACAAGTGAATTTGAAAGAAAAAATACAATCCCAATTAAAAACAAACAAACAACTCCAATACCATTTACAAAAGTATATCAAAAAGTGAAATACTTGAGCATAAACCTAACAAAGTGTAAACAAGATTGCTATGAGGAAAACCACAACACTGTGATGAAAGAAATCAAAGAAGAAACAAAGATGTTTGATGCTCAGGGATAGGAAGACTCCATACTGGCAAGATGTTAGCACTTTCCAACTAGTGCCTCCCAAATCTCAGTTCTCTTCAGTTCAGTCACTCACTCATGTCCGACTCTTTGCCACCCCATGGACTGCGGCACGTCAGGCCTCCCTGTCTATCACCAACTCCTGGAGTTTACTCAAACTCATGTCCATTGAGTCAGTGATGCCATCCAACCAACTCATCCTCTGTCACCCCCTTCTCCTCCTGCCTGCAATCTTTCCCAGCATCAGGGTCTTTTCCAATGAGTCAGCTCTTCACATCAGGTGGTCAAAGTATTGGAGTTTCAACTTCAATATCAGTCCTTCCAATGAATATTCAGGACTGATTTCCTTTAGGATGAACTGGTTGGATGTCCTTGCAGTCCAAGGGACTCTCAAGAGTCTTCTCCAACACCACAGTTCAAAAGCATCAATTCTTCGACGCTCAGCTTTCTTTATAGTCCAACTCTCACATCCATACGTGACTACTGGAAAAACCATAGCCTTGACTAGACAGACTTTTGTTGGCAAAGTAATGTCGCTGCTTTTTAATATGTTATCTAGATTGGTCATAACTTTTCTTCCAAGGAGCAAGTGTCTTAATTTCATGGCTGCAGTCACCATCTGCAGTGATTTTGAAGCCCCCAAAAATAAAGTCTGTCACTGTTTCCACTGTTTCCCTATCTATCTGCCATGAAGTAATGGGACCAGATGCCATGATCTTAGTTCCCAAATCTATTGAGATTCAATGAAATCCCAATCAAAATCCCAACAAGTTATTTTGTGGATATCGACAAAATGATTCTAAAGTTTATATAGGGAAGAAAAAGACCCAGAATAGCCAACACAATATTGAGGAAGAACAAAGTTGGAAGCTGATACTACCAACTTGAACTCACTACAAAGCTACAGCAATCAAAGTAGTGTGGTATTGGTGAAAGAATAGACAAATACATCAATGGAACAGAACAGAGGACCCAGAAACAGACCCATATAAATAAAATCAACTTATCCTTGACAAAGTTGAAAAGACCATCTTTTCAACAAACAGTGCTGGAACAACTAGATATGCACATGCAGAAAAAAGAAATCAATGTCACAAATCTTACAGCTTTCACAAAAATTAACTCAAAATGAATCACAGACCTAAATTTAAACACAAAACTATAAAACTCCTAGAAGATAGCATATGAGAAAATCTAGAAGTCCTTGGGTTTGGTGACAACTTTTTAGATATAACACCAAAGGCACAATCCATGAAAGAAATAATTAATAAACTGTACTTCATTAAAATCAATTAACTTCTGCTCTATGAAATATGATGTCTAGAGAATTAGACATTAAACCACAGACATGGAGAAAATATTTGCAAAAGATATAACTGATAAAGAACTGATATCCAAAATATACACAGGACTCTCTAAATTCAACCATAAGAAAATAAAAAACCCAATTAAAAAATAGGCCAAACACCTTAATAAAGGCCTCATCAAAGAAGATATTCAAATGACAAAAAAGCACGTGAAAAAATGCTCACATCATATTTCATCAGGAAAATGTAAATTAAAACAGAGCTATCACTAAATACCTATTAGACTAGCCAAAATCCAGAACACTAACAATAGCAAATGTTGGCAAGTTGTGAAAAAGCAGGAACTCTCAAGCACTGCTGGTGTGAATGTAAAGTAGTTCAGCCACTTTGGAAGACAGTTTGGCACTTTTTAAAAAAAATATAAAACTAAATATACCCTTACCACACACGCTGGTTCCTTGGTATTTACTCAAAGGAATTGAAAGCTTCCTTCCACACAAAAGCCTGTGCACAGATGTTTACAACAGTTTTATTTATAAGAGCCCATACTTGGAGTCAACCAAGATGTCTTTCAGTAGGTGAATGTGTAAATAACCTGTGGTCCATCCAGACAATACAATATTATTTATCACTAAAAAGAAATGAGCTATCAAGACACAAGAAGGCATGAAGGAATATGACTCCATGAAACAGCCTGAGAGGCCAGTCTGAAAAGGCTACATACTGTTTGACTCCACCGGACTAAAAGAAGGGTATGACATTCTTCAAAAGACCAACCTTGGTGACAGTAAGATCTGGTGATTTTCAAACGTTAAGAGGGGGATGAACAGGGAAGCACTGTGAGATGATGTGTGGCACAGCTGGGACTAAAAACTGGGTTGACTTCTAGAGCAGTTCAACTTTCTAAGACGGTTCTGCATCAATAAACCACGGACCTGCCAGGCCTGAAATCTCATTGCCACCTGTGCCTCCAGTTAGTGACCAGACACCCTGAATTAATAAAAGGGTTTTTTTTTGTTTGTTTTTGTTTTGTTTTTAGGACATACCCAGGAAATTACCCACCCTCCGTCTAAGGTCACTTGGGCAATTGACTTTATAGAGCAAACTGGCCCCGTTTAAGAATTGGCTCCTGAAATTCGAAATAACTTGGGTTTTTCTAAAAGTAGTTTTATCTGGGAATCAATAAGAACTTCAAAAAAAACCCTTCTAGGCTGAACCCCTGCGGAGGGCACATAAGAGACGGCGAGGTGGAGGGGGCTCCCCGGCCCCGCAGCCGGACCTCGCCCCCGCGACACCGTTCGTCCCTGCCGGGTGGGGCGAGCCCGAAGCCCGGAGCCAGACCCGGACGGCGCGGCGCGGGTGGGGCCCGGGCGGAGAGCCAGGCCTGCCGCCGCCGCCGCCGCGAGCCGGGACCTGCCCGTCCGACCTGGCGGCGCTGTCTCGCGGGATTGCTCAGCTCTCGCCCGGCCGTGCGACTCCCGGCTCCCGTGGTTGCCGGAGTCCCGAACGCTCTCTGGAGCCGTCGCTGGCCGCGGGGGGACGGTGGGCTGGACGGGGACGGGGAGGAACGGGTGCCTTCGACCGCCGCCCCAGGTGAGGTTCCTCGGGCTCCAACTGGGCGAGTGGCCGCGGGCGGGCGGGCGGGCGGGCGCCGGGGCGAGCGGGGCGAGCGGGGCGGGCCTCGAGGGGTGCGGGGTGGGCGGGGGGCGCGCGCTCCGAGCCGCAGGTGCGCGAAAGGCTGCGGCCGGACGATCCGCGCTGGCCCGAGGTTCCCAGGAAGCTGGGGCGCTGCGATGCTGGTCCCCAAGGGGCCAGGGACGCGGAGCACGGCGCTGGGCCTGGGGCAGGTGCCCGGGGGTGGGGCGCGTTGCCCTGCCCGGCGCTGTGTGTGTGTGTGTGTGTGTTGGGGGGATGGGGTGACGGGTGTGACGATTTGTGGCTCAGTGAAGCCGGGACGTACGTGTGTGTGTGTGTGTGTGTTGGGGGGATGGGGTGACGGGTGTGACGATTTGTGGCTCAGTGCCCACAGCTTCCCTCCCACCGCAACTCCGTCGGCCTCCCGGGACAGCTTTGCTCATTTTTCTTTTCAGTGAGATCGCTCCTCGCCCCCGCCCCCCAGCCTTTTGAACACTCGTTTCGCTCCTCCGCAGTAGGAATCCTGTAAGTCTCTCTCTGCTTGGCCTTTTTAAAGACAAAAAAGTTCGTCTCCAGAAGAGTGCCACAAAAGCTGGTCCTTTAGAGTCTTTAAAGAATTTAAGAACTCGTGAGATCTTAAGGAATTTCCCTGGAACTCAGTTTCCTTGTGCGTAATCAGACAGCCGACGGGGCCTTTTAGATTTTACAGTTCTGTTAATCCTCGTTAACTTGTTCCCAGCCCCACCATTTTCTCCACCTCACTCGTCCAGTGCCCCGCTTTTACCCTGGGTTCCGTACGGCACGAACCTCCAGTCATCCCGTCCCTAGAGATGCGATTTCCTCCGCTAGTCATAGATTCTGCGCCAGGGCAGGTGGAACAGTAATTGATGGGACAAAATTTTCCGTCGTTTTCCCGGTGTTAATTACCTAGCATGAAACTCTGCACTTTGACGTTGACGTTCGAGTCGATAACAAATGTTGCTGATACACCCTTTTGATTGTTTTTACAGTACTTGACCCAGAACTCATTTTCAGGAAAAAGAGCTTCCTTCAAAATGGTAAAATAATCAAATGAGGAATTTGAACATTTTATCTTTGGATGGAAATCTGAGAATGAAGAGTGATTAATCCAAGCCATGTGGTAAAATTAGGAATTTGAAGAGAATGGAAACATTTATATTTTTCTGGACATGTATTTTTCTACCCCTGGTAAGAGGGCACAGTCTTTTCACCTGTGAACCAATTACTGTTCCCAGATGTATGAAAATGGCCTACAACATGACGTTTTTCCCTAATTTGATGGGTCATTATGACCAGAGTATTGCTGCTGTGGAAATGGAGGTAAGTAGTTCTTCATATCTTTATGGAAGAATAGTTTATGCTCTGTTCTGGAATAAGCTATAAATGCAACCTTTTTTTAAAAAAAAAGATAACAGGGATTTCTTCAAGTTGTAAATAAGTCCTACTTTGAATAAATGCCTTTGAAAATTAAATCTCCCTACTGACTTATATTTGTGTACATTTGTGGCTTTGTTTAGCGGATTTGCATAAGATAGGGTTCATTCTCTATGAATTGTAGTTATGAATGATTTTGAAATATCGTGCACCTGGCAGATATTTTGCTCTCCTGAGTCAATTTGGTAGTTCCTCATGGTAAAAAAATGTGAATTCTGAATTTTTATTAATTCATTGAACATATAATCTTCTATTGCCTGGACTAAAGTGCTTGGACTACATATATTTTCATGAGTAGTTGTTATGTTCACGTGGGCCTGTTTGTCTGAAGCAAATCAGTGACTAGAAGATTTTGGGGATTTAGGGGCTGTAGATAGTGTTTTGCTAAGAAGTGACTTTTTAAAGTATAGTGCCTAAGTAGTCTTTGTAAAAAGAAAGAAAGAAAGTGAAGTCGCTCAGTCGTGTCCGACTCTTTGCGACCCCATGGACTGTAGCCCACCAGGCTCCTCCATCCATGGAATTTCCTAGGCAAGAGTACTGGATGGGTTGCCATTTCCTTCTCCAGGAAATCTTCCCGACCTTAAAAGAAACCACACGTCAGGGGAGGAGCAGAGTGACAGTAAAGATTGCCGCAGGTGCCTCAGTTGCCTGCCTCTGGTTTGGAGATACGCAGATGGCTAGGGAGGTGTGGGAAGAAAGAGTTACCTCACAGGAACCTGTCCTCTCCTACAGATCTGTTAGGATGATAAATTTTGTGAGGGAAAGAAGACAAATGTTTTTGTAGATTTTCTCCAGAAAGGCTGAGAAAGGTTAAGGCTTATTTCCCTCAGATTGTTTCTAAGAGTTGAAACCCCGGCAATTTTAATATAGACACAGCTTTAAAAACTGACTAGCCTTGATTTTGCAGTCTTCCCCCTATTGTTTAATTGAATAGTTGTCCAGCTACCTCATTGTAGACTCTTGTCTGAAATAGGAGGGCTTTTGATTACTGAGTAAAAGTGCTTTTAAAAGATATGGCAAATTATCAATGTATTACCATAATCTTTCAGTAGATTTCCAAACCAGTGCAAAGTTGTCACTCTGAGCACTGAACAGATGATGTGGTGAGATTTCCATTGGCTAATCAGAACTATTTTGATCGTTTAATCTGATTAAATCATGTAGTGTGAGTAACTTCAAGAAATAATTATAACATTCATTCGCATTTTCTCTGTGTTTTATAACATTTCTTATAGCTTTCTTAAAAAATTTTTTTAATCTGGTTTCCTTTTTGTGTAATAGCTATATACATTTGAAGTTAGAATGCTGACATTGACCTTAAAATTCAGATTCTTTAGAGTTCTTTATCATAGAGAAGTACCATTATGAATATATAGAGAGATGCCTCCCTGCTATTAGATACTGAAGTTTTAAGATGATAAGAATGAGTTTTTGTTTTATGCATGTCTTTTTAAAGCCAATTGTTTCTGACCCCTGAAAGAGTTATTTTTTTACTTACCTAGTTTCTTTCCCAGGTAGTTTTGTGTCTGGACATACCCAAGAAATGTCCTCCTTTACTTGATTGCTGACACTACTAATTTCTTCATTATATAATCTTTCTCATGCACTAAACTTTCTCCTACCTCTTACTATTGAGTTTTATTCCATAAGTCACTTTTCAGTTGCTTTAAGGATGTAAAAGAAAGATATCAAGCAGTCATTTAATATCAGCATTAGCCTAAGTCTACAAAAGAAGAAAGGGAAATGGAAAGGCAAAATAATATCAACTTAAGTCAGCCTTTGTTGTTCTTATTCAGTCGCTAAGTCTTGTCTGACTCTGCAACCTCATAGAGTGCAGCATACCAGACTTCCCTGTACTCTGCTATCTCCTGGAGCTTGCTCAAACTCTTGTCCATTGAGTCAGTGATGCCATCCAATCACCTCATCCTCTGTCATCCCCTTCTCCCGCCTTCAATATTTCCAGCATCAGGGTCTTTTCCAGTGAGTCGGCTCTTCACATCAGGTGGCCAAAGTGTTGGAGCCAAAGTGTTCAGGTCTAGCTTCCCTGGAGGAGGGAATGGCAACCACTCCAGTATTCTTGCCTGGAGAATCCCCACAGACGGAGGAGCCTAGCGGGCTACGTAGCCAGCATAGGGTCACAAAGAGTTGGACACAGCTGAAGCAGCTTAGCATGCACACAAATGACTTAAATATCTTGCAGAGTTTCTTATCCTCTTTTGTGCCATTGATGCACTCTCAGAATTTTAAATGAAATGAGTAGGATTACAAAGGAAACCAATTGTATTGAAATATACTTCTGTTTATAGCCCAGGTTAGGAAGCTTTGAACCTGTCATTATATAGGTGAAAAACTGAAGCCCCAAGAAGTTGTGATTTGCTTGTGATTTGAGCACTATGAAGCTAGAAGTTGTGATTTGAGCACTATGGTCTGATGCAGTCTTCTCTGTTACCATGGACCGTAGTGTCATCTTTTAACTATTTTATGTATTTTTTTTTTACCCTTGCCTTTCTTAGATAACAACAACAACAAAATACTTCCTCAGATTAGAATGTCATGTGTTAATTTCAGTCTTTGCTGCTTCTTTATAAACGTCAATAAAAATTAAGCTGGGAGATTTTTTTTAACCTCTAATCAGTTTTACCTCTCTCTTTCTCATCCATGCCTTGGATCCAAAGTCTTGTCAGAATTTTTAGATTGAAAATAAAATCTTTTGGCTTCGGTCTGTCCCCTCTGGTGGTGCCAAAGTGATTTTATTGATATGCAAATATCTGCAGTCCTCTCTGGGGTTAAAATTCTTTATTTCCCTAAAGCCGGAAAAATACAGACCTGACCAGCATGACACCTAGCGTTCTTTGTATATGACCCTGCCTTCCTGTCCAGCTGCCCATCTCGCTGCTTTCCACATTATACACTCTGCTTCAGCCAAACTGACCTGTTTGTAGAACTCAGATTCATATTATTCCCTCTCACTTCCATACCTTTGCATATATTGTATCCACTGCCTCAATACCTACCCTTCTTCATCAGCTCAGTCTTTTCAGGTCTCAACTAAAGTAACTCTATGTCTAGGGAAGCCTTCCTTTCACTTTCCTCCCGAGCATATTTAATCAGCTCACTGTACACTCTGATCTGCAAGTGTCCTGTGGTTACCATGCCACAGGACGCTGACTTACATAGCTCTCTCATGAGTTTGTGAGCTCATTGAGAGGAGGGATGTTTATTCTTTTCTGATGCCTACTACAATGCCTCTGAGCCTGGTAGATGTTCAATAAAGGCTGACTAAAGGAAAAGGAGATGTTTCCTATTCTAATAAATCAGCAAAGAGAATTTTCCCTCCAAATCTTTCCCTTCCTCTGTATCTTTTGCAGAGTCTAAGTGAAAGGCACTAATATCTTTCGTGGTTTACATATCATCCACCTTTGATCTACCTGAGCTAGTTCTAATAAAATAACATCAGTTGTATCATCTGTGTTCATTCACATACTAGCTTGACATGTATTTGTTTTTAATTTAAAGGATTAGAGTTTTAAATAACCCTTTAACTAATTTAAAATTTATATTTATTTATATGATGTGTAAGAATTAATCTTTTGATTGGACCTTTGTATTATAAACCATATGTGTCAGATTTCTTTTCAAATGTTGTCTTTGAGTATTTATAGTCCAGTCAAGTATTAAATTATAACTGAATATAAAGGGGCTTTTATTTTTAAAAAGTGTTTTATAACTTCTCTGAAGAACTGATGGGGTTTTACACCTCCAACCCAATTGCTTTGCGTTCCTGCTGTCCCTGTTGAATTTCCAGGGTTCACTGTGAATTAATGTTAGGATGCTCCCTGGTGTAATGTTAGGGGCTTCCCTGGTGGCTCAGATGGTAGACTCTGCCTGCAATGCAGGAGACCCTGGTTCAATCCCTGGGTCAGAAAGATCCCCTAGAGAAGGGAATGGCAACCCACTACAGTATTCTTGCCTTGAGAATTCCATGGACAGAGGAGCCTGGCAAGCTGCAGTTCATGGGGTCGCAAAGAGTCAGACATGACTGACCGACCAACACTGTCACTATCACTAATGTTAGGATGAGGGAGTGAAGAATTATCTGTTGACTGTGGCAACCAGTTGTGCCTTCCTAGCTATCGTGAATTTCATATAAGTCAGGAGATCTGTTTCCTTCCTCTTTTATGCCTTAGTTTTCATTATATGTGATGACTATCCTGTTTTATAGAATTTGTGGTCATTGCTGATCTGTGATTATATGAGATGGTTTAGGGAAAAGTGGTTTGTCAAAGTTTAGTTCATAGACCAGCAGCTTGTGAGCTTGTTAAAGGTGAAAGTTCATGGACCCCATTCCAACCTACTGAACCATGATCTGTGAAAGTAGAGCCCAGGAAATTGATAACAAGCTGTTCAGGTGTTTCTTAGGAGCATTAAATTTTGAGACCCACTGGTTTAGAACAGGGAATGCAAACTTTTTCTGTAAAGGGCTAAATAGTACTTTTGGCTTTGCAAAACATTTGGTCTCTGGCACAGCTATTCAACTCTTCAGTTGTAGCAAATAACAAATGAGTGTGGATGTGTTTCAATACAGTGCATCATTTTTGGCCCACAGGTTATAATTTGCTGAACCCTGGTTTAAAGTACTTGAAAATCTTCTTAAGGGTTACATACATACAGCATGTAATAAATAATCATTTTTGTGCATTCTTATTAATGTGTTACCATATGTGTTATATGTTATTAACTTTCCAGATAAATTTTTTAAAGTCAAATTTATCACAAACCAAAGGATCTGACCAAGACATCCTGGTCCTTTAGTTTTGTTTCAGAGATTACCTGAAATGAAGGACTTTGATTTTTTTTTCCTTATTTTATTATCTGAGGCTGAATTAATTTGTATTACAAAGAGTTAATTTACAATTCTGAGTAGTTACTTGGCTTTATAATGAAAAGGATGTTGTACAGTGTAACTCTCCAAGTGTGAAAACAAATGGTTGCTGGTTTTCCATTGTGTTGCTTTTTGTTTCATATCTAGAGCATTGTTTCTCAAATTGTGAGGTTGATGTCCCCTGAGAGACTGATTTCATCCAAAAAGAGCTGAGACTGATCTAGGGAAAATGGAAACAGGAATATTGTATTTTTCTTTTTGAATTGCCTACATTAACGCCTAGGCAAAAGCTAAGTCAAGTATTGTGTTTGGAACAGCATGTGGTTGTTCCACTTTTGAACGGCCTAGAGGGAAATGAGCCAAAAAAAACCCTTTCCTTTCACCTGTTAATTGCACTATTAAAATGTCTCTATTCAATTAAAAATAAGGGGATGGAGAAAAACTGTATAAACAACCTTTTAAGAAAAAGTCAGCTTCTATTGGGCATTGGTTTTTAAACACATTCACCTGCTTTTTGATGAGTCTAGTGGACTCCACTTCTATCCCATGCAAAAGGAAATGTTTAATATGACTAACCTCTGTATTTTGTTAAGGAAGACTTTCTGAAAATAAGTGTAACTATTCTGAAAGTCATGTATTGAGTCATTTAAAGTGAAATAGATACGGAAAAGTATTCCAGATCAGTTGTGTGTATAATGGCCACTGTTGCATTTTAAATGAAAATATAAACTTACCTTCCTTCCTGACATTGTTCTGCATTAAAAGAGAGAGCACCATGACCACTTCTGAGTCTACAGAATCAAGGTTAGACCTGTATGGAAACACGGGACAATATTTCTCCTAGGAGTCTCTTTGATAGGCGCAAGGATCCTAGGGCCATTCCTTGACATTGTACAGTCTAGGATATTAGTTTTGATTTCAGGAGAGCCTGCCACAAAGAGATGTGGTTCTTTTACACCATGGGAAGACTGTTGTGTTGTGATTATCACCTTTCCTTGAGAATGCAGCATGTAGATATTAAATTTTTATTACTCTAGTTTGTATATGTGTTATGTATCCATTCATTGATGTTTGTTCAAGGTGTACCTGAATGTGAATTATAGTCTTTCAAGTTATAAATTTTCTTCCAGTAAAGTCTCTGCCCCTTTCTCTGTCTCTCTCCTCCTTGTGGGACCCTTATAATGCAAATGTTAGTATGCTTGATGCTGTCCCAGAGGTCTCTTAAACTGGCCTCATTTTTAAAAATTCTCTTTCCTTTTTTCAGTTCAGCTTGGGAGATTTTTACTACTCTGTATTCCAATTCACTGATCTGGTCCTCTGTATTATCTGATCTACTGTTTATTCCTTGCAGTGTATTTTTTCTTTCAGTTATTGTATTCTTCAGTTCTATTTAATTCTTCTTTATAATTTTAAGCTCTGTTAAATTTCTCACTGTATTTATCCATTCTTCTGAATTCATTTGCGCATCTTGTGGTCATTATCTTGAACTCTTTATCTGGTAGGTCGAGAATTTCCTCTGTACTTAGTTCTTATGAGGTTTTGTCTTGTTTCTTCATTTGGATCATATTCCTCTGTCTCTTCATTTTGCCAAATTCCTTGTGCTTATTTCTATGTATTAAGTAGGTCAGTTATGTTTCCCAGTCTTGGAGAACTGGTCTTATGTAAGAGACATCCCATGGGGCCTGGCAGAACACTCCTCACTGGTCACCAGGGCCAAATGCTCTAAAGGTGTCCCCTGTGTGGGCCCTCCTGATGTGACAGGGCTGACTACTGTGGGTACCCTGGCCCTACTGGCTGCCACATCCCTCACTTGTTTGGTGGCCACCAGTGGTAGTGGACCCCCCACCACTAATAGGCTAGATGGAAGACTCAAAAATGGCACTTGCCAGCACCATTGTCCTCCTGGTAGAATGAGCTTCCCCAGATGGGTGCCGCCAGTGTCTGTTTCCCCAGGAGGAGTCCCTTGCCTTCTGCCTCTCTGGGAGGCTCTCTAAGATCAGCAAGGTGGTCTTACCTGGTCACATTACTGCCCCTGCACTGGCACTTGGAGTGTGTGAAGTTTTGTCTGTGCCCTTTGAGTGTGGAATGTCTCTTTCTTTCTTTTTTTTTTTTTGGAATGTTTCTTTCTTGCATCTCTCCAGCTCTCCTGTGTGCAGGGCTGCTGGCCTTTAAGGCTAGGCATACTGGGTCTCATCTTCCCAGTGTGAGACCCCCAGCTTAGGGAGCTGATGTAGGGCTAGGACCCTCACTCCTCGGGGAAGACCTCTGCAGTTGTGATTATGCTTCCGTTTGTGGATTGCCTACCCTGGGGAGTCAATCTTGACTGTACTGTATCACTACCTCCCCTACCTGTCTCATTGTGGTTCCTTCTTTATGTCTTTAGTTGTGGAAGATCTTTTCTGCTAGTCTTCAGGTCATGTTCATCAGTAGACACTGTGTACATAGCTGTAATTTTGGTGTGCCTGTGGGAGGAGGTGAGCTCACAGTCTTCCTGCTCCACCATCTTGGCCATACTCTCTAAGTTATAAGTTTATTTCTTTTTAATATTTCTTTTTATTTATTTGTTTGGCTGTGTCAGATCTTAGTTGTGGCATGTGGGATCTAGTTCCCTGACCAGGGATCACACTTGGACCTCCTGCATTGGGACCACCAAGTGTTAGCTACTGGACCACCAACGAAGTTCCTCTAAGTAGGGGGGACTTAAGTAACAAGTTTTACTTAATTTATTACTTAATTTTGCTTAAATTTGTTACTTAAATCCCTTTAAGTAACAAATTTTAAATTTAAAAATTGACCCTTCAGTGGATAGATTCTTTTGCAGTGCCAAGAACTTAATGTATATTTGTCTAATTTCCAAAGGAAAGCTCATTTGGAGAAATAGTTTAAAATTTATAGTGCTCACTGCTTTGTTGCCGTGGTTATGCTGTGCTCAGTCGTGTCCAACTCTTTACAACCCCATGGACTGTAGCCCGCCAGGCTCCTCTGTCCATGGGATTCTCCAGGCAAGAATACTGGAGGAGGTTGCCATTTCCTACTCCAGGGGATTTTCCCTACCCAGGGATCAAAACCATGTCTCCTGTGGATTCTTTACCACTGAGCTAAGAAGTACTTTAAAAGTAATCTGTTTTCTGTTGTGGAAATAATGCAAATTTCTGCTTATTATTCTTTTTCTTATATCCCAGGCCCTGCTTTGCATTTTTTTAAAAAGAAGTTGACTTGCCTGAGGTTGGTCACATTCATGATAATAAGTGGCAAAGTTTGTACCACTTGATTATATCCTAGTCAATTAACATTCTCAAAGAATTTACTCAAGACTCTTGTAACCACTTGGAAAGGATTTATTCTGTGAAGTATAAACAGTTGAGGACCCCTTTGGCTCTTTAGTGAATCTGTTTCCTAGCTACAGTGAACCACTTTTGTTTCAATCGTTTTTTAAACTTCTTCACTTTCTCTGTTTTCATTACTATCACTGGAAATTGGATTTCTTTTTGGTGACATATTAGGGTAGGAAATAAAGCTCTTACCACTTCTTGAGTTACTGTGTACGTTACCAGAAGTAGAAAGCACAAATGCTGAGCTCAGAATCAGATGCTTGACGGTCACGTGGCCTTCCTTGGTCACTAGTAACGTGGCTTCTTCCACGTACCAGGGGCTTCAGAAAAGTGACAAATGTTTATATAATCTGCGGTTTTAGTACAAAGGGAGGCAAGGTATAGATAAGACAGTACCAAAGACCACTCTGCAGAGTCTTAGCTCTGTATATTTTATATATTTTTTAAAATAAAAATATTTTTTCTCTTTAGATTCCTCTCTGTTAGCCTTCTGCAGCTTCCCTGGTGGCTCAGAGGTTAAAGTGTCTGCCTACAATGCAGGAGACCCGGGTTCGATCCTTGGGTCCGGAAGATCCCCTGGAGAAGGAAATGGCAACCCATTCCAGTATTCTTGCCTGGAGAATCCCATGGAGGGAGGAGCCTGGTGGGCTACAGTCCACGGGGTTGCAGAGTTGGACACAACTGAGCTACTTCACTTTTCACTTTATTAGCCTCCTAACCCAGAGTTTCTCTTCAGGATCTTACAGCAACAGCAAGCCAAGGCCCGTGCTGTGGTTCTTTCCATTATCCTGTCATTATAGCATGGGGAGCTAGCCAGTGTGTTTTAAGGAAAAGGTGTAACATGGCAGTAGTAGGCATTCTGAGGATATGAGCAGTAGCTTTCCCTTGTCTCTTAAGTTCTACTCCGGCCACTTGAAGAGGGAATGCTTTTGGCTACACCTGATGTCATAAGTAGGTGACCAGATAGCACCCAGTTCATGAGAGGTCTTGGGCTGATTATCTCTCCAGGTGTTCCATTGATGTGTCCAGTGTCTGCCAGGAACCATTAGTAGAATCGAGGTGAAAGGCCCCTTTTATTTCTTTAGGGTTAATGCAGAGGATGAGATGGCTGGATGGCATCACCGACTCGATGGACATGAGTTTGGGTAGACTCTGGAAGTTGGTGATGGACAGGGAGGCCTGGCGTGCTGTGATTCATCGGGTCGCAAAGAGTCGGACATGACTGAGCAACTGAACTGAACTGAATATCCTCATTGGAATGTATCTATGGCCTCACCAGCTTTCTGTCCTAAATAAGATGGGCTAGTGTGATGCCCTATGAAACAGTAATATGCTTAGAGTCTCTAGTCTCTGGTCAAATGAAATTAAGGCACAGAGCTGAAGAGTTGATGTTACTCTAAGGCGGTGTTCCTCACCCTCTAGTGTGCATCAGAATCATCTGTAGGGCTTATTAAAACACAAATCACTGACCCCACCTCCCAAATCAGTAGGTCTGATGTGGGATGGAGAACTTGCCTTTCTAACAGGTTTCAGGGGCTGCTGCTGCTTCAGGGAGCACTCTTTGAGAATGCTCTGAGGCAAGTTGGTGAAGACTTGTTGCTCTCCTTGCTAGGTGAAAGGAAATTCCTTTTGGAGGAAAAAGCATTGGCCAGATTCAAGCTGCATATGTGTTGCCAAGGGTGTACTGATTTGTTGCATTAAAGAGACCACATCTGGAAAACTACCTTAGACATTTGATTAAGGTTGCTCAAGACAATATATTAATAACATCCAGTTAAAATGGACAAATGCCAAGAATTGCTACCCATGAATATGGGTGTTACTTATCTCTGAAAGCCCCATCTGCAGTATTGCTTTTGATTTCCTACCATGCAAGAGGGAGATCTCTAATATTTTTCATTTGGCTACTTCAACCATAAAAATGTTTATCCAGGAAGCCAGTACGGTTCTTGGGCAGACTATGAATCTTGGGCAGCTTCTAGGGCAGGAAAAGCCAGTGAACATAACTTCCAAGGACAGGAGAGGGGATGAGAGACCTCCAGTTGCCAGGGTCCAGCTCATGGGTCATGTCCTCCCCATTAACTCCTCCAACACGATCCCACCAAGCCCTTGTCAAAAACCCACTGATCATCTGACCCCTAAAAGACCAGTCTCTGAAGCTACCACATTGAATCTAGAATCAATACATTCATGTCAGTATATCTTAGCCCCATCTAAAATTTCATCCTTTCCTCCATAATCTAGTACCCTCAAACCAATGTAAATGTATAGTGTCCTATAAATAATATATAATCCTTTTTCCAGATTTAAGTTTGACTTGACCTTTCCAGAGCACTGGTGGGTAGAACTCTACCTACAGATGAAGACATTGAAGAATGGTGGGAATGGGATATGAGGCTATTTATTGTCTTGTTACAAAGTATATCTTTTGGAGGAATGCCCCAGCAGACAAGGGATGAGGGTCTGCCTTGAGGGCTGTGGGTTCAGAATCCTGCGTGGGTACTCTGAACCTTGTCATGTACCCCCATGTCACATCTTGAGGTCCCACTCATCACAGTATCCCTCATCATGATAGATCTCTTATACGACAGGGAAGCAAATTTAACTGATGTAATCTGATAACCTGCAGGATCAGTCCGTACCTTTGGTTTTCAACTTCAGCCTTGAGATAGTAAAGCAGTACTGAGGCCAGTAGATGGTCTGTGTGATTGATCCCAGTTAAGGCCTCTGTATAAACCTTTAAGATTCTGGCGGGCAGGTGCGGAGGTCTCATCATCTTGTAGCTACCCAGGACAGGCCTCGTGTGTATGTTTTCTTGCTTACTAAAGGTGGCACCTACCAGTCTGGAGTGGCCTTTAATCCATGTGTTGCACTCCACACCTTGAACCGAGAATTCACAGGTGCCAGTTTGTCACTTTCTTCCTAAGCCAAACAGTGCCCTTAGAAGCACTCACTTCAGCCCACGGACCTTGAATACATGATGCTCTTTATAGCTTTCTCGGTTTCTCTGGTAGCAGCCACTCAGCCTTGTCTCCACTGGGCACATCACTCTAAGAAGTTCTTTGAATCCAAGTGATTATAAGATAACGTGATTAATTGCTTTTCTGCTATATGTCATGGGCTTCCAGATTTCCATCTTTAAACACTGACAGAATGTTCACTTGCTTTTGGCCCCAGTTAGGCCAGAAAACTAGTTCCAGAATTCTTCTCATTTCACTAAGTTCATTTACAACTCATTCTTTATATCATTGCCATGCTGGCTGGTCTTAGTTGCAAACAATAGAACCCCACTTTGACGAACTGAAGCAGAAAATGGATGGATGTTGGGTGGCTTGTTGGATCATTGGAGAGGCTGGAGAACCAGAGAGAAGCAAAGAGGAACAACACACAGTTAAGATCATGCCATAACATCACCCTGTCACCAGCGCCAGCAGGCACTTCCTGAGCTGTTGTCCCTGGACACTTACTTTGGCCCCATGGGTATTATTGATCCCACTGCAAATGCATCAAGTAATCTGACTGTTCTTTTGTACAGGAATCTCAATGCCTGGAAGAATGGCCTAGCTTAGATTTCGTGTCTGTATTTTTGTTGTCAGGTTGCATCCATCCTTAAGTTTGTGCAGCATCCGAACCTACTTTGGGATTCCCCAGAATTGTACTGCTGGCCAGATGGAAATGAAAACGTTCACTCTAGAGCTCAGTACAGACAGAGTTAGTTAATGAACTAGGAGAAATGTTCATCGTAGTACCAACGGTTGCTTTGAAATGTATGTCCACCTCTGCTATTCACGTCTTTGTCAGCTTCTTCACAAACTTTTTGAGACACAAAGTGTCCTTAGAGGCTATCCAGGAGTTCGTCACATTCATTTTCCTGATGAATGCTCTGAGACTAAAAGACAGAAAGTCACCTTCCAAAGGTGACACCAGTAGTTAATGGCAGAGCTGGGACCAGAACTACAGAACTGGCATTTCCAGCGAAGAATTAGATAAAATCCTGCCATGCTAAATGCTAGTTAAATAACATGATGATATTCTGAGTACAAGATTAAGGACACAGGAAATGTCACAGTGGGTCATGTTAGCAGTCTTTACATCTCAGTCAAGGTTTGGTTTCTGAGAATGAAACCCAGGACATTTTATGGAGGAACGTAGATGATTTATTTAAAAGATGAGGGAAATATGCTCCTCCTGTTTTTTCAACCATTTGGGACGAGTTCAATAACAGGCTGACTACCCATTATTTAAAGTGCTATTATGTGTTATAAAATTACCTGTTCCAGAATTACCAGCTTCAGGAGGTGCATGTATCATCCAGCATATGATAAACATAGTTTAAGGTTTTATTGTCTTTGAGTAATATGTCCTGTGAACATTGGTTTTGTTTTATGTTAGACGACTCAGTCCTCTTTTGATATCCTTCTTCGCCTCCACTCACATTGGCATTCCTGCCTGCATCGTGCTTTGGGGAAGAGTAGTTTTCAGGGAGAGCTGGGTGGCAGCTTAGCATCAGGGTTACAGAGGACAAATCTGGAGTGTAGACCCAGGTTCCTATCCTGGTTGCCGCTTACTACTTATTGACTCTATAAAAGGTGCTCTTAGAGTCTCTGTTTCCCCATCTACGAGGTGGAGATAAGAATGTCCCTCTCAAAAAAAAAAAAAAAAAGAATGTCCCTCTCACAGACTTGCTGTGAAAAGACCTGGTATATGAAAAAGCACAGTGCCTAGTTTATGGTAGGTGCTGAATAAATCAAAGCTCTCATTTATTATCAGTAATGTTAGCTCAGGGATAAGGCCCTTAAAGTCTAATTCAGACTGGTTGTGGGGATTGCAAAAACAATTTCAGTAAGAATTGGATTCCATGTTCTCACTTGTAGTCTGAGGGTTTGGATTAGGTCAGTGCTTTGCAGACGTGATCTCTGAAGGTGCGCTGAGGTTACTGGAGGGAAAGGGGAACAGTGAGAGATGTCTCAGAGGGAGGGCTTCCTGTTCAGCCAATGCAGCTGTGCTTTTATTTACTGAATGTATTACGCCTCTTTGTACCTCTTACTTAAAGAAACTATTCCTTGGCAGAATGCACACATACATACACACGTTTTAAAAACAAAGTCCCTCCCAAGTCTAAAATTCTGAACGGCTATTAGCTTGTAGCGGAGCGTGAACATTAGTAGTCCACACTGGATCAGATCTGAAGACATGCTTTGTTTGTCCTGTACATTATTTTACATGTTCACATTAAATTTTTCTTTTTATTTGGAGACTTCTCATACAAATCCAGATTCTGTTTTCTTATGAAAGCTTGAAATTCCTGAGAGTTCTGTGTTCCCACTCCTTGATAACAGTCCACTAGAAGTGAGTAGCAGCTGCTACCCAACTACTCCTACGCTTTTGAATTTATCTGCCTGGCCACTTGAGTTATCAACATCTGGTTTATCCTTGTGGATTGCATGAACAACAACATTATTGGATTAACCAATGTTGACACTCTCGAAGGATTAGACAGAGGATGTGACTTGCCTTTTTTGCCCCATAAGAAAATTGTTTTAATATAGCAAAAGGTACATGTGTTAGTTTCATTTTGTCCACCCAGGACAATAATAGTCCTAAAGTGCTGACCCTCAATTTATTTATAGCTGTTGGGCTTGAAGACTTAAACACAGTGTGTTTTAATTCTTTCCATCATAAGATTCAATTTCCAGAGATTCAGAATTTGTAGGAACTAGACTTTCTTGGGACAGCAAACAAAGAGGTAAATGCTACCAGTTGCTCATGCCTCCCCTGTTCCACCGCAGTCCCAGAGGAGGATACCCGCACAGAAGCTGGGTGTTCTCCCCCTCGGGACAGAGAAAATGGAAAAAGTACACTACTGTTTGCTCTCCAGCAAGCTCCTGTTAGGTGGTTTAGGCTTCAGCATCATTCAAATAAGTATCAAATTCAGCCTCATTCAAATAAGGGAGATGCAATGTATCTCCTTTATCTCCCTCATAGTTCAGTTGGTAAAGAATCCGCCTGCAGTGCAGAAGACACCGGTTCAATTTCTGGGTCGGGAAGATCCCCTGGAGAAGGGATAGGCTACCCGCTCTAGTATTCTTGGGCTTCCCTTTTGGCTCAGCTGGTAAAGAATCTGCCTGCAATGCAGGAGACCTGGGTTCGATCCCTGGGTTGGGAAGATCCCCTGGAGAAGGGAAAGGCTACCCACTCCAGTATTCTGGCCTGGAGAATTCCATGAACTATACAGTCCATGGGGTCGCAAAGGGTCAGACACGACTGAGCGACCTTCACTTCCAGTGTATCATCGTGGCAGTCCTCTCTTGGCTCAGTCACTTGCCCCATCAGGGCAAGATGAACTCTATACTGGTCCAGAGTCCTCTGCAGCTCTTGTCCTCTAATAGTTGGGCTTGCCTTTAACCAGACTTGTTAATTGCAGTGTTGTAATCACATCTCATATTTACTTCCTAATTTTTTGTCTGCCTGGTCTTTCGTTTACCAAGAACTATGGGTTGAAATTTCTCATTGTGATCATGGAATTATCCACTTCTCCTCGTAGATTTGTTGTTTTGAATTTTATATATTTTGTGCCATTTTATTAGGTTAATGCCTTGCTCAGCAGTGTATTTTAAAGTTTATCTGTTGCAGTTTGTCTGGAATCTGAATGTTTTGTGGCCAGAGATGTTTAATTGGTCACAGTGCGGAAAGTAGAAGTCTTCATTCCCCTTTTTATTTTTCAGAGATGTCTCAGAGTTCATAGTTCGATGTTCATAGTTCACTGATGAGACCCTTTCCCTATTTTTTTGTGTAGCTATAGATTTTCTATAGATTTCTTTTTTATCTTTAAACATTTTCTCACATTTCAGTGGCATTTGGAAAGAAAGAATATATAAGATCAGTGCATTCCCCCTTGATTCAGATTTTTCATCTTATTCTACATGTTCTCTTTTGATAATTTCATTCAATCATTTTAGTTACCATTTTTATAATGATGACTTACAAATCTGTAGCCTTAACCTAATCTCTTACCTGCAGAGCTCTGTTTATTTAACTTCCTGTTAGTAGATACAGACACTCACATGTCCCATGGGCAGTTCTTACTGTCCATCAACAGGAGAATGGACAAGCAAATTTTGATATAGCCATGCAATAGAGTGTGTGTGTTAGTCTCTCAGTCATGTCTAATTCTTTGCAATCCTTTGAACTATAGCCTGCCAGGCTCCTCTGTCCATGGAACTTTCCAGACGAGAATAGTGGGATGAGTTGCCATTCCCTTTTCCAGGAGAACTTTCAGACCCAGGGATCAAACTCAGTTCTCCTGCATTGCGGGCAGATTCCTTACCATCAGGGAGCCACCAGGGAAGCCCAGTACGGTAGATTGTAGTTGTCAAGAATGAAGCGTTGATACACAGGACACCAGGGATAAATCTCAAAATGATGCTAAGTGAGAAACCAGACAAAAAAGGATATATACTGTATGATTCCCTTTATGTAAAATTCTAGAAAAATACCACTCTATAGTGATAAAAAACAGATCAGTGATTGCCAGCGAAGGTTATGGGTGGGAGAAGGGGTATTGAGGAGAGAGGGGGTAGGAGGGAGGGATTACCAATAGGCAAGAGGAAACTTCTGGTAGTGATGGATAGATTGGTACCTTGATTATGGCAATGATTTCAAAACCTATCAAAGAATGCACTTTATACATGTTCAGTTTATCATACATCAATTATACCTGAATAAAGCTGGGAAAAAAACCCTCAGAATTAAGGACTTTTAACAGGAAAACAACAATCCTTGCCCACTGTTCTCTATCTCCACCCAGTCGTCCTCCCTCGTGGCAGGTACTTTGAGCTCTTTTGGGTATTCGCCTGCTACGTAGGCCATATTCTACCTAATATGCTTAGTTTGTTATTTATTGATTTATCAGTTTACAACTTCAGGCAGTATCTGTTCAGTCTTTCAATCTTTCCTCCATTATGGTAGTTGATAATTTATTTATCTTATTCTTCCACTTTTATTTCTCTCAACCTAATAGAACATGTTACAGTGCTGAATCAAGTAGTATACTTTGATTACATTTACTTCTGTAATACCTACGCCACCCCCCCCCCCCGCTCCGTTAATGCAGCAATCGCATTTTTCCCCATTTGCTTTGTTTCCTGTGTACCTATGGCTAATTTTTTTCAGATGTTCCAGCAGACTTGTTAGACATATAGCAGTAATTATCCCAGATGCTCAGAATATCATATAATCTGTCAGTTCCAGTCCCCCACTTCCAGTCCCTTGGAGATCTTCCCCTTCAGCTGTCTGTCTTCTTATCAGTATGTCCTGGCTGCTTGGTTTAGATTCTCAGTTGTTGTACTGTGGCTTCCTCTTGCCATTCTTAGAGTTGGGTCAACTAATTCCTGAGTCCTGTGTCATTTTCCTTCCTGATTTATTCATATACTCCTTCAGTTGGTTTTAGGAATACTGTATCCTCTAGTTGCTTCCTTAAAAGCTTTATTTGAAAGTTAAAAATTTGCTTCCTCACAGGGCCCAAAAGGTCATTATTTTACTGTCACCTAAATGTTTGGTTGGATGTAGAATTCTAGATTGAAAGTAATACTCCTTCAGAATTTTATAAATTATTTCTGCATTGTCTTCTAGCATCTGATATTATCAAATCTTGAGAATTTAATTCCTTTGCATGTGGGCTATTTTTTTTCCAGCTGGAAATATTTATGATCTTTTTTCATCTTGATGGTTTGAAATTTTTTGACATGCCTTGTCATTGTTCCTTCATTGCTCTGGATAGTTATAATTTATTCAATAAATATTTATAGATAAATCACTCTACATTCACACAAATGGTTCTAGGCATTGTGGGTACAGCAGTTAAAAAAACAGACGAAATCCCTTCCCTTTGTGGAATTTACCTTCTGACAGTGAAGGCAGAAATAAACTAGAGAATATATCAGTTCAGTTCAGTTCAGTTGCTCAGTCATGTCCAACTGCAATGCCATGGACTGTAGTATGCCAGGCGTCCCTGTCCATCACCAACTCTTGGAGCTTGCTCAGACTCCTGTCCATCGAGTCAGTGATGCCATCCAACCATCTCATCCTCTGTCGTCCCCTTCTCCTGCCTTCAATCTTTCCCAGCATCAGGATCTTTTCCAATGAGTCGGCTCTTCGCATCAGGTGCCCAAAGTATTGGAGTTTCAGTTTCAGCATTAGTCCTTCCAAAGAATATTCAGGACTGATTTCCTTTAGGATGGACTGGTTTCATATCCTTGCAGTCCAAGGGACTCTCAAGAGTCTTCTCCAGCACCACAGTTCAAAAGCATCAATTCTTTGGTGCTCAGCCTTCTTTATGGTCCAACTCTCACATCCATACATGACTACTGGAAAAGACATAGCTTTGACTAGACAGACCATTGTCAGCAAAATAATGTCTCTGCTTTTTAATATGCTAAGTTGGTCATAGCTTTTCTTCCAGGGAGCAAGCGTCTTTTAATTTCATGGCTGCAGTCACCATCTGCAGTGATTTCGGAGCCCAAAAATAAACTAGAGAATCTATAAAACTAGTCATATAATGAGATGTCTGATAATGATAAGGACTATAAAGAAATACAAAGCATAATAATGAACCAGAGAAAGACAGTATAATTTTTATGAAGGGCGGGCAGGGTATGCCTCTCTGAGGTAACAGTTGAGCCAAGACACAAGCTGTGTGACTACCTGGAGGAGGAGTGTTCCAGATGAAGGGAAAGCAAATGCAGAATCCCGAAGCAGACGTATGCGTAGAATGCTGAGAGGCAGAGAGCCAGTTTGGGGGCAGTGGAGTAAGAGAGAGTTAGAAAGGGAAACTGGAGACATAGCCGAGAGTAGGGAACTTAAGGCCTTATAGGACTTAATAAGGACTTTGAGATTTTTTTTCCCTTGGAGTCTTCTGGACAAGGATAAATTTGCATTTTAAAGAATCAGAGAAATTGACTGTAAGATTAGCAAGAGTGGTAAGTAGTAAGACCTGTTGTTTGGTTGCTCAACTCTTTTGCAACCCCATGGATTAGCATGCCAGGCTCCTCTGTCCCTCAAACTTCCCAGGCAAGAATACTGGAGTGGGTAGCCATTCCCTTCCTTATCCAGGGATCTTCATGATGCAGTGATTGAACCCTCCTCTCCGAGACTCCTTCTTTGGAAGTTGGTTCTTTACCACTGAGCCACCGGGGAAGCCCAGTGAGACCTTTTAGGGTTATTTCAGTAGTCTAGGTGAAATGTATACTGGCTTAGATGTAGTAACTTAATAACAGTGAGTCCATATAGTCAAAACTATGGTTTTTCCAGTAGTAATGTGAGAGTTGGACCATAAAAAAGGCTGAGCACCAAAGAATTGATGCCTTCGAACTGTGATGCTGGAGAAGACTCTTGAGAGTTCCTTGGACTGCATGGAGATGAAACCAGTCAATCCTAAAGGAAATCAGTCCTGAATATTCTTTGGAAGGACTAATGCTGAAACTGAAACTCCAATACTTTGGGTTCCTGATGCGAAGAGCCGACTCATTGGAAAAGATCCCCATGCTGGGAAAGCTTGAAGGCAGGAGGAGAAGGGGACAGAAGAGGATGAGATGGTTGGATGGCATCACTGATTCAATGGACATGAGCTTGAGCAAGCTCTGGGAGATGGTGAAGGACAGGGAGGCCTGGCGTGCTGCAGTCCATGGGAGTTGCAAATAGTCGGACACGACTGAGCGATTGAACAACAACAGCAACAAGTGGTCACATTTGAGATATATTTTGGAGGGAGAGCCAATGGATTTGCTGATGGATTGGCTATGGAGTGAGGAAAGGAGAGGAGTAGAGGATGGATCTTTAGATTTTTGGCCTGAGTAACTTGGCGAATGGTGGCACCAGCTCACCGAGATGGGGAGACTAATGCAGTGTTTGGCGGTTTGAGTTGTGTTTTTGACGTGTTAGGTTTGAGATGCATGTTGACAGCCAACTGGAGTTGTCCAGAAGGCAGATGGTCATTCAAGTCTAGGATTCACAGGTGAGATAGAGGCCAGAAATTGTGAATCCTTCATGGAGAGTTGGTGTTTAATACCGTGATTCTGGATTTGTTTCTCCTGAGGAGTTGGGTTTACAGAGAGTAGACAGAGGTCTGAGGAGTGAGCCTGGAGTGCTTCAATATTTCCAGTTGGGAAATGGAAGAAATCAGAAGAGAAATGGAAGAAATCAGAAGAGTGAGATCCATAGGAATTCAGGAAAATTCGTATTCTAGAAGTCAGTTGAAAAAAGTATCTCAGGAGGAGGGCAGAATCTACTGTGTCAAATGTTGAGTTGAGTAGAATGAGGACTCAGAATTGACCATTGGATTTGACAATTTGAAGCTTACTGGTAACTCTGACAAGCAGTTTCACTGAAGTATGCAGACAAAACCAGATTGGAGAGTGGGCTCGAAAGGAAATGGAAGAGAAGAATTGAAGAAAGTGGGTAAAGCTAACTATTTTCAGGGTGGGGTGTTTTATAAAGAGGAAGAAAAAAATGAAATGATACCTGAGTTGGGGTGGGAATGTGGAGTCAAGGAAAGATTTTTTTTTTTTTATGGTTAGAGATAATAGAGTAAGTTTGTATGATGGAATCACTGTAACAGAGGGGGGAAATTATTGCAAGAATAGGAGACCATTACCAGAGGAAAGTCCTTGATTAGGAAAGTGGGGAGGGATGCAGTGTACAAATGCAAGACTTGGTTATGAGTTCAAGCCATTCAACCATTGAAATAGTAGAAGAAAGAATATGGATAAAGTAGGTTAGGTTTGGTACCTTTTGTGAGAGGTTAAGGAAATTATCTTCTGGTTATTTCTGACTTTTCAGTGAACTAGGAACAAAGTCATCACCTCAGGAGAGAATGTAAAAGAGTTAGTTGACTGACATTTTAGCCCAGACATGTTTTAGTAGCAGGATTGCAATGTGCTGCCAACCTTTCCAATGTGGAAACTGGCATCCTTCTGTTCTGAAAAATATTCTTAATTTCTTTATTTGATTGTCTTCCCCACTCCCATCTTCCTTGTTTATTTCTGTAAGTCCTTTAGTCAGGAGTTGGACGCTTAGACTGGTACTCCTATGGGATGTCTCTTCTTTCAGCTTTATCTTCTAGTGCTTCTATAGAGTTTTTAATTTCAGCTATCTTATTTTTAAATTTTCCTTACTATCTGATTCTTTAATGGAAGCAATAGCCTCTCATTTAACTGACTAAGGTTTTTGTTTGTTTTGTGATTTGTTTCCTTCTATTCCCTGGATAATCTCTGTTTCCTCCACATTTCATTTTATCTGCTTGCTTATTTTGAGTTTCTGTCTCTTGTGATGTTTTCTTCAGATGCCTGATGATGCTTGGCTGCCCATGTATGTTTGTGTGGGGCCCTGAAAAGCTCGGTGTGAGTGAACGGGCCTTGTTACTGGCGGGCTTCATAGGAAGGTGAGCGCGAGGGCAACTAGCTTTTTCATTGTCAGTGTGTAGAGGTCTTTTCTCCAAGGCTGTTGAATTTTTTCAAAGTTTGGGGATGGTAGGTATATATGCCTTTGGGAAACAGAGCGGGAGAAGGGGAGGGCTTCCTGTCTCCATAGGTAGACCGTTCCTCAGTCCCTCTCTTCACTGTGGATTGTACTTCTGCCCTGCTCTGTGCCTGATACCCAAGTGCAGAACGTCTAGTTCCATCTCTTCTGGAAACAACCTTGGTAGGATGCAGTGGTCATCTGGCTGCCTGGGTAGGGGCGTGGGGTGACATAGTGAGGAACTAACGTGTGAACGTTCCTCCAGTTGTAGCCTTTTATGCTACTCTGTGCTTCAAAGAACTGAGACTCTCAGATTCTTTAGGGCAAATGAATCAGCTCATTCTCACATGAATCCCTCCACTCCATCTTGGTCCCATTAAGTCACTTACCACTCCTCTAGTAGCTTCCTGTCGCTCAAAGTTTGGGGCTTGCTTTTTTGTTGTTTTGTTTCATTTTTGTCCTTCGGAGAACTCTGATATGCTGACGTAGTTTCTCTTGTTCGCTTACTAATGGATTTGTCCTGTTAATAAGGAGGTAAGGAGGGGAGAAAGGAGATAAACATATGTGCTCAGCCTACCAGGTTTTTCCAGAACCTGTCCACACTCCCTAAAGGGTAATAATCATAATAACTAACATTTATTGAGAACTTAACTTTATGCCAGACTCTGTTCTAAGCACCTTACATTTATTAACTTTGTATTCATAACAATCTTGTGTGTGTGTGTTAGTCAGTCAGTCGTATCTGCCTCTTTGCCATCCCACAGACTATAGCCCACCAGGTTCCTCTGTCTGTGGAATTCTCCAGGCAAGAATACTGGAGTGGGTTGCCATTCCCTTCTCCAGGGGATCTTCCCGACCCAGGAATTGATCCCAGGTCTCCTGCAGTGCAGGCAGATGCTTACCATCTGAGCCACTAGGTTGAATATTTATTGAGTACGTAACTATATGCTCGACAGTGTTCTCAGCACTTTACATTTGTTAACCTTGTATTCATACCAATCTTGTGAGACAAGTACTATTATTATTGCCATTTTACAGATGAAGAAACTAAGGCACAGTGAGTTTAAGTAACCTGCCAGAGCTATAAAACTGGTAAACGTGGAGCCAGCATTCAAACACAGCTGTCAGACTGTAGACGTCTCCTGCTTAACATTCTCCCGTAGTACCCCACTCCTTCTTTTATAATCCAAGCAATAGCATGTCATCTGTGCTCTCTGTGATCAGGTCATCTCTGTCTACTGCATTCTTGACTTCAAGTCTTTGACCTTGTATTCTATTCATACTGAACTTCTTTCCCTGAATCCACCATATTCTTATGATCCTCATGCCTTTTTTCATGCTGTTCCCTCCACCCCAAACATTCCTTTATTCTCCAGAATGCTCACTATAGTGATAGGGTATTTTAAGATATACTTGCATGCATGCCCAGTCATGTCTGACTCTTTGCAACCCCATGGACTATCACCCACCAGGCTCCTCTGTGCATGGAATTTTCCAGTAAAGACTACTGGAGTGGGTTGCCATTTCCTCCTCCAGGGAGCATATACTTATAAATTGATTATTTGTATAATTTATTTCATATAGCGATCAACTCATACTTTTGATTTAACCCTAATGTCTGCTTGAAAAATGCATAATTGTATAAATTAATATTCCACTGTGTATGAAGGGTTCTTATGTCTAATCAAACACTTATCTCCTCAGATTTGATTGTATTGAGAGTGAGATTTAAAATTCTTTTGGAGTTTAAGTGAAAAAGTGTATGCTAAAAAATTCTAACCTTCTAACCTGTTTTCTAACCTTCTCTTATTGTTTGTTTTTTAACAGCTTTTTCTTCCTCTGGCAAATCTGGAATGTTCACCAAATGTTGAAACTTTCCTTTGCAAAGCTTTTGTACCAACCTGCACTGAGCAAATTCATGTGGTTCCACCCTGTCGGAAATTTTGTGAGAAAGTGTATTCTGATTGCAAGAAATTAATGGACACTTTTGATATCCGATGGCCTGAGGAACTTGAATGTGATAGGTAAATTATGTTTTTAGCTGAAAGCTACTGATGATATTTTCATACTGGTATTAATTTTCAAGAATGTTAGTGACAAGCTTTCATTATTTGTCAACAACTATTTATTGCACACTTAATATACGTTAGGCACTTGTATATCAGCATTGTACACAGTGGTGAGCAAAACCAGACTTGGTTCTTGTTTTTAGAGAACTTGCAGTGGGGTGGGAGGAATAGAGAGTAATCAAATAAGCATAAAATTAAATGCACAATTACACCTGTGTTAATACAACAAGTGAGGGTGCAAAGTTCTGTGAGAATGAATTAAGATGCCTTTGCTCTAAACTGGGGGGGAAATGGTATTATTATCAATTCATGGACCTTTCTGCATATGTCTTGATTAATTACTTTTGTCTGCTAATCTCTAGACATTGAAAGCTAATAATTTGAAATATTCTGCTGACATAATGAGACTTCATATAATAAATCTGGGAACAGTGGTGACGGTTCTCTTTGTTTCTTTATCCATAGACTAAAGAAACTCTAGAGCCTTTGTGGAGCTCGTACACTTCTGCTAGATGCATAATCACTTTCTAGAACAACTGATAATACATAGTAAAAGTGAAGGTGTTCTTACTGTACATCTTAGAAAATCCCCTTCTATGGAAACTTTTCCCCAAACAATGAATCATATGCAAGAATACTTATTGTAGCATTACTCATAATTTTTTTTAATGAGAAAAAGTCTGGGGGCTTCCCTGGTGGCCCACTAGTTAAGAATTTGCCTTGCAGTGCAGGGAACACTGGTCCGGGAAGATACTACATGCCACAGAGCAGCTAAGTCCGTGCTCCACAATTACTGACCCCACACCCTCAAGCCCATGAGCTGCAACTATTGAAGCCCATGTGCCCAGAGTCTGTGCTCCGCAGCCAGAGAAGCCATGCAGTGAGAAGCCCCCACACCCACAAAGAGTAGCCCTCACTCACTGAAACTAGGGAAAGCCCTCGCAAGCAATGAAGAACCATCACGGCCAAAAAAATAAGATTTCTTTAAATGAGAAAAAGTCTGAAAGTCCGTTGTAAGAATAAGTAAATTGTGATGTACTTACACACTAGGATACTGCCATACAGTTACGAGGGCGGTTGTCCTGCATCTGTCAACATAGATAAATCTAAAAGTTATAAGTAAAAAAAAAAGTATGATATATATAGCACAGTGCCAAAAAAGTTCAAAACCTGTAAAATAATACTGTATAACATTATAGTTGGAAAAAACATAGTAAGGGAGGAGAAATAAAAACTGAACTTGTAGTAATGAATACTTTGGAAGAGAGAGAGAAAAGAGAGTAGGACCAGAAAGGGGTCCCAACTGTATCTGTAATAAAGTAAAACATATACTACCTTTTGAAAAAACTAGTAGAAACATCCATGTTTTTATACGGGCATACATTTTATTATTTTCTATTCTTTCTAAGGCATATTTAAAATGCTTTCTCCTTTAAAACCTCCACTAATTTCTTTTTTTTTTTAATTTTTAAATTTTTTGGCCATGTGGTATGTGGGATCTTAGTTCCCCGCAGGGATCAAACCCATGCCCCCTGTGTTGGAAGCGTGAATCTTAACCACTGGACCCACCAGGGAGGTCCTCCACTAATTTCTAAACCATGTAGCTCCTCCAAAATAATTCTGGGTGTGTAGAAACTCAGTGATAAAGTTCTGCACAAAGCAGAAATATCACTTGTATCATTCTGGACTGCCTTGAACAAGGGAGGCAGTCAACCATACCGCAACAAAACGGTGATGTGTGTTCAGCTGGTCCTCAGCCTTCCTCTTGGTGATCTTCTTGCCCTTCTTTATAAACTTAGAAATCACTTGAACTTTGTCTTCTCCACCCAGGAAATGATCTCATTTCAGTCATTTTAATTGTCATCACCTTACTATGTAGCTGATCTACTTTGCTTATGGGTATTAGAAAATAAAAATTCATTTCCCCAAGACTTATATTTCAAAATATTTCAAACAGATAAGTCAGCATCTTTCTGTCTAGAGACTACCAATCAAGATAAATTCTTTCTTAAACACTTAGCCTTGAAATCAGAATTTATTTAACAGTTATTAATTGATTGTTTTCCAGGAAGGGAGTTTTCATGTTCACTTGCCTGATACTTAATATATATGTTAGTGTATTGGGGCCCCATTAACAACTACAAGTTTTTAGTCAATTTCAAAACTTCCTCCCCAACTGTAAACCTGTATCTGCTTAAGTTTGTATGTCTCCCCATCAGTTATGAATGCATAAGGAGGGACTTCCCTGGCAGCCCAGTGGTTAAGAGTCCATGCTACCAATAAAGGGGGTGTGGGTTCAATCTTAGGGAACTAAGATTCCACATGCCATGTGGCTGGGCCAAAAGATTTTAAAATGATAATAATAATAAAAGAATTCTAGAATGAATACATAAGGAATAGTTTATAGTTGTGAAGTATAACATTAAAATAGTAACTCAAAAATGTTGGCTGCTTTTATTTATTTATTTTTAAATCTTTACAGATTACAGTACTGTGATGAGTCTGTTCCTGCAACTTTTAACCCACACACAGAGCTTCTTGGTCCTCACAAGAAATCAGAACAAATCCGAAGAGACATTGGATTTTGGTGTCCAAGGCATCTTAAGACTTCTGGGGGACAAGGCTATAAGTTTCTGGGAATTGACCAATGTGCACCTCCATGCCCCAACATGTATTTTAAAAGTGATGAGCTAGAGTTTGCAAAAAGTTTTATTGGAATAGTTTCAATATTTTGTCTCTGTGCAACCCTTTTCACATTCCTTACTTTTTTAATTGATGTTAGAAGATTCAGATACCCAGAGCGACCTATTATATATTACTCTGTCTGTTACAGCATTGTATCTCTCATGTACTTTATCGGATTCTTGCTAGGCAATAGCACGGCGTGCAATAAGGCAGATGAGAAACTGGAACTTGGCGACACAGTTGTTCTAGGCTCTCAAAATAAGGCTTGCACCATTTTGTTCATGTTTTTGTATTTTTTCACCATGGCTGGCACTGTGTGGTGGGTGATGCTTACCATTACTTGGTTCTTAGCTGCTGGCAGAAAATGGAGTTGTGAGGCCATTGAACAAAAAGCAGTGTGGTTTCATGCTGTTGCATGGGGAATACCAGGTTTTCTCACCATTATGCTTCTTGCCATGAACAAAGTTGAAGGAGACAACATTAGTGGAGTCTGCTTCGTCGGCCTTTACGACCTGGATGCTTCTCGCTACTTCGTCCTCTTGCCACTGTGCCTTTGCGTGTTTGTCGGGCTGTCTCTTCTCTTAGCTGGCATTATTTCCTTAAATCACGTTCGACAAGTTATACAGCATGATGGCCGGAACCAAGAGAAACTGAAGAAATTTATGATTCGAATTGGAGTCTTCAGTGGCCTGTATCTTGTGCCATTAGTAACTCTTCTGGGGTGCTACGTCTACGAGCAAGTAAACAGGATTACCTGGGAGATAACTTGGGTCTCTGACCACTGTCGTCAGTACCATATCCCATGTCCTTATCAGGTAAAGGCTATCATTTGTATTATTTCACTATTTAATTTTAACATGGCATTCCCTGGAAATATCTTTGAATTCGTCATGAAGCTAAAATTAGATTGCAGGTGAGAAAATCCAACAGAGGGAAATGTTCCCTAGGCATCAGTGGAAACTGGGATGAGTGTCTTAAGAGTTGTTTCCTCAGTTTTAGCTTCAGTTACAAAGATAGTAAAGTGCCTCGTTTAGCTGTTCTTTTAAAAATTAAGTTAGATTGCAAAAGCAGATGAATGGTAAAATGAAGAATAGAGTCAGAAGAACAGGCTCTTGTCATAGGGAGAAGAAAAGGAACTTTTGCTAAGTTGGGAGTAGTTTTTAATTCTTTAGTTGAGAAGGCCCTTATTTGGGTTTATAATAAGATGATATGTAATATATAATTTTATATTTTGCTCGTATACACTTTTAAAAACAGAATTTTTGCCTAAACTATCCTGTCATTTCTTGTGACAAAAAGCACAATTAAAACAAAACATGATTCATGTGTTTCTGATACTTCTGATTAAAGTTGTGATTTTAAGATTTAAAAGTATCTGAAAATAGAAAATCTCTTAGAGCATTTTAGTTGAGTTTTTAAAATAGAAGCTTTGTTTTTAATAGATTTTTAAATTTTTCTTGAATATCTGTATATGGTACTGACTAATGTTGCTTGTGAGTGCTATGTCATCACAGTGTATCAGATCAAGCAATGTATGGACTGAATCATTTTACGTAGTAATTTATATTCTAGAAAGTTATTGCACTGTAACAGTGAAACCTGTTTTACATACTGGTGTGTGGGGATAATGGTTTTACCTGCCTTACAGCCTGTCCATAGTCTGTTATCCATCATCTGTTTTTACTATATAATCAATAAGGAAGTACTCTTAAAGTGATCCTGCCATATTTTGTCCTAGATTGCTCATATTTTTGGCAAACTTGGGGGGAAGGCAACCGTTACATACTGCTAAAAAGTATAAGATATATGATCTTTTAAGATTACGTCTCATGTAAAGAAAAACTGTATTAGAAGATAAAGTGAGAAAATTCTAATCTTATAATGGGGAAGGACTTTATGATATAAAATGCAGGAGCTATGAAAGAAAAGATTGCTAAATTTGACTAAGGAAAATTTTTTTTTCAGATTCTGCATGGCAGAAAACCCCACCACAATCAAAGTCAGGAGACCAACTGGGAAATTTTATTCACACTTCACATCATAATTAAAGGGCTAATTTCCTTATTTATAAAGAGGTCCTATAGATCAATACTGACTCTACGGGCTTCCCTGGTAGCTCAGTCGGTAAAGAATCTGCCTGCAATGCAGGAGACTCCGGTTCGATTCCTGGGCTGGGAAAATCCACTGGAGAAGGGATAGGCTACCCACCCCAGTATTCTGGGCTTCCCTGGTGGCTCAGAGGATAAAGCGTCTGCCTACAATGTGGGAGACCTGGGTTCGATCCCTGGGTTGGGAAGATCCCCTGGAGAAGGAAATGGCAACCCACTCCAGTATTCTTGCCTGGAGAATCCTGTGGACAGAGGAGCCTGGTGGGCTATAGTCCATGGGGTCGCAAGGAGTCGGACACGACTGAGTGACTTCACTTCACTTCACTTCATAGGTCAATAAGAAAAAAATCAACAATCTGGTATATAAATGACAAAAGGATATGTCAAGAGGTCACACAAAAAAAATAAAACAAGCTATTCTTAACATAAGAAAAATGCAAATTAAAATTATAATAAAATCATATTTCTGCTTATGACATGACAAATGTGGTTTTATAACCACTGTATTGATGAAACTGTGGCAGAATACACGTTCTAGACTTTGCTGCTCAATTAGTTCAACCTTCTGTGGAAAGAATTTTGATAATATCCATTATTTAAAATGCACGTACTCTTTGATCCTGTCCTTCTGGGACTTTATCAACAGATCTGCTCACAGATGTGAGATATTACATACATACAAAGATAGTCACTGTAACATTATTTGCAATGACAATAGGAAATAACCTGAACGTCTATTAGTAGGGGTAGTTGAATAAATTATAGTTCATTCACATAATGGAGCGGCCTTTAAAAGGAATGTTCTACTTACACTGATATAGAATGGTTTCCAAGAAATATTAGTAAGTGTAAAAAGAAAGATATAATGCCTAATGTATAGCATTTTGATATTGTATAACATTCTAAAAATATTTGAAAGTTTATACTTGAAAGAAAAGTATGATTTAATTTTTACAAATTTCCACATTTTTTTCATTTTACTGATGCTTACTTTGTTCTCACTAACCTAGTTTTTGTGACATAAACATCAATAGTGCATAAAGACTGTAAATACTATGCTGTTAAAAATGAGTTTAAATGTATTTTTTTTATAGATTGTAGTTAAGGAAAATAGATAAATATTGAGAGGCACATATTTTGGGAATTATAAGAGGCTGCTATACTTACAGAAAAAAAAATGCCAGATATCAAGCCAAGATGTAAAGACATCCTTCCTAAATGTATTTAATGTGTTTTTCCCTTTCTAGTTATATATTTTGATAAAAGTTCTTTGTTCAGAACTTCTGTGAGGAATGTATTACACTTATATAACTATCCATTATGCCATATCAAACATTTCATAAGACCAACTGATTTATACTTTTGTTCAAGTTTTGCATTAGCTGTATAGATTTCTCTTTACTTTAAATTTATCACTGAAATTCTTCTTATTTTTTTGCAGGTAAATACAGAAACTCGACCAGAACTGGCCTTATTTATGATAAAATATCTGATGACATTAATTGTTGGCATCTCTGCTGTCTTCTGGGTTGGAAGCAAAAAGACATGCACAGAATGGGCTGGATTTTTTAAACGAAATCGCAAGAAAGAGTAAGCATCTATTGAATTATCTGACATTGTTTTAAAATAAATAGATCAAATAGCAAGGAACTATTCAAATCATCACTGTACTGGAGTTTCATTATATTAACTGTGTTTTCAAACTGTAGTCTTTTTTCATTGAGAGAGATGCTTTATTTTAGTATTTGTTACAGTAGTCTTTGACATATACTATTCTATTGAAATATAAATACAAAGTTTGTAAAATGTACATTTTCTTTCCATGGCTTATAATATATCCAATATTATTATTGCTATCATTGAATTCATTGTTTTGGGTTCAGCATTGTAAATAATTTTATCCTTTTTTATCAGTGATAAAAGATGAAATGGGTCAAATATCAATATATATTAAGCAACATAGAATATGATTCAAATGTGGTATATGATCATTACCTTTAAATTTTATTACACATAGTACTGACTTAACATGCCACTTATTTGCCTTGTTTAAGATGGTAAAAATTTCAACTTATGGAGTATTCTATAACAACATAGTAGACTTACATTTATGAGTAAATAGTTAATTTTATTATTTACATATGTTATAGGTTATGTACAATTGATGTAATATAGAGTTTTTAAACTGTTTCCAATTGGTTTGACTAGTGGACATTTTTGTGGTAAAAATTTTAGAACCTTTTTACAAATTAATTTTTGAAGTCTGAAGAATTCGCTTAACTGGACTTTAATTTCTTTGAACTATTATTATATCTCTATCCCTGGTGGCTCAGATGGTAAAGACTCCACCTGCAATGCGGGAGACCTGGATTGGATCCCTGGGTCAGGAAGATCCCCTGGAGGAGGGCATGGCAACCCACTCCAGTATTCTTGCCTGGAAAATTCCATAAACAGAGGAGCCTGGCAGGCTATAGTTTATGGAGTCGGACACAACTGAGTGACTAAGCACATCCCATATTTATGTGCCCACACTAACTTCAGAATAACTTGCTATAACTTGAATATTAGAAAGAAAACAATTGTATTTAAACAAAGACCATTAATTATATTCTATACTCTCTCTCTCTGGTATGCTTTCACATTTTATATCTTTGTTTATGATACACATACAAATAATCCCCTACTTTATGCCAGTTTGAGTTTTTTTGCCCTCATCTTTTGATTTTGCATATTTAATTTCTTTCTACTATTTATGCTGACAAAAGACACTGACAGTGTATGCACAAAAGATTTCACTTTGTGGCAATCTACTTATATCTCATAGCATTTATAATCCTAGATTTTTATAAATAATGTAAATCATATAGAATCTAACTTGAATGAATAAGGATTTTTGGCACAAGATGTATGGTATGCTTTACGGTTTCTATTATAACACTTAACCTTTATCCAGTAAACTCTGCTTGAATTTTCTTACAGTCCAATCAGTGAAAGTCGAAGAGTGTTACAGGAGTCATGTGAGTTTTTCTTAAAGCACAATTCTAAAGTTAAACACAAAAAGAAGCACTACAAGCCAAGTTCACATAAACTGAAGGTCATTTCCAAATCCATGGGAACCAGCACAGGAGTGACGGCAAATCATGGTACTTCTGCAGTAGCAATCACTAACCATGATTACTTAGGACAAGAAACTCTGACCGAAATACAAACTTCACCAGAAACATCAGTGAGAGAGGTGAGAGGGGATGGAGCGAGCACCCCCAAATTAAGAGAACGGGACTGTGAGGAGCCTGCCTCCCCAGCAGCACCCAGCTCCAAACTCTGCGGGGAACAGACGGACAGGAAAGGCCAAGGCCGGGCAGGCAACGTGAATGACCAGAGCAGTGTGTCTGAAAGTGCGCGGAGTGAAGGAAGGTGAGCTTGGACTTGCCTCTCTTAAATCATATGACTATTTCAAATACTGCCTTACACATTTTTCATTAAAGCATAACATTTTCATTTCCAGCATAAAGCTGGAAAGAAAGCATTCTTTGAGATGACAGGTCTATACATTTTTAGTCCAAGTCAGTTTGGGGTTAAGAAGTCTGGATTCTGCCTATAAATGCTCTTTTATAGTTTAATTCTTAGTATTGGGAAGAGCCTTTCATGTATATTGTTTAAATAGAAAAGTAATGTTCATTTCTATGGTAATTGTTAAGAGTTGCTTGTGAATTTAGGGAAATGTTTGATTCATGTACAATACAGGCCATTAAGCTTCAATTAGCCCTACATTATAATACTGTCTAAAAGGTATTTGTCATTTTATATGAGTTTGATTATAAAATGTTTTTATTTTCTGAACATGAAAGGATATTGACATTACCTTTAATGAATTTTTCCAAATGATCACAAGTGGTCTAAACACAGGTAAGTATTGAATTAGCCAAAATATTGACAGCTGACTACTTTAAGGTCTCAAGGCTGTCTTACCTCATCCTCCCAAACTAGACCAAATGTACCTCCAACAGCTTTTGCCTACTAGATTATGTATTATTAGATAAGTGCCTTTATCGTCCCCTAGATTTGTAAACTCCTCAAAGGTGAAGCTGAGGTCATACTCATCTTTGTGCTCCCAGCATCTTACACAGGGTCTAATCCATGGGGGGGGGATCAACAAAAGGTTTGCTAAACTAAGGGCAGGAATCCTGTCTTATTCCCCATGAGATACCATGCTTAGCCCGTACAGGGGTGGTGCTTGATGAAGTTTCTGAAGTTAGCAAAAAATGTATTTGAAAATAAATTATTTGTACTTTGAGGTGTTAAGAGTATGCATAAAGAGTTAATTATTTTCTGGTAAAAGTGGTTACTGGTTAGGAGTAAAACTCACGGAAAGAGAAATAGCAGTTGTAAGGACATCCAGCATCATGTCTGTGCTTTGGTGTGTATGCGCATCAGCTTTTGTTGTGTTACCTAGGGTAACCCCGAAGAGTGATGTCCCCGAAGCTGGCCCAGTACAGAGCAACAGTGTGCAGGCGTCCAGTTCTCCAGAGCCAGGCAGCCTCAAAGGCTCAACATCACTGCTTGTTCACTCGGCTTCAGGAGTTGGAAAAGAGCAGGGCACTGGCGGTCATTCAGACACTTGAAAACCAGGTCATCGTGTTACTGAGAAGTGGATTCCTGCTACACTGGAGATGACAGTACACTGTCTTCCGAGAATCACTGTTACAGTCTTCTTTTGCACTTAAAGCTACGTCGCCTCTTGTTACACTGGAAACAATAGATTCTGAGAATGTGATTCATTTCACACAGAGGTTAATGGCAGCAGTATATCTCCCCAAACGGAAATGTGCAGGTTAATAGTATTTTTCAAGTTGTGTGGGAGGAGAGACTGTTAGAGGAATCTTCCTTTTCTATTTATGAAGATTCTCCTGTGTCAAAAGTGTTTTAAGTTGTACTATGCTGTTTCACTTTTACAGTTATAAAGTCAAGATTTTTCTTTGCTGAAGTATTTAAAACTTATCTTTATAGCATTTTTATATATTTGAAAATGAATTTTTATGTTTTGAACTTTTTTTTAGAAATCCTCAAGTCTATTCAGATATTTTTATTATGTTATTCCAATAGCTAATTTTAACACTATTTTGGTAGCTTTTACATTGAATTTCTAAGAAAATAAGTATTCTTTTGTAGTATAAAAAATAGTTGATACACTGAAATTCATTTATAATGGAAACTCAACTTTAAAAATCTGTTTACCTTATCATCTTCAATGTGTGAATTTTATAAAGTCTAGTTGTTTTAGGAATTTCACAGATCTATTATGCAATTGAAGTAAGGTGCTTACTGAGTGTCCAATGTTGATAATATTATGCTGCTGACTGATCCTTCTGATTTTTTTAAATGAAATGTTCTGAAGGATTAGTAGATGAATTGTTACTCTTTTATAAATTAAGCCAAGTGCAAGATGAATTGTTACTCTTTTATAAATTAAGCCAAGTGCAAGATGAATTGTTACTCTTTTATAAATTAAGCCAAGTGCAATTGATTCCTTTTTTTAATATATCATGACTACCCGAGATTGTGTTTGTATGACCATTTACAGTTGCTTATACATTTAACTTTTGTTTTTTAACATCTAGAATACTACTGACTTTTTGCATTTTTGCAGTATCTTTCTCAGACATAATGTAGAATTCATCTGTGCAGCTAAATAGGATTTTGCTGAATATTCAAACATGTGCTAGCAGTATTAGTGCCAAACAAATGGGAAAAAAAAATATATAGTCCTGATAAACAGAAAATGTATTTCAAATAACATACTCTGAAATATTAAAGAATTTTCTTAATTTTGTTTTCAATGAATATCTTTCCCTGAACAAAGCTTTCTTATGCTTTTGGTTTTTTCCTCTATTTAACATTCTGTTAAAGCGTAAAAAGAAAATCATCATGTACTGTATGAAAGATGTAAATATTAACTTTTCCACATTTTTTAACTTTGTATACAACAATTTTGTGTGATCTTTTCAGTAATAAAATGTTCTCTGTATATGAGATTATAGAGTAATCTATGGTTATGCACAGTGTTCCTGGCCCAAGAAGTGGTATAGTTTTTCAGATTGGTGGCTCTATGACTAATAAGCCAGAATAGGCTCTTTTTTTACCTGGAGAATCAAAAGACAGTCAAGACTAGTGTTATTTTTTCTTTGTCACAGTTTCTTCTCAAAGTATAATTCTTGTTCAGTCACTGAGTCACATCCCACTCTTTGCGACCCCATGGACTGCAGCATGCCAGGCTGTCTTCCACCATCTCCTGGAGTTTGCTCAAGTTCATGTCTATTGAGTTGGTAATGTATAGTATAATTATAGAACTGTTTTTGTCATAACTTTTTAAAGCCAAGTGTAGACCTGGGATATGGAATAAAGCAAAGGGAACCCAGGACCCTGCTTTCACTCCTGACAATGAGAAATAAAATAAGATCATCCTGATAACATTAGAAAAATCTAATAAGATCATGTGAAATTGCCAGATTAAGATTTGGGAGAAGAGAAATTCACACTGCCAAGCCCAACTGGAGCTTCTTTTGCCTAGGAAGCATTTGACAATTCGGAAAAGCTGGCTGAGACATTGAACGGTGCTGTTATCAGCCTCAGACTCTGGAAGACGAGGACAAGGAGAAGGGAGTCAGAATTGTGACCTCAAAGGGATGCATCCTAGGAGAAGGATGAACTATAAGGAAAGCGGCTCTGCTTTGTTATCTGGGTGGACTAGAAAAGTCTCTAACCCTGGAATTAGAATAAGGTGGATAACTGTGACCATTAGGCATCGGGCAGAAGCAAATGAAACTTTTCTTTGGAGGAAGAAAATGTCATTTTACCTACTCTGTGGATACTTTTTCAAATACAATGTCCATCATATACTCAGACATACTCAGATATGCAAAAACAATACTGAACAAGAATTGGTACAAGCATCAGACAAGAGAAAAATATTGAGAGATACTCCTAAATTGCCAGGCATAGGTTCATTAAACTAGTATAATTTAAAAAGAAAAGAAAACAAAAAAAGACAAAGAAAACAATAGTGAGATACCACTGCACACTTATTAGAATGGTTAAAATCCAAGAAATTGACCACATCAATTCGTGCTGAGGATGCTCTCATTTATTGCTGATGGGATGCAAAATGGTGTAAGCACTTTAAAAACATTTGGGCAGTTTCTCACACAGCTGAATGTCGTCTTACCATATGATCCAGCAGTCACACTCCTAGGTGTTTAACTGATTTATAAAGATACACTACCCTTGACATGCAGTATAAAACCCTCCACTCCTTCAGTCTCATCAGCACAGAGTGACTTCCTCCGAAAGAATACAATATGGGAACAGGGTGGGGGAAGAATGACTGTTTGAGTGGATAAACTTGACACTACCTCCACCAGGTGAAAGTCAGTATCAGCAGTGATAAGTCATACTGAGAGCAGGTACCCTTCGTATGATGTGCTGAAAACGGCTCTTGACCTCTGTGATCTTCCTCCCCCAAATTTCTAACTTCCCTCTAGTCATGACTTCTCCAGTCACACAAATCTAGGCAGATGGAGTTTTTACAAAATACCCAACCAGTAGTACTCCTCAAAACTATCAAGGTTATCAAAAACAGTCTGAAAAACAGTCATGCCAAGAAGAGCTAAGGAGACATGATGTAATATAGTATCCTAGAAAAGAAAAGCTACATTAGATAAAAACTAACAAAATCCGAATAAAGCATGGGTTTTAGTCCTTCAATTCAGTGGAATATTCATTAATTATATATGTAATAAGTTCCTCCCCTCTGCTGGCTCTAGGTCAATGGCATTCCTTTTCATCAGTTGCTGGACATTGTAGATGGATACTCCAATTTTCTTGTTTTTCCTCCCCTTTTGTTCATGTCTGAGTTTTTGTTCTCTAAGAAAACATTTCGAGCTTATCTTCTAAATACCTGTTGAATTTTTATTTTGGCTATCATTTTTTAATTTCACAGAGCATTTTGTAGTAACTTCCTGTTTTCATGACTCTTTTTGAAATTATGTATGCCATTTTTGAAATTATGTATGCAATCTTCCTACGTTGGAAGATACATAATTTCCTTTTTAAGGTCATAGAAAATATATTAATGTTGAATTTTTATTTTGTAACAGATGACTTATTAAAGTCCTTTAGGCCCTAATAATTTTGTGGTTGGTTTTTCCTGGATTTTCTAGGTAAGTGAGCTTTTCATCCCAAATAATGATAATTTCATTTCTCACCTTTTAACTAACTCGATCTTGAAGCCAGTAATTATTAATAGTGAATAGTAGCAGGTATTCTTGTTTATTTTAATGAAAATGCCTATAGATAACAATGTTGGCATTTGATATAAGGTAGGTATTTTTAACAATAAAAAAATTCTGTTCCATTTGACAATTATTTTTTAGTTGGCAGTAGAGTTGGATTTTATCAAATGCCTTTTGCTACCAGTGTTAGTCAAGGGGGCTAATTGCTATCACAAACAATCCTCAGAATTTTAGTAGCTCATACATAGAAAATAGGTAACTAACAAGGACCTACTTACAGCACAGGGAACTTTACTCAGTACTCTGTAATGGCCTATATGGGAAAAGAATCTAAAAAGTGAGTGCTGAGTCACTTCAGTCGTGTCCGACTCTTTTCGACCCTGTGGACTGTAGCCCGCCAGACTCCTCTGTCCGTGGGGAGTGGGTATATGTATAAATGATTCACTTGGCTATACACCTGAAACTAACACAACACTGTCAATCAACTATACTCCAATGATTTTTCTTTTAAATTTAGCATTTTAAAATCTGTTACCACGCTTCCCTAGTGGCTCAGACGGTAAATCGTCTGCCTGCAATGTGGGAGACCTGGCTAGGAAGATCCCCTGGAGAAGGAGATGGCAACCCACTCCAGTATTCTTGCCTGGAAAAATCCCATGGATGGAGGAGCCTGGTGTCACAAAGAATTGGACAAGACTGAGCGACCTCATTACTTCATTACCGCTCACATGATAAATGCAAATATTCTTGAGGTAGCCTGCCAAGTGAGTACTCAAGCACCCATCACTTCTGTCTGGTGACTCTGCTGTCTGTTAGGGCTTCAGATTCTCCTCCAGGATTCTCTGCACCCAGCCAGCAGGTGGAGGCAGAGAGAGAAAGAGCAACCGCCTGCACACAGAAAAATATGGCTTGAGCAGGGAATTGGCTTGCTTCACTTTCAGCTACATTCCATTTGACAGAACTCAGGCACAGATCCAAACCTAACTCCAAAGGAGCCTGAGAAATGTGGTCTAAGTGTGCATCTGAGAGGGTGAAGAAACAGGCTCAATGAGCAACTCAACAGCAATGTTTTAGTCTACAATTGTGATGTAGTCAGCACTTTTCCAAATACCCTGAAAGGTATCCTTTCATGCTTTGAATAACTAATTGATCATAAACACTTTCTATATCTACCTATGTTCTAAATGATGTCTCAACCATGGGCATAATGTTTGTAATCAGTAAGCTTGATTTTTTTTAAGTATTCATTTTTAATAACAAACTTTAAAACCATCTTCTTAATTCAAAAGAAAAAATTTCTCTTTTTCATGGGACCAGCATCTTTGATGCAAAAAGGGTCTGCTATTTCAGAGTCAGTGACATAAATTTTTTTAAGTCTTTATTGAATTTGTTACAATATTGCTTCTGTTTAATGTTTTAGTTCTTTTGGCCATGAGTCATGTGGGAACTTAGCTCCCCAACCCAGGGATCAAACCCGCACCCCCTGCCTTGGAAGGCGAAGTCTTAACCATTGAACCACCAGGGCAGTCCCAGTGATGTTAATTTTTATAATAATTTACATAACCTTTTTTAACCAAGAAAGTGGACCTAAATTACATACCATATTTACAGTAATGAAGTTGGCATGAGCCATGTGCAGCTAAATTCAACTGCAGTCAAGATATGATAAAGCAGCATTTATCACTATGAAAATCAGCCACAAATTCTCAACAGAGCTTGGTGGAATGCCATCTTTCAAAAAGACAGTACCCCATTGGGATCCATCGTGGCTATTCATGGTACTGAAAGAATCTTCCCTAGGCTTTCCTCGAAAAACTAAACCAAAAACAGCTTGTAATTGCCACCCATCATCAAAATCACAGTTTTAGTGCCTCTTTATTTCTCAGAAGTGTACCACTGGTGGGTGTTTCCCACCAGTTCTGCTGGAAAGTTTAAACATTGCCAAGGCAGTTAAACAGTGGTACTCTCAGGAAATGAAAGATGTAATTTTTTAATAACCACAGGAGCCCTGCTGTTACTTTTCTGCCTGAATATTATCATCTTTAATACCTTACTGCTGACACGTCAAAGACTGAAAATTCCAGATGCTAAAGGTTTTAACAGTGACCAGTGGGACTTACCATGTGCAGAAGAATCGCATTTTCATTAACTCACAATGGCAATGAATCAACAAAGAGAAAAGAGAAGGAAAGATTAAAGGGATAATATAATGAAAGATTCCTCAAAGTCCCTTGCACAGCAAGGAGATCGAACTAGTCCGTCCTAAAGGAAATCAACCTTGAAAATTCATTGGAAGAACTGATGCTGAAGCTGAAACTCCAATACTTTGGCCACCTGATGTGAGGAGCCGACTTATTGGGAAAAACCCTGATGCTAGGAAAGATTAAGGGCAGGAGGAGAAGAGGGTGACAGAGGATGTGATGGTTGGATGGCATCACTGATTCAATGGACATGAGTTTGAGTAAACTCCAGGAGATAGTGAAGGACAGGGGAGTCTGGTGTGCTGCGGTCCATGGGGTTGCAGAGTCAGACCCAACTTAGAAACAGAACAACAATAAAGAGCTCATACAGCTCAGCATCAGGAAAACAAACAGCCCAGTCAAAAAATGGTCAGAAGACTTAGACACTTCTCCAAAGAAGACATACGGAAGAGTATCTTTGAAACATATGCACTACCATATGTAAAATAATTAGCCAGTGTGCATTGGCTGCATGACACAGGGATCTGGTGCTCTGTGATGGCATGGGGGTGGGGAGGTGACGGGCTAGGAGGTGGGAGGGAGACTCAAGAGGGAGGGAACATACGTATACCTGCAGCTGATTCATGCTGATGTATGGCAGAAACCAACACAACATTGCAAAACAGTTATCCTCCAATTAAAATAATTTTAAAAGAAAAGATTAAAGGGCTAATCCCAAAGTTCAGAAGACACTTGGACCCAGGACTAAACAGTAATGAAAATGGCATAGTAAGTTTGTCATGAACATAACCAGAGGAGCGGAAACCAACCGAAGCAATATGAAAGAAAGATGGGAAAAGAAAAGGAAGGCAGAGGAACTTCCCTGGCAGCCCAGTAGTGAAGACTTCACCTTCCAATGCAGGGGGTGCAGGTTTTATCCCTGATCAGGGAACTAAGATTCCATATGACTTGGGCCAAAAAACTAAAACATAAAAAGAAAACAGTACTGTGACAAATTCAATAAAGACATTAAAAACATCTTTTTAAAAAAGATACAAAAAGAAGGCAGAACTGGAGCTGGCAAACACCAGTTAGAAATGAAAAGAAAAAATAATTGCTAGATGAATACATTTAGCAGTCAAATCTGAGGTTTTTATTTTCCATCCCAAGAAGAAAAAGGAATATTAGGAAAATGTTCTAAGAATACATTTTCTAATTCTCCACCACAAAAGGAGGACGTGACAGGGGATGAAACTGAATTATTTCCTTGGGGGCCTATTCTAGGATCGAATTAGTTTCACTGTCAGGAAATGTATGAATCTGAATATATAGAGACTTCAGACTTTATCTAGGAAAAGTCACCAACAAAGTACTAGCTCCCCTGGTGGTTCTAGTCTTTCTGAACAGCCGGTCCAGTGCCCGAATGAAAACTTTCGTAAAACAGGAAGCTCCGGAGCCTGTAAACCAAGCTGACCACTGGCAAAACCCCTTGCTGGCATTTTCAGCCTCTCAGATGCCACTTCTTTCAGTGCAGAGTCCAAGTGAAAAAGAATAACACACTGTGTTTCTAAAACTGGCCTTATTGGCAGGCTGTGAGCAAATAAAAAGTACAGTAAAACAAAACAGGAGGACTGTGTTTCCTCGACTGACAGTCATCACTGCCTCTTTGTCACTGGTTCTGAGACTCCAGGTAGGGCTTTCCAGGCTGGCCTTGCAGGCTCTAAAAAGTCCAAAGATTTTCTTTAGGAAAGCCAAGACCAGGAGAGGTGCGTACAACACATCCCAAACTGGGGAGTTACCAGTCAGGGTTCTCAGAGTCCTTAATAGAAATGGCTAAGTGGCCAGAGGAGAAGTTCAGACAAGGCTTTATCAAGACACACCCTGCAGCACCAGCAAGGGGAGAACAAGCAACAGGTGCTCCTGCTTGCTCCCTGAGTGGGGCGAGAGTGAGGGCAGATTGGTGGGTTGGCCCGAAGGAGTGGCTTAGGTGGTCTGGGTGGTGCTGTGTGCAGAGATCACAGTGCAGTCCTCTGCTTTTGCTCCCAACAGCTCAGAAGTAGCAGCCAAGTTTTGACACTTTGTATTTTATCGTTATTATTTGCCCCATCTGCACATGCACCAGGCTTCTCTGGAGGCTCAGTGGTAAGGAATCTGCCTGCAATGCAGGAGACATGGGTTCAATCCCTGGGTCGGGAAGATCCCCTGGAGAAGGAAATGGCAGCCCACTCCGGTATTCTTGCCTGGAGAATCCCACGGACAGAGGAGCCTACAGGAGCCTGGGAGCGACAGTCTATCTGGGTCCCAAGGAGCTGGACACGACTTAGCGACTGACCACCATGCACATGGTCATTAGTAGTCCATTATAGCTTCTTCGTGGGGCTTCCCAGGTGGCTCAGTGGATAAAGAACCTGCCTGCAGTGTAGGAGTTGCAGGAGATATTGGTTCGACTCCTGGGTGGGGAAAATCCCCTGGAGGAGGGCACGGCAACCCACTCCAGTATTCTTGCCTGAAGAATCACAAGGACAGAGGAGCCTGGCGGGCTACAGCTCATGCGGGAGCAAAGAGTTGGAGATAACTGAAGTGACTGTGCACGCAGGCATAGCTTCTTCGTAATCTATTGCTCAAGGGGACATTCCTTCTGGTGCAAATATTGCAGCAAAGGGTGGTGGGTTTCAGCCTGTCTCAGGGGGAGGGTAGCTTGGGAACTGTGGAGGCAGGGCCCAGCCTGGACACTCTGAAGAGACTGAAGATGAAGCAAGCTCCTGTCCTCCGATTCAGCAAGTATACAGCCTCGAGGAAAAGGCTGACTCTGCACAGGCAAGAGGTAAGACATTTAAAGAATTAGCAGTTAGTTACAAGGCACCACACTCCAGTACTCTTGCCTGGAAACTCCCATGGACGGAGGAGCCGTGGGCTGCAGTCCATGGGGTCACTAAGAGGCAGACATGACTGAGCGACTTCACTTTCACTTTTCACTTTCATGCATTGGAGAAAGAAATGGCAACCCACTCCAGTATTCTTGCCTGGAGAATCCCAGGGACAGGGGAGCCTGGTGGGCTGCTGTCTATGGGGTTGCACAGGGTCGGACATGACTGAAGCAACTTAGCAGCAGCAGTTACAAGGCATGAAATCTAAATACATTGACATGGAAGTCTTCCAATATATTGCTCAGCACACAAAAACCAGTGGCAAAACCATACTTCCAGAATATCACCATGTATGTAAACAACTGCCCCCCCAAAGGATAGTCTATATGTTTCCTCTTGTTATACTGACAAATATAAATGCATAAGCATACCATGTATGTGAACAACCCTCACCTCACAGAATGATGCTATATGTTTTCTACAGTTACATAATCAGGGACTCTGGAAAATGTGATAGCACGGGTTATCTCTGTGGAGGGGATCAGCATCATAGGTGATGATCAAAGCAGACTGTAACCTGATCTGTAATGTTTCAGGGCGTCCCAGGTGGTGCTAGTGGTAAAAAGAACCCACTTGCCAATGCAGGAGACGTAAGAGACCTGGGTTCGATCTCTTGGTCAGGAAGATCCCCTGGAGAAGGCAATGGCAATCCACCCCAGTATTATTGCCTGGAGAATCCCATGGACAGAGGAGCCTCGGGGCTATGGCCCATAGGATCACAAGGATGTGACTGAAGTGACTTAGCACACATGTAATGTTTATATTTTTACAAGGAATACCCATTAATAGATCACATGTTATAAGCATTAATTTTTTAATAGAAGATCTACCAAGCATGTATCTAACTAACGGTGACACAGTGGGTCCAGCCACATCTGGCTGCAAGGGTCTTTCTGTCACTGATGTGCATGCCTGCGGGCAGGGGAGGGGCAGCCCACACCACCGAGACCTGGAAAGGACACCAGCTCATCTGGTTCAGACTCCATTTGCGTCCTCCCTCCTGTGCTTCTCTGTGTCCCCAAAACCATCTTCTCTTTAGCTGGCAGTAAGTACATGGGCTTTGAGAGCATCCACGCTTCAGTCCCTTCTCCAGACCCTGCTTGCATCCCCCCAAATAAGGCTTAAGCCTGCGGACTTGACCCAAGCATGGGAGACGGAGGGATGTCCAAGGACCCCAGCCACCCAGGATGTGATACGGGGGGACAGGAGCAAAGGAGGAGAGGCTGCCGTAGGCTGGATTCAGCTCCACGACCACAATGGCAAATCCTTTCTCTCCACCTCCCCTCCACCCCTCACCCCCGTACACAGACACCCCGCCTCGAGCGCCGCAGCAGAGGGTAGTGCCACATACCGTTTGTTTCTGTGTTCATGAATTTCAGGTTGAGAAGCGGGTCAGTAGTGAAAACCAGAGCCTGGGATCTGAAGGTCCGGGTGAATCTGGGGCGTATGTGACTTTCTGATGAAGGCAGACCCCTGCTTTTCTCTAGCGACTCCACCCCGTGTGTTCACCCACCCCTTAGAGCCTGGTGTGCCGCGGTCCATGGGGTCACAAAGAGTCAGACGTGATTTAGCGACTGAACAGCAATGCAGAGCCATGCAGTCGGCCCGGGCTCCTGAGGCAGAAAAGCGCTCTAAGCGGCCAGCGAGGGAGAGAGGCAGGGAGGGGGCAGAGGCGGCCAGCTCCCCCACATCCCCCAGGCTCTGTTGCCTCGTGGAAGGGATCTAGAAATGTCCAAGAGCTCCTAGTAATAACAGCAGATACTATTCACTGTCCTGGGTGCTAGTGATAGAATGAGAAACAAGAGACAAGCCCCTGCTTCACATCCCAGGGGGGTGTAAGACTACAACGCAAGTAACCGAATAAACAAACAAGGTAAATTCAGACAGGGATAAGCTTTACACTAGAATATTAGTCAATGGTGTTAACTGAAGCATCTTTTATAACAAAAGGCTTCCCTCATAGCTCAGTTAGTAAAGAATCCGCCTGCAATGCAGGAGGCCCCAGTTCAATTCCTGGGTCAGAAAGATCCACTGGAAAAGGGAAAGGCTACCCACTTCAGTATTCCTGGGCTTCCCTTGTGGCTCAGCTGGTAAAGAATCTGCCCGCAATGCGGGAGACCTGGGTTCAATCCCTGTGTTGGGAAGATCCCCTGGAGAAAGGAAAGGCTACCCACTCCAGTATTCTGGCCTGGAGAATTCCATGGACTGTATAGTCCATGGGGTTGCAAAGAGTCGGACACGACTGAATGACTTTCACTTCACTTATAACAGAACTTAGGTGTCTACAAATATGCAACTGGTTATATAATTCATTCCATTCATTGGAATATGTGAAAATATTATAAAGAACAAGGTGGAACCCTAACTATTCATAGGAAAAGAAGTCCAGGAAATATCACAGGTGAAGAAAACAGATTATAGGAAATATGTGTATGTATTTGCAACACCACTAAACAACTAATTTAATTCTGACACCATCTATTAGGAGATGGAAACAGGTTAGGGGTTCAGTTCCAGATGACTGCCTCCCACCTTCAGTTGCTAGCAGAAATCCAGGTGGTCACCCATGCTTCCGACGCACCAGCTGTAGATTGGAGGTTCCCCTGATCCCTTCTTGGGTTCAAATGATTTGCTGAAATGGCTCAAGAACTCTAATAAACATTCACTTACGTTTACAATGTCCTCTGGAGAAGGAAACAGCAACCCACTCCAGTATTCTTGCCTGGGAAATCCCATGGACAGAGGAGCCTGGTGGGCTACAGTCCATGGGGTCGCAAAAGAGTGGGACATGAGGTAGCAACTAAACAATAGTAATATTAATATAGTAATTTATATTATCATAAAGGATTCAGATGAGCAGCCACATGAAGCAATACAATATATAGAGTGAGTTATAAGAGAAGGGTAGTGAGGCTTCCAAACTCTCTGAGCAACCACTCTTCCAGCATCTGCCTGTGTTTGCCAACCCATAAGTTCTCCAAATCCCATCCTTTTGTAATTTTATGAAGGCTTTATTATGTAGTCAGAACTGATTAAATCACTGGCCATTGTTGTTTGATTCAACCTCCAGCCACCCCTCCTCCAACAGAGGTCAGGGGATGGGACTAAAACTTCCAACCCGTTAATCTTGTGGTTGGTTCCCTTGGTAACCAGCCCCTACCCTTAGGTACTTTCTAAAAGTCCCCTCATTAGTGTAAACCCAGATGTGGTTGAAAGGAGTTTGTTATGAATATTAAGACACCTTTATTGCGCTTGTCACTTGGAGAATCCTGAGGCTTTAGGGGTTCTGGGCCAGAAATGGGGACAAAGACCAAATATCCACTTCTTAGTAAAAGTCACAATATCGTATGTGTATACAATTATCCTATTTAGTTTATACTCACATCTGTCGTGTGTGTTTAACGACTAATAGAACTAGGGCAGCAGGTGGACACCCCTGAAGGAAGGAGGTGTCTCTGACGACTCAGCCAGGTCACGAAAGTTTCCACACTTAACTGCTCCCAGCAGCATCAGGGCTGAAGGTTCAACTCTCCAGGGAGGTGCTGGCTGTGTGAGGCTGCTGGCTAGCAGGGCGGCCCCAGCGGAACGCCCCACCTTTGGCTCTTGACTCCTCCTTCCACTGGGGAGCAACCCTGTTCTCCGTTCCACACCTAGACTGAGCATCTTGAGGTCACCCCTGTACCTCTGCCCATCTCACACATGTGGCCCCCACCCTGTGCCTACACAAGCCACCCACCACAGGGCAAGGACCAGGCCAGGGCCAGGATGATGTCTCCAAGGCAACTGGGATGGCAGACCATCCCTCACCACCCAGACACTGGCAGTTGTTGCCTTGTGATTGCAGGAAAAAAAAAAAAGTTATTTTAAAGGAGGTTTTGGTGAGGGTTAATAACAGGGAAACTTTGGCTTTCTGCTTCAGACACTGTATTGTCTGATTTCAAAATGAGCATATGCTATTCCCCACCCACCTGCAAAACTGGTGAGAGGGCGCTTCAGTTGGTAAGAAACAATAGCCAGTTTTGCTAACTTCTATTACCTGTTTAACTACTTTGGCATTTCAGGTAAATAAAGGTATATTGTATTTTAAGATATACATGAATATAAAAATAAGCAGCTTTATAAATTTCATTATCTCCAATATTATTCTAGCACTTTCCAAATTACTATTCACCAGATATATATTTATTTTTTTCCGATTTTGTAAAAGACACAATATGCTTGTTTCTACATGCATAAAAAATCCCAATAGTGTGTAAATTTTCATGCATCCCATGTGTAATATTAATGTATAAAATATACAGTTGGTTTTACTTCCTACTGTAACTTGTTTTAGAACTTGACTTAATGAGTGATCCATGTCTCTGGATAGAGATTGTTAGAAATAATTGACATGTTTTAGTATTATACTGAATTCAAAGTTAAATATTTCAAGATGGCTTTGGTCAGCCAAGCCTGATGGCTGGTATGCAGACATGAGCAAATCACTAAGAAAAACAATTAAAACACTGACTTTGGATATTCAGCTTGGAGACCAGAGTTATCTGTTGAATGTATTAACCATGACTCATAACCACATGAGTTAAATATACTGAGGAATTAAATGTTTAGCTCATAGTTCGGCTTGTGCTGAGGTCTAGAATTACTGTAACGCCAACAGAAAATTGGAATTGAAATAGATACACTGGATTTGACTCCTAACTTCAAGGCCAAGAGTTTGCTAATAACGCACCCTGTTGGGCTGACCCTAGAGGGGAGCCTCCCTGTCTCCCTCTGCCTTCTGTTTCCCAGGATTCTGTCAGGCAAGAAGGGAAAAAATTCTTTGCAGCAGCCCATGGTATAACTTGGATTCTTGCTCCTCACGCGAAGTCCAAAAACCTCAGAACAAAAGGAGCCCTGGTGACAAATTATAAGGAGAGGGAAATCTTTTACTTTCTCACCGTGTTAATGGAATCCCCAGGAGTCCCCCAGGGCGTGTGTCTGGGCCCCCTTCACTGGTGGAGGCCGCTAACTGGCACACTTGTCTGCTGGAACACTGTCGTCTGTTCTCAGCACATTCCTGGCCTTGGGGGTCATCCCTCCGCAGTGGGAACACCCCAGAGTTCCAGCCTCTAGGGCCAAATCCTGCTGTCTGGAAAAGAGCTGATACACTCACTCGTTGTTTAGTCACTAAGCCGTCTCTGACTCTGCGACCCCATGGACTGTGGCCCACCTGGCTCCTCTGTCCATGGGATTCTCCAGGCAAGAATACTGGAGTGGGTAGCCATCTCCTTCTCCAGGGGATCTTCCTGACCCAGGGATCAAACCCAGGTCTCCTGCATGGCTGGCAGATTCTTTACAGCTGAGCCATCAGGGCAGCCCCATACTCACTCAGCCTAAACTATAAATGTTGATGGGGAGTAATCTCTGATAAATGGATAAACAACCCATGCAATTTTGCTCAATGATAAGAAGAAGCAAACTACTGATTTTGTAATAATAGGTGGATCTCAAAAATATGCTCAGCAAAGGCAGCCAGAGCCATGTGTACACAAAGAGCGCACTCTCTGAAGGGGGTGAGTATGAGGCCAGGCCTGCTAAGGAGTCAAGTGTTGTGCTACAGGCATTTCTAGCATCTCCCTGTAGACATGTGGGGGTGTGCCCTCTACTCAGGCTTTATCCAAAGTTCTGAAGGAAAGGGAAAAGTCATCTTTAACATCCTGTTTTACATAGCTGTAGGCTTCCCTGGTGGCTTAGATGGTAAAGAACCAGCTTGCAATGCAGGAGACCTGGGTTCAATTCCTGGGTCAGGAAGATCCCCTAGAGAAGAGAATGGCAATCCACTCCAGTATTCTTGCCTGGGAAATCCCATGGACAAAGGAGCTGGGTGGGCTACAGTCCATCGGGTTGCAGAGTCGGACATGACTTAGCGACTAAATCACAACCACAACCACATACATGCCTGCATCCTCAACCAGAAGCTGTTGGCCACCAACTCAGCATTCATTCCTCCACCCATTTTCATTACCAACTACCCCTCCTTACTCACATGGCGATTCTATTCTACCTGGAGATTCTTCTTGATTTGCTGAAGTCTGTGGTTATCAACTTCCCCTTGTTAAAGATTATTTTAGGGTTGAGTATGTAACCACCCCAATCTTCTGGCCAATGAGATGTAAAAGGGCTGGAAGCTACTGGAAAAGATTCTCTTCCTCCTAAAAAGGGGATATCACAAGAGAATGTCCTTTTCTTCCGCTTGACATCGTTGCATCCAGCAGGGACGCTTGGACCAGCTGTCTCCCCCTGGTGAGTAATGACATGAGAACAAAGCCAAAACCCTAAGAGCAGCAGAACAGAAAGATGGAAAAAAACCTGAGCCCTTGACGATGTGGTTGAGTCACATGAAACAGCCCTTGCGAAAGAAATTTCCTTATTAAGCCACACAATTTTCTATTACTTGCTGCTAAAAGCATCTCAACTGATATAAGAGTCAACTCCTTGGGGATGATACATAGCCCCCAACATAGAGTGTTTGTCACACGAAAGATGTTCAATAAATGTTTATTGAAATATTATAAGAATATATATGTCAGACCTCTGATGATCTCCACTGGAGTTATGTCATTCCACCCAATAAGACTCAGTTTGAGCTTGTTTATACCGCAGAATGAGTTGCAAAGTAAGAGGACATGGCAGGGTTTATGTGGAGTGAGCACGTCTGGGCATCAGTGATGGTCAGGAGTCAGCGGGGAAGACAGCAGTAACCAGCTGGCTGGGGGAATGTGGTTTACATCTGCAGGGACTTCAACCTTCAGTATGAAATCCTGGGAAATTCTGCTGTAAGCATGGTGGAATGATGGCTGAGCAGAATAATTAGTGATAAGCTGAAAGCTTATCCTAGTCTGAGGTCTGGTGAGAACACAGAACAGACGCAGAGCCTTTAGATGAGAGATAGAAAAGTTTTGGCTCTGCCCTACATTCCTGTGCTCTTTTCTGTATTCTTAGAGGAGTGCCACTCCATACAGATCTGCTTTGCCTATTGCTATAGCCAAAGTGATTTTTGTTGTGGAGGAAATGGCAAGTCTAGGAAGCCTTTGTACAAACAAAGACCTAATTTCATGGGGACCTTAATCAACCCTGTACCAGTCTACCCAATCATACCCAATTAAAAAAAACAACCTAGGCTTTTTAAAGAACAGTTTTAAGTTCACAGCAAAGTTGAACAGAAGGTAGAGGTTTCCTGTATACCGCCTGCCCCACACATGCATAGGTTTTCCCATCGTCACTGTCACTCGCCAGAATGGTACATTTGTTACAACTAGTGAACCTACATGGTTGGACCATTGTCACTCAAAACCCACACTTCAATTTAGGCTTCACTCTTGGTGTTGTACATTTTATGGGTTTTAACAAATAATGTCATGTATCCACCATTTTAGTATTATACAGAATAGCTTCACTGCCCCTGCTCAATCCTCTGTACTCGGCCTATTCACCTCTCCCTCCTCCTCTAACGCTACCATTCCTGGAAACCACGGATCTTTTTTACTGTTTCCATAATTTTGCCTTTTCTGGAATGTCATTTACTTGGAATCACCCGCTGAAGAACATCATGGGTGCTTCCAAGTTTTGGAAATTATGAATAAAGCTGCTATAAGTATCTATGTGCAGGATTTTGTGTGGACACCAAGCTTCAACTCATTTAAATTTGTATAAATACCAAGGAGCATGATTGCTTGATCATATGCTAAGACTCTGTCTAGTTTTCTAAGAAAAAAACACATTACCTCCCAAAGTGACTGAACTATTTCATATTTCCGTCAGTAACGCATGAGAGTCCTAAGGCTCCACATCCTCATCACCACTTGGTGTTGTCAGCGTTCTGGATTTTGACCTTTCTAATAAGTATGTAGTGGTCTCTTGCTGTTGTTTTAATCTGCAGTTTTCTGATGGCATATGACATGAGCATCTTTTCATACACTTATTTGTTATCTATACATCTTTGGTGAGGATCTTTTGCCCATTTAAAATCTTTTCTTCAATTTAAAATTTGTTTTCTCATCATTGGGCCAAATTTTAAATGTTACTTTGGTGACAGATTTCAAAACAAACTGATCCTCATCCATCTATTTTGCTTACTCTGCAACTCATAGGAAGGCAAAGACAGAATTTCAGTTCAATATAATACACATTATTTAACATCTACTATGTGCCCCCACACATTGTTTTAAGTACTGTGGAAGATACAAACCATGTCAGATACAGTCCTTGCCATCTTGGCAATCTTTAGGAAAACCAAAAATATGGAAACTAAAATAACTAGACAACACTGAAGGGTATAAAAGATTAATTGCCAAATGTGTGTTATCCCCTCTAAGTACTTACTATGGAACTTTTGATCTAATTAAAAATCAAATTTTCTATCTACATACTTTTAAAATATATTTTATGAAAGGTGATGATCAACTGGGAAGGTATTTTACTGAGAACTATTACTCTATAAACTTATAAACTGCATATACATATCATTTTTACTGGTGTACTGAACTACAAGGAAACAGAATAGAAGAAGGGATGGAAGCAATCATCTGATACCCCTTTCAGACAAATAAATTGGTGGAGAAATTCTATAAAGTGGAAAAAACATCACAAGGATTCATAGTTTCTTCTTGGGTTTGGAAATAAAGACCACATCATCAGTCGGGGGGAAAAAGACTAGTGTGGAAACAATCAACCAGTGAGCCACAGTGCCATGGTAATTATTATAGCAGAAGCATGATAACCATCTTTGATAGCAATTAGGAAACCAATGCCTCATAACTGAGTTTCTACCAATGGACCAGCCCTTCTGGGACGTGGAAACAGTAATGAGCCAAAGAAAGAATACAAGCATCGGGAAAGGGCCTAAGTTTCATCTGAGGCTTTATCAAGAGAGAGCAAAATCCCTGTGGAAGAAGCATTGACCAAAAAACTCTTACTCGTTGGTGACATTTCCCAGACTTACACAGGCTCTTCGGAAAGTGCTCCCCCCCGCAATGCTCACCCCAGGAAGAAAAGGCACATTCCATTGAGATTAGAATTGCTGCAGAGGCGGAAAGCAAATATTATAGACAAGACATTGAGTAAGCAGAGCAAGCTTCTTGGACTTTGCATGAAACACTCCTAAAAATGGATCTTCTCAGGAACATTTCACTGCAACCACATTGAGATGGTGCTATTTCCCTAAAAATTGAGCTGGTTTTCTGATTAGCCTTTGTATACTAGAAAAATTACCAGTTCAAGAAAAGACTAGGTACCATGTATTAATATCTATGAATGGAACTTGGTGATACATCCTTTGAACTTAAGGGTTTACTTCCTCTGGTGTTTTGTCCTAAGACTATGCACTTTCACTGCAAGGGGCACAAATTTGATCCCTGGCCAGGGAACTAAGATCCCACATACTATGCAGCGACAAAAAAGATAAAAACAAGCAAAAAAATCTGTAATCCAGGAATCTCCCGTTTCCAAAAGACATCCAGAAATGAAATGACTGATAGTAGGTTGGATAAATAAACCAAGGACTTTCCTAAGGTTGACAGGAAGGGGGAAATAGTATTGGGGGAAATATTAATAGTAATAGTGAGGATTTTATTTTTCTTATTTTGTGGCAGATACTCTACCCAACAGTCAACTAACTATGCCTGCCACTCACCCTTCTTCCTTATTAATAGAACCCAAATGTTGTTCCCTGTCCTCCAAGAAGCCATATTCTTTAGGGGAGGCAGAGTCTCTTTCTAGCCCCAAGGAGTTAATGTCTCTTGCCAAAGAGATTTGTTTTAGATAACATGCATGTGAGACAATCCTGGCCAATGAGACTGGAAGGAAGTCTACAGGGAGGAGTCCAGAAAGCATGTTGTTACCCTTGAAAGGGAACACATAACAGGGTCATTCCACATTTTTGCCTCTGGAAGAATGCTAATCTATATTTGGTTATTCAACTGACACATCTTCATTGCCCAGCATGTGTCCTGAAATCCAAAGTTTATCTGTCCTTGAACTGGAAGGGACCAGCTTTTAAAATGTAGGTGAGTTTCAAAAACACAGTCTAATAAAGTAATATACTTTAGAAATAGAGTGGGAACATAAAGGAAATAGCAGACCAGAAGTAAGGGCTGGGTCTCCAGTTAGACAGTTCTGAAAGCCTAGTTCAGTGGAGAGGTTGGGGGCAGGGGAATTTCTATTTCTGGAATGTAGTCTTGGTCTTCCATATCAACTGCAATTGCCCTATGTGAACCAACCCCAAAAAGAAGGTCTCACAGAGGTACCACTGCACCTTCTAACAGCACCTTCTGCTCCTGACTACTCACAGCCAGGACACCTTGATGTCTCTTGCAATGCAAGCATCATCCTCAGTGATCACTTCCTCTTAGCATTTCCTGGAACTTACTCTCAAGGAAGTTTATACCACCCTCTTAGTACAATAGACCGAGGTTCTTCTCCCCTTTTTGTGACAGCCCTTCATATTTCTGCATCCGCCTACAGTGTAGGAGACCCCAGTTCGATTCCTGCATTGGGAAGATCCCCTGAAGCAGGGATAAGCTACCGACTACAGTATTCTTGGGCTTCCCTGGTGGCTCAGCTGGTAAAGAATCTGCCTGCAATGTGGGAGACCTGGGTTCAATCCCTGGGTTGGGAAGATCCCCTGAAGAAGGGAACAGCTACCCATTCCAGTATTCTGGCCTGGAGAATTCCATGGACAGAGGAGCCTGGCAGGCTACAGTCCATGGAGTCACAAAGAGTCAGACACAACTGAGTGACCTTTACTTTCACTTTCAAAGTTACCTTGGTAGCTCAGTTGGTTAAGAACCTGCCTGAACTGCAGGAGACCCAGGTTCAACTCCTGGGTTGGGAATATCCCCTGAAGAAGGAAATGGCAACCCACTCCAGTATTCTTGCCTGGAAAAATTCCATGGACAGAGGAGCCTGGCAGGTTATTGTCTATGGTATCCCAAAAGTTGGACATGACTTAGTGACTAAACTACCACCATAGTAGGCATATCATCCTGGCCTTGAATAATTGTGAGATATGAAGCCATATAATTATAATCAGAGCAGAAATTCAGGACTTCACATTTGCCTGCATGCATGAATATGAGCTGGGGAAGCCAGGTAACTGGGAGATCACCCAGGAATCTAATATTCCAAACACAACTTTGACATGTGAACGGACAACTTAATAAAGGATTACCAAGAAGTAGATGCTGAGATGTGACCTGGCTCTCAGAAGAAGTATATCTAAACAAAAGGAGTAGAGAGGACTAGGGCACTAGTACAAATTTCCTGTGGTACTTAACAGAGCAATAACTTAAAAATTAAGGTCCATGCCAAAGACCCCTGGAGAAGGAAATGGCAACCCATTCCAGTATTCTTGCCTAGAGAATCCCGTGGACAGAGAAGCCTGGTGCGCTGCTGTCCATAGGGTCACACAGAGTTGGATACGACTGAAGCAACTTAGCATGCATGCATGCATCGGAGAAGGAAATGGCAATCCACTCCAGCATTCTTGCCTAGAGAATCCTAGGGATGGAGAGCCTGGTGGGTTGCCATCTATGGGGTTGCACAGAGTCGGACACAACTGCAGTGACTTAGCGTCAGCAGCAGCAGCCAAAGACCCCAGTTACCTAATGAAGAGATTTCATAATGAAACCCTGAGGGGTTCAAGCTTCTAGGCATTTCCTATCACACCTGACATGGGAGTCACACACAGCTAGTGGCAGCATCTAATTGGTGGATTTAAGATCCAAAAGAAGGGATCAATAGACGTTTCTATCTGTTTAATGAGTAAGTGACTTTTTTCTTTGGCCACACCACATGGCATGCAGACTCTTACTTCCCCAACCAGGGATCAAACCCTCATCCCCTGCAGTAGAAGCACAGAGTCTTAACCACTGGACCATCAGGGAAGTCCCTACGTGAGACTTTTTATTCTCTCTTATTATTCAGTATCAGATGACTTTCTTCTGTACACTGTTTTGGTTTTCACTTAGTGTTAGTCGCTCAGTCATGTCCGACTCTTTGTGACTCCATGGACTGTAGCCTGCCAGGCTCCTCTGCCCATGGAATTCTCCAGGCAAGAATACTGGAGTGGGTAGCCATTCCCTTTTCCAGGGGATCTTCCCAACCCTGGGATGGAATCTGGGTCTTCTGCATTGCAGGCAGGTTCTTTACTGTGTGCCCCACCAGGGCTAGTACAACATCTACCCTGCTCCCCTCACCCCTAGACCTAACCTCCCTGCTCTTTTTCTCAGAAACTGCTACAAGGCAGATCTTTCCCATCTGGCTTTAGTGCATGCAGCTTCAGCTATCTTTTCTAGCTTTGGGTCATCTACACATGTCAAACATGCTTTCTACAGAATCCATGAATAAATGGAGAGGGCAGTGTCCATAAAAATAGGATCATTAATCTAGCTTAAGAGTTAAAAGGAAATGCGGTAAGAGGATACTATTGACAATAGTGAGAATTCTGTAGTTGTGGTAATTCTGCTAATGCTGCCAATGATTATCAATGTTCAGTTCAGTTCAGTTCAGTCGCTCAGTCATGTCCGACTCTTTGCGACCCCATGAATCGCAGCACGCCAGGCCTCCCTGTCCATCACCAACTCCCGGAGTTTACTCAAACTCATGTCCATCAAGTCGGTGATTCCATTCAGCCATCTCATCCTCTGTCATCCCCTTCTCCTCCTGCCCCCAACCGCTCCCAGCATTAGGGTCTTTTCCAATGAGTCAACTCTTTGCATGAGGTGGCCAAAGTATTGGAGTTTCAGCTTCAGCATCAGTCCTTCCAAAGAACACCTAGGACTGATCTCCTTCATGATGGACTGGTTGGATCTCCTTGCAGTCCAAGGGACTCTCAAGAGTCTCCTCCAACACCACAGTTCAAAGGCATCAATTTTTCGTTGCTCAGCTTTCTTCACAGTCCAACTCTCACATCCATACATGACCACTGGAAAAACCATAGCCTTGACCAGACGGACCTTTGTTGGCAAAGTAATGTCTCTGCTTTTTAATATGCTATTTAGGTTGGTCATAACTTTCCTTCCAAGGAGTAAGCGTCTTTTAATTTCATGGCTGCAATCACCATCTGCAGTGATTTTGGAGCCCCCAAAAATAAAGCCTGACACTGTTTCCAAAGTTTCCCCATCTATTTCCCATGAAGTGATGGGACCAGATGCCATGATCTTAGTTTTCTGAATGTTGAGCTTTAAGCCAACTTTTTCACTCTCCTCTTTTACTTTCATCAAGAGGCTTTTTAGTTCCTCTTCACTTTCTGCCATAAGGATGGTGTCATCTGCATATCTGAGGTTATTGATATTTCTCCCAGCATTCTTGATTCCAGCTTGTGCTTCTTCTAGCCCAGCGTTTCTCATGATGTACTCTGCATATAAGTTAAATAAGCAGGGTGACAATATACAGCCTTGATGTACTCCTTTTCCTATTTGGAACCAGTCTGTTGTCCCATGTCCAGTTCTAACGGTTGCTTCCTGACCTGCATATAGGTTTCTCAAGAGGCAGGTCAGGTGGTCTGGTATTCCCATCTCTTTCAGAATTTTCCACAGTTTATTGTGATCCACACAGCCAAAGGCTTTGGCATAGTCAATAAAGCAGAAATAGATGTTTTTCTGGAACTTCCTTGCTTTTTCGATGATCCAGCAGATGTTGGCAATTTGATCTCTGGTTCCTCTGCCTTTTCTAAAACCAGCTTGAATATCTGGAAATGTTGCCAAAGGGTTATTTTCAAATCATGGTAAGAAGAGTGGGAAGAAAGTTTGCCTAGACTTAATTATAAATTTTACACAGTGGGTAGCAAGTCTTATAACCACTAACTTCTATTAAATATGTCATAACTGACAATGAATTATTCCAACTTTTGTTTTTTCTTTGGACGTTTGCGTTTTGTATCCAAATTTCTTGATCTCTTTCTCTCTTCTGTCACCAGTCAATTTCCATTTTATCACTGTTTAGCATCCTCTATTGGCAACTTTGGGGACAGGTCAAACTGTATTCAGCTTGCTTTGTCGTTTGATAAAAACTCTGATAGTTAAGGAAAGAGATGAATATTAATGGCTTATTTCAATTAATTACCATCTATGGTCTGACTTTATATCAACAAAGCAATTATATCTGTAGTTGTCAGGAGACCTGGAGAAATAAAAAACAACCAGAAACCACATTTTAGGTGATGGAGTTTGAGATCTGTGGAGGGAGACAGGAGACCTGGATGTATTTTGTAAACCTAAATGTTTAAGATGTAATTCCAAATATCCTGCTTACTTTGGCTTTCTTTTATCATAAAACAGGCAGTTCTTTGTGCCTTGAAAGAGACACAGGCTGCAAAGAGTCATCTGAACTGCCCAGAAATGTCTTTAATCTTGACCATTTTCAAACACATGGTGAAGAATTTTCTGAGGAATTCATACAATGCAGAGTCTGTTCGGAGGATGCTGATTTCAAAACCTCTGTACACAGGGCGTAATGAAGAGGGAAAGAAAACGCATAACTTCCGGTAACTTAAGAAAAAGGGAGAAAATTGGATGGGAATGAAAGACTACCCAAGCAGAAAGCACGTAGCAGGCTATGACTCAGAATAAATGAAATGTAACTCGGAACGTAATTTAACCGCATCTGGTCTAACACAGACCAGCGTTGCCCTCAAGCACTGCAAAGGATGCCAGCTTCTAGTTATATACATTTGCACAAATAAAACAGGATGCATGTAGAATGTACTTGCCACGATCGCGGGCAAGGGACTCTTACTTATCTTTCATCAGTGACTTTTAGGTTATATAATTTTCCATCAACTTTTATTCTTTTAGAACTATAAAAATTTCAGTCACTCATGAACTGGTAAGAGAAATGTGTATTTAATGTCTATCAGTGCAAGATGTGGGTAGATTAACCATTTAATACTGATCTGAATAGTTCGGTAATCGAGGGGTTTAGGAATGCAGATGAAGCCACTGCATTGCTGGATTTTTTGCTGTGTTTGCACATGTGAACCTGAGCCAGTGGAGGGAGGAATTTAGCCCCCCTTTCAAGACATCACTGCTGTTTGCCCTCTGTACCACTTTTTTGTGCCCTGGTCTATATCCCAGGAGGGTGGCCTCTGCAGAATGTTTCCAGGCTCCTCTGTGCTTCCCAGATAGCATTAATATCACTACTTACTGATAAATTTCTCTTTCTTCCTTCTTTATCCCTTCCTTCCCTACCTTTCTCTCGTTTTCTTCCTTCCTTCCTTTCTTTTTTCCTCTAGCTGCATTTAGTCCATCTGAGACTGGAGGATGGCAAGAGCAGAGAAGCCAGGTACTGAAGGTCTTTCCTCTCTGGTGCTGGCTTTGTCTCTTTCTTAGCTCGAGCTTCCAGTGGACAAGCCCAATACTAATTCCAGCCTTGACTGGGCACCCACGTCTCTCCAGCTTAGGGGTGGTAGCCGCTTACGGCTATGGCCAGTCTGGGCTCGCTTCCCTGTCCCCTCTTGACCTTCTAGACTTTGTGGTCAGTTTCCTACATTAAATTCCTTTTCTTTCAAATACTGAGAGTGGTTTCTGTTTCCTGTTTGGATCCTGAGTGGTAGAACTGTTTTGTAGGTTGTGAAATCTATTAAATCATGGTTTTCTTTAATTTTATACAGGATCTCCTACTTTTTAAAAAAGATTTAGGTATTTGTTTATTTCTTGGCTGCGCTGGGTCTTCCTTGCTGCGTTCAGGCTTTCTCTAGTTCCGGTACAAGGGCTTCTCATGGCGGGGGCTTCTCTGGTTGGGGAGCACTGACTCTAGGCACGCTAGCTGCAGCTGTTGCAGCCCGCGGGCTTCAGTAGTTGCCGCTCACGAGCCCTAAAGCACTGGCTCGGTACTTGTAGCACACTGGCTTAGTTGCTCCGCGGCACGTGGGATCCCCCCAGACCAGAGATTGAACCCGTGTCCCTTGAACTGCAAGGCAGATTCTTAACCACTGGATTACCAGGGAAGCCCCAGAATCTTCTACTTTTATAATAAAGTAATAACAGCTAATGTGGGAGAAGGAAATGGCAACCCACTCCGGTATTCTTGCCTGGGAAATCCTGTGGACAGAGAAGCCTGGCGGGGGTCTGACTCGGCTTACTAACTAAACAACAACAACAATGGCAGTTCTTGTCAGTAAGTGAGAACAAAAAGTTGTAAGGAATTGGGGACTGGGGCTGAAACAAAAATCCTATTGTTTACAGATGTGATTGTCTATTTAGAAAAACCAAAATAAACTGCAGGCGAATATTTAAAGAAAGGTAATAGCTAAAGTGTATTGAGCACCTTATAAGTGCCAGGTAAAAGTACCTAGTAAGTAACTCAGCAGAGGATAGTTACACTTTAGCCTCCAGCTTCCCTTGACCATGCTACACTCCCTCAGAGGTACAAGCACCAGTTGCCCATGACCTATGACCTCCTTGGTGGTCCAAATACTATGGACTTGGTGTTCCAACCAGAAGTCTAAGAACCAGCTGTGCACCCCTGAGATGGGGTTGCCACTTCCTCTAAGCTCTAACTTCTAGGACCTCCCCCAGAGACTCCTCTGTTTTGGATTCCAGCCCTAGAGATGGCAGCTGCTTCCTTCAGTCTCATTTACCTCCTGGCTTTCCAACATCCAGGTGACCATTCTCCTGTATTAAACCTCCTCTGGTTGAAATATCTAGTATGCTTTATGCTATTCTGCCTAGACCTTGACTGATAACTAAGTTCTACCTCAATTCCAGTAAATGTCCCATTGATTCTGAAAAACTGGCACTTTTAGACCATTTATTTCTATATTTATTTCGACTATACTCTTTATGAGCGCTTATTCATATCACGACTTTTCTCTTTTCCTGCTCTTTTTTTAGAAGAAAATACCAAAAGAAAAAAAAAAGTCAAATAATTGCACAAATAATGTTACAAAGATAGAAATGCTGCTGAAATGAAAAATTTGACTGGCAGGGAGTGATCATGTGATACTTTGAAATGCTTATCATCAACTGATGCATCAAAGATACACCTGGCATGCAAAGGGTGATGGAGACATATGTGAATGCTTAACCAGTTTAAAAGCTGAGAATTGCCTGTATTTGTTTTCCTACAAAAGAAATATAGAACTCTGTTGGCTGACTCCAACCTCTAGTGTGATTAGAATACTTTCTTTTTTAAAAGATTTTTTTGATGTGGACCATTTTTAAAGTCTTTTTTGACCTTGCTGCAACATTGCTTCTGTTTTATGTTTTGGTTTTTTGGCAGTGAGGCATGTGGGATCCCAGCTCCCTGACCAGGGATTGAATCCTCACCTCCTGTATTGGAAGGAAAGTCCCAACCACTGGTGCACCAGGGAAGTCCCTGGAATACTTCCATTGGCCTTCCTGGTCTTGCCATCCACCAGGCTGGTTGCTTTCTATAAGTGCAACTGAACAGGACCCTACTGGGCTTTCCAGGTGGGCCCTTCCCCCGTATCCTCTGCTCTAGCTCCTCTCTGAAGTACCCAGATAATAATATCTGAGGCATATTTCCAGAGTTTTTCAGATGCTAAAGACCACCACCAAATAGAAGAAATTAACTACTTGATGATTACAAGTACATAGCCCCCAGACCTACTGGCACCTAAGAACTGATAATGTTCGTTAACCACTCTGTTACCTAAACATCAGCCAATCAGAGAATTGTGCATGAGCTGACCACATACCCTGGAAAGCCCCTCCTCACCTGGCCTTTATAAAGGCTTTGCTGAAACCCTTCAGGGTGTTCAGTGGGGTTGGGGGTATGAGCTACCCTTCTCCTTGCTTGCTTGCTGCTGCTGCTAAGTCACTTCAATCGTGTCCGACTCCGTGTGATCCCACAGACAGCAGTCCACCAGGCTCCTCTGTCCCTGGGATTCTCCAGGCAAGAATACTGGAGTGGGTTGCCTTGCTTAGCCCTATAATAAACCTTTCTTCTCTCCAAACTCCACATTTCAGTATTGTCTAGCCTCACTGTGCATCAGGCACAAGAACAATAAGGAGGCAAGTGATAAAAATCAAAAGTTCCAGCTATAGCCAGTTGATACACGTGGTAGAGAGAAATCTGAGATGACCACTAAGATTTCTGTCCTATGGTATATAATCCCCTCTCCTTGAATATGAGCTAAACTGTGAATATGATGGATGTCATTCCCTTGTTACATTATGTGGCAGAAGGGATTTTGCAGGTGCAATTAAGTTCCCTAATCATTTTACTTTGACTTACTCAAAAGGGAGATTATCCTGGGCAAGCATGACTTAATTGTTTGATCCCTTAAAAAAGACAGCACCCTTCCTGAAGTCAGAGATTCAAAGTGTGACAGAGGATCTATGGAAGGGGGCCATGTGGCATAGACCTGACAGTGTCCTCTAGAAGCTGAGAATGATCCCCAGATAACAGATAACAAGCAAGCAGGAACCTCAGTCCTATAACCACAAGGAAATGAATTCTGCCAACAACTTAAGGAAGCCTGGACGTGTATCTCTCCCCAGTCAAGCTTCCAGATAAGGACTCACTCAGCTGACACCTTGACTTCAGCTTTGTACGATGCTAACATGTGCTGGACTCCTGACCCACAAAAATGGGAGGTAATAAAATTCGTGTTGTGTTAAGTCACTAAGATTCTGGCAATTTGTTACATGGTAGTATAACAATAATATAGTCAGCATGGAGGTATAGATTCCCTTTGCAACAGCAGCAAAATACATAACTGCCAGAATGAGGAATACATAAGACCTATATAAAGAAAAATTTTACCTATGCATAAATGAGGATTTGGAAAAACAGGGAGCTATATTATGTCTCTAAATGGGAAGATTAAACATTTTAAAGATGTCACTCTTAAAGGAGTTTTTATAACAGATAAGAAATACATTAATAAAAAAAAAGAAATACATTAATAGCTCAATAGAAAAAAACAAATATTTGAACAGAAAATATGTATACACTTGGAAATCTTTGGGAAGGATCACTCTGGAAATAGCACCTGGGACTCTGAACTAATCCATAATCCCCAACTGGAACTAAAACCTATGAAGTTAGAATGGGTCTAAGTTTTAAACCAAGAAAACTCAAATTTCAGAGGTAGTAGTGTAAATGACTTTGCAAAACCATGGAGTTATAGGATCTGGGAGATCAGATATGTGAGAGCCCTTTGTATGTTGTAAAGCACTTATACATTATTATATGTTATCTTTGAAAAATAGACAATGATATCCAGTCTACTTGCCTTACAGTGTAACTTAATTAGCTATGTGAATGTGTAGATTAAAAAAGCATAGATGCTAGGGCTTCCCTGGTGGTCCAGCGGTTAGGACTTCACCTTCCAATGCAAGGGGTGTGGGTTTGGTCCCTAGTCAAGAAGCTAAGATCCACATGCCTCATGGCCAGAAAAACCAAAACATAAAATAGAAGCAATATTGTAAGAAGTTCAATAAAGACTTTAAAAATGATCCACACCCAAAAAAATTCTTTAAAAAAAATGCATGGATGCTAATACAGTATTGGCTAATTGCTGAAACCCCAATCTTGACCTCACAGAGAGGGGCCATCTGAAGTCACTGGGTGGTGGTAACAGCAGCAAGAACCGTGCTTGAATAGAAGACAGATTCTCTGGTGTTGCCCACCTCTCCTCTCCAGCCCGTGGACTGCCGCCACCACACTGGTTTGGCTGCATAAGGACATCAGCTTCACGCAGGGCTGGTTTCACGGGTAAACAACCCATGTGGTTGCATTGAGAAGGGTCCCATGCCTGGTGGATTGCTCTGTCACCACTATCTTGAAATTCTTAATAATTTTTTAACAAAGGATCCAGCATTTTTAGTTTGTACTGGGCCCCACATAGGCAGCCAGTCCTGGCTTTAGAGCCCATTTGGATGTTTGCTTCTTCCAACAAACAGGAATGGAACTTACTTGAGATTAGTCACTGGCCCAAGATGAGCAATCCTAGAATTGCCCTGAACTGCTCCTCTGCTAGACTATTCCTTCTCACTGATATCCATCTATTGGGCCCACCATAACTTCCCAGAACCTGGCTGGGTCTGTAAAGAGAACCCTGCTGCTGAATCTGGCCTCAGTAGCCTCACCATTCTGTTGGAAACTGCCACATTGTTATTATTGGTATAGCAACACTTCTGTCCTGCCTGACTGCAGCCAGAGGTGAGGAAAGTTGCTCATACTTCAGCCTGACCCTAGCTGGTGGGTGACCAGGGTATCTGAGGATGTTTCTTCCAGAATGGACAAAGGAGGACAGAAGAGGTTAGAGAAGGATAATTATCAATGAGAAGTCAAGGGTGACTTCTACCACTGAATGTTGCTTAGCCTCCTGAACCTCAGTTTTCTCATCTGTGAATGGGGCAAGCAGTTGTTGTTGTTCTGTTGCCAAGTTGTGTCCAACTCTTCGTGACCTCAAGGACTGCAGCATGCCAGGCTTCTCTGTCCCTCACCATTTCCCTGAGCCTGCCCAAGTTCATGTCAGTTGAATCAGTGATGCCATCGAACCATCTCATCCTCTGTTGCCTCTTCTCCTGCCTTCAATCTTTCCCAGCATCAGGGTCTTTCAATTTCCACAGGATTGCCAAGAGGGCAGAGAGTGTGTATGCAAGACTATTTGGTTCCTAGAGTTTTGCAAGTTTTACGACTCATTATGAAGCAGGGGTTCTTAATTTTTGAGTCATGGGTCCCTGGGGTGATGTATTCAGAGGTAGTAGGATAAATGCTTTGAATCCGATGATACCTATGATTCCTTCTCATCTCTCTTATCCTCCCCCCACCAAATGTCATCTCCTAAAAAAAGAACTTGTCCACGGTGCCAGGGTTTGATCCAGGTGTTCCTGGACCCAAAGTCTCTACAGTGTTCAGTTAAGCCTTGCCATCTATCTCCAGGCTGTCCTCAAAGCCTCCACCTGTGTGGTTCGCTGGCCTCTGCACCCCACCCGCCCACCTCCCCCCGCTCCACCGGCGACTGATCCACGCGGTCCGCACAGCCCCGCGAGGGTCCCGGCGGGCGGGGCGGCCGCAGGACGGGGCGGGCTCGGCTGTCGGCCCGCCCCACTTCGGGATCGGGGTGGGGGCTCCGACCTATTACTGGATGGAAACTCTGGTGTCCGGAGGGGCGGGAGGGAGAGGGGGGAGAGAGGGGAGAGAGGGAAGCGTGCGAGTGAAAGGCGCATTCATGCAACCGGCGGCGGTGGCCTCGGAGCGCGGCGGGGCCAGACTGTGATCACGTCGTCCGGGCTCCCGGGTCTCTCCTCCCCAGCTCCGTGAGTCCCGGGGCCGCCGCGCGCCATGCGCCCCCAGGGCCCCGCCGCCTCCCCGCGGCGGCTCCTTGGCCTTCTGCTGCTCCTGCTGCTGCAGCCGCGGGCGCCGTCGAGCGCCTCCGAGACGCCCAAAGGGAAGCAAAAGGCTCTGCTCCGGCAGAGGGAGGTGGTGGACCTGGTGAGTCGGGTGGAGGGGACAGAGCCGCGGAGCAGGGCCAGGGAAGGGGATGGGGGGCTTGCCTGCCCCTGGGGGTCCCGTTTGTCCGAGTCTGCGGGTAAGAAAGGACCTGGACTCTGCGGATGGTGGAGTCCCGGAACTCGCAAGGGAGACTGGTCTGAGAGGGCCGTCGTGGACCACAGATGCGCCGTGGGTTGGGTGGGACGCCCGGAGTACAAGGAGTCGCCCAATAATTTCTGACCTCTGCGCCGCCCCCGCTCGTCCCCCGCCTCCAGAGACGGAGAGGGTTTGGGCTGCAATGAGGATAGAATAAGGAGCTTGGGAGGTTAGAACGTAGGCCAAGGAGCTGTCTGCGAGACCCTGGATTCGCTAATCCCCTGGGTGGGCCTGGGCCAGGGACTTGCAACGTGTCCTTTGTTGGGGCTGGTGGCCACGTCCGCCAGCGGGATAGAATAACAACCCTCACCCAGTATCGGTCCAACTCTTTGTAACTTGATGACAGTGAGTCATGTTGGGTCATCTTCCTAGGGAGTATGTGCTGCAGTTTACTTTGTCACAGCTGGGCCAGGAATAGCTCAGAGGGTTTATGATCAGAAGAGAAAATGAAGGGGCCCAGCACTAGCCCTCCAAGGACCCATTTCATTGTTGTATTTAGACAGATGGGCAGTCAGTCCTTCCAGACACGCTGGGTCTTCAGCCTGTGCCACCAGGTAGGAGCATGACAACTGAACTGAGGGGTCAGACAGTTCCCAGGAGAGCAATGAATAGCCCAAGTTCTTTCTTTCTTTGGTGGCCCCCATGGCATGCAGTATCCTAGTTCCCTGACCAAGGATGAACTCATGTACCCTGCATTGGAAGTGGGGAATCTTAACCACTGGACTGCCAGGGAAGTCACCCAAGTGATTTCTGAGGGACTAATCTATGGGCAGGTCTGTTTGCGTAAAGCTCTTAAAACCCTCTAAAAGTCAGCAAACCCATTGGAGGGCAGAGTGGTATTCTGCCCTTGCAGCAAGAATGATCCTTTCCAATCTATCACATTCCTTGGCATGTAATAAACTTCAGTCATTGAGCAAATATGGGTTATACAATCATTGCAGGACATAAAAGGGGCATTTTTTAAATTTTAAAATAAAAACAAACTGTTTTGAATTTTTTAAGCTGCCATTGTAAACTGAGCTAATAAACCAAGCTCCCTGGCTGCTAGTTCTATGCCAGATTCAAAAGCTCAGGAAAAAGATTCCTGCCGTTCCACACTGCACTTTTTGGTGATGTACTATGTAATTTTCCTCCACAAAGCAGACTATGTGTTCAGGGCTATAGTTCTATTTTGAGTGTCTAAATTGTTTTAAACTGTACCAAATGAATGTGGTTCATGTGCAGTCTGCATTTTACGAGTCTGTAGTTACGATACACAAAATACCCTTTTTCCCTATAAAGCTAGCAATTTTTTTCCTTTCCCTCCAAGGATTTACAGAACCTGAGGTTTCCCACAACTCTGGCCCGACTTGGAAAAGTTTATTGTGCAGCCAGGCTCAGGTGCATCCTGTAGATTGGATTTGGTTTTGCTGGGGGAAAAGAATCCTCGCAGTCATTAACGTTTCAACAGATTCTATAAAGCAGCTTCTTTGTACAGGGTTTTTCAAAGCCTTCCTTTCAAGCGTCCAGCAAGCTCTGCCCCCTGGTGGCCAGTGAAAGAAACAGGGGTCCATTCCGCAGACCTTAGTGGAAGCCCTGCATGGTAGTGATCATGTGCTGGGTTAGCATTTCAAAGTGAAAGAAGACAGATTAAAACCCGTGGAACCGAATTCAGTAAAATTATGCGGTCTCTCAATGCAGTTTTTTAGATTAAGAAGGTGAATAAAAATTCTCAACCATAGCACAGTTGATATTTGGAGCCAGGAGGTTCTTTGTTGTGGGGACAGCGCTGTGCATCTGGCATGCTTAGCAACATCCCGGCCATCTTGGGCTTCCCTGAAAGCTCAGTTGGTAAAGAATCTGCCTGCAATGCAGGAGAACCCGGTTCGATTCCTGGGTCAGGAAGATCCCCCGGAGAAGGAATAGGCTACCCACTCCAGTATTCTTGGGCTTCCCTGGTGGCTCAGCTGGTAAAGAATCCCCCTGCGTTGCAGGAGACCTAGGTTCAATCCCTGGGTTGGGAAGATCCCCTGGAGAAGGGAAAGGCAACCCACCCCAGTATTCTGGCCTGGAGAATCCCGTGGACTGTATAGTCCATGGGGTCGAAAAGAGTTGGACACAACTGAGCGACTTTCACTACCATCTACCAAGTGCCAATAGCAATCCCTCCTTCCCAAGTAGTGACAACCAAAAATGTCTTCAGACATTGCTGGGCAGCCTCTGTTATCCCGGTATCCAGTTTTGTCCCCCATTGAGAATTTATATATAGAAAAATAAAACTTTGTGTAACATCTTACTCTCAGGGAAATAATAGTGAAAAAAATTTTTTTAAATACCAGAAATGTTATTATTTCTCCCTTCCCACTTGAAATCTGTGTCTGAATATTGCATATATCTGCTACTGAAAGTAACATATCTACTTAGTGAAAATTAAAGTATATCTACTAAATCAATCTACAAAATAAGATTAAAGTATATCTACAAAAAAAATGGAAATTAAGCATAAAATAAACCAAACTATAATGTTTTGTACTTTGGCATGTCTTCAGATACTTTTGCAATTTGTTCAATACATTTCTTATTTCTCTGGCAGCAAATGCATAGAAGTGTCTCTTTTTTGTTTTTTGCTTGAAGTCAGGAAAATATCAGTGGTGGAAGTCACAAAAATCATTTAGCAAAATAAAACTCAAATTGGTGATGTGAGGAGATTGATCGGCAAACATTAGATAATAAGGACCTTTTCTAGGTAGTGTCATTATTGACTTTTTTAAAAACATGTTTATTTATTTGGCTGTACTGGGTCTTAGTTGCCATATATGGGATCTTCCATCTTTGTTTTGGCATACAAGGTCTTTCGTTTCGGCATATGGGATTTAGTTCTCTGACCAGGAATCAAACCTGGGCCCCCTGCATTGGAAGCTCAGAGTCTTAGCTGCTGGACCACCAGGGAAGTGCCTGAATTTTATAATATGACCATATCCAATCCTGGATGCTAAAATTCAAAAATAAGATTTGAAGTTATTTTAATATGTAATTTGATTTTTTTGTTGTTGTTCTCACTGGACAGTAGATTTATACAGAATGATAGTATCAGATCATTTATACAAATAGGGATTTTAAAGTAACATTTTAAATAAATTGGGTTTGGGGCTTGAAGGGTCTAATAAATGGACCAGTTCAGGAATAGGCATGAGAATTAGGCCGATGGAGATGCAGTTTTACCACTGATGCAACTGTTTTGCTGTGTGTGGCTCATGGCTTATGTGTGTTAGCTGGCGAGTTTGCTAATGCTCTCTTCCCCAGGTCTGGTGCCCTGGGTAACTGCCTCACACAGTCTTAGGGGAATAATAAGAATAATCATGGCTGAAAAATATAATATTTACTGCGTGCCAGGTACCGCTGTAGCACATTTTATGTATCATCTCACTTAAATCTCCTACGCGGTAAGAATCTTTATTATTTTCCCCCACGTTTTAGATTAGGAAACAGGCATTGAAGTGTTCAATGACTTGTCCTATCTCACATAGCTTGTAAGTGGTGGAGCCAAGATTAAAATCCAGAGAATATGACTAGAATCCTTTGCTCAACTTCTACATCATATTACTGCACCACTCCCCAAGAGAAAGAGAGAGAATCATAGCACTTAAGAGTTTGATAGGGGCTTCCCTGGTGGCTCAGTGGTAAAGAATCCGCCTGCCAATGCAGAAGACACAGGTTCGATCCCTGATCAGAGAAGATCCCACCTGCCGCGGAGCAACTAAGCCTGTGCACAACTGTTGAGTCTGTGCTCCAGAGCCTGGAAACCACAGCTACTGAGCCTATGAGCCACATGTACTGAAGCCTGTGCGCCTAGAGCCAGTGCTCTGCAACAAGAGAAGCCACTGCAGTGAGAAACCTGTGCACCTTAACCAGAGAGCAGTCCCCACACGCTGCAACTAGAGAAAAGCTTGCATAGCAATGAAGACCCAACACAACCACAAATAAATAAATCAAGTTACCAAAAATTTTTTGATAGATTACTGTTCCCCTCTTAAAGACTAACTAATGGACACTTGCAATGAAGTCACATACTCCTACTCCTTGGCAGGGTGGGCTAGGTGGATTTGGAGGCCAGAAGTGTTCCCCTAGTGACACTTCCTCCACATGAAAATAAGAGGAGAAGAAGGTTTGCTTATCCAGCTTAGAGATATTGCCAGTGTGAAATAAGTATTGAGTTAAGATTTTATTTAATAATTGTATCTCTAAGAATTTATCTTAGAGAAATAATTCCAAAAAAAGAATAAAGCTACGTAGATAAAGACTTAGCAATCCCAAACTAGTGCAATGTTTGCATAAAACTGTAGTTCTGAAATCCAGTTCCTTTACAATATATAAGGTTAGAAGAATAAGCGTTATATCAAATTATGTTCACTTTGGAATACAGCCATTTAAAAATTACGTATACTTTTAATGAGCAGTTGGAGAAGGAAATGGTAACCTAATCCGGTATTCTTGCCTGGGAAATCCCATGGCCTGGTGGGGTACAGTCCATGGGGTCACAAAACAGTTGGCCATGACTTCGTGACTAAAACATCAATTGACAATGAGCAGTAGGAAAAAGCAGACAAATGAAAATATTTTCTCTTTTTTGTTGTTTGATGTGTGTGTGTGTGTGTGTGTGTGTAAGGTCTGTGCAAAAAAAAAAAAATAGAATAGGAAAGAAATTCCAATATTTTAGGAATAACTTTAAAAATCAGTTCTTTATGTATATGGGATTTCCCTGGTGGTCCTGTGTTTAAGACTCTGAGCTTCCAATGCTACAGGTGCAGGTTTGATCCCTGGTCAGGGAACTAAAACCCCATATGTACATGTATATGTATATATATATACATTATTGACTTATCTGGAACACTGGCAACTGGTTCCCGTCGAAGGGATTCTTGACTCCTAGGGCTCAAAATAAATGCAGTTCTAATCAGACTAAGTCTTTGAATCTGAGGTGGTGAGAGATTTTCCCCCTTTCTTTTTTCTGCTGCAGTACAATGGCATGTGCCTACAAGGGCCGGCGGGGGTGCCTGGGCGAGACGGGAGCCCCGGGGCCAATGGCATCCCTGGTACCCCCGGGATCCCAGGTCGAGATGGATTCAAAGGAGAGAAGGGGGAATGCCTGAGGGAAGTCTTCGAGGAGTCCTGGACACCTAACTACAAGCAGTGTTCATGGAGTTCACTGAATTATGGCATAGATCTTGGAAAAATTGCTGTAAGTCTAGTCTGAATTATTGTAAAGTTGAAATAAAACTTAAAGGTTTTCATAGTTGAGTGATCATTTTAGGTGAAATTTTATTTTTCCTAAAAGACAAAAAATATTAAGTAATGGGTATCATGTGACTTTCAACTTAGAATTAATGAAAAAATTGATAACTTCAGAATTAATTGTATAAAGGTATTTCTGAGACAAATACGTCACTGAATTATTTCAACCCTAAGAACACTTAAAATAACTTACTCTTTTTTTTTTTCTCAATGGAAACTGTCTGGGTTGGACAGTAAGTAACTTTCCATTCTTGTCCTAAAGTGAATTTAAATTAATTCAAGAAATTCTGCTGTGGTTCCAGACATAAAGGTGGAAAGAAATCTCCAAGAAATTACTGCATGATTGGAATTATCTAGAGGTGGGAAGTCCAGTGGTATTTGTCCTTATTCTGGGTAGCAGACCCAGCTTAAAATTATTTGGCCTATGGGAGTAGAATGGGCTAGAGATGTACTACAGTGATCATTTTAAATTATTCAGCAATATTTAGGAAGAAAAATTACTCAAAATAGCCTGTCTTGCCATGCATTTGAATTAATGATTCAATCACTTTGTTTAGTGTTTGCTTCCAAAGTAACTGGCAAGTCCCTTGGATGGCATAGAGTTGAAGCTGGTGCCATTTCAAGCCTCTTTCTTCTTTTGTTGACCAACTCTACACATGGTTCCATATCCACAATATATTATTCCTTGATATTAACCACTACTACCACCAGGCAAATAGAAGAAATTTTATTTTCCAAAAACTCTCAGGTTCTAAGTAGCAACCTGTATATTTTCCCTGCTCCTCATCTTACCTCTTTAGTGTCTGCTCTGTTATTTATAAAAATGTTTGAGATGGTCTTGATTTGATTTCTGTGTGATAGAATATCCATTTAGCTTTCATAGTTTGGTGACTATGACCAGTTATACTTTCATATATGATTTCTTAGAAAGCATTTTGTTAAAGTGTTGCCTACTTCTTTGAACACTTGACATTATAGACTGGTTGCTTTTCATCAAAATTTTGCTGGTGGAGTTCTCTTTAAAAACTTTCCCTATGGATTCTGAATTATTAATATGTTTCCAGTTTCCTTTTGGTGGTCAGAATGGGCTTGGGAGCCTTTTGCAAGTAAAAGATAGTAGCACCATGAGTCAGCAGACAAATTTTGCAAGGACCAGTTAGAGGAAAAAGCCCTCAGTCTTATCAGTGTGTCATAGAGTTAAAGACTAAAAACCCCGCCTGCACTTTACTCCTGATACTGTTTTCTGGTGCTTGAAATGAAACAGGTCAGAGTAATATATATGGGCAGTGCTAGTCTAGAATGTAAGTTCCATGATGGCAGGGATTCCATTTTGTTTACTGCTGTTATCTGTAGCATCCAAAATATAGGAAATAATTTTGGAAGAAAAAGAAAAGTAAATATATAGATTGGTTTAGTCTAAAATTCTGAAATCTGGCTGTTTTTGTAAAACTGAGAGATACCCTCAATGGAGTGAATAATTCTAAGAAAGCCATATTTCAATTTTCTTAGAGTTTCTAATATCAGTGTCTCTTACCATCTTGCAGAGAACTGGTTTGCCTCTGTAAAAGCTAAGCCTTTTAAATGTACTTTGGGAAAAAGAATAGTTGAATAAAATTCACAACATAGTTTGAAAGCATCTTTTTAATTAAAAATGAAAATGCTAATTAAACCCTATTTCTGTGTTTGTGATAGGAATGTACATTCACAAAGATGCGTTCGAACAGTGCCCTGAGAGTTTTGTTCAGCGGCTCACTTCGGTTAAAATGCAGAAGTGCATGCTGTCAGCGTTGGTATTTCACATTCAATGGAGCTGAGTGTTCAGGGCCACTTCCTATTGAAGCCATAATTTATTTGGACCAAGGAAGCCCTGAATTGAATTCAACAATTAATATTCATCGCACTTCTTCTGGTACGTAGAATAGTGACGTTGCAGAATGTGCCTCAGATCTTTAGCGACACGATTAGTTTTGAGTCCACTCTGACGGTAGGTCATCACAGGCTTTCTGTGTATATAGTTCTCCACCTGGGTTGCACTTCAGAATTTCCTGTAGATCTTTTTAAAAAATAGGTGGATGCCTGAATCCCATCTCTGATCAACTGAATCAGAATCTCATGGTTAGAACCCAGCCGCTGCGTTTTTTCTAAAAAGATCACAAGGTTGAAAATCACTGAGTTAGACGAAATGGCAAAATAGCCAGTAATGCCGTAGAGCAGTGGTTTTCAACCTTGTCCCTACCTTGTGTTCAGCTGGGGAACTTGGAAAATTCGCCATGCCTGGGTACCACTCTTCTATGGAGTCTGACTTAGTAGGTCTGGTTGCATCCCACGTGGCAGAACTTCCCAAGTCTCTCCTGGTTATCCTAATGTCCTCCAAGGTTGAGAACACTAGCATAGACTGATAAGGAGGCTGATTTCTCTGCCTGTTCTTTAAAATAGTAGGTACAGTCTGCTGCATCTGTGAGAGAACATTTCTATATTGTTTCTGTATTCTCTGCTTGCTTCTACTGGTATGAGAGAAGGAACATTCGATTAAACCAGTGGTTACTTAGGCTGTTAAAAAAAAAAAAAACCTGGGACTTCCCTGGTGGTCCAGTGGTTAAAATGCCATGCTTCCTCTGTAGAGGGCACAGGTTCCATCCTTGGTTGGGAAGATCCTGTATGCCTCTCCGCACAACCGAAAAAAAAAACCAAACAGATAAACAAAAAAAAAGTAAAACTGTTGGGGTTTTTATGTTTTTTTTGGGGGGGGAGGGTTGATTTGTTTCATTGTATTTTAAGGTTCATTGAAAAAGTTTAGAAGCTACAAAAAAGTAGAAGTGGAACAAACCATTAGGTTGGTGCAAATGTAATTGCAGTTTTGGACTGTGAATTTTAAATCATTATAACTAGGTTCAAACACATTTTTATTAATCAAAGTAGGGACCATTATAATCAACACATTTTTGCCAATAAGAAATGTTTGTTTATTCCTGTAGTGTAAGAATTCGTGCTTTGGGATTTGATGAACTCTTGGAGATCATTTTCTGCCTCTTGCTGGTTGTGGAAGTGTTTACTGTGCAAAAAATTCTAGATGCCTGAAGAAGTGGTAGTAGGTTGGCAAGAGGTCAGGTAAATATGGCAGATGAGCCAAAACTTTGTAGCCCAATTCATTCAGCTTCTGAAGTGGTGGTTGTGCAATGTGCAATCAGGAATTGTCATGGAGAAGAATTGTGCCCATTCTGTTGACCAGTGCCAGCTGCAGGCATTGTAGTTTTCTGTGCATCTCATCAATTCTCGGGCTTCCCAGATGGCTCAAATGGTAAAGAATCTGCCTGCAATGCAGGAGACCCAGGTTTGATCCTTGGGTTGGGAAGATTCCCTGGAGAAGGGCATGGCCACCCACTCCAGTATTCTTGCCTGGAGAATCCCATGGACAGAGGGGCCAGATGGGCTACAGTCCATGGGGTCGCAAAGAGTCAGACACGACTGAGCGACTAACACTTTCACTTTCATCAAGCATACTTCTTGGATGTAATGGTTTCCCCAGGATTCAGAAAGCTGTAGTGGGTCAGACCAGCAGCAAACTACCAAACAGTGACCAGGCCCTTTTCTGTAGTGCAAATTTAGCTTTGTGAAGTACTTTGGAGCTTTTTCTCGGTCCAACCACTGAGCTGGCCACTGCTGGTTGTCATATACAATTCACTTTTCGTCCCACATCACAATCTGATTGAGAAATGCTTCGTTGTTGTTGCATAGAATAAGAGAAGATGACACTTCAAAAATGACAATTTTTAAAATTTTTGGTTAGCTCATGAGGCACCTGCTTATCAACCTTTTTCACATTTCCAATTTGCTTCAAATGCCAAATGACTGTACAGTGGTCGACATTGAGTTCTTTGGCAACTTCTTGGGAAGCTGTAAGAGGATCATCAAAGCTGGTCATTGTCAACTTCCAATGGCTGGCCACTACACTCCTCATCTTCAAGGCTCTCATCTCCTTTGCAAAACCTCTTGAACCACCACTGCACTGTATGATCATTAGCAGTTCCTGGGCCAAATGCATTGTTGATATTGCGAGTTGTCTCCGCTGCTTTATGACCCATTTGAACTTGAATAAGAAAATCACTCGAACTTGATTTTTGTCTAACATCATTTCCATAATCTAAAATACATATAAAATACACTACAAGTAATAAGTGATTATTCAACATTCAGAAAATTAAGATCATGGCATCCAGTCCCATCACCTCATAGCAAATAGATGGGGAAACAAAGGAAACAGTGAGAGGCTCTATTTTCTTGGGCTCCAAAATCACTACAGATGGTGACTGCAGCCGTGAAATGAAAAGACACTTGCTCCTTGGAAGAAAAACTATGACCAACTAAGACAGAAATATTAAAAAGCAGAGACATTACTTTGCCAACAAAAGTCCGTCTAGTCAAAGCTATGGTTTTTCCAGTAGTCATGTATGGATCTGAGAGTTAGACTACAAAGAAAGCTGAGTGCTGAAGAATTGATGCTTTTGAACTGTGGTGTTGGAGAAGACTCTTGAGAGTCCCTTGGACAGCAAGGAGATCCAACCAGTTCATCCTAAAGGAGATCAGTCCTGGGTGTTCACTGCAAGGACTGATGCTGAAGCTGAAACTCCAGTACTTTGGCCACCTGATGTGAAGTGACTCATTAGAAAAGACCCTGATGCTGGGAAAGATTGAAGGCAGGAGGAGAAGGGGATGACAAAGGTTGAGATGGTTAGATGGCATCACCAACTCAATGGACATGAATTTGAGCAAGCTCCGGGAGTTGGTGATGGACAGGAAAGCCTGGCGTGCTGCAGTCCGTGGGGTCACAAAGAGTCGGACATGATTGAGTGACAGAACTGAACTGAATGTCATTAGCAAAAAAGCATAAAGTGAGAAATGCACATTAAAATGATGTCTAACATAACCACATTTATTTAAGAATGTATTCCAATATCTAATGGCAAAGTTCAACAATGAAAAACCACAACTACTTTTGCATCAACCTAATATTAATGTCATCACCCAGATACACCACTATCAGTATTTGACTGACAGTTCTTTTGCTTTCTTGAGTTGTGTGTGTGTGTGTGTGTGTATGTGTGTGTGTGTGTGTGTGTGTGTGTGTGTGGCAAGTGAGGTGTGGGGGTGACCTACCTTAACACCATGTACCAGGAGAATCACAAGGTGTATATATCACTAGCTTCATTTCCCAGATTACTTGAAAATTTCTCTCTGATTTTATACTTTAGAATGGAGAGGGAAGAGAAGAGATACCCTCACTGCTAATCAGAAGAAATATTTCGGCATTCTTAGGGATCCAAGCCAGATACTGATCCCCAAATTAATATAGCGCATTTATTGCTAAGGAATCAAGGGCATTCCTTCCATTTTCTTCTTCAAATCCACACAGTATCCTCAAGACATAAAGAAGATATTTTAACCTCTTCTCTCTGCACATACAGAAGGCCCAGGGAAAGAAAGTAACCTGAACAGGAGAATCAGTGTCCTGGTGAACAGACGCCAAGACATGCTCTTGTCTCTCAAGACAGGTTTGATCAGAATGAAAAGCCTCTTCACTAAGTTCTGTGCTGTAAAGGGAGACGTGCTTTTCATATGAGAAGCAGTCACTAAAATTTTAAATATTTTGGTATCTAAAATTTGATTAGGAAGTGGTATGTGTTCAAATAGTAGTCGAATGCATCTAGAGATTATCAGACTAAGTGAACTAAGTCAGAAAAAGACAAATACCATAAGATATCTCTAATATGTGAACTCTAAAACATGGCACAAATGAATCTATCTACAAAACAGAAACAGACTCACCAACATAGAGAACTGACTTTTGGTTGCCAAGGGGGAGGCAAGGACTGGGAGTGTGGGATTAGCAGATGTAAACTATTACATATAGGATGGATAAACAACAAGTCCTACTGTATAGCACAGGAAACTATGTTCAGTATCTTATGATAAACCGTAATGGAAAAGAATAGGAAAAAAAGAATGTGTGTAACTGAGTCACTTTGTGGTACTTACTGCAGAGAGTGGCCCAGCATTGTAACTGAACTATACTTACATTTTAAAGGTTAAATTATAAAGTTCAAAAGATATGTTGTAAAGCAACTATGCTCCAATAAAAGTTAAAAAATGAAATCCATAAATAAAAATAAAATAGTAGTTTATGTAAGCAACTTACTATTGTATTATTTTTAAAGTTTTTATGTTAATATCTTGCTATTATGTAAGCCCTCAGGCCTAGGAACTGTCACCTATACATACACACACTTCATAAATTATTTAACATAGCATTTACCAACCACGTTATAGAAACTCATTTGGTATGATCAGTTGGGTAAAATGTCAGAAGTAATTTGTTATTCATGACAAATTTTGTCTTAAGATGAATTAAAGGTTGCCTCAATAGTGAATTTACTTTCCTTGCACACCGATACTCTCTTGAGAGAAAGAAAAGGAATACACTTATATTTTGCACATCAGAGGATGACATTAAGCCTTAAATATGCCCATCAGAGTTTAGAATATCATCTTACCTGTATCTAGAAGGAAAACAAGTTGAGGACCTTTAATTCAACATCTTTTAGGTGCTTACTAAGCTATTACTACTTTATTACAGCAAAAAATGTTCATTCATTCAAAAAACATTATTTTATTTATTAAAGACCATGAAGTGATCATTGACTCTCCTTGTGTGAGGATGATGCCAGACCCAACCTTGTCTGACCTGTGGAGGGAAGTGAACACATTTCTAGGCCATGGGTATTGCAGGCACGCACAGCTTAGTTCTTCTAACTTGGAAAGGGTCTTGAACCAGAGACAGGTACCTGGATTCAGTAGGACTTGCCTTCAATTCACTGATGTCACAGCTGGTAGAAGCAGATTGTTACAGGCCTACATCCCTGGGCTCAGCTTGAACATACTAACCTCAACCAAATAGGAAGACGATCCAGTCACATTCGATCATCCCCACCCCACTTATGTGTCAGGACCGTTTTCTTAAAGAATCTGCCAACCTGTGGTTCCTTTTTCCCCTGACACAGACATCAGAGGGGTTTAACTTTTGCCTATTAAAATGAACAGTAGGGGGATTATTTTTTTAATATTGGAGAAGAGGCTTGATAAGATGGAATGCAGGTTATATATATATATTAGTATGTGAAAGTCTGGAGGACCTGTGAAAAGGCACATGTTTATAAAGCAAAAAACAAAACACAGAGGAAAAATAGGATTTAGTTAGCTTGTTTTTTCACTGTGGAGGAATTTCTATGTAAAACGGGATTCCAGGTTGAAGGACTAGTATAATGAGTATGCTAGGGTTTCTTTTGACATTATAGAAGTCCTTTCTTCTGCTTAGTACCGTCAAGTATATATAGGAAAGGGCTCTCTTTATTTTTTTAACTCTTAAAATGAGACATTATTTTAATTACTTAAAATTTGATCTTTTATAAGGTGTTTTCAGTTTGGTCTGCTGATAGAAAATTAAAATATGGAGGCTTCAGGTGTAACAACTTGTCCCAAATGGTTATGTAAATTACTGATTCAGTTTATATTCAGAATTGCATTTTCATCTTCCAGTGCTCTTTTCTTCAGATGGAAAGGTCTTTCTTTAAAAAAAAAAAAGCTTACATATTGCATCAACATCTTTTTTTTTTTAAGAAAATACAACTTTATTTAATTTTTTATATTTATTTATTTTTTTGGCTGAGTTGAGTCTTAGTTGTGGCACACAAGATCTTCCTGTGCGTCATGTGAGATCTTTTGTCGAGGTGCACAGACTCTCTAGTCACGGCATGGGCTCCAGAGCATGCGGGCTTCAGTAGTTGAGGTGCAGCAGTTTACTTACCCTGGGGCATGTGGGATCTTAGTTCCTTGGTGAAGGATCGAATCCACGTCCCCTGCATTGCAAGATGGATTCTTAACCATTGGACCACAAGGGAAGTTCCCTGCATCAACATTTGGTTTTTAAAAGTGTAGGCTTGGTGCGGTGGTTCAGACTTGGTACTTTCACTCTTAGTGGCTAGGGCTCAGCCTCTGGTCGGAGAACTAAGATCCCGCAAGCCACATGGTGTGGCCAAAGGAAAAAAAATAAATGTAGGCTTCCTTTATTTAGTCATAAATAAATTGCTTTTTTTGTTTTAGGTCATCTCTGTAAGTAAACAAATTTATGGCTGAAACCTCAAAGAAAATTTCCTGTGAGCTTATACCATAGAATGGATATGTATATGTCTTTTTTAAAAAATTTTTTTAAAATTCACTTATTATTTTGGCTGTGCTGGACCTTTGTTGCTGTGTAGGCTTTTCTCTAGTAATGGTACATAGGCTTCTCATTGTGGAAGCTTCCCTTGTTGCAGAGCACAGGCTCTTGGGACATGGGCCTCAGTTGCAGCACGTGGGCTCACTAGTTGTGGCTTGTGAGCTTAGGTGCTCTGTGACACGTGGGATCTTCCCAGACCAGGTATCAAACCTGTGTCTCCTGCATTGGCAGGCAGATTCTTCACCACTGAGCTCTCAGGAAAGCCCTGGATATATATATACATCTCTTAAAAATACTTACGTACTAGGAAAATGAGAACTTATCTTTATGAGACCCTTATTAAATATTAGCATTTTAAACTTACTGTACATTAACTTGATTTAATCACTAGTATGCTAAAGTAATAAAATTGAGCTGAAAGTTTTTGCCTGTTTATTCCAAAGAGATTTGTAACTCTCATCTTTGTTTTGCAGTGGAAGGACTCTGTGAAGGCATTGGTGCTGGACTAGTGGACATTGCTATCTGGGTTGGTACTTGCTCAGATTACCCGAAAGGAGATGCCTCTACAGGGTGGAATTCGGTGTCTCGCATCATTATTGAAGAGCTCCCAAAGTAAATCTTTTCATTTTCGTTCCCTACCTCTTTTTTATTATACCTTTGAATGGTTTGCTTTAGTGACACCTTAGATAATTTTTATGTGTACTTTGCTGTTGTTGTTCAGTGGCTAAGTCATGTCCAGCTCTTTGCCACCCATGGACTGCAGCACTCCAGACTTCCCTGTCCTTTATTATATCCCAGAGTTTGCTCAGCATCATGTCCATTGAGTCGGTGATGCTATCTAACCATCTCATCCTCTGCCTGTACTTTTCCTTTTGCCTGTACTTCTGAGTGAAAGAACATGACTAAATGTGTTTACAGACCAAAGTGTGATTTCACACTGTTTTTAGATCCAGTATTATTTGTTTTCCTTCAATCAAAATTATAGTTTTGAGATTTTGTAGTTAATTAAAATACTTTCTTCATTTTCCCATTCCCTATACCTGTAATTTGAAATGTTATTATGGTCTTCATTTCTTTCCTGTTCTCTTAGTATAGCACTTTTTAAAATATAAAAGCTACCAGTCTTTGTACAAGTTGTAAATGTTCAGAATTGTTTTATATCTGTGAAATAAAACTTATTTCAAACAACCTTGCTATTTTTAATGTGATTGCTACTAAAAGGAGGGTTTCTGGTATTTTATATCTGGAAAGTTGAGGATAAACCTGACTTTGTATTTATCCATTTAACAATCTTATTTTAAATTTAGTACATGTATAGTACTGTTCCATATTTTAAGAGATTCAAAGAGAAAGGAGCATTTATGTGCCAGGAAATATATTAATACTAGCACCTTAGAAATCTTTATTTAACAAAGAGTAAAGAGATGTGGACTCCAGCCTCACGTTGCTTACCATTTGGTAGGGAGGAGAGGATATACACAAAAATAGCATATATCAAAGATTACTCTGTTGATTGCAAGGAATGTTGTTGAAGGGGTGGTGTAATTCAAAGAAAGACCTATCACTTCTAGCCAAGGTGATCAGAAAGAGTTCATGATGAAAGAAATATAGGTGTAATACTGATAAGGTTAAGTAAATTCTGGGCTTGACTTGGAAGTGTCAGTATGAATTCATAAATTACTTTATCTTAAATAAAGCTGTAAAACTAACAGAATCTCCTAACTTTGATTACTTAAAAGACCTAGGAAACAATGACCAAACTAGTAATACTCTGATTGTGATCTCTACATGCCATTTCATACTATAAGGATCTAAGGTTCCTTATAGGAATGGGTGATTTCAGCTCTGGGGCAGGAAATGTACGATATGAGCCTAGAACATCTTGGCAACTGTGAATGACAACAGGATCCAAGAGCCAACATGAATTGGTTCCCACTGGCAGAGAGGATACAAATTAAGCATCAATGAAGACAATAACTGGAATGATTTGAAACACATCAGATATTATGTTTAAATGCATGAGTTCATAATAATATTAAAATTCATTTGTCAACTTAGTGGATTCCAGGAATTCGATTTGTTACTTTGAAATTTAGGGCAGGGGAGTGGAACGCAAAGCATTTGTTCTGCTTTCTCAACATGAACTGTATTTCTGGCTATCCAAATTGATGAAGAGAAAACTTCCGTGTGTGTGTGTGTGTGTGTGTGTGTGTGTGTGTAGTAATACATTGGTATACATAAACATAACAAAAGAAGAAAGTGATAGCATATCACTCTTTTCAACCCTGCACGATTAAAGGGCTCTGGCAATGGCCATCAGTGACGGATAACATTCCAAAATAAGAGAAAGACTATGTGCCCCCTAAGGAATGCACGTAGCACCACCCAGGAAGTTGTTTTACAAAGAAAAAAAAATCAAGCCTGGACCTGATTTAGCCTCCAGATATAACCGTTAAATTTTAGGAAATACAGGGGATAGAAGAATATGTTAATCGACATGTCAGCCAATCAGGCCTATGGAAAACTTGAAAGACAACTGGGTTTCTTTAATAAATACATTGCAACAAAAGAGAAAAAGAAAAACATGGATTGGAAGAGATTTGAGAGATACTGACTCCTTTCAATGTTTGGACTTTATTTGGCTACTTGGGATAATAATTTTGTGGTGTAAAATAGTATTGTGACTATTTAAAAATAGTGCTTATCATTTAGAGATACTGAAATATTCAAGATAAAGTGACATGATGTCTGGAATTTGCTTCAGAATGACCTTGAAAGGAAGAGTGGGTGACAGGAGGTCTAGATGAAATAACGTTGAAGATAGGTAGAAGTTGACCAAGGTGGGTAAAAATTGTGACAAATGGAGACTGGGATTAAGGACATTTTGAGTGGAGACCAGAACATTAGTAAGATCTCTTTGAATTGGCACAGATTGTGAAGACATTTGTGTCCCATGTGAATGTCCACCAAAGGACGCCCACTGCAAAGGAGGCTCTTAACGACAAAGTGGACAAAATAACTTGCTGTGGATGTGAGTCAGCTTCTTTGCCCAGCACTCCAGTGGTAGTTCAATAGACCCATAATCAGAGAGGCTGTGGTGGCTAGGATGGAGGCGATGTATGGATTCGACAACATGGAATTTCCCATATTAAGGCTGGCCTGGGTAGTGTGAGTGCTGGGTGCCTAATGGGGCAACTAACGGGGCAACAGCAGAGTCCAACATGAGCCCCTAATACAGCATCATTCCCAGGGCGGACAAGCCAGTCACCTAAGGGCAGGCAGATTCCACTGGACTTCCATCATGGAGAGGCAGAGAGCCATTCTCACGGAAATATATATTCTGGATACAGATTGACCTTTCCTGCTAGTACTATCATCCGTGGACTCATAAGAATGCCTTATCTACCATCTTACCCTCTGCACAGCATTGTTTATGATCGAGAAACTTCACACCACAACAAAGAAGTGCAGCGATGGGGCTTGCCCCATGGAATTGACTGGTCTTACCACATCCCCCCACCACCTGGAAATGACTGGCCTAAACAAAAGGAGAATGGCTTACTGAGGTCTCATTATGGTACCAGTTGGGAGACAGCATCCTGCAAGGATGGGGTTCTGTCTTACAGGTGCAGTGTGTTCTTTGGATCAGAAAGGTGCTCTTGCTTCTGCAGCCAGAATACGAGCAGCAGTAGTGGGAGTGGCTTCTCTCACTGTTACATCTAATAACCCGTTTGCAGGCTCTTTGCTTCCTGTCCTGACAACTTTGAGCTCTGCAGGTCTGGAGATCTCAGTATCCAATAAGCGAAAGCTTCCACCAGGGGACACAACAACGGTTCTGCTGAATTAGAAGATGAGAAAGTGTTAGTCACTCAATTGTGTCCGACTGTCTTAAGATTCCATGAACTGTAGCCCACCAGGCTCCTCTGTCCATGGAACTCTACAAGCAAGAATATTGGAGGGGTTGCCATTCTCTTCTCCAGGGGATCTTTCGGACCCAGGTATCAAACCCAGGTCTCCTGCATTGCAGACAGATTCTTTACCCTCTGAGCCACCAGGGAAGATAAGACTGTGTATTTTAAATAACGGAAATGGGTTTATCCCAAGGCTTCTGTTGATCAAGGATCTTGGTACAGGTTAGCTGAGTCCTCTGCTCAGGGCATCACCAGGCTGAAATCAAATTGGTGACTGAGGCTGCAGTCTCATCTGGGGCTTGGGGTCCTCTTCACAGCTCACGTGGTTGTTGGCAGAATTCAGGGCCTTGCAGCTGAGTGATTAATGTCCCCGTGCTCTTGCTGCTGCCTGAGGACAGCTCCCAGCACCTGAGGTGACTCTCAGGGCCTTGCCAAGTGCTGCATTTTTAAGATTGTTGTGTTTGCATTTGTCTCCAGGTATCTTCTTATTTCCTCTTTGATGTCTTCAATGACTTCTTGGTTATTCAGTAGCATATTGCTTGGCTTCCAGGTGTTTGTGTTTGGGGTTGTTTTTTTCCTTGTAGTTGATTTCCAGTCTCACAGCCTCGGGGTCAGAAAAGATGCTTGCTATGATGTATGGTCAGGCCACTCAAGATGGCCATTCTTTTGCTCTCTGTACATTCTCTGCTCAACTGATCCCTGCTTTACTTGCATGACTCTCCAATCCTCTTAATTATAGGGCTTAATTAGTAACTGCCCTTGTGCTTGCTCTCTGCCCCAGCTGCTGGTTTCCTTGGTAATTAATGAGCCAATCTGACATCATTTCCCCCCTGTAAATAGTATCCTCTTTCTCCCCGAGTAGTGAGGCTTGCTGCCAGCTAGCAGTCCTGTCTGCCGTCTGCCATACACAGTGGGGGTCTAGGACCTTCCTTCAGATTGTAAGTTGCTCTGTCCAATAAGTCACTGATGTCTCTGTTGCCATCTCAGGACAAGGAAACCCCCGGGAGCTGAGATGTTAGGACACAAGGATGGGGGAAGAGAAAGCTGTGGGGGTGATTCTGAGGAGGCCATCCAGTAGTATGTGGGGCCCTGTGGCAGCTGTGTACTCTGAGAGACATCTTTTTCTTCTATCATGTTGATAATATCCTGTTAACCTCCGTGTTTTTCCAATTTGAAAGTAGCAGCCCTGTGCTCCTGGTTCATGTGACTGCACGGGGGTGGCTGGTGAATACAGACAAAGTGCAAGGGCCTGGATTATCTACAAAATTCAAGGACACTCCTGACCTACCACCCCTAAACAATTACAGACACAGGCTTTAGGGATTTTAATTCAGAGACAGATCTGTGAGTTGAGCATGGCCAGTTACCCGGAAAGGTTTGGTTGGAGCCTATAGCAATAGCAAAATAACAAGAGTGCCCTTGGGCTTCTGGTCCCAAGTAGAGTGTGATGGAACAACAGCTATAAGCAGTCTATGATGTATTACAACAGATGGGAGACATTACAAAAAAAAAACTACCTGATTCTTTGAGCAACACAAAAAACCACTATTTATTTGTGTGCAACATATAGGGTTCCCATGGACATCAATAGTGACCAACGAATCTACTTAATTTAGGAAGTTCAGGAATGAAAGTGAAAGTGAAGTCGCTCAGTTGTGTCCAGTTCTTTGTGACCCCATGGACTGTAGCCCACCAGGCTCCTCTGTCCATGGGATTCTCCAGGCAAGAATACTGGGATTCTCCAGGCAAGAAGTTCAGGAATGGGCCAATATAAATGGCATACATGGGCATTTCCACCTGCCTTACAACTCCACTGCTGTTGGGCTATGAATAGACTACTTAAAACAATAGTTGAGATGGGGAAACTCACTCTCAACACATGGGTGCATCCCAGGAGCAATCATCTTGGTGCCAAGGCCATGTTAACCCAGAGACAAACAGTCACCACCACTCGGGTTCAACTGTTGATCACTGAAGAAGTGTTGACAACTATGAGTGAGTGAGTGAGTGAAGCTGCTCAGTCGTGTCTGACTCTTTGCGACCCCATGGACTGTAGCCTACCAGGCTCTTCCTTCCATGGGATTCTCCAAGCAAGAATACTGGAGTGGGCTGCCATTTCCTTCTCCAGGGGATCTTCCCGACTCAGGGATTGAACCCGGGTCCCCTGCATTGCAGGCAGATGCTTTAACCTCTGAGCCACCAGGGAGGCCCAGGACAATAACTCAGTTTTGCCTTTGCAGTAGAATCTACCCCCAGAGGAACAGATTATAAATAGCCCTTGGGACTGGCAGATAAGTCCCCAGTGATTTGGGTTTACAACCTTGTTGGAATAGGATCAGAAAGGGACTTACGCATTTCACCTGTCCTCTACCTGGTCCCACCTAACAAGGTAATTCCAGGCCCCTCCTAGAGGAAGGCACTATTATACTAACTCTGTGGTCTGGTCTGTTACACTGCCTCTTCACTATTTGACACTGGTTATGGGCACTAAATGTAGGCAGGTGGTGCAGTATTGCAGGCCAGGACAAAACCCTTAGACAGGGGTGCCATTATTTCAGAATGATGTTACTGTTTGTATTTGCTTAGTAGTTAATAGTCGTGATCTTCCTGTATTGGGCCTGTTAAACATCTTGCAACTCATCCTACTCTGAGTGAAGGGAATCTGTGAACTGGGTGACAATGATGGCCTCACCACAAAAGGAGGTGATTGGTGAGTCTACAGCAAAACGCTATTGTTGACCTCTGAAATTCCCTGAAAAATTGACTTGATAAGCACCTGGCTCCAAAGCTTGCCCGCATCTTGGATGGTCTTTATGGCATTTGTGCTTTTTCATTGCAATGCACCTCTATCTACCTGTCCTCAGGGATGTTGCAGAAGAGGGATGGGCTGAGATTATAAGGGTCATACAGGGTATGTACAGGTGGAATGTATGACTAGGCAATTCATGATGGCTGTTTTCTTGCTCTCCGTACATCTCCTCCTCAACCAGTCCCTGCTTCACTCATATGACTATCCAATCCTCTTACTTATAGGGCTTAATAGTAATTGCCTACTTGCTTGCTCCCTGTCCCAGCTGCTGGTCTCCTGGGTAACTGATGAGCCAGTCTGACATTAATTCCCCTTATAAATGGTAGTCTCCTTCTTCCCCAAGTAGCAAAGACTACTGCCACACCCTGCCTGCTGTCTGCCACACACGATGAGGTGCTGCTCCAGGACCTTGCTTTAGATGTGTAAGATCCTCTTTCTAATAAGACACTGATGACTCTGCTGCTATCTCCAGGCTCTTTCTTCAGTCCTGAGGCTGAGCAACTGCAAGACTTGCAGGCCTGCACGGTACAGCCCAATGTATGATTTAAATCTTCAATTAACGGGGACTTGTTTTGTGGTCTAGTATGTGATATATCCTGGAGAATAGAACTTTTGTTTTTAGAAAACTTGCCTGGTTAGATAGGTTGGACCCACCCACGATAATATCCCTTTGGATTGTAGTTGACTGATTCAGTTCAATTCAGTTCAGCTGCTCAGTCATGTCCAACTCTTTGCGATCCCATGAATCGCGGCACGCCAGGCCTCCCTGTCTATCACCAACTCCCAGAGTTTACTCAAACTCATGTCCATCGAGTGGGTGATGCCATCCAGTCATCTCATCCTCTGTCATCCCCTTCTCCTCCTGCCTCCAATCCCTCCCAGCATCAGGGTCTTTTCCAGTGAGTCAACTCTTTGCATGAAGAGACCAAAGTATTGGAGTCTCAGCTTCAGCCTCAGTCCTTCCGATGAACACTCAGGACTGATCTCCTTCAGGATGGACTGGTTGGATCTCCTTGCAGTCCAAGGGACTCTCAAGAGTCTTCTCCGACACCAAAGTTCAAAAGCATCAATTCTTTGGCGCTCAGCTTTCTTCACAGTACAACTTTCACATCCATATATGACCACTGGAAAAACCATAGCCTTGACTAGACAGACCTTTGTTGGCAAAGTAATGTCTCTGCTTTTTAAAATGCTATCTAGGTTGGTCATAACTTTCCTTCCAAGGAGTAAGCGTCTTTTAATTTCATGGCTGCAGTCACCATCTGCAGTGATTTTGGAGCCCCCAAAAATAAAGTCTGACACTGTTTCCAGTTTTCCAACTATTTCCCGTGAAGTGATGGGACCAGATGTCATGATCTTAGTTTTCTGAATGTTGAACTTTAAGCCAACTTTTTCACTCTCCTCTTTCACTTTCATCAAGAGGTTTTTTAGTTCCTCTTCACTTTCTGCCATAAGGGTGGTGTCATCTGCATATCTGAGGTTATTGATATTTCTCCTGGCAATCTTGATTCCAGCTTGTGCTTCTTCCAGCCCAGCATTTCTCATGATGTACTCTGCATACATCATACTCTGCAGTTAAATAAGCAGGGTGACAATATACAGCCTTGACGTACTCCTTTTCCTATTTGGAACCATTCTGTTGTTCCATGTCCAGTTCTAACTGTTGCTTCCTGACCTGCATATAGGTTTCTCAAGAGGCAGGTCAAGTGGTCTGGCATTCTGATCTCTTTCAGAATTTTCCACAGTTTATTGTGATCTACATAGTCAAAGGCTTTGGCATAGTCAATAAAGCAGAAATAGATGTTTTTCTGGAACTTCCTTGCTTTTTCGATGATCCAGCAGATGTTGGCAATTTGATCTCTGGTTCCTCTGCCTTTTCTAAAACCAGCTTGAACATCTGGAAGTTCACGGTTCACGTATTGCTGAAGCCTGGCTTGGAGAATTTTGAGCATTACTTTCCTTGCATGTGAGATGAGTGCAATTGTGTGGTAGTTTGAGCATTCTTTGGGATTGCCTTTCTTTGGAGTTGGAATGAAAATGGACCTTTTCCAGTCCTGTGGCCACTGCTGAGTTTTCCAAATTTGCTGGCATATTGAGTGCAGCACTTTTCACAGCATCATCTTTCAGGATTTGAAATAGCTCAACTGGAATTCCATCACCTCCACTAGCTTTGTTCATAGTGATGCTTTCTAAGGCCCACCTGACTTCACATTCCAGGATGTCTGGCTCTAGGTGAGTGATCACACCATCGTGATTATCTGGGTCATGAAGATCTTTTTTGTACAGGTCTTCTGTGTATTCTTGCCACCTCTTCTTAATATCTTCTGCTTCTGTTAGGTTCACACCATTTCTGTCCTTTATCAAAACCATCTTTGCATGAAATGGTCCCTCGGTATCTCTAATTTTCTTGAAGAGATCTCTAGTCTTTCCCATTCTGTTGTTTTCCTCTATTTCTTTGCATTGATCACTGAGGAAGGCTTTCTTATCTCTCCTTGCTATTCTTTGGAACTCTGCATTAAATGGGAATATCTTTCCTTTTCTCCCTTGCTTTTTGCTTCTCTTCTTTTCACAGCTATTTGTAAGCCCTCCTCAGACAACTAGTTTGCCTTTTTGCCTTTCTTTTCCACGGGGATCGTCTTGAACCTTGTCTCCTGTACAATGTCACGAACCTCCATCCATAGTTCATCAGGCACTCTGTCTATCAGATCTAGTCCCTTAAATCTTTCTCACTTCCAGTGTATAGTCATAAGGGATTTGATGTATGTATGTATGTCTCTAGAGGTTATAAAATACACTCATAAATGCCAATCAGGAAATGCTGGTATGACAGTTTATAATTACCTGCTTCTTGGCTTTTGCTAGAGATTAAGGTTTAAGGTTAAGAATTATAAGGGAAACATTTCAGTATTTAAAGAAAGCAGTATGCGTGTTTTCAGCAAAGAAGGTAAGAGGAACGGAAATACATTTTTTTTTAAAAGTGGCTTTGTTATAGAGCTGGTTGTTTGTAAACAGATACATCAATTTGCCAAAGATTTGTGGAAAGAAACACTAAGGGGTTTGTACATGGTCAGGACTGGCTTAGGTAAGATTGAACTTCATTTAAAAAATAAATCTTAAAAGTAAACTGGTACAAAACCTGAATTTGATTATCAAAGAGGATAAAGTTTTCTTAAGATTTCAGATTGTTTTTGGTGATAGATTGTGAGTTTCTTCATGTTTAAATGATCTGTATTTGCCAGTGAGATCGTTTATTGTCACCTTGGTTGTAAATGGGTATTCATTCTATTTAGTGACCTGTGATTCTATTTGACCAAGTGTTTGGAAACTTCTTGATATTTTTGACAGAATTCCGAAAGACAAAATCCTAAATGAGGCTCATGTGACCTCCAGCTAACTTTGAAGTTTTACACAGGGTTCTGGAACACCTCAAAACATGTTTTTCTCTCCATCTCAGAGAGGAATATTAAACTAATTAGGCTTAAGTGGTATGTCAAATTACATGGGAAGCATTGTCAAGTAAGTGGTGATAAAACTTCTTAGAATGTTTTCTATGGGTAAATGTTATTAATGTCAAGGGAGTGTGTAATTTCCTCGGTTCTGTCTTGCCGCAGCAAGAATTTGAAGCGATGGACAGACCAGTGTTACAGTTCCGTTTTACTTGGCAAACAAAGGAAAATATATCCTCGAGGTGTGAGGGTGGGCCGACCCAAAATACACCAAGAGAAGAGAAGCTCTGGGTCAATTTTGGCTCCTCTTTTTATATGTTTTTTCTCCTCCCCCTGAGCCTGCCCTATGTAAATTGGGCTAGCCAGGAGGGCTACCTGTTTTACCTGAGGTTCTCACTCTGGTCCTCGGATTTTTTTTGGTTCCATTTTCATGGGCTTTTCCTTTCTTTGTCTTTTAGCCACCACCATTCTGGACTCCTTTTTCCTATTCTAACTTCCTAACATTCCCCCCTCAAGAGATGGGAGGCCCAATTCTTTGGGAATAGGGCCGTCGAGGTCTCTCTGGCTACTTCCTGCTGAATTGGGATGGTGAGGGGCATTGGGCCTCCCCCTCTTGCCAGTCTCAAGCCTGAGTCCTTATAGCAGTGTCCATCTAAGGGTGAGTGATATTTTCCATGGTTGGGTGTAGTTTTATATATCCTTGTTGAACTGGCATGGCATGTTGTTGCGTGTTTATCTGGGCAGAGACAAAACAGGTTAGACAGTTGATAATACATAGAGCAATCATAAGCAGCATCAATACAGTGATGACAGGGATTAGTAAGGGCATTAGCCAACTCCAAATTCCCACTCGCCAGGAGAAGGACCCCCCAAAGAGAGATTGCAGCCACCCTGAGAACTCTCCAGCTCTCCTGTAGGATCTGAATGTTTTTCTTGAGACTGTGAGACTTTCTTTAACTTAGCTGGAGGTATTGACCCTGAAACAACACTTTTCATTCAAGATGGCTCAAGTCCCTCCTTGTTCAGGGATTAGGAGATCTATCTAACAAGCTGTGTTGGCTCTTTAGAGCTGTCCTGAGAAATCTTATCCCCAGAAACTTAATTTTGGGGGTGTTCATTAGAATGGCACTCATTTGTAGTCCTGAATAGGTATCTGAGATCTCCCAAGGGCTCACAGGTGTATTGAGTGTCCTCTTCTGTTTTCTTCCATGGCTTGAATCATGAGTAGTGAATCCAGGAGTCATGTCCTGGCACCTTGACTGCTGTGGGGGTAGAAAGTATTACAGGGTAGGGGCCCTTCCATGTGGGCTGGAGTTGAGCCTTTTGACCCATCTTTCCAGACTTTAAATAGGACTTGAGTCCCCAGAGCATATAGTGGTGGCTCTTTAGAATATTTTGTGTCTGGTCAACACTCCACAAGCATATACCTTGCTGGAATTGCCCAATGACCATGGTATAAGACCAGAGGGTCTGAGCCTCTGGATTTAGGAAGAGGTCATTGACATAAACAAAGGTCTCCCATATGGCATCTCATAAGGACTAAGACCAACTTGTTCTTTAGAGGCAATATGGGTGTGGAGGAGAGCTGTTGGTAAAACCTCCTTTCATCCCATGGAGGTCTCTGGGGCTATCTTTTTTTATCACTGATTTTAAGAATTGGTTGGCTCTTTCTACTTTTCCTGAAGACTGAGGCCTCCAGGCACAATGGAGATAATAAGTAATGCCCAATGCTTTAGAGACCCCTTGGGTGACCTTAGAAGTAAATGATGTCCCATTGTCACTTTATAATGACCTGGGCAGACCAAATCTCAGAATGATTTCATGGAGCAGTTTTTTTTCACCACCTCCTCAGCTTTCTCAGTCCAGGTGGGAAAGTCTTTAATCCATCCTGTGACTGTGTCTATCATGACCAATAGGTATTTATACCCTTGAGAAACTGGTATCAGGGTGAAGTCCATCTGCCAGACCTCTTCTGGGTAGGTCCCATGTCATTGGACGGGCTGGGCCAGCTGGAATCTTCGAGCTCCTTGGGGGTTAATTGGCAACTGGGACAAGAGAACACTTGCCTTATAGTCCTTTGGAGCCCTGTTTCTAGTAATCTTTGGAGGGCCTTCTCCCCTAAATGAGTGGTGGCGTATAAGGAGTTAACCAACTTCCATTGGAGGTTTCAAGCAGAAAAAGGAGTCCCTCCTTTTGGAACCACCCATATGATCTTGAAAGCCCTCACTCCTAGCTTTAAGAGTCTCACCTTCAGTATATGAAGGAGTTTCTGGCAAATGAGTCTGTGGAACTAAGGTGGCAACCCCTATTAGGTCATGGTTCTGTAACGCTGCTCTCTTAGCTGCCTGATCAGCTGCTTGGGTTCCCTCGTGCCACTTCCGTGCTCCCTTTTTGGTGTCCTCTACAGCGGGAGACTGAAACCTCAGCGGGCAGATGGACTGCCTCCAAGAGTCTAAGGATTTGATCACCATATTTGATTGGGGACCCTCAGGTGGTCAAGTGGCCTCTTTCCAAATAGCAGCACGTGCATGTAGCACCAGAAAGGCATACTTGGAGTCGGTGTAAATGGCTACTTCTTTTCCTTTTCCCAGCTCTAAAGCTCGAGTCAGGGAGAAAAGCTCAGCTAATTGGGCTGAAGTAACTGGTGGTAAAGGTTTAGCCTCTATGTCTCAAAATTAGAGACTATTGCATATCCAGCTCTTCTTTTTCCATCCAAGACAAAGCTGCTTCCATCAGTGTACTGGATTTCCCCAGGATTGGTCAGAGGATCATCTGTCAATCCCTTTCGGGGTTTTGTGCAGTGGTCCAAGGTTTCTAGGCAAGAGTGATAGGAGAGAGAGCCCTTGGGGGTAGGCAGAAGGGGAGCTGGGTTAAGAACCTCACAAGGGGATATAGTCAGGCCTGGATTTTCCATCAGCACTACTTGATATCTGAGGATTCTTTGATCAGAGATCCATAAATAGCCTCTCCCATTCAGGAGTTGTTTCACCTGATGGCTGGTAAAAATAGTTTGCCCCAAGAGAGAGTTTTAAAGCACCTTCTATTAGGACTGCAATAGCTGCAAGATTTCAAAGGCAGAGAGAGATCCCTTCCCAATAAGGGAGTAGGACACTCAGGAACCACCAGAAACTGATGGGAAAATATTTGTCCATTGCAGCAACAAAGAAGTGCTCAGGTGAATCTTTTGTAATTGTTTTTCCTGTAGCACCTAAAATGGTACAGGTTTGGGGGAAGAGGGCTCTGGAGCAGGAGGTCAGAACAGAGTAGGTGTCAACCAAGAAATTCTAGGACTTACCTTGGACATCCAGTTGCACCCTTGGCTCCAGCCCTGTAATGGTTATCTGTGACAGGTGGGCTGGCTGGATGAGGCTGCTTCAGTCCTGTTGAACCATCATGAGGGAAGGCTTGGCGCTTGACCTTGAGGCTCTTGGGTCCCCAGGGCAGAGTGCTACCCAATGTCCCAACTGATGGCATTTGTAGGAAGCCGTTTTGGGGAACTTGCCATGGTTTGGACACTCTTTGGCCCAGTGTCCCACCTGTTTACAGGTTAGGCATTTGCCTCGTGCCTTGTCCTTCAAGGACTCGGGGTTTGCCGTAGGGCTTCCCTGGAGGGCGGCCAGCATCTGGGCATGGCTTGTCTCTTTCCTTTTCTCCCTTTCCTGGGCCTTGTCTTTCCTCTTCTGTTCTCTGTTATAAAAGGTATTGGTGGCTATCTGAACCATTTCATCTAAAGAGGCAGGAGAGTCCTGCTGCTGTAGCTGTTGTAACTTTATCCTGATGTCTCATGCACACTGGGACAGGAATTTGTCCTTTAAAATCACTTGACCCTTGTAAGAGTCTAAGTCCAGATTGATTAACTTTTGGAGGGCCTCTTTTAGACTTTCCAGAAAGGCAATAGGGTTCTCCTTGCACTCGTAAGTTATTGCTGAGACCAGGCACAGTCCCACAACTGATAAGTTTCCTTCTATTTCCATGGGTGGACTTCCTGAGGGGTGAGTCTTTCCGAAGCTTATCTTACCCAGTACTGTTGCAACTTGAGAGCCGGGCATCCCCGAGTCAGGATACAGATCCCCACACAGATTGAGGCACGACAGCCTCCTGAAGATCGAATCCCCGGGCAGGTTAAGGCATGTTGGCCTCCTGAGAATTGGGTCCCTGGGCAGGTTGAGGCATGTTGACCTCCTGGGACCCCTGGACTGTTGGATCCCTGAGCAGGTTGAGGCATGGCAGCCTCCCGAGGACCAGATCCCTAAGCAAGTCGAGGCAGGTCAACCTCCTGGGACCCCCAGATTGGAGTTGGGCATCCCCAAGGTCTCCAGTGTGACCAGTGCTGGGTAGGCTTAAGGGTTGTAATCTTAATTCATTGCTGGCTTGTCCACCACGGATGGGAATAGATATCATGATGTAAAGCAATCCAAGTCTGTTCCCCGAGACTGGGAACCTGGTGAAAGAGCCATAAGACTTATCCTCTTATTGCTCTAAGGGAATGTAAGTCACTGATTTCCTCCCCTAGTCTTTCATAAGGGCAGCTTAGGGTGTCTCCAGTGGCAAACATTTCATTGTCATAGACCCAATCTAGGAAATAACAGAAGTAATGACAAAGGAGTGGGTTATGTGGCCCTGTTAGGAGCACTAGGAGTATTTTAATAATAAGTGGGGTGGAACAATGTTGCCTACAAGGGGGCAGGGTCCTGGTTGTAGGAGTTAGTAAGTGGCTTAAGAACAAATTGATAAGAGGCAACAGACCAGATGTTCCACAAAAGTGGAGTGGAGATTTGATCTGGGAGTATGTTTGTAACTTTAGGAGAAGGGTGGTAATTGTTTGGGCCCAAACGGCCTGCAGGGCTACTCCCATAGTGGCAAACATTATCCCCAGAAGCCCAACGGCCCTTGGATACCACCAACAGATGACTTCTAGCAGGCATTGTGTGCCTGTCACCTACCCTAGCAGGTCCACTGAGAGGGGCTGTTGTCATACATGTTGTAGGAAACATGGAAGATGAAGGCCTGAATATCTGGAGGGATTGGATATTACATAGTATTTCTCTCCCAAGGGCCAACTATTTTCTGGTTGTCCCTCCAGAAGATTGTAGAGGCAACATTGTGGGCCTGGAGGGGGCTCAGGAAAAGATCATGAAATAGGAGGGAAGGGGGAAGGGCACAAATTTTGAAAGAATGACAGCCCAAGGGCATAACATAAACTGATTAAAATCAAATGGGTCCAAGATGACAAGTCAAATTCAACTAAACCTTGAACCTCAATCGGCAAGATAAATGACACACCCAGAGGTGCCAGGACAGTTTCAAGTCACTGTCAGAAGACAGAGGAGTGGGTGGTTCCCCAATGGAACAATCCTCCCACTAATTAGCATATGAAATCACCCAGCCCTCAAAAACTAACCACATCCTATTCCATGGCCCTTCCCCTCTGTGATGGCCCACACTCTTGGAGTGTGCGTCTCTCTGAACTCGAATAAATCCACCTCTTACCTATTGCTGTGTCTCTCACTGAATTTTTTGCAATGAGACATCAAGAGTTTGAGCTTCATTAGGTCCTGAAGCCAGGCACTGTGGGGTTTTGGCCAGGCTCAAGTTCCAGTAGAGAAAAGCTGAAGGACGGGAGGAAAAAGCAGTGGAAAAAATGTGCTGAGGAATCCCCTTCATAACCTGCTGGAAAATCTTCCAAATACCTGACCTGTGCTCACCGTTTTCATTGGCCTGATCCTTGGCACAAAGAAGATTAAGGACAGAAGAAGCCCCACCCTCTTGGGCAACAATTACTAAGGTATGGCAGGTAGTAGAGCCTTTGGGACATCCTGGGTCATCCACTGCCCCTCGTCTATTCGCAGGGGGTTCGAGGAAACAAGGAATGAGATATTGTAAAGGAATTAAGATTTTGTTAGCTATATGTCTTTCCAGCCATAGGGGCGAGGACTTCCTACCCCAGCCAGAGGTCTCCTGGAACCTGAGACTGAGCCGTGTGAGCTTTCTGCTGAAATTGTTTTTGCTGTCCTGGTTTCCAGCACGCTGGGCTTCTTGTCACTTCCCCATGCTGGGCTTTCTTCGCATTCAGCTTCCACCACAGGAGCTTTCGCTGAGTTGGGCTTCTGCTGTGCTTAGTCTCTGCCTTGTTGGGGGCCGAGCTGAGGTTGTTTCAGCCAGGTTAAATCCGAGTCACAGAACTATAGATGTTGGGGGAGTGTGTAATTTCCTTGGTTCTGTCTCACTGCAGCAAAAATTCGAAACGATGGACCAACCAAGGTTACAGCTCCATGTTACAGCTCAGTTTTACTGGGCAAACAAAGGAAAATATATCCTTGAGGCATGAGGGTGGGCCGATCCAAAAGGTGCGAAGAGAAGCGAAGCCCCACTGCACCCACCCCGCATCCCCCACCCCCTCACCCCCTCAATTTTGGCCCCTCTCTTTTTTCTCCTCCCCCTGAGCCTGCCTTATGTAAACTGGCCTAGCCAAGAGGACTGTTTGTTTCACCTGAGGGCCTCACTCCGCCCTTGAACCTTCCTTTGTTCTATTTTCACGGGCTTTTCCCTTTGTCTTTTAGCCACCGCCATTTTGGATTCCTTTTTCCTATTCTAACTACCTAACATTAATACACATACTAGGTCCTAGTAAATGACTGTCAGTCATTTTAGTAATTATCTTAAATTGTATGTCACAGCAGTAACCAAGTTTTCCAATTGCGTTATAATCAGATGTTTAACCTTGGTTAAAGTCTTTTGTCATTTATAGACAGTTATAATTGTACTTTGCTTTTTGCAAAAAAATGTTTCATCCTTAAAGAAAATTCACAAAGTACTTCTTGACAAGTACAGATTTCTGATTAATAGTCACATCATACTGCTGAACTGTGTAAGAAAGAATTCTAATGAAAACTGGATGGCTTCATATAACTGTTAACAGAAAATAAAGGTCAAGGATTAGTCACATAGAACTGGGTGAACTGCCTACGGTTATAATTTTTGTCTGAAATATCACTGCTGACACACCTTTGGAATGGCTTTCCTAACCTTGAGGTTTTTAAAGCTCAGTCTGAGAGTCTTCATGAAAGGTTCCAGCATAGCCAATTTAGAAGTCTCTGTAGTCAATTAGCCAGACTTATTTTGTGAACAAGTAAGTTTCAATTTGGTAGAAGTGAGGGTACCTTTAGAAAAAAAAGTTTCAGTTAACACTGAATTCTAGTTTTGTTAATTTAGGTCTGTATTTACTAAGACTCACTTTCCAGATAACGCCTTGTAAAGTTTAGTAATTAAAAAGACCCTCTGTTTCCAAAGTTTATCACAGTAATCTAACTTTGGAAGAAATCAATAATGCACCATGACCTGCAACCAGGAGATTATGCATACTGGAAAAGACAGACAAAGGACTTGGCCACTTTTGAAGGGACCTTATCAGGCCTCTGCTGAATGAACTCCTGTTTCTGACACTTGACTTAGATTAAGACCAGCACTACCAGACCAGTTTGAGAAGATAACATCTGAAGTAGACAGCTAACCCAAGATGTCAGAGCAGGCCTGTATATTGACTACTCTGACAATTGCTCACAATTTTGCTAACGAGCCAAATGTATTTCTTGGGCTCAACCACAGGCAAGTTTCAAATATCAATGCAAGTGCTGGGTTTGTGGACAATTAACTACATCCAGTACTCCCAGGTTGCCTTGATGGATTTCTCTTCTTGAAGATGGTCCCTAAACATTTTATTTTAAAATTAATTCTAGCACTGTGCAATCTAAAGTTACCACCAACTTCACTAAGTGATACCCTCTTATTTGTTAACTCACCTTATGACCCATGAAGTGTCAAATTTTTGCTCTGAACAATCTTCTTACTCCAAGTTTAGGGAAAATACTAGGAAAATGATTTGATTCAGGAGGATTTTGGCTTAAATCTTTGCTAATGATATTGCTACCACTATCAATTTAGTTTCTGGAACTTATAAATTGATATTTTCCTGGCTTTCAAGCTGCATCACCTACTTGTACTAAGACAATGTCTAAATGACTTGAAACTCTAGATCACGTCTGCAGTTCTCTAAAAAATCATGGATATACACAACACACATGTGAGGAAAGTGGGCTTGAAAGTCTTACTTGACAACTTAAGAATTGAACGTCAGTCCTTGCCAAACATCCTGCTAGTACAGTTCCCCGGAAAGGAGAGAATCGGGCGATTAGAACTTGACATGGAGGGACATGACAGACCCTAGGGTAGGCAAGCAGTGACCCTGGTTTTGATTGACCAGTCGATCACCTAATACTTTCTAGTGAAAGACTACTTCAGTTTCCCCCCACTGATCATTAAAGTTCATGTTTTACGGCAAGACAAGAAAAATTTAAACAATTTTTTCTCTGCCCTTTGGTAGCCTCTGTCCCCACTACTGTGCATTGTGTATCTGCATTATGCATCCGCCAAACTTCCTTATCAGCAGAAATACCTGCTCAACTATAAAGAGAAACATTCTCCTAGCATCAGCAAGACAGCTCCTTAAAAGATAACATTCCTTCTTGATCTTACAAGGGGCCATGATGATTCCTAGATCTGGATTGTATAAACTGTCAATAATACATCACTTAAGGAACAGCTCTGTCTTAACAAGCTTCCAAAACTGTGCCTTTACTTCACTTCTCAGAGCCTTCTGATATGCTCCTCCTGGGTTTAAGCCTCAAAGTTGACTCAAATAACAGTTTCCATTTCTTAGATCGACTCGTTTTCATACATTGACATATCATAGCGACGTGCTTCCTCACTTATGTCAATGTTTCAAATACTACCTCCTCAAAGAGACCTTTCCCGACCTCAACTGTCCTACGTGACATAGCAACACTATTCCCACTATTCCTTAGTTAGTTCTAGCATTTAATACCTGAAGTTATATTATGCATATTTTGGTCACTCACACAAAAAATGAGAATTCCCTAAAGGCAGGAATGTTGTGTAGCTCATTTACTGCTTCATCCTCAAGCATGGTAGCAGACACAGATGGCACAGAGCAGTAAGGGGTGCTGTAACCATTGTTCAAATGGCATGAATCCTCAGAACTCTTGTGGGGTTTGTAGAAATCTTCCATGTTCTTAATTTAGAACTGTAGTTATTTAATGCTGATTCATCCTGCAAGTCTGTATGCCCTTAGAGAATAGGAATTATGCCTTGTTAATTTAGGGGTACACAGGAGGCATTCAAATGACACTACCTCTAAAATTCCAAATGCCAATCCAACTTGTCTTTCCATATAGGGACTACTATCAGGATTTTATATAAATTATAGTTTAATTCAAAAGTAGGAAAATATATCATATTTACAATGCATTCCTCTGCATATAACAAAGTAAATACAACTAAGTACTGATCATTTCATCTTTATTTTTAAAACAAAGCCATTTTTAAAATATAAAAAATAGACCTCTTTTCCAAGAACCATTTAAATATGGCTTTGAAAACCACAATATTTTATTTACAACAAATAGGTGGTAGTGCAAAAAAGCATTCATATGTAAATAAAAATTACTTACTGGAGTAGCTAATAGATCACCTTATATAGATACTAGATGATTGAGGGTATATTTGTTGACATAAGGATCATTTTGGGGCAGAGGCCTTTATATTTATAGACAATTACAATAACTCAAAAGTAAAATCAAGACTGGCCTTTAGAGTAATCTGTATTTAAACCTGACTTTGAGCAACCAATGTAGACTGATCAATTATTTGGGATCTGAAACCACGTATCTGAAATCTGAAGGGAAAGTTAAAACTGTTCATTTTCAGTTTGTCAACAAATATACTCTCCTTCATCTAGTATTTATATAAGGTTATCTATTAGCTACTGATTTACGGTCAGGAAGGCTAAATAAGGGCTGAATACTGCTGGATTTTGTTCTGATTTTATAAATTAAAAAGACAGTAAGTATCTATGCCAAAAAATAATAGTGGGATCCAGGATTACATTTTAAATTATGAAACCAGCCTCTGGGAAAAAAGTAGTGATGGAATGAAAACACATGTCAGATATTTCTCAAAGTAAAAGAAGTATATAACTTCTTGAATTTTTCAAATATCAATTGCATTCCAGCTGAATTAAAACTAAAGCACATTTATGGAGGATTTTTTTTTCCCCACCAAACTTTCCCAATTCAAAAACGGTCAGGATTTGGGCAATATCTTTCCCAGTAAATCCTTAACGTTTAATTTACTCTTCAAATATCAGTGACATCTTTTAAGAGGCCATTTTCTTGCTATTGCACAGAGGTTGATTTTTAAAGCCAATCCAGGCAAATGAGTTCAGAAAAAGCAGCGCATTCTTCAAATCCATCCAGCAAATGCTGCAAATCAGCTTCTACTTGGACAATGAAATGGAGAAAATTTGTGAAATTCTCCACTTGGTGTCAATTTTACTGTTGTGTTGCTGGCAGCCATTTCAGGGAGAGGTAGCCAAGTCCCATACCCATGGGGAAGGCAAAAGCAGAAAAACATGGTGAAGACTGAGCCGTTCTGTGACTTCTAATGATTATAGACCAAGTTTGATTATGAGCTATGTTGCTGTGCGGTAATCTTCTGAGTTTTATGTCTCAAATACAAAGGAGCATGTTGCTGCCTTGGGCAGATGTACTGGAATTATCTTCTCTTAGTTTATGTCATCTTTTCTCAGGCCAAGTAAAAAATGTGAGACATTTTCATATACCACAAAGGTAATACAGCAGGCTGGAGTAACTCTAATCAAATTGGGGGCAATCCCTTTGTAAAATCCACCGATGCCTTCTTTCCTTTAGAGCGAGAGAGAGAGAGAGAAAAAAAAAATATATATATATATATATATACACACACACACACACACACACATACACGCTTAATTTCCTACAGAACTAGCCTGAAAACAAAAGTTTAGCGGACAGGGCACAGAGCCAGCATTTAAACCTCACTGGGATTTGAGTTCATGTTTTCAATGTCCTGAAATAACAGTTTATGAACCATTCGTAGGGCTTACATGCCTTTTGTGGGAATGAGGAAGAAAGGGCAGGGACACCTCAAAAAGAGCTAAAAAGCTCTTTAATCATAACCATCTTCCAGATGCCTTTAAATGTATGAACATGTAGGAGTATTAACTGATCTAACACAGGCATTAAACATTTCATAAATAAATGCTAGACAATACTAAATACAGCACACACAAAAATAAAACTTTATTGCCTTCATGCCTAGAGTTGGAATATGGCCTTGAAACTTTTCACTTAGGTTCTCAATACAAATTTACTGAAGTGAACTGAATTGAAATGGTGAATATTCTGTTCTGACCTTTTAGAATTAAAAAGAAACATGGGGATGTCTACCTGTAACAGTTTAAGGATTCCCATACCAAAGAATAAGCGTCTATTCCACATACAGAAACAAGTTATTTGCAAAAGTCCTGATACTGGTAGAGATGTGGGGCCTTCTTAATTATATTAAATTAGTTTTTTTATGACTCCCTATGCTCAATGCCATTCAAATAGTTTACAACACCTAAAATTTAATTTGTCAAGGCACTTTCACATATCTCATTTGATTTTTATAAACAACTCTGTCAACACAGAAATTCAAATTTTACAAATGAAGTGAAGTCTCATGTAGTAAATGGGATATGTTCAGAAAGGAGCCATCAGCCATGTCTTCACCACAGACATGGTCTTTGCTATAAAACTAATGTCAGCTGGATAGTTTAAGATTTATAAGGTGCCTCCTAAGAGCCATTCTAACATACATGTGCTCTTACCTCCATGTCTTCGTCATTACATCCAATACACCACTGTAAAACATGTGCTGATCTTGCAGACGAGCTCTTATAACCTGGTAGGGGTATGTTGCTGCCACAGCAAATATTTTGGATAGTGCTGCAACTGATATATATTCTACTGTGCTCTAAAATGACAATATAAGACATTTTTTTTAGATGGAATTTCTTTAAAAATAAAGATAGGAAAACACTGAAGTGTATCCATAAGTGAAAATCAGTTTCCTCTCTTAACACAAACTCTGTTTTTAACATTTACCTATTCTACTTTTAACATTTCTGTGTCATTAGCCTATAGAGTATTTAGCTATAAATTAAATTAGTGGCAGAGTCGGTACTCATCATAGCAATACTACTACACATGATAAAATTTCCATCTATTAAATGCCCATAAAAGTAAATACCAAAAAAATTTTTTTTTCTTCAAATTCATCTTACCAATTGTGCTTCTGGTAATCTATTGATATGTTGGTTGTATTTCAACTTCAATAATTCATATGCCATAAACTGAAGGGCACCATGTGATGTTCCAAACAGCCCAGGAACAAACCCCTAAAAAAGATAAAAAAAGGCTAAACCAAGCAAGTTCCCAAAGGACCACAGCTTACAGGGACAGGAGTAAGGAATGGGTGACTTCAATGTGTGACTTAGAGAAATGGTTATTGAAAGTTTTAGACAGTGCTTCTCTCACCCACCAGCGTCATGATACTACTTATGGTAATGAGGACAAATGGTTTAAAGTACAATTTCAATGCAGATTTCAGTTTTCATTAAATTGTTCCTTGCCCAAATTTGGCTTTTTTTCAGGACTGACTACAGGTCATTCAGAACTCAGACAACAGAGTCAAAGGAAATTACAATTGTCAGATATTAGAAATATGTTGGTAGTATTTTATTACCTTATACAATCCACGCACACCTTCATACTTATATATTTTCACAAGTGTATCAAACATTCCTTTATATTGCCGCTGTGAAGCATTAACAACACCATCGTACTGTAACATAAGGCGAGTTTTTGTTACCCATAGTGGGTTGGTGATGCAGAGGGTCATGGCTCCTGAAATCAGATTTAGATACTATTATTACTCAGCATACAGGTATTTTCTCACTTCTGACAATCCGAATTAAGAACAGTCTGTTTATATAAAGAATGGGGGGTGCTCGGGGGTTGTATTTACAACTGTTAAATGTGGTCTCTGAGGCACAGACCTAGGGTTAACGAATGGGTAGACATAGTTTTTGGTGGTCTTAAAAGGTTCTCCCTGTGGTTAGTGAGAAGTAAATTTAAAAGGAGGTAAATGTGAAACACTCCCTTTGAGAGGTGTGAAGACAGCAAAGATGTCCTGGCTCCTAAACAAGGTGTGGAGAACAGATGGCGGTCCTGGGAAGCAGATGCTGATGAAGAGAGACAGACGCTTAAGAGGAGGACACAGTACAAGCCATGGGGACTGAGGACTGGGGAAAGGACCGGGAAACCAGCATCTCAACCATCTGGGCATGTGCACACGTATACGCACCTCAGCGTTGTCACAGTCTTCCTCAAACCCACTCAAAGTACCACTACACCTCAAAAATTAAATAACTCCATAAAGACAGAAGTAATATTTACACTTTTTACAGAAAGTGACAAGTTAATAAATGAATAAATAATCTGGTTTAGTTTCTCATTTGCTACGTTTCCTAAGTAGTCCTTTATTCAACAAACATTGAGTCCTACTGTGAGTCAGGTCTCTGACAGCAGTTAGGCAGGTATTCAAAAATGAGCAAGATAATTCTTGCCTTAAAAAATAATCAGTAAACATCGGAGGGAGGTTCAAGAGGGAGGGGACCTATGTATATCTATGGCTGATTCATGTTGAGGTTTGGCAGAAACCAACAAAATTCTGTAAAGCAATTACCCTTAAATTAAAAAATAAATCTATAAAATTTTAAAAATTCAGTAAACATTAAGAAACCAGGGTGGGGAAATTTCCTGGTGGTCCAGTGATTAGGACTCAGCGCTTTTACACCTGGTGGGGGAACTAAGTGCTCACAGACTGTGTGGCGTGACATGACATTTCCGCCCACCCGCCAACCCCCTGCAAAAGAACCAAGATAACAAGGTATCAAAGCAGGACTTATAAGTCCTACTTTGTTTTAAGACCACCAAATACCATGCCTACCCATTCATTAACCCTAGGTCTGTGCCTCAGGAACCACATCTTACAGTTGTAGGTACAACCCCTGAGCATCCCCATAAGTTTGAATATTATACATACATGAGGGAATTAAACAAGGCTGCTGCTGCTGCTAAGTCACTTCAGTCGTGCCCGACTCTGGGCGACCCCATAGACGGCAGCCCACCAGGCTCCCCCGCCCCTGGGATTCTCGAGCCAAGTACACTGGAGTGGGTTGCCATTTCCTTCTCCAATAAACAAGGCTACTAAATTGTTTAATTTGAAGATTGAAATCATACTTTAGTTGAAGAACCCTATATCAAATCATCTTGAATCAGAGTCATAAGCATTCTAAATGTTATATCCTTTGTGATAAGTAAAATTCTTGAAATCTACTCAGGGTAATCCATCAGTATACCTGCCTTCTAAGAAATTTCATGCAATAACTGATTAGTATAGTTAGAGGAGCATAATTAAACTCAGATGTTCACAGGAAAAAAGGCAAATAAAGAACAAAAGTGAAAACCAAGTTGGAAGCTGATGTTTTATATTTCACACACCACCTTACCAGCTTCAGCAGCTGAGATGAGATACTCTGTTGCCTCCAACCGTTCTGCTCTGCCTTCTGTCTTATATGACTTGATGGCATTGTAACTGGAAGAATAAAACAAAAACACTGGGATAAATATTTGAATGGGGGTCACAAAGCAGGAAATGCTATTTTAAACTGTGGGTAATTTAACAATATCCCAAAAGTAGAAGTCAATGCATAATCCAACTACAAAATAAGACCTTTCTCAAACAATGGGTTTACCGGAAGACTACACCATCCCCCCCCCCCCCCGAAATATGGAAGGCTGGCAATACATATGTAAAATATTTTCATCACACACTCAACTGTTAATCATAACAAAAGATAACACAGATGATATCATGAGAGATTCAGAAATTACTACTGATCAGAGGAGGCAGCACTGAGCCAGGTGTGGAGAAACAGGTGCAGCTTCAATAGGGAAACAGGAGCATGTGTAGAGTGATGGGAAGTGGATGGGAACACCTGGCTAATTGAGCCACACTTGAATGGAACACTGACATTTCTACTTTACTTGGCGGAAAACAGCCACAAAATACTTCTGAGTTAAGGGAGTCATCAATCTCCTTTTTTCTCTAACTCCAATTTCCATCTTCTTCCAGGAAGACGACTTCAACTAAATAAATCTTTCCAAACTTGACCAATCCATTTCCTCATGAAACAAGTATATTCTTTTATTATAAGATGATTTCAACACATTAAACCTTACATGGCTTGCCCTTAGAAACTCTCTTTAAAGAATCCACACAACTCTAAAGTTATTAACACAATAAATTTTATACATACAGTTTCACCCGTCTAAGCATACCTTACAACTGAAAATAGGAAAAATATTTAAACAGTATTAAGGCTGGTTTTTATTTTGTTTTCACTTACAAAACATTTTAAGGTTGGTTTGGACCCTACCATAAGATTATGAGAGATCAAGTAAACTACAGGACACAAAAGAGGAAAAGGCAAATATACCAGGAGAAATAGTGGCAGATTTATTTTTCTGGGCTCCAAAATCACTGCAGATGGTGACTGCAGTCATGAGATAGAAAGACGCTTGCTCCTTGGAAGAAAAGTTATGACCAACCTAGACAGCATATTAAAAAGCAGAGACATTACTTTGCCAACAAAGGTCTATCTAGTCAAAGCTATGGTTTTTCCAGTAGTCATGTATGGATGTCAGAGGTGGACTATAAAGAAAGCTGAGTGATGAAGAATTGATGCTTTTGAACTGTGGTGTCGGAGACGACTCTTGAGAGTCCCTTGGACTGCAAGGAGATCCAACCAGTCCATCCTAAAGGAAATCAGTCCTGAAGGTTCACTGGAAGGACTGATGTTGAAGCTGCAACTCCAATACTTTGGCCACCTGAAGCAAAGAACTGACTTATTTGAAAAGACCCTGATGCTCGGAAAGATTGAAAGTGAGAGAAGGGGACGACAGAGGATGAGATGGCTGGATGGCATCACTGACTCAATGGACATGAGTTTGAGTAAACTCCAGGAGTTGGTGATGGACAAGGAGGCCTGGCATGCTACAGTCCATGGGTCACAGAGTCGGACACGACTGAGCGACTGAACTGAACTGATGTTTCCCTAAAATTCCATGTGATAAACAAAAGCCTCCCCATTCATGGATTCAGTTTCAAATATCAGAGGCAAGCTCAGGGCAGCACACGCTCCTCCACTGCAGGGTGATAACGCTTTGTTTCCTCACCCTTGAACACTCAGTAACTTGAAAAGTGGCTGCCACAGATGCTGTCTGTGGCTTTTTCAGTAAGCATCCACTGGCAGGAATAACAAATGGTGATGCCAGTAAAGGAGTGAGAAAATGAATAAGCTATGAGGATGAAGGAGCAGGTCAAATAGGAGATAAGAAGAAACACGCCTCAGACTCTTTCAGTCATGCACTGGTTTTGACTCTCTTTTCCCAAAGGGCTGTCCTGTGATACATGTTCTTATGAGGGCTCCAAGATCTGTCCACTTCTGCCCTTTCAACTTCAGTATGAATCACATGTATTCTGGGAAGCCACCTTCCTGATGCATCTCACAAAAATGGTTTCTGGAAGAATGTCCATCTCATCCTTTTACCTTCTTCTTATTAAGAACTTTTTCCCAAACCAAATGCCTCTGATAAATGATAAAAGCTTACAGAAAATGAGACTAATAAGGCATTCTATGCTTCCTAGCTCTTGAAGTCAGAGAAACTGCTTAAATGATTCATTCTGTTTCACCAACTGATTTTTTAAAAATTCATTAAAAACAAAAATTCCTTTTTATTTATAACTGTAAAATCTCCCAGAGCTACTCACAAAAAAAAGTAGAGTCCCCAGGATAAACCTGCACCCCACACATTTGGGGTTACTCCTTGGTAAAGTCCCCGTAGTCCATCAAGTTTCCAAATGGTGGTCAAGCAATGCAAAATTCCTTTATATTTTGGTCTCAGTTCCAATCCGTCACTCACTGCAGTAAAGGATACACAGAGTTAGGTGGAAGCAAAGTTCTAGCTCTGAACTATAAACATATGTCACACAATCAGTCATATAAAGGAGGTAAATTCAAAAGAAAATCATTTTTTGTTGATAAAATTATTCTCCAGGATTTGGCATTTTAAAATTAATACATTCTTATATTTATCCAAGTTTTAAGTGCTTAGTATGCTCTCAATGAAAACTTGGATAAAAATATGAGCAGCAATAAAGAAAGAAAATATAGAGAATGGAATAAATGTTTCTGGAAATTCTCTTACCACCATCCCCACCAACATACACACCAACATCAGAATAGAAAGTAGAAAATCTCATCCATTCTTTTCTCTCAAAAGTTCTAAATTAATAAAACATGATAGGGTAAAACAAAAACTAACAATATACATTCTATATTTTTTAAACAAGAATTCAAATCTGTTTTGGAAGTTTAAAAGATAATACTTATTTTAAGTAACTTCTGTTTTATGAAAGATCCCATAAACCAAGAAGAGATTGAAAAGAGTAATATAGACATAATATATCTAATTTACAAAAAAAGGATTCACAAATAAGAAAATGACAAACAGTCCCTAAAAATTTTATGGGCAAATTACATAAACTGTTGATTCACAGAAAATTACACACAGTCAAATGGAACAGAATGGAGATGCCAGAAATAAACCCACCCACTTACGGCCAATTAATCTGTGACAAAGGAGGCAAGAATGTACAATGGAGAAAAGACAGTCCCTCCATGAGTGTGCTGGGAAAACTGGGTAGCTACGTGCGAAAGAATGGAATTAGAACAGTCGCTAACACCATGTACAAAATAAACTGAAAATGGATTAGACCTAAATATAAGAATGGACACCATAAAGCTCTAAGAGGGAAACATGCAGATCACTCTTTGACGTAAATTGCAGCAAAATCTTTTCGGATCCATCTCCTACAGCAATAAAAATAAAAACAAAAATAAACAAAGAGGACCTAATTATACTTGAAAGCTTTCGGATCCAGCAGTCCCATTCCTGGGCATGTATCTGGAGAAAACTCTCATTCAAAAAGATAAACGCACCTCAATGTTCATTGCAGCACTATTTACAATAGCCAAGACATAGAAGCAACTTAAATGTTCAGTGACAGATGAATGGATAAAGATACGATACATATATACATGCAAAGAGTCAGACATGACTGTGCAACTGAGCGCACACAAACACACACACAGATATACACATACACAATGGAACAATACAAAAGAACAAAATGATGCTATTTGCAGCAATATGGAAGGACCTATCATACTAACTGAAGTCAAACATATGATATTGCTCACATGTGGAATCTAAAAAAATGATACCAACCAACTTATTTACAAAACAGAAATAGACTCACAGACTTAGAAAACAAACTTGTGGTAACCAAAGGGGAAAGGTGAGGGTGAGGAGTAAACCAGACGGCTGGGATTAACATACACATACTACTGTATATAAAATAAATAACCAACAAGGACCTAGGGGTGGAGCACAGGGAACTCTGCTCAATACTCCTTAATAACCTACATAGAAAAAGACTCTGAAAAAGAAGAGCCACATGGATGCATATGTAACTGAATCACTTTGCTGCACACCGGAAACTAAAACAATGTTGTAGGTCAACTATATTCAATATGAAATAAAAAAATTTAAAAGAGAAGGTCACACATACAGCATGAGAAATTAAGCAAATATTTTATAAATGGAGTATAACCTCTAAAAACTGTGAATTGCTATATTGTACACCAGTAATATATAATATTGTATTCAATAAAAAAAGAAGCACTGAAAGAGTTTTCAACCTTACCAATAAAATACAAATTAGACAAGGTAGCTTCTTCTCTTTTTTTGCCTTCAGAATTAAAAGAGCTTTATGATTTGTTATAGGGAAATTTTCATGGCCTTTTTGAGAGAAGTTTAACACTATCTAATAAAAATTCAAATGCAATTATTCTTTGACTTAGCAGTTCCATTTCTAAAAATATATCCTATATAAATATGGCCACAAATTTACAAAGATACACATACAGTGATGTTCACTGAAGCATCTTCTGTGATGTCAAAAGTTAAAGTAATTTCAATATCCAAAAACAGGGAAATGTTTAGATAAATTATGATATATTTATACTGTGGACTACTCTAAATACTCAGAAAGATTGACAGCTATAAAAGGAATAGGCTGAAATACTGCATATGGTTAATAGTAGCTATCTGCAGAGAACAAGACTGGCTGAGTGGTTACAGAGGAAGAATGACAAAGACAATTCAACAATACAAATTTGACGATGTAGAGTAAACAATGATGACATACTTTTTGTAATAAAATAAAACAATGCAGGCCTAGGGGAAACTTTTAAACTTTTATTTCTGTTATCTTTCACCCAAGAACATTTTCAGATGCTTCACATCTCCAACTGAAGTAATTTTTAAAACCTCCTTCATGTAATAAATATTAAACTAGCATACAATTGGGCTTCCCTGATAGCTCAGTTGGTAAAGAATCCACCTGCAATGCAGGAGACCCCCGTTAAATTCCTGGTCGGGAAGAACTGCTGGAGAAGGGATAGGTACCCACTCCAGTATTCTTGGGCTTCCCTTGTGGCTCAGCTGGTAAGGAATCCACCTGCAATGTGGAAGACCTGGGTTCAATCCCTGGGTTGGGAAGATTCCCCTGGAGAGGGGAAAGCTTCCCTGGTAGCTCAGACGGTAAAGCATCTGCCTGCAATGCGGGAGACCTGGGTTCAAAACCTGGGTCAGGAAGATCCCCTGGAGAAGGAAATGGCAACCCACTCTAGTATTCTTGCCTGGAGTTGGACATGACTGAGTAACTTCACTTTCACTTTCAGCATACAGTCATTAAAAATGGTGTTTTAAATAGCAAAACAATGGGGGAGGAGCCAAATGGCGGAGGAGTAGGACGGGGAGGCCACTTTCTCTCCTACAAATTCATCAAAAGAATAACTGAACGCAGAGCACACTTCACAAAACAACTTCTGATCGCTAGCTGAGGTCATCAGGCGCCCAGAAAAGCAGCCCATTGTCTTCGAAAGGAGGTAGGACAAAATATAAAAGATAAAAAGTGAGACAAAAGAGCTACGGATGGAGATCCGTCCTGGGAAGGGAGTCTTAATAGAGGACGTTTCCAGACACCGGGAAACCCTCGCACTGTCGGGCCTGGGGGAAGTGTTTGAATCTCGGAGGGCAACCTGACTGGGAGGGAAACAATAAATAAAACCCACAGATTAGGAGCCTAAAAGCAACTCCCAGCAGAAAAGTACCCCAGACACCCGCATCCGCCACCAGCAAGTGGGGGCGGCATGGAGAGGAGCCGGCGGCATTGCCTGGGGGAGGGTCCGGGCCTGAGTGCCCTGAGGACAATGGGAGGGAGCTTTTGTGAGTTGCCAACTTGAACTGTGGGAGAGCAAAGGAGAGAGAAAATTAACAGGCCGGAACACCCTGCCGGCTGTTCGTAGAACAAAGGGACCGAGAAAATCCAGAGAAGAGCTCGCAGGCTGCGGACCGGCCCAGCCCCGCCGGAGGCAGGAGGCAAGGGGAAGGGGAAGGGGGCAGGCTCAGCCCCAAGGACCGCATCCCCTGCTGCACTGCAAACAGGCCTCCAGTTTTTAATCAAAGACCTCCTGAGATTCTGGATGGTCGACATCCGCTGGGAGGGTCGCGGCGAGACAGGGCGCAGGCACCCGACCGGCTCGGGCGGGGACTGGGGCTGGGGACGCGGAGGGCAGAAGGCACACGCACCCGACTGGCGCCGGCGGAAACTGAGACTTGGACCGTGGAAAGGAGTGGGCGCGCTGCACCCGGTGAGAGTGCGCCCGTCAAGCCCCTGGCTGCCTGGACCGCTCTGACGGGGAAGGCACAAAAAGCAGGCGCAGCTTTGTGTTCCGCGCTTTTGTGGAACACCCGAGGGCTGGAACCGCGGGCAGCGCGGGGCCAGCTCCATATAGAGCGGCGGGAGCCTGAGCAGCGCAGACGGAGAAAGCAGCGCCAGCCCCTCCCCACAGCGCCAGCCCCTCCCCGCAGCGCGACGGAACTAGCTACCTGAATAAGATTCCACCTTGGCCAGCCTGTGTCACGGCGGAAATGAGGCTCTGAAGAGACTGGCAAACAGAAGCCAAATAAACAAAGGGAACCGCTTCATAAGGGACCGGTGCAACAGATTAAAATCCCTGTAGAAAACACCGACTACACCGGAAGGGGCCTGTAGATATCGAGAAGTGTAAGCTGGAACGAGGAGCTATCTGAAACTGAGCCGAACCCACACTGACCGCAACAGCTCCAGAGAAATTCCTAGATATATTTTTACTTTTTTTTTTTTTAAGTAAGAAAAAAAAATTTTTTTTCTATTTTTTCTCTTTTATTTTCCTTTAAAATTCCCTATTACTCCCCCACTACTCCTTAACTTTCATTTTCATAGATTTTTACGATTTTTTTAATTAGGGAAAATTTTTTTTTCTTTTTTTTCTTTTTTCCCCCTTTTTCTCTTCTATTTTCTATTTTTATTTTTCCCTTATTTCTTTTAAAGTCCTCTAGTACTCCTCTACTACTCCTTAATTTTCATTTTCAATACACTATAACCTTACAAAAAAAAAAAAAAGAAGCCCTATTTTTAAACCGAACTTCATACATATTTCTAAAATTTTTTGTGTGTGTTTTGGTTTTTGTTTTTAATATAGTATTTTTAAGAGTCTAACCTCTACTCTAGATTTTTAATTTTTGTTTTTCAGTATATGATATAAATTGTGAACATTTAAGAATCCAATATTCAGTTCCCATTTTTATTCAGGAGTGTGTTGATTATTCTCTCCCAATCTTGACTCTCTGTTTTCTACCTCAGAACACTTCTATTTCCTCCTTTCCCCTTCTCTTCCCAATCCAATTCTGTGAATCTTTGTGGGTGTCTGGGCTATGGAGAACACTCTGGGAACAGACAACTGCGTAGATCTGTCTCTCTCCTCTTGAGTCCCCCTTTTTCTCCTCCTGCTCATCTCTATCTCTCTCCTCCCTCTCCTCTTCTTCATGTAACTCTGTGAACCTCTCTGGGTGTCCCTAACGGGGGAGAATCTTTTCGCCATTAACCTAGAAGTTTTCTTATCAGTGCTGTATAGTTGGAGAAGTCCTGAGACTACAGGAAGAATAAAACTGAAATCCAGAGGCAGGAGACTTAAGCCCAAAACCTGAGAACACCAGAAAACTCCTGACTACATGGAACTTTAAGTAATAAGTGACCGTCCAAAAGCCTCCATACCTACACTGAAACCAACCACCACCCAAGAGCCAATAAGTTTTAGAGCAAGACATACCACGCAAATTCTCCAGCAACGCAGGAACATAGCCCTGAACGCCAACATACAGGCTGCCCAAGGTCACACCTAACACATAGACCCATCTCAAAACTCATTACTGGGCACTCCATTGCTCTCCAAAGAGAAGAAATCAAGTTCCACGCACGAGAACACCGACACAAGCTTCCCTAACCAGGAAACCTTGACAAGCCAATCGTCTAACCCCACCCACTGGGTAAAACCTCCACAATAAAAAGGAACCACAGACCTCCAGAATACAGAAAGCCCACTCCAGACACAGCAATCTAAACAAGATGAAAAGGCAGAGAAATACCCAACAGGTAAAGGAACATGAAAAATGCCCACCAAGTCAAACAAAAGAGGAGGAGATAGGGAATCTACCTGAAAAAGAATTTAGAATAATGATAATAAAAATGATCCAAAATCTTGAAAACAAAATGGAGTTACAGATAAATAGCCTGGAGACAAAGATCGAAAAGATGCAAGAAATGTTTAATAAAGACCTAGAAGAAATAAAAAAGTCAATTAAAAATAAATAATGCAATGAATGAGATAAAAAACACTCTGGAGGGAACCAAGAGTAGAATAACGGAGACAGAAGATAGGATAAGTGAGGTAGAAGATAAAACGGTGGAAATAAATGAAGCAGAGAGGAAAAAAGAAAAAAGGATTAAAAGAAACGAGGACAACCTCAGGGACCTCTGGGACAATGTGAAATGCCCCAACATTCGAATCATAGGAGTCCCAGAAGAAGAAGACAAGAAGAAAGGCCATGAGAAAATACTCGAGGAGATAATAGCTGAAAACTTCTCTAAAATGGGGAAGGAAATAGCCACCCAAGTCCAATAAACCCAGAGAGTCCCAAACAGGATAAACCCAAGGTGAAACACCCCAAGACACATATTAATCAAATTAACAAAGATCAAACACAAAGAACAAATACTAAAAGCAGCAAGGGAGAAACAACAAATAACACACAAAGGGATTCCCATAAGGATAACAGCTGACCTATCAATAGAAACCCTCCAGGCCAGAAGGGAATGGCAGGACATACTGAAAGTAATGAAAGAGAATAACCTACAACCTAGATTACTGTACCCAGCAAGGATCTCATTCAGATATGAAGGAGAATTCAAAAGCTTTACAGACAAGCAAAAGCTGAGAGAATTCAGCACCACCAAACCAGCTCTTCAACAAATGCTAAAGGATCTTCTCTAGACAGGAAATGCAGAAAGGTTGTATAAACGTGAACCCAAAACAACAAAGTAAATGGCAACAGGACCACACCTATCAATAATTACCTTAAATGTAAATGGGTTGAATGCCCCAACCAAAAGACAAAGATTGGCTGAATGGATACAAAAACAAGACCCTTATATATGCTGTCTACAAGAGACCCACCTCAAAACAAGAGACACATACAGACTAAAAGTGAAGGGCTGGAAAAAAATATTTCACGCAAACGGAGACCAAAAGAAAGCAGGAGTCGCAATACTCATATCAGATAAAATAGACTTTCAAATAAAGGATGTGAAAAGAGACAAAGAAGGACACTACATAATGATCAAAGGATCAATCCAAGAAGAAGATATAACAATTATAAATATATATGCACCCAACATAGGAGCACCGCAATATGTACGGCAAACACTAACGAGTATGAAAGAGGAAATTAATAGTAACACAATAATAGTGGGAGACTTTAATACCCCACTCACAACTATGGATAGATCAACTAAACAGAAAATTAACAAGGAAACACAAACCTTAAATGACACAATGGACCAGCTAGACCTAATTGATATCTATAGGACATTTCACCCCAAAACAATCAACTTCACTTTTTTCTCAAGTGCACACGGAACCTTCTCCAGAATAGATCACATCCTGGGCCATAAATCTGGTCTTGGAAAATTCAAAAAAATTGAAATCATTCCAGTCATCTTTTCTGACCACAGTGCAGTAAGATTAGATCTCAATTACAGGGAAAAAAATTGTTAAAAATTCAAACATATGGAGGCTAAATAACACGCTTCTGAATAACCAACAAATCATAGAAGAAATCAAAAAAGAAATCAAAATATGTATAGAAATGAATGAAAATGAAAACACAACAACCCAAAACCTATGGGACACTGTAAAAGCAGTGCTAAGGGGAAGGTTCATAGCATTACAGGCTTACATCAAGAAACAAGAAAAAAGCCAAATAAATAACCTAACTCTACACCTAAAGCAATTAGAGAAGGAAGAAATGAAGAACCCGAGGGTTAGTAGAAAGAAAGAAATCTTAAAAATTAGGGCAGAAATAAATGCAAAAGAAACTAAAGAGACCATAGCAAAAATCAACAAAGCTAAAAGCTGTTTTTTGAAAAACATAAAACAAAATTGACAAGCCATTAGCAAGACTCATTAAGAAAACAAAGGGAGAAGAAGAAAATCAACAAAATTAGAAAGTAAAATGGAGAAATCACAACAGACAACACTGAAATACAAAGGATCATAAGAGACTACTACCAGCAGCTCTATGCCAATAAAATGGACAATTTGGATGAAATGGACAAATTCTTAGAAAAGTATAACCTTCCAAAACTGAACCAGGAAGAGATAGAAGATCTTAACAGACCCATCACAAGCAAGGAAAATCGAAAACTGTTAATAAAAAATCTTTCCAGCAAACAAAAGACCCAGGGACCAGATGGCTTCACAGCTTTGAATTCTTACCAAAAATTTAAGAAGAGCTAACACTATCTTACCTCAAAACTCTTCCAGAAAATTGCAGATGAACGTAAACTTCCAGCTCATTTATGAGGCCACCGATCACCCTAATCCAAAACAGACAAAGGATGCCACAAAAAAAAAAAGAAAACTACAGCCAATATCACTGATGAACATTAGATGCAAAAAAATCCTTAACAAAATTTCTAGCAAAACAGAATCCAACAACATATTAAAAAAATCATACACACATGACCAAGTGGGCTTTTAATCCCAGGAATGCAAGGATTCTTTAATATACGCAAATCAATCAATGTAATACACCACATTAACAAATTGAAAGATAAAAAACCATATGATTATATCAATAGATGCAGAGAAAGCCTTTGACAAAATTCAAACACCCATTATTGATTAAAACTCTCCAAAAAAGCCAGGAATAGAAGGAACATACCTTCAACATAATAAACAGCTATATATGACAAACCCACAGCAAGCATCACCCTCAATGGTGAAAAATTGAAAGCATTTCCCCTGAAAATTCAGAACAGACAAGGGTGCCCACTCTCACCACTTACTATTCAACATTGAGTGTTGGAAGTTTTGGCACAGCAACAGAGCAGAAAAAAGAAGGTAAAGGAATCCAGTAGGAAAAAGAAGAAGTGAAACTCTCACGCTGTGCAAATGACATGATCCTCACATTTTAGAAAACCCTAAAGACTCTTCCAGAAAATTACTAGAGCTAATCAATGAATATAGTAAAGTTGCAGGATATAAAATTAACACACAGAAATCCCTTGCATTCCTATATACTAACAATGAAAAAACAGAAAGAGAAATTAAGGAACCAATACCATTCACACTGCAACAAAAAGAATAAAATACTTAGGAGTATATCTACCTTAAGAAACAAAAGACCTATACATAGAAAACTATAAAACACGGATGAAAGAAATCAAAGAGGACACAAACAGATGGAGAAACATACCGTGTTCATGGATTGGAAGAATCAATATTGTCAAAATGGCTATTCTACCCAAAGCAATCTATAGATTCAATGCAATCCCTATCAAGCTACCAACGGTATTTTTCACAGAACTAGAACACATAATTTCACAATTTGTATGGAAATACAAAAAACCTCGAATAGCCAAAGCAATCTTGAGAAAGAAGAATGGAACTGGAGGAATCAACCTGCCTGACTTCAGACTCTACTACAAAGCCACAGTCATCAAGACAGTATGGTACTGGCACAAAGACAGAAATATAGATCAATGGAACAGAATAGAAAGCCCAGAGATAAATCCACGAACCTATGGACACCTTATCTTTGACAAAGGAGGCAAGGATATACAATGGAAAAAAGACAACCTCTTTAACAAGTGGTGCTGGGAAAACTGGTCAACCACTTGTAAAAGAATGAAACTAGAACACTTTCTAACACCATACACAAAAATAAACTCAAAATGGATTAAAGATCTAAATGTAAGACCAGAAACTATAAAACTCCTAGAGGAGAACATAGGCAAAACACTCTCCGACATAAATCACAGCAAGATCCTCTATGACCCACCTCCCAGAATATTGGAAATAAAAGCAAAACTAAACAAATGGGACCTAATGAAACTTAAAAGCTTTTGCACTACAAAGGAAACTATAAGTAAGGTGAAAAGACAGCCCTCAGATTGGGAGAAAATAATAGCAAATGAAGAAACAGACAAAGGATTAATCTCAAAAATATACAAGCAACTCCTGCAGCTCAATTCCAGAAAAATAAATGACCCAATCAAAAAATGGGCCAAAGAACTAAATAGACATTTCTCCAAAGAAGACATACAGATGGCTAACAAACACATGAAAAGATGCTCAACATCACTCATTATCAGAGAAATGCAAATCAAAACCACAATGAGGTACCATTACACGCCAGTCAGGATGGCTGCTATCCAAAAGTCTACAAGCAATAAATGCTGGAGAGGGTGTGGAGAAAAGGGAACCCTCTTACACTGTTGGTGGGAATGCAAACTAGTACAGCCGCTATGGAAAACAGTGTGGAGATTTCTTAAAAAACTGGAAATAGAACTGCCATATGACCCAGCAATCCCACTTCTGGGCATACACACTGAGGAAACCAGATCTGAAAGAGACACGTGCACCCCAATGTTCATCGCAGCACTGTTTATAATAGCCAGGACATGGAAGCAACCTAGATGCCCATCAGCAGATGAATGGATAAGGAAGCTGTGGTACATATACACCATGGAATATTACTCAGCTGTTAAAAAGAATTCATTTGAATCAGTTCTAATGAGATGGATGAAACTGGAGCCCATTATACAGAGTGAAGTAAGCCAGAAAGATAAAGAACATTACAGCATACTAACACATATATATGGAATTTAGAAAGATGGTAATGATAACCCCATATGCAAAACAGAAAAGGAGACACAGAAGTACAGAACAGACTTTTGAACTCTGTGGGAGAAGGTGAGGGTGGGATGTTTCGAAAGAACAGCATGTATATTATCTATGGTGAAACAGATCACCAGCCCAGGTGGGATGCATGAGACAAGTCCTCGGGCCTGGTGCACTGGGAAGACCCAGAGGAATCGGGTGGAGAGGGAGGTGGGAGGGGGGATCGGGATGGGGAATACGTGTAAATCTATGGCTGATTCATATCAATGTATGACAAAACCCATTGAAATGTTGTGAAGTAATTAGCCTCCAACTAATAAAAAAATAAACAAATAAATAAAGAAAGAAAGAAAAGAAAAAAAAAATAGCAAAACATGTATGCTGCAGAACATTTCCAAAATATAGGAAAGCATGTGCTCAGTCACTCAGTCGTGGCCAACTCTTTGTGACCCCATAGACTGTAGCCTGCCAGGCTCCTCTGTCCATGGAATTTTCCAGGCAAGAATACTGGAGTGGGTTGCCATTTCCTCCTCTAACAGGAAGGCATAAAGAAAATAAAAACCATGCCCAACGCCACCACTCCAAGATGACTGCCCTTATTGTAGTATATTTCCTCCCTTTCTTTTTTGTCTGTGGATATAAATGCCAGTGTCAACAAAGGTCCGTCTAGTCAAGGCTATGGTTTTTCCAGTCGTCATGTATGGATGTGAGAGTTGGACTATAAAGAAAGCTGAGCGCTGAAGAATTGATGCTTTTGAACTGTGGTGTTGGAGAAGACTCTTGACAGTCCCTTGGACTGCTAGGAGATCCAACCAGTCCATCCTAAAGGAAATCAGTCCTGAATGTTCATTGGAAGGACTGATGTTGAAGCTGAAACTCCAATACTTTGGCCACCTGAAGCGAAGAACTGACTCATTTGAAAAGACCCTGATGCTGGGAAAGATTGAAGGCGAGAGGAGAAGGGGACGACAGAGAATGAGATGGTCGGATGGCAACACCGACTCAACGGACATGAGTTTGAGTAAACTCCGGGAGCTGGTGATGGACAGGCAGGCCTGGCGTGCTTCAGTCCATGGGTCACAAAGAGTCGGACACGACTGAGTGACTGAACTGAACTAACTCTAGACCAGACCTTTTTGTTGATCTTCAAATCTACATAAATAATGCAACTAACAAACACTGCAACTTGAACAAATCCAAAACTGAACTAGTTTTCTCCACCCCTTTTGAAGATGCTGTTATTCACTACTCTGTGTTAGTCAATCAACAGGGATTCTCTGGTGGCTCAAATGGTAAAGAATCTGCCTGCAATGCAAGAGACTCTAGTTTGATCCCTGGGTCAGGAAGATCCCTTGGAGAAGAGAATGGCAACCCACTCCAGTATTTTTGCCTGGAGAATCCCATGGACAGAGGAGCTTGGTAGGCTACAGTACACAGGGTCTCAAGAGTCGGACCTGGCTTAGCAACTAACACCCCATCTATACAGATGCTCAAGACAGAAACCTGGACAGACACCAGAGTCCACAAACACTCCTCCTTTCACAACCTCTTACCAATTAAGACATCCTATTGATTCTACATCACAAGTCTTTCCTGGACCCATCCATGTCTCTCAGTTCACATTGCCACTGCCCTACTTTAGGACACCATCACTTCTTCACTAGCAATAGAAATTAAATTAGCTTTCTTATCTCCAGTTTTGCTGCCTTGCCCCAGTAGTTGCACTGCAGGTTGAGAAATCCTTCTAGAAATGCGCATTTCAATAAGTCACTTATTTATTATACTTGCAACTATTCTACACCCCAAACAATAAAGAACATTATTCCTTAACACATTACATAAGACCCTCCATTACTCTTCTACCACAAGCCCCAGTCTCCTCTTCATTCTCTCTCTGCATTAAACAAAGCTGCCTTAGGGAACTTACTGCATAGTACTTGGCTCACTGAAGCCGGCACTTCAAAATATTTGAGGAAAATTGCTAGAATGTTCAACAATTTTCAGTTCTTACACAGCCTCTGACCTTAACACTTTGGCATAGACTATTGATGGTCTGCCATGAAAATTCTCTTCTTAACTATTCCTTCACACAAGTAACTTTGATTCCTCTTTCAGGTCTCAGTTTAACAATCGTTTCTTTTGGGGATACCTTCCTACCCTCTAGATGCAGCTTCCCATGGCATACCATACATTCCCTACCATAAGAAAATACATGGGGTTGTTTGTTTTGTTCAATTATCCTGGCTTCTCATTGCTCTGTGAGAGCAGAGACTACTTTTTCATTGCAATATCCACCCTCCTATCATAGTGCTTTGTACATTGTAGGCTCTCAAAATACATGTGCTCAATTGATACAGCCTGAATATCTTCCATTTCCTTTCCAGAACCAGAGTCCACTCTTCTCTACCATGTTCTGCCCTAGAAGTCTGATGTTGCCTCTAGCTTCTAGTTGAGTTGGGTTGGTGGTGAGCCCAGGCAGATGAAAGGGATAGAAGAGAGCAGATGCAGATATTAATATTTATTCTTGTGGAGGTTGCCTTGGGTAGGCTGCATTCCTCTATTGAAGCTCAAAGTTCCTCTTAAGGTGACCCTCTCTCAATGACTCTCCCTGTCCTGGGGCCCTTCAGGTGACAACAGCCCAAACTGTTTCTAGTACCCAAATACTGCATTATTCCTTGTGGTTCTCCTATAAGATGCATTGTTGTTGTTCAGTCCCTAAGTCATTCTGACTCTTTGCAACCCCATGGTCGCAAGGTTTCCCTGTCCTCCACTATCTCCTGGAGTTTGCTCAAATTCATGTCCATTGAGTTGGTGATACAATCCAATCATCTCACCCTCTGTCACCCTCTTCTCCTTTTGCCTTCAATCTTTCCCAGCATCAGGGTCTTTTCCAATGAATCAGCTCTTCCCATCAGGTGGCCAAAGTATTGGAACCTCAGCATCAGTCCTTCTGATGAATACTCAGGGTTGACTCCTTTAGGATTGACTTGTTTGATCTCCTTGCAGTCCATGGGACTCTCAAGAGTCTTCTCCAGCACCACAATTTGAAGGCATCAATTCTTTGATGCTGTCTTCTTTATGGTCCAACTTTCACATCTGTATATGTCTACTGGAAAACCCATAGGTTTGACTATACAGACCTTTGTCAGCAAAGTGATGTCTCTGATTTTTAATACACTATCTAGGTTTGTCATAGTTTTTCTTCCAAGCAGCAAGCATCTTTTAATTTCATGGTTGCAGCCACCATCCACAGTGATTTTGGAGCCCAAGTTTGCCATGAAGTGATGCCAAGATGCCATGATCTTAGTTTTTTGAACGTTGAGTGTTAAGCCAGCCTTTTCACTTTCCTCTTTCACCTCTGTCAAGAGGCTCTATCAATCTTTTTTGCTTTCTGCCATTAGGGTGGTGGTGTCTGCATATCTGAGGTTATTGTTATTTCTCCCTGCAATCTTGATTCCAGCTTGTGATTCATCCAGTCTGGCATTTTGCATGATGTTCTCTCCGTATAAGTTAAATAAACAGGGTGAGAACATACAGCCTTGTCCTACTAACCTGCTTACATCTTTGTAAACAGTCCTTTTGCTGCACTCAATATGCCAGCAAATGTGGAAACTCAGCAGTGGCCACAGGACTGGAAAAGGTCAGTTTTCATTCCAATCCTAAAGAAGGGCAATGCTGAAGAATTTTCAAACTACCAGGCAATTGCACTCATTTCCCATGTTAGTAAGGTTATGCCCAAAATCCTTCAAGCTAGGCTTTAGCAGCATGTGTATCAAGAACTTCCAGATAAAAAAAAAAAAAAAAAAGAACTTCCAGATATACAAGTTGGATTTAGAAAAGGCAGAGGAATCAAAGATCAAACTGCCAACATTGACTGGATCATAAAGAAAGCAAAGGGATTTCAGAAAAATATCAACTTCTGCTTCACTGACTATGCTAAACCCTTTGACTGTGTGGATCACAACAAACTGGAAAATTTATTGAGATGGGAATATCAGACCACCTTACCTGTCTCCTGAGAAACCTGTATCTGGGTCAAGAAGCAACAATTAGAACCTTACATAGAACAACTGACTGGTTCAAAACTGGGAAACGAGTACAACAAGGCTGTATATTGTCACCCTGTTTATTTAAGTTATAGGCAGAGTACCTCATGTGTAATGATGGGCTGGATGAAGCACAAGCTGGGATCAAGATTGCTGGGAGAAATATCAACAATCTCAGATATACAGATGATACCACTCTAATGGCAGAAAACAAAGAGAAACTAATGAGCCTCTTGATGAGGGGGAAAGAGGAGAGTGAAAGGCTGGCTTAAAACTCAACATTCAAAAAAGTAAGATTACGGTATCCAGTCCCATCACTTCAAGGCAAAGAGAAGAGGAAAACGTAGAAGCAGTGACAGATCTTCTTTTCTAGGGCTCCAGAGTCACTGTGGGTGGTGATTATAGCCATGAAATTGGAAGATGCTTGCTTCTTGGAAGGAAAGCTATGACAAGGACATGAACTTGAGCAAACTCTGGGAAACAGAGAAGCCTAGAGTGCTGCAGTCCATGGGGTCACAGAGAGTCAGATGTGACTTAGCTACTGAACAACAGTGCTCCAGAGCTATCCTATTTTGAACGTGTCTTCTGTTTCCTACAGGGAAATGGAATGAAAGAGAATGCCAAATTTATAATACTGATTATGTTTTTATAAAATCAATATATGGTAAAATAGGATTTTCAAAAGATCCCCCCCTTCCCACCAAAAAAAAGATTTCTAAAGCCTTTCAAAAATAAGATCTGAACAATGATATGATGGTGCTGCCTCTCACAGATATCCCATCATTCGGACAAACAATCCTCTGGTTGACATGTGAATTGTTTTTCCCTCTTTGCTATTATCGAAAGGTCTCTAAAGAAAATTCTGGTCAACAATTTGCACAAATCCTTATATAGTTAGAAGGGGAATTAGAAGGGGTTAAAGGGCATAAATTTAATGTTACAAATTTCACACTGAAACTGTCCCCCAGAAAGTTTATACAAATTACAGTCCACTAGTCATATCCAGACATACCTAGTTCAGTGTACCCTTGCCACTGCTTTACTGTGCATACTGCAACCTGGCAAGGAAAGACTATTTACCCATGCCAGGCAAAGGGGGAAAGTCAGTTTCTTTCATCATTAACCCTGACAATGTTACACCATGAAGTGAGATTAAAGTGCACTAGGCTTTGTTAGAAGACCTGGGTTTTGATATTTAACGTCCCTCATTAGCCACCTGGTGTTTTCTACCTGACCTTTAGCATCCTCTTTTATAAACTGGGGATAAATATTCCCTACCTCACAGGCTGTTGTGAGTTTTATAAAATATAAGTTTAAAGGGATGTAGCTGAGTAACTGGCTGTCAAGAAATGTTTTGCTGTGTACTTTATAATCTTTCTGGTGGTTCCCTTGGATTTCATGGCTCATTTTCTTGTATTAAATGCCTTCTATGGAAGTTTTCCTTTCAATAAGCTCACAACACAATTTTTCTTTTGAGGTAAAAAAGAAAAAAAGAAATCACACAAAATCATTGATTTATATATGAACCAATGATTCCTTTGTTTTGAGAAGTCATTTAATCCTAGAAATACACAGTATGAAGTATCTCAGTAATAGGCAACATCATTCTGTACCCTATACTTCATTAGTACTATAACTTTATCTACTTTATCATATATGTAGGAGCAAATCTTTAATTTTTAAAAATATTCATTTGTTCACAGATAAATTTTGTTAAAAAAAATTAAGAAAACAATGTATTGATTCTTTATCATTACCAGGCAAAGAAAGAATATAAGCCTAAGTATGACACAAACTCTGACCCTGAGGAGGATGTAATTCTCAAGGCAAAATGGACAAACAATCTCATGACAAAGTCATAAGCACTGTGGTACACCTATGAAGAGCTATGGGAATAAGGAAGAAACATGATCACCACTATATATAGGAGCACGTGGAGAGAGGCAGGAGGGTGACAGGGGGAAAGTGTGAGAGCAGATAAAGGGTAGAGTCCTGAAGATTGGTTAGAAACTTGTTCTTGGGAAAAGAAGAGAAAATTTCTCTCTAGACCACTGGACAGCTGGTGCAAATACATGGAGCATCACAGCACCTGGCGCTATTGGGGAGAATCCTGGGGACATGGGACAGTTGAAGTGCACAGCTCTTAGAGGGAAAGGATGGTAGGAAATTAGCTTATAAGACAGGACAAGGGCCTCTTTCAGGAATTGCATCCTTCCTCCAGTTCATATATTGAAGCCCTAACCCCCAGTGTGAGGGTACTTGGGACAGGGCCTATAAGGAGGTAATCAGGATTAAACAGGATCATAAGGGCGGGACCCTAATTCAGCAGTACTGGTGTCCTTACAAAGAGGAAGACACAGCAGGAATGCATAGGCACTGAGAAAAGTCCTGTGAGGACACTGTCAGAAGGCAGCTATATGCAAGCCAAGGAGAAAGGCCCCACCTGGAAACCACCCCTGCTGGTCCCTTGATCTTGGACTTCAAGCCCCTAAAACTAGGAGAAAATAAATTTCTGTGGTTTAAGCCACCCTGCCTGTGGTATTTTGTTATGGCAGCCCTAGCAGACTAAGACAGGCTTAATTGCAAACATTCCTGAAAATCACAAAAGAACATTTGCCTATGATCAAACCTATGATCAAAGTCCCAGATTTCTCAAACTTGGGTTCAGGTGTGCCTAAGATAATCAAATATGTGTTTAGAAAGGAGACCCTGGTACCCTGGGGGGAATGCACTTGAAGGTGGAAAACCTGGAAGCAAGAAAACAAGAGATGACTGCAGTTACTGAGATGAAGAGGGTCTGGATTAGGGCCTCTCTAAAGTTGAATTACAATCGCTATATAAATAAAATACAGTGAATATTTTTGGCCTAAATGGCCTCATAATGGTCTCAAAAATACTTGCCACTGAAAATTTTGTAGTTACATCTAAATACTTCCTGCATAACTGTTATAATGGCCTGTGATAGTACTAAAAGATGCCAACAGACACAATTGTGTGCATGTGCACTCAGTCATGTCTGATTCTTTGAGACCCCATGGACTGTAGTCCACCAGATTCCTCTGTCCATGGAATTTTCCAGGCAAGAAATACTGGAGTGGGTTGCCATGTCCTACTCTAGGGGATCTTTCTGACCCAAGAATCAAACCCAGGTCTCCTGCATTTCGGGGGGATTCTTTACCAACTGTGTCACAAGGGAAGCCCAACAGACATAATGGGAAGACAGAAAAGTTTGCTGAGCAAGAGGGAGCCAAGACAGGGGACACTAATTTTAACTACCCTATTACAACCTGTTTCATTTGCTGCATGTTAGTTTTATCCCTCCTTTCCTCTGTCACACTGAAGAGCTGGTCCCTCTTAATAAAGAAAACCAATCCCCTCTACTTGTACTCTATCTCAGCATTTTGAAAGCTGCAGATGGGTCCAGAAACTGATTGAGCAGATCATTTTAAAAAAAAAAACAAAAAACGAACAAAACAAAAACCGCCACCAGCAACAGACTGGAGTAGCAGACAATATAAATGACATCACAAGCAGTAAGGATAAGTATTGCTTTATGAAACTTGTTTCAGTAATGTGTGTGTGCTCGCTGCTGCTGCTGCTGCTAAGTCTCTTCAGGCGTGTCCGACTCTGTGCTACCCCATAGACGGCAGCCCACTAGGCTCCTCTGTCCCTGGGATTCTCCAGGCAAGAGTGTGTGCTCGCATTAGATAGCTAAGATAAAAATTTATTTCCTAGAGACTCACAGACTTAGAAAATGAACTTATGGCTGCCGGGCGGAAGGGATAGTTAGGGACTTTGGGAAGGTCACGTACACACTGCTATATTTCAAATGGATAACCAACAAGGACCTACTGTATAGCACATGGAGCTCTGCTCAACGTTATGTGCCAGCCTGGATGGGAGGGGCATTCAGAGGAGAACGGATACATGTGTAAGTATGGCGGAGTCCCTTCACTGTCCACCCGAACCACGACATTGTTAATCAGCTATACCCCAAAACAGAATAAAAAGTTTTGGAAAACAAAAAGAAAAAAAAAATTTTCCCACTGAGGGTTGTGACCAGAAAAGTGTGAGAGAGACTGCTCTAGATTCTGTTTGCTTAGAACCCCTTAGAAATCTCACTAATTATCTTCTGGCCTCCATCTCCAATCTTGTCCTCATTTTTTAGTTTTTTCCCAACAAAATAAAGACTCAAATTATCTCATCTCCTGAGTGTCTCCTTTCAGATCCCAGTGCCTCCCTGTCAGTAAAGCTTCTGGAAGAGGGAACTACAATCTCAGTGTGGACTTTCTCACCTCTGTTGCTTCTCAATCCACTGAAGGCTGGTTTGGCCTCCACCTGCTACTGCAGTTTAAAGACCTCCACGTGCACTTTGGGATTCCTCTCTTTATCCCGTGACCACATCTGACATTGTTTACCTCCCGGGGCTGGTTTCACTCTTTCCTGATTTCTCTCTTACTTTGACTGTTACATTTTCTTGCAGTCTCCTGTTCTACCCATCCTTTAAATGCTGGTTTTTAGGCACTCTTTCCACTCATCAGGGTTAGTCTCTCAATCACTACGTAGTTTCAATTTCTACCCTCAGGCTTTGGTTTCCACAACTCCAGTTCCGATCTCAAACTGTTTTTGAACTCTGGTGCTGAAGAATACTCTTGAGAGTCCCTTGGACAGCAAGGAGATCAAACAGTTAATCCCAAAGGAAATCAGTCCTGAATATTCATTGGAAGGACTAATGCTGAGGCTCCAATACTTTGGCTACCTGATGTGAAGAACTGACTCACTGGACAAGACCCTGATGCTGGCAAAGATTGAAGGCAGGAGGAGAAGGGGGAGACAGAGGATGAGATGGTCAGACGGCATCACAGACTCGATGGACATGAGTTTGAGCAAACTCTGGGAGATAGCAAAGGACACAGAAACCTGGAGTGCTGCAATCCATGGGGCCGAAAAGAGTCGGACATGACTTAGCAACTGAACAACAGTCCTGACCTCATTCCTAACATCCAGACCTGGCTTCAATTTTTACATGGCATAAAAGATGTGTCAGTCTGGAAGCTTAACTTTCTGGAATCACTTCATTTCAACCTCTAGCATTTTACCCTTTAGATATACCAAACTACCCATTTTAGGGTTTCAGTCTAGCAGCAAAAGCTATGGAATCAGACTTCCTGGGTTTGAATCCCTATTTCAACACTTACTCTGTAACCCCGAGTAAGTTACTAGATTACTCTGTGCGTGAGTTTTCTCATGCACAAAATGGAGAAAATAACAGAAACTCTCATAAAAGAGAGACTTAAGTGAGTTAATAAATCCCTGGGTTGGGAAGATCTCCTGGAGAAGGAAATGGCAACCCACTCCAGTATTCTTGCCTGGAAAATCCCATAGACGGAGGAGCCTAGTAGGCTACAGTCCATGGGGTCGCAAAGAGTCGGAGATCACTGAGCAACTTCACTTTCACTTTCTTCAATACATATAAAGTAAGTCTTAAAAGCATGCCTGGCACATAGCAAGCATTCAGTAAGTTATTATTTATGCTACCAGGTCCTGCAATACCATATACATACAAAACTTGACTGTATGCTATTCTTGTTAAGGGTACTCTACATTTAGGTTCCTTAGATTAACCTATACACTATTAGGATTTCAAGTTATTTTAGAAAATTACTATTTTTACTTCACATTCTTTGTTAAGGCTCCCACTCACCATTCTTGATGGCTTAAAACGATATCTTGAAGTAATAAGGGGCTTCAATAATCACCTCAAGTGACCTTTCCACCCACCACAAAAATGTCTTCTAGCCATTGTCATCCAATTGCTGAACCACTAGTATTCATCACCAGTTTCACTTCTGAGCACCACCACTTTGCCAGGCCAAAACCTGCTTCCCTGTCACTTCCACCCAACCTCTGCCTTTCAGATTACCTGCAATAAGGCAGCTCCCTTTCTCACATGGCAGTTCTCTAAATACCTTAAGTCCCTCCCATGTCATAAGTTAAACTGGCTCCTCCAGTTATTTCTCACACGAAATGATTTCTACTCCTTCGACTATTGTGGACACCTCTGAATTCCAATTTGCAACTGAACTCATTGAAATACTGCACGTTTGGTTTAATGGTCAAGACTAACATCCCCATCACTAGGTATTGTAATTTTATTAAAAGGGCTTAATTTTATGAAAGCATTAAATATCCTAGCATTAATGCTGATGGTAAGTCAACTATATGATATTTTGATTTCAGTTATTCATCTTCCTAAGTTTTCTTTTCTATCACCATTTCACAGCCACACTTGTGCTATGCACAGCCACACTGGGGGTTTCTTGTTACACTGTTCAACTTCTGTTCAACTGCTTCAACTCCTAGATCTTTAATTTTGTCCTCCTATCTTGATTGCCTTAACTGTCACTTCAGTCCTACTGGTCTCCTAATACGTTCTCCATTTAATTAATGTTACCAATATTCTCAGGTACCAAGAATCCCCTTTTCTCAGGCATAGTCTGCACCACAGCACTGTCTTAAACTTAACAGGCCAAGCCACTAAAATGATCATCTCAACCATCACCTCTTTTGCCCTTACATAAAATTGAGAAATACCAAGTCACATAGGTCTGCACCTGCAGCCAAATCCAGAATTCTTGCCTTCATGTTCAAGTCACAGTATACCAGGAATTACTGGGGTAAGGCTTAAGTGCCAGAGGGTTTTGAGTTAGACTTAACTCAGATCTAGATTCAAATCTCAGATAACTTATGACTTGAGCAAGTTAGTCAACTCCAATTATCCTCATCTGTGTATCAGGAATAATAAATTCACAGTGTTGTTCAGAGCAGTAAATGATCTAATGCAAGAAAAGTTATTAGTTCATTGCTCTTATTGCAAGTAAACACTCAATGAATGTTCCTTGTTGTTGTAGTTCTTATTTGTGCATGTATGGTAAACTCCATGGAAATTACATGTCTTTGTGGGTTCTCTTCTAAGAAGAACCCTCCGTAATTTTCACTAATTTTCAATGGCTTCTTATCTCCTCTCCAGCTGTCAAAATTTTTGTCCTTCTCTGGCGAACCTCAAGACTAACCAGACTTTTTACAGATACAGATACATATGACCATCACCAATCTATAAGTTTCTTAACAGTCTACTACTACTCCTGTTTTGGTATTTGGATTTATTCCATTTTGACCTTAATTTTATGTTGTCTACAGTTACTTTTTATTTGACTGAGTCTCAAGACTAAAATTCGGAGGAGGCAATGGCAACCCACTCCAGTACTCTTGCCTGGAAAACCCCATGGACGGAGGAGCCTGGTAGGCTGCAGTCCATGGGGTAGCAAAGAGTCGGACACAACTGAGCGACTTCACTTTCACTTTTCACTTTCATGCATTGAAGAAGGAAATGGCAACCCACTCCAGCGTTCTTGCCTGGAGAACCCCAGGGACGGGGGAGCCTCTATGGGGTCGCACAGAGTCAGACACGACTGAAGCAACTTAGCAGCAGCAAGACTAAAATTACAATGTAAGTGTCCTAAGGGCAAGCACTTTATTTAGGTGCTTCTATATCCTATACAAATGTTAAAAGGCTAAGATACAAGTGAACAGAAGAGAATCTCCTAACTCTTTAAGATAAACCACTTCTGCAGATCTAATTCTCAAGGTAGGCCTTAACTTGTAGTAATTAAATAGAGCAGGACTGTCTAGTCCTTCCCTTCCTCCAACTCCATCGTCTACCAGCCTTCTGTCTGTAGAAAAACTTTAGTCAAATAAGTTTAACTGAAAAGTGAGAAGATAGAGAAGCAAAGGAAAAACAGTCCAACAGGACCAAATACTAATAGTTTATCATTAAGCAAAGTCAAGGACCTTTCATTCCTCTTCAAGGGCTATAAATAATATTCTGAGCCATATCCTTTAACCAGTTTTATAGATACTGAAACACCCATCCGGTGGCAGAAGATAACTATATGATGACCAAAACTGTAGCCATGACATTAGCTGCCACAATTCTAAGAACTGGCCTCAAAGAAATGAGAACAAATGGACCCTCAAACTGAAGACTAGCTATACTTAAAACAATCAATTTATGCTGCATGACCAATTTCAAGATGACTGTCGGGCTGCCTGTGCTGTTTTTACATGTAACCCACTTCCTCCACCTATAAACGTCCTTTCCCACTGATTGTCAATTGCAGGGAGGGAATTCAGCCTTGGGACAACAGTCTGTCCCTGCCCCCAGTTCCAGCCTCCAAAATAAAGCAAAGTTTCCTTTCTACCAACTTTGCCTCTTCATTTGCTTTTGAGGCAAAAGCAGCTGGACTTCACTTTCTGTAAGAGAATTGAAATGCCAGAAAATAGTTTCCAAATAAAGTTATGAAAGACATTTTTTGAAGCTATCTTTTTCAGAATTTTATGTTGAGTTTAACTTTTAAAGTATTTCCTTAATTTCCATACAGTTAATTCACTTAGTGCACTTAATTCAATAAAGCTAAATAAAAACTTGTACTATTTGGATTCTAGCTACTTATTCCTTCACAAGGACCGATACCATACTACACAGGACAACAACAAACTTTCAAGAAAATTCTGTACAACTGATTACTACCAAATTGTAACAATGTGATTACTCCCTACTCCAGGATTTCCCTCTCAGCCCAGAGGGCAAACACGTGCCAATTCTAAGATATCCAAGTACAGGTTTCCCGGCTATGCTAAAGTAAAGCATGAAAGCTTTAATATAGGCTAAAAGTGCATAAAGCGAAGAAGCAATTACCTTAACACGCACTTTGCTAAAGAATGCACAAAATAAATCCAGATAAAGCACAGATGCTCACAGAAACAGTTCAAAGCTATGACTGACTGACGCTGAGATGCCGAATGTAGTTTCTAGGAAGGGAGCTGGTGGTGCCATTCCTGCTGCTGGCGATGCACGCTGCCTCTCAAGGGCTTGGTGCAAAACAAACGCTGAACTTGGTATTCTCGATTTTCGCCTTCTTTTTGTAATGGCGAAAATCCTCTTCGATTCTTTCCGATTTGGGGGTGAGCGGAAAAAGGCTTACTAATGAAAGCCTTTCCTAAAAGCGAGGTGGTGTGAAGCGAACTTTCGAAAAGCTGGGGGTGGGGGTGGGGGTGGAGGGTACTTGTACCTCCAAGGGTGAACGATTTGCACGTGTGAGGTTTAAGCCCTGAAATGTGATCAACCCTTTCTTATTTTATAAAGCAGGCTTTTGAGTTTCAAGTTCTATACCAATGAGAACCTTTCTCAGACTTTTATATCCATTCTCCTCATCCCTCAGTACGGGGGGAAAGTGGACGCTGGCAGCCAGAACACTTAAACCAGACTCCCTTTCCTCAAATCTGGCCCCACGGGAGCCCGGGCAAACAGTATTCTTCTTCAGCTCTCGCCTCGCCCGCAGTACGCGAGAGCCAGGTGAGGGAGAGGCCCTCCCTCTGCGTCTTTATCACTCGGTTCGGGGTGACAGCAAGAAGCCCAGGGTCTGACTGGTCTCTTACCCGCGAAGCGGATCTTCACGAGGTCAAGGGGGTGCAGCGCGAGGTTGGAAAGGACCCCGCCGCTCACGCCCGCCACCAGATTCTCGTAGCGGACGTGGCGGAATATCGTGCTGCTCCACGCCGACAAGCCGGACGCCGAGTGGCCCTGGCCTGTCATGGGCTCAGGGTCCGCTGATACCGCGGGCGTGGGACGAGATGCAGTGGCCGCCACCGTGGCGACGGTCGCCGCGCTGGAGCAGAAACCGCAGGGCACGAGCCCACTTCCGGCACCCGCGCGTGGAGTCACACTCGCGGACGCGAGGGTGAAGCCGAGAGTCCTAGGCACATGAGTGACTGACTAGAGAGGCGCCGCCGCACACGAAGCGGACAAGGCAGAGAGTGGGCAGCGGGGCGGGGCGCCTCCGCCAAGGCCCCGTCCCCGCCTCGCCCACCTCCGCGGACCGGCTTAGGCTGAAGGGCGTGGATCTGAGAACACAGATGAAGCACCGCCCCCAGCCAACCTTTGTCCGCACGACTACGGAGCGCCGCAGGGCCCTTCTGAGGCCGGTTTCCGCTCCGCGGAAGTCACATGACAGGAAGTGGTCGGGAAGAAGCGGAAGTGGCATGTGTTGGTGGAGAAGGAGTCTGCGGCGGCGGTATCTGGGGCCTGGAGGGAAAGGGTCGTAAGATCCCTGGAGAACTGGCAGCAAGATGAAGGTGAAGATGCTGAGTCGGAACCCCGACCACTATGTCCGCGAAACCAAATTGGACTTACACCGAGGTGAGACAAGTTAGTAGGGAGTCCGCCAGCCTTGGATCCGGCCTCGGCTTCAGCGAGTAAAGCTGGTCGGGGAGGGGAGACTGGTGTTCCACTCTCGTTGTTTGCCAGTTTTCTTTCGCTAGGGCTCTTGGTTTATAAAGCGCTTCTGGTTCTGGGTAGCAGAACACTTGTCTTCAAATCCCTTTCCTCATAGTTTTTGTCTAGTGGTCAGTGGCAGTTAGTTATATGGGAAAATGATTCCGTCTACACCGCTTTCAGCTGCTCTCTGTTCTCAGGGTCCTGTTGGGGGGAACGTGGACTTGAATGAGCCAAACTCGAGGATTGTGAAGGAATTAACAATTAAGCAAACATCTTAAACCTCTCGTTGTTACTCTAACTTTCGACAACGTTGCTACTTAAAATTACGTACTTCGGGATGTGGGAACAGACAAAGATGACACTTAAAGCCGTCAGTTTTCTCTTAAAAACTCCTGTGGAGAAGTTTAGTGGGGGAATGACTAAAATGAAATTAATGGGTTTTATCTGTACTGGTCTGTTCCCCCATTAACCTGCTAACTGCGTATGAATTATAGCTAAGTGAACAAGCATGTGTGAATAGACTGTTCTAAGTGAAGCGAATAACAGGTGCAAAGGCCTTAAGGCAGGAATAAACTTAAGGCATAAGAGAAGGGCCATGTCTTCAGAGTTTGAGGTAGGTGTGAGCCATAGAAGGTGAGGCTGGAACAATATTTCCGTGTGATTGAGTCATATAGCTTATCAGTATATATTGTGAGCAATGCTAACTAAATGGTCTCTGCTCACAAGATGTTTACAGGTTAAGTATCAAAACAGCAGTGTTCTTAAAATGCAAAGTAGATTATGTCACTCTGACTTGACACCATCCCTACTCCTTGAACTTGGTCCCATCTTCCTCTCTCCTTTCATGGGTGACTACTTTTCCCACAGCTAGTGTACGTGTTCTCTTGTTAGTCTGTGTGCGTTTCAGGCATTCTCTTTCAGGCATGCGATGGCACACACCTCTTCCCAGTTTCTGTCCCCTGCAGATTTCCCCCCATCCTGTACACATGTAGGCACCCTCTTATGCTTCTGTTTCATATTTTTATACTAATATCAGAGTGTTTATTACATTGTCTCATTATTATTGTGACTGTCAGTCCTTTTTTACCAGATTGAGCTTGCAGAGAGTGGCCCAGTCTTGTTTGTTTCTATGTCCCCTGTGTTTAGATAGCACCTGGCACCTAGTAGTTGCGTTATTAATGTCTGAATGAAGGAATGGGTAACTGGTTGGTCATAGATTTTTTTTGTTTAAGTGGTCTTTGTAAATGTTGTGCAGTATTCAAATACTTATTTGAGTATTCTGACTCATAGATCTGGGGTGTGGGCATCAAGGAATCTGTATTTTTAAAACTCTGTTGGCAATACAGCTGATAACATACAAATGTATAAAAACAACATACATCAGTATGTACTGTGAGTCTGTTTGCTCTGATGTCCTGAGTGTTGTATATGGGAGGTGTTCCATATGTCTTTGTTGAATGTTTATTGTTGACTGAATTGAATTTAGAGATGGGCATAATTATGGGTATTTGGAAAATTTGTAGAAGATACAAGATTTAAACTGAATTTTTTTAGAGGATGTGTAGGGTTCAAATGGGCTTCCCAGGTGGTTTGGAGGGTAAAGAATCTGCCCGCAGTGTGGGAGATCTATGTTCAATTCCTGGGCCAGGAAGGTCCCCTGGAGAAGGGACTGGCGACCCACTCCAGCATTCTTGCCTGGAGAATTCCATGAGCAGAGGAGCCTGACAGGCTACAGTCCATGGGGTCGCAAAGAATCGGACCCAACTGAGCGACTAACACGTACACACAAAATCAAACATTGAAAGTGCTCAATAAGTAGTATAATCATCATCACAACATTATATCCTTATCAGTACAGTGATCAGCACTGGAGATTATTAGTGTTCCCTGCCCAGTAAGGGGGCTTCCCAGATGGCGGTAGTGATAAAGAACCCATCTGCCAGTGCAGGAGATGCAAGATATATGGGTTCGATCCCTGTATCAGGAGGATCCCTTGCCTAGAGAATCCCATGGACAGAGGAGCCTGGCGGGCTACGTTCAATGGGTTGCACAGAGTCAGACACGACTTAAGCAACTTAGCATGCATACACACACCCAGTAAGGAGCTTAAGAGGTCAGTTGAGCAAACGTTTATGATGCACCTGTTTTTTGCTCAGCATAAGAAATGTAATGAAGAATGTAGCGGAAGCCCTGCAGGTGAAGGCTTATAACCCAGTTGAAGAGCGTAGTAGGACATAGAAAAGGAAAAGTTGTGTGTGTGTGTATGTATATAGTTATTTTGCAAGATGTATGTGTTCTATCACTTTCTGGTAATTTTGGAGAGGTTCTGGACAAAAGGTCTTCAACGTTTTTAGTTTTAGTCCTCGGCATAGTCACTGTCCCTAATATAAGCTTATTGAATAATATATTGAGTGATTAGCCAAGGAATACCACAGAAGGTATTAAATGTGAATTATTTTATTAAGAGGAATCATTCTTATTTCAGTTCCAAGAAACTATGATCCTACCTTACATCCTTTTGAGGTCCCACGAGAATATATAAGAGCTTTAAATGCTACCAAACTGGAACGGGTATTTGCAAAACCATTCCTTGCCTCCCTGGATGGTCACCGAGATGGAGTCAATTGCTTGGCAAAGAATCCAAAGAGCCTGGCTACTGTCCTTTCTGGGGCATGTGATGGAGAGGCAAGTATCACTAAACACTGACATTTTAAACTGAAAATAGTTATGTTGCAAATATTCTTCCTTTAATTGGGAGTTACTGTGGGTTTTAATTGATTTGATTTCATTTTTCTATGTCCTGTTTTCTTTTAATTCTCAAGACTAAATTTTCTTTGAATCAGTAACTTCAGTAGTTTCTTATCTAAACCTAAGAAATTAAAAATGTAGTAGCTTTCGGCTGTTTGACAGTAAGTAATAAGGCATGTTTACAATACAGATATTTAGCTGTGAGTTTTTTTCACAGAGTATGTTATTAACAATTCAACACTTAATTATTTCCCACTGTGCCAAGGAAAGAAAAGCTTTAAAGCACTTTTACACTAGAATCAACAGAGTATTTAAGAGATTCAGTTTTCTGCTTGTTGATGTTTGTATCCATAGACACTGCATATTTTTTTTTCCAATGTGCCTAACAGACATTCTTCTGTGAAATGTAAAAAAATTTTTATTTATTTATTTATTCTACCTTTGGCTACGCTGGGTCTTTGTTGCTGTGTGTGGGCTTTCTCTAGTTGCCACCGGTGGGGGAGGGGGCTCCTCTTGGTTGCGGTGCTGAGGCTTCTTGCTGCAGTGGCGTCTCCTGTTGCCAAGCATAGGCTGCAGGGTGCACAGGCTTCTGTGGTTGCTCCATCCCATGTGGGATCCTCCCTGACTAGGACTGAATCCGTGTCCTCTACACTGGTAGGCAGAACCCCAGCCATTGGACCACCAGGAACGTTCAGCATTGCATTATTTTGATCTAGAGGATTTTGTTTTTAGCCATCTGGTAGAGTGATTTATAGCCTTTTCAGTGTTGAACTTATTTTTCTTGGAATGTAGTACTTCTGTGCCTGAACATTTTTTATTTATACTTTACTGAAATTTCCTAGTATGTTTTATTATAGGTTAAAATTTGGAACTTGACCAGACGAAAATGTATTCGTACAATACAAGCACATGAAGGTTTTGTACGAGGAATATGTACTCGCTTTTGTGGGACATCTTTTTTTACTGTAAGTATAATACAGTTAAGTCATTAACTCTTTTCACCATGTGTAGAACTAATCTAATTGAATATTTTCTGAGTTCATTTATGTGATCCAAGGCCCTTTCTGATTTTCACAATGCAAAATAACATTAGAACTCAGATGAGTCTTGGTTTTCTTTATGTAATCCAGCCTTTCCCATACTTTAAAAATTTTTTATTTCTAATTACACGTTAGATGAGTGTGTGCTAAGTCGTTTCAGTCATTTCTGACTCTTTGCTACCCAGTGGACTGTAGCCAGCCAGGTTCCTCTGTCCATGGAATTCCCCAGGCAACAATAGTGGAGTGGGTTGCCATTCTCTCCTCCAGGGGACCTTCCCAACCAGGGATTGAACTCCTGTCTCATGTCTCCTGCATCGGCAGGCGGGCTCTTTCCCACTAGTGTCACCTGGGAAGCCCAAATACATATTACTGAGCTAATATTCTATAGAACACTTAGAAGTGGGATTAAAACAAGAGGAGTCATTTGTACTTCCTTTGTCAGTTAGCAATAAGTCATTGAAGGATTTTTGTGTATGATAAAATATACTTAACATAAAATTTACCATTCTAGCCATTTTTAAGTGTATATTCCAGTGGCATTAAGTATGTTCACATCATTGTAAAGCCATCACCACTATCCATCTCCAGGACTTTTTCACCTTCCAAACTGATACGGTGTCACTGTTAAACACTGACTGCACATCTCTCACCCCTGCCTCCTGCCCTTGAGTAATTTACCTGGTAATTACTGTTGTGCTGTATGTCCCTGCATGTCCCTATGTGTCTGATAATTTCACTTAATCTAATGTCCTTAAGGTTCATCCGTTTTGTACCAGAATTTTGTATCAGAATTTCTTTCCTTTTTAAGACTAATGCTCCGCTGTATGTATATACCACATTTTGTTTATTCACTCATCCATTAGTGGATGTTTTGGTTATTTCTACCTTTTGGCCTTTGTGAATAATGCTACTGTGGTATGCAAATATTGAAAGTTATTGAAAGTTTTTAATAGGAAAATGATGGAGTCTGAGTTGAGCTTTCAGAGGATTAATTTGACAGCTGTGAGTGATCAGTTTGGAGGCAGTTTTAATAGTCTGCATAAGCAATAATAGAGTCAACTCTGGGGAGTGAAAATAATTGAAAGTAGTACTTTTCCCAGACCTCCTCCCACAACGTACATCTTAAATTAACAAAATTAGAACTAACAATAGAAAGATGTTACCAGACCCACTCACATAATAAACATTTTAAGACGACAGGATTAGTCAGAGATTCTTAAGAAGGAGAAACATATCCTGGAGCAAGATACATTGTTATATTGATTAAGACAAAGCAATGTAGAAAAAAACATTTGTCCTTTTCTCCTTGAGATCCCCAGACCCCTTTCTCCTCCTAAAGGACTCTGGACCCCTTCCTCCTCCTTGGGGACCCTGTACTTCTTATCAACCTACCTAGAAATTGACTCTCTCAATAATAACCATTCAACATTCTGACAGGTATAAGGTGTTACCTCATTGTGGTTTTGATTTGCATTTCCCTGATGAGCAGTAATGTCGGGCATCTTTTCATGTACCTATTTGGCATCTGTGTGTCTTTGGAAAAAAATGTTTATTCAGAGCCTCTGCCTATTTTTTGAGTTTTTTTTGATGTTGAGTTGTATGAGTTCTTTGTATACTTTGGATATTAATCCATTATTGGATATATTGTTTGCAGATATCTTCTTTTTTTACTTTGTTGATAGTTTTTTTTTTGCTGTGCAGAGCCTTTTTAGTTCGATGGAATCCCATTTGTTTTCCTCGCCTGAGGAAACACATTCAAAACAATTTAGTAATATCGATGTTTATGTGATATCTTGAACATATCAGCCTTGTCCCAAAGTCTTAAATTACCATAGTTTGTTTCCTTAACTTTCATTTGGGCTAAGGTGCCAGCAGTTCTGCCCACCATTTCTTTCACCTTCTCTGTAACCGTCAGCTCCAGTGAAAAGGCAAGCAATGCTTATGCTAACATTATGAAAATAATATTACCCTTATGGACTCCTGAAAAATTCTCAGTATCCTTCAGAAGTCTACATTTTACGGTTTGAAAACCTCTGCCTTAATATTGATAGTTTCTGGAGTTTTGAGTCATACAAAGAAAGACTTTTCCCATGCCAAGATAATAAAAATGCCTTGTCTGTAGTATCTTTATGGATTTTGTTGCATGTTTTACATTTAAAGTTATCTGGAATTATATTTTTATATCAGGTGTCACATTGGTTCATACTTTTTAAATGACTAACCTGATCTCACAATACCGTTTTATTGTAATTCAGTTTTCTTCCTAATTTGAAATGTCATCCTTATTACAACATGCAGCTTTTACCATCTTTATGATGTAATATTATTTCTACGCTTACTCTTGTTTTGCTCTATTCATCCTATTTTATTTTAAATTTTATGTGTTTTATATGTTTATCACAAATCTTTAACAAGGTGGGATATAAATGAATCGATAAATACAGTACTGGAAGAATGTGGTATATGTTATTTTTTAAACTAAAGATGTTTATAATTTGATGTATGCATTGGCAAGTTTACAGTTTATAACTGTTCTTCATTATCATTGTAAATATTTCTAGGTTGGTGATGACAAAACTGTGAAGCAATGGAAAATGGATGGACCAAGCTGTGGAGAAGAGGAGGAGCCATTGCATACTATATTAGGAAAGGTACAAAAATAAATTGACCCATACTTGGACTACTAAAATTCTTCTCTTTTACCTACAATTATTTCATAATTTCAACTTCATAAAAAGGTAAAAGAAATCAGACACTCTAGGCTGCAGTACTTCACCTGTTTTAAGCAATAGTTAATGCAGTCAAAGGGCCTTTGCAGTTAAAGACTTTGAACAGTTCTTTGGTGTTCCTTGCCATAGTGTTCTGTTTCTATTTTTAGTCAGAGGAGGCAGTGAAACATTTCCTATAGCAAGAACATGGGAGGAGATCTATAAGATAAAAGGTCAGAAAAAAATAGTGCTTCAGCTTCTCATTTATATCATGGATCTTTCCCAAAGCTCAGCATTTACTTGAAAGTATTCTTTAGGAAATTAATTTAATAGTGTGCTTTCTATATAAATCTTATTTACGTTTCTTAATAGCATTCTGCAAATCAGTTGATATAGTTTAGTTATAACTTAAGTTATAGCTTAATAATTTGGATCATTTGCTCTACCCATGTTTTTTAATCCTTATGTTTTGATACTAAGGGAAATTCTAAAATTAGAATTAATCTTTAAATATTTCATCTTTAAAATCTTTTTGTCATTTTAGTATTTAGTATATATTTAAGTTCTGCTCTTCAGGCTTCAAGAAGTTCTAAATGTTTTTTTTTTTTTAAATGAGAGGTTTGGCCCATGATTAGGACTTTGCTGAATTCTAATGGTCAATCTAAATGTTCTTGAAGAATGTGGAGGTGGTATATTAGTATGCGATGGAAATAGTTTACAGATGGTAAAAAATTAGTAATTCGTGAAAGAAAAGTTGTTTCATCCTTGTAAAATGTCCTATCACTAGGAGTTCCAAAGATTTTTTGAAATACTTAGTGTTACCCTTTCTCTGTGGTACTGGGGGTTAATTCTTACTGTGGAAAAGTCTGTAGAGACTTGAATAGAAATAATTCTAAATCTGCACATGTTGATAGAGTTCTTAAAAGCTTAAAGTATTGGCTAAATAGTTGCCTTTAATTTGCTTTGCAAACATTTTTTTAATGTCTAGTAGAAAGGTAGGCTTTAATCTGGCCCTGAATAGATGAGTCACGAATTTTAAATAAATAATACCAAATTTATGAGATTTTATTGCTTTTAACAACCTTAGCATCCACACTTGCTAATTTTGTTTCTCTCTCTAAATTTTGATGCAGTTGTTTTTATCTGTGTTTCTTTCCTGGGACTCAGTATTTCATGTGTTAAATGTGGAATTAAGTGTTTTAGAAATTACCTTTTGTGTTTCATTAGTTGATTCCAAGATCCCTTCAATACCCAGTGACAATTTAAAAATTGCTTCAGTGTTATGTATTCAAACTTAATTAAATACATCCCATGTTAACATTTTTCTTTATTCCCAGAATGTGTGATAAGGAACATCACTTCTTATGGTAGTAATTTCTCCTTTAAGTAAGGGCTTTAAAGAAATTTCTTAGTGAACAGGGATTTTCTTAAGCAGATGAGAGTGTAGAGAAATATATTTTAAGATATTATTCTGTAGATTTGAAGTACTAATGAAAAGACTCATCTGTAACAACCTCTCTGCTTTTAAAGACAGTGTATACAGGAATTGATCATCACTGGAAAGAAGCTGTTTTTGCCACGTGTGGACAGCAAGTAGACATTTGGGATGAACAAAGAACCAATCCTATATGTTCAATGACTTGGGGATTTGACAGTATAAGCAGTGTTAAATTTAACCCAATTGAGGTAATGCTCCTTTTTGAAATATGTTCTGCTTATTGTTTCTTTATTATCATATAATTTCAACTCTATTCAGGAAAAATTTGAATGTGTGATCTAAGAATTTTCTGAGTTTTAGTGGTGTTCTCCCATTTGGTCATTTTTCCAGATTATGTCTGAGTTCCACTTTATTTGATCAGATCTCAACATGTTTATCCACAGTTTAGTCCCAGACACCAGTGTTCAGCACTGTTAGAGGCAGTGTATGCGTGTGCTCATGGGGGTAAAACTCCAGCACATACCATCCTGAGGAACTTTCAGTTTTATTTGTACCTTCAGCACTCATGTTCCACAAAGTGAAAGTGAAAGTCGCTCAGTTGTGTCCGACTCTTTGTGACCCCATGATTATACAGTCCACGGAATTCTCCAGGCCAGAATACTGGAGTAGGTAGCCTTTCTCTTCTCCAGGGGATCTTCCCAACCCAGGAATCGAACCCAGGTCTCCTGCATTGAAGGCAGATTTTTTACCAGCTGGGCCACAAGGGAAGCCCCATGTTCCACAGATTACCTTTAAAAAAAAAAAGTTAATTCTTCTTAACTCTGTTGGAGGTGAGAAGTGTTGAGCATTGTTTTCTTTAATCATTTGTACATTACAAGGACATCAGTGCTTCCAAATAATATGCATGGTTATTTTTATACTACATGATAATTTGTTATAATTCTATTTTTCTTCACTCAGAAGACTAAATTGTGATTCCTAATTCCTTCCAGATCTAAGGGAAGAGTTAGAGATTAGCCTACTTATTGTTTATTTAGATCCAATCTTGGGAATGGAGGCTGCCCTGAAGGCCAAGCTAGCTCCTGGACTCCAGGCCTTTCCCTGAGCTTTTTCTGAATGCACAACAACTGATAAACTCACTGTCCAGAAGACCCAGTCAACATGCCTTTTTCTGAAGGAAGAAAAGGAAATCACTCTGTATGAGCTGGTTTTAGAAGTTATCAGGAGGCTATCTTGTTAGATGGTACCAGAGAAAATTCTCATCTGCAAGTTTTGCCTTTAAGAGACTCTTGATTGACAAAAGGAGAAATAAAAGGTTGAGTCAAAGTAGCAGGGTATAAAGACTGAGTGAGGGGCTTCCTTGGTGGCTCAGTGGTAAAGAATCTGCCTGCCAGTGCAGGAGACGTGGGTTCAGTCCCTGATCCAGGAAGATCCCACATGCCAGAAAGGAACTATTGAGCCTGTGCTTTAGAGGCTGGGAGCCTCAACTACTGAAGCTCATGCACCCTAGAGCCTGTGCTCACAACAAGAGAAGCCACCTCAATGAAAAGCCCCTGCTCACCACAACTAGAGAAAACCCCACACAACAAAGACGACCCAGTGCAGCCAAAAATAAATAAAATTATAAAAATAAAAGTATTTTTAAAAGAGTGAGATGCAGTAGTATGATATGAACTTGGCTTTGAAGTCCTGCTGAGAAATCAGTTAGAGGAGACCCCCCTTCCTTCAGCCCACACCGGTAAACACTTGCGGGAGAGGCTGCAGGGTTAGAGCCGGGATTGGCAAGATGGAGTCTGTGAGGCCACTGCCTGTTTCTGGTTTTTTTAAGTTTTTTTCTGAAACACAGCTGTGCCCTTTTGCTCATGTATTGTTTGTAACTGAGTTGGCACTACAAAGCCCAAACTATATCCACTGTCGCCCTTTACAAAAAAAGTTTGCTGATCATTGGGACAGAATACCTGTCCCTTTTGTCTGTCTCTTCCTCACTCCACCGTCCATTTCCCTTCCTGGGTTCCCCTTGGTTGTCAAAGTGCGCTATGGCATGCAAGTCAGTCTTACAGACCAGGCCACGGTGACCCTGGGCAGAAGCAGGCTACGAACACAAGTGACTTGTGAGAAAATTTAATGTCTTGCCTTGCTGTGGACCTAGGCTGGAACTGTATTTCCTGTCAGTGTTGACCTTTCACAAGTCATAATTTTTCTCTGTATTTGTCTGTTTTTGAAATGAGATTAATTATGTCTTCCAGTGTACTTAGGTTTGTTGCAAGTGTCAAATGTGATAATATATGTGAATATTTTTAAAAGGTGCTACCCAAGTTTAAGATGGTGGTGTCATGCTGTTAAAAAAAAAAACAACAAACCAAAAACCAGAAGGAACAGATCCTGATTCCTACTTCCCCAATGGGTAAATGAGATCTGTTGTTTCTCTGTTCTGGTGAACACCTGCGTCAGTAGAGCTGATGGCCAATCCTAAAATCATAATTGATGATTAGTGATGACCTAGCAACCATGTTTCTCAAACTAGCCTGTATAAAAACTCTTATTTGTTCAGCTGTGTGTGTATGTGTGTTTTATTAACCTTATGACCTTGACTTGGTGGTAAAAGCAAATGGTGTGCATGTCTCTTACCCTGACCCTGTATTAAACTTAATGGGGAGGGCATGTTGCTGTGAACAAATGGAGTGTATCTGTCTCCTCTAATCATCACTAATTAACTTTCTGTTAAAATATTGAAGCTGAGAATTCTGATAAAGCCAAAAGTTTATGCCAAGAATTGCTACATTTTACAGTGTTAAAGTCAGCTTTCCTTCTTGGTAGAATTTTTTGCTTTGCTCAAATTCAAGTCTTTTTGAGAACAGTACCTGGTCAGACCTTAGAGTGAAATAATGAGAAACTAAGAAAGGTTGAGAGGAGTCACTCATAGGGGAAAAGCTCAGAGAGGAAGCAGTTTAAAAAGAGTTTAGGAAAGAACTGAGATCCTGATGGTAGCATTGGCTTTATGAGTTTTATTTGAACTGTATACACAAATGTGGGAGGCTGTACAGCAGTTTAGTAATTAACTCTTCCAGTTCCTCTTATGCTTTCGGTAGGAATAATATAAGCAGAAGCCAGGAGTTACATCAGGCACCCATGGGTGAGGAGGAACGGTGCTGCAGGGAGTGGGATTTGGGATTCCATTGGTAGGTGGAGAGCTTATTTTCTCTTAATGCCAAGGATCATGTAACCACTTGACACATTTATAAGTGAAGTCGCTCAGTCGTGTCCGACTTTTTGCGACCCCATGGACGGTAGCCTGCCAGGCTCCTCCATCCATGGAATTTTCCAGGCAAGAATACTGGAATGGGTTGCTATTTCCTTCTCCAGGGGATCGTCCCAACCCAGGGATCGAACCCAGGTCTCCCGCATTGTAGGCAGATTCTTTTACCGTCTGAGCCACCAGGAATGTCCGACACATTTATAACTGACATAAATATTTGAAACACCAGAGAGTTAATAACCATGAGGAAATGTCTAACTGTTAATAAAGCAATAATTTATACAGTCAGCCCTCCAAATCCACGGGTTCTGCGTCTGTGGTTACAGAAGGCCGAGTATTAGGGACTTGAGAATCCTTGGATTTTGGTATCCTGCACCCAATTACCCACAGGTACCAAGGGATGACTGTATGTTTAGGAAATACTGCCATAGATGTAATATTTTTAAATGATACTTAATATTGCTGCCCAGTGTAGTAAAATTAATATATTTCCACATTGCAGTGCTTACTGCTATAACTCTTTGGAAAAACCATAACCTCTGAATAGCATAAGCCATAAAATTATTCATACTTTTTGATTAGAGTGATGCCACTACTAAAATCTTATCCTTAGGAAAAGAAGATCTAAATGTATTCAAATGTTTACTGAAGTGTTATTTATAATATGGAAGAACAGGAGACAGGTCTAAGTGAAGAAGGGGTAAGTAAAATATATTGTTATAAAATAGAATGCAGAATATCTACAATATCATCTCAGACATCTAAAATACATGCATGGGGATTTAACCATGAAAATCTTTGGCTTTGGTTGCCAAGATTAGGAGTGATTTGTTGTACCCTCTTACAATGGACTTTAGTGTTACAGCTTTGTATCTTAAAGGGTAATTAAATCATTTGTTCACGAATGGACATGGTTTGCTGCCAAACCTGGCTTTTAACTGATAATTGTTACACTTATTTTTAGACATTTCTCTTGGGAAGTTGTGCTTCTGACAGGAATATAGTACTGTATGATATGAGACAAGCTACTCCTCTGAAAAAGGTGAGTTTCAATTTGTCTTATGCTTTATACGGTTGTTAATGCATTCTCTTGTGAATTGAGTGACTGAAAATATAGAGCGAATGTTTTTTTGGAATTAAAAAAAAATTATTTTTAATAGAGATGTTCTTAAAACTCGAAGTGGTCATAATGGCATTCCCTCAATTTCTTGTTGCTTTTTAGAGACCCTTAAATTTCCATGAGGTACTATATTCTAGTCTTCTCTTTTCCATAATGCCCGAATATTTTAGACATCTAGTTTGTACTTACTGAATTGAAAGTTTTTAAGTATTGCATCCTATTAGTCAGGCCCTGTGATTATCATAGAGACACATATGGTATTTTATTCCAGAAAGTTTTATAACTAATTCACATAATCACCTTTATTTGTTTAGTTACATACCAGTGGGGGTAGCAGTTTGACATTTTATTTAGACAAGCACTATCCTGTTCAAGGTGTCAGATTTCCCAGCAGTTCTGAAGCAGTCACTCCAGAACTTAGATATCAGAGTTAATACAATCTTAAGCTGATTATAAAGAGGGAGGAAATATTGTTAGTAAAGAGAGGAATGCCATTATAAGTAAACGAGTATACAGTTGATGGCAAGTGCTGGAATTGAGGGAGAAAGAAAAGCTAGAGCTTGTTAATGGACTTCAAGTCTGTTATAGACATCTCTATGCCATATGTAACAGAGATGCTTTTAATATTTTTGTTGTTACCAAATCATTTTCATAACATGTAATAAATTCAGAAGTATTAGAAGTAGAATATATTGATTGATGTTTGGGCTAGATAAGTAGAATAATCTTTCCAAATTTCACTCATCCATGTCACATGGTGGGAATATCATGCATGAACTTTGGTGTTAAGACTTTAAGCAGGTAACGTAATCTTTGTTTCTTCTGTGAAATGGTGATATTAATAACTACCTTACAGCTCAGTGGTGAGAATAAAACATTACGCATTTAGCAGAATGTTAACATGGAAGTGCTAGTTTTTTGTTTATTTGGTTTTTGTCTTTTTCATTGGGGTATAGTTGCTTTACAATGTCGTGATGGTTTCTGCTATACAAGTGACTCAGCTGAATGTATACATATATCCCCTGTGTCTCGGACCTCCAGCCGAACGCCTTTCATCCCACCCACCCAGGTCATCACGGAGCACCAAGCTGAGCTCCCGGCTCCGTGCGGCAGGCGTTCCCTCCAGCTGTCTGTCTTACACAGGGTAGTGTGTGTGTGTATCAGTCTCCCATCTCCCAGTTCATCCCACCCGTGCCAAAGGACTGGTTTAATAAGTAGTAGTTTCTGCCCCTTTCAACCCTACCTTCTCAGTTGTTAATAGTAGTACTTTACTACTTTTGGGTTTAACTTTTCTTACATATGTCTCATTTCCCCAACTACACTATAAGCTTTTTGAGGTCAAGGGACCACTTATTAAACATTTTTATATTTTTTCAATATTTAGCACTCTGCCTGTGTGTTTGGGAAACAAATTATTGATTTTCTTTTCCTATTGCACTGAGCCAAATACTGTGGCACATGATAGGTGTTTACTGAAGTATTTATGAAAAATGAAGAAAAGGAAATGACATAGAAATTTACCCATTTTAGAGGGACTTAATTTCATAGTAATGGGTTAGTGTATGTTTCTCAGGTCATCTTAGATATGAGAACAAATACAATTTGCTGGAACCCTATGGAAGCATTCATTTTTACTGCAGCAAACGAAGATTACAAGTAAGTTTCCCTTTTCTTATAACTTAATTTCTATCAGAAGTAACTCAACTATATATGTCTTATTAATGAAATATATTTTCCTAGGTAGTACATGTCTCTGTAAAGTTTTATTGGAATATAGTCACATTTATTTATTTTTCACTTTTTAAACTTTTTATTTTGTATTGGGGTATAGCTGATTGGCAGTGTTGTGATGGTTTCAGATGAACAGCAAAGGGACTCAGCCGTACATATACATGTGTCCATTCTCCCCCAAACTCCCCTCCCATCCAGGCTGCCACATAGCTTTGAGCAGAGTTCCATGTGCTATACAGTTGTACATTTCTCTTTTTCTGACTCACTTCACTCAATATAACAATCTCTAGGTCATCCATAGACACATTTACTTACGTATGGGATATGGCTGCTTTTGTGCTATAATGCCTGAGTTGAGTAGTTGCGACAGAGCCCGTATGACCCACAAAGCCAAAAATGTTGATTATTTGGCCCTTTACAGAAAAAGTTGGCCAATCCCTGACATTAACCATATATCAGTAAATAATGACTGAATCATACATGTTTTAAGAGCCTAAAAATGTCTGCCTGCAAAATGTGTGGGCAGGTGATTGTTATTCATGTTGTCACGTTATCAGCCACCACGATTATTTCAGTAAGACAAAAGGAAAAACTAAAGTTTCAGTCTTTACCTTAATAGTTACAGATACATTTATCTGTGACTCTTTGTAAAGGCGTAACTTAGCAGCCTTATGTTCTTGACCTGGATGGAATTTTATGATTTCTTATGTACTGCTTTAAAACTTGCTGAAGCATTCGACATTAGCTCACTTTATGTTTTTAATATCCCTATAAGGTGAATAAGACATGTATGTTATCCCCTTCTTATAGATGAGGGTATTGATGTAGGGGGTTTAATCTCCTAATGAGGAAAGAATATCTTATTCATTTTTTTTTAAATCTAAGCATTTATTGTACTGCTATGCATATGATGGATTCTTAATACGTGTTTTTTTTTGGCAGAAGGTGGAAATTTGTCATTGGATTGAACTTTAGATCTTCTGTATTTAAATTCTTTGTTCTTTCCACTACTGTTAGGAAAGCGTAAATTAGTTTAGAAGATTTATTACATGATGCTTTAGTGGTTTTAAGCTAAAAGCATCAATTACGACTTTTCTGTACTAAAACGAAGTTCTCATCAACTCGAACCACTTAATTGAAGTTCTTTTAGCCTTTATTAGTGTTTGAAGTTAAATGCCCTTGTTCTAGTTTAAAGCAATAAAAAAAAGTCCTGCTGACGAATCTTACTAACATTTCTAAAGTTTGCTCTAATTAGCTATTTGGGGAAAATAATCTTTTTTTCAGAGTATCTTTAGAATTTCTCAGTTTTTGCCTTGGAAATAATTATATATAGAAGCTGAAACAAAGAGTACATCACTTGTAAAACACTTAGAGTACCATAATTGCTCTTACTTGAAAGTGATTTTGCTGTGTAAAATAATCTTTTAACATTTTATTTCTTTTCTTGCCCTTTAAATAATCCTATTGTGATTTAGAAATCCAAGTTCAAGTCTAGACCCAACCAATAACTATTGTAAAAAGTTAGACAAGTCATGTGAACTAATCTGTACCATAGTTTCATCAGGTAATAGGGTTGAACTATTTTATCCCTGAAGAATACTGTGACTTGAAACTTTGTTTACAAAAACATTTTGTATCCAGATGGGTTGATTTGCTTGGAATTCTAATAAGTTCTTAACTTTTTTCTCATGTAGAAATTAAAACAGAATTTACTAAAAAAATTCGCTAAAAACAAACCTGGTTGAAAACCACTGCTCTAGATAGGGAATATACAGCAGTTTTCAGCTCAGAAATTTAACCTCAGTGATCAGAATGACCTTGATCGACAATCCTGTGTTATGTTTGAAGATCATAAAAGAAAACAATGACTCATCTCTGAGTTATTTGAAAATTGTTACCTTTAGCATCAGTGACTTTTTCTAATAATGGTATCAGGAAATATTCTTTATGAAGTGTTTTTGTATTTTTTTTTTTTTAATTTTTGTTTTGAGGTAATCTTAGGCTTGCCGAAAAGTTACAAAAAAGGTACCTGTAAGACAGTTTCCCCAGATGTTAATGTCTTAGGTCACCATAGTTCAATTAGCAAAACCAAGAAATTAACATTGGTACAATATTGTAAACTGTAGACTTTATTCCATCACTAGTGTTCTTTTACTGTTCTAGGATCCAGTGCAGGATCCTACATTGCATTTGCACTTGGTTACCGTGTCTCTTTAGTCTGCTCACTGACTTTCTCAGTCTTCCCTTTTCTGTTATGACCTTAGTACTTTTGAGAAGGACTGACTTGTCAGTTATATTGTAGACTGCTCTTAACTTGGGTTCAACTGGTGTTTTCTCATTATTTCATTGAGATTATGCATCTTTGGCAAGAAAACCACAACACTGATATCCCCTTCTTGGTGCATCAGATCAGGAGTACATAATGTCGGTACATCTTATTGCTAGTAATGTTAACCTTCATCACTTAGTTAAGGTGGTGTCTACCAGCTTTCCCCACTATAAAGTTATTATTTTCTTCTTCTGTAATTAATACATATCTGCAGGGAGATACTTTGAAATTTTGTGTTTATCTTGTTTCTCCTCAAACTTTTCCCTCGCTAATATTTGCATCTGGAAGTATTTTGATGTTAGGAAATTGGTTACAGTAATTCTGTATTACTACTGTCCATCATTTATCTTGGTTCATTTTAAGCACTGTTCTTCTAGCTGTCAATGAAAAAATTTTAAACCTCGAAAATCATGAAGTCAGTGTTCTTGCCAATCGTGCACGAAGTATACTTTTCTAGTTTTAGTACACCCTTTGAAAAGCTGTCCTTGCTCTCATGTATCACTGATGGAGTATAAATTAGTGTGATTTCATTGGAAGTGATTTATCAACTCAAAAACTTTTAAAAATGCTCATGCCTTTGAACTTAATAATTCTAATTATAGGAATCTGTCCCTTTAGATATCAAAAGTTATAATAAAACATTGGAAACTTTACTAACAGATTTAAATATAAATTTAAACAGATTATCAATTATTTTAACTCATTTATATATGAAAACATTAAAAACATGTTCAGAGATTAATAGATAAATGCTCATAATATGCTACATGAAATATCAATATAGAGCTTTATACAGTAATATCTTAATTGTATTAAAAGGCACATAATTAAATAGCATGGTTAAAAGAAACAGTTACATTGTACTGACTATCTCTGGGTAGTGAAATTAAATCCTAGTTTTATACTCTTCATGCGCTTGGAATTTGTACATTTTCTACAATGAGATTTCTGTTTGTAAGGATTAAAGTGTGTAAGTATATAATCTTAAGGAATAATAAAACTGTTGATATTTTTCCCTATCCCTTATCTGCCGTGTGAAGAATTGAGCTATTTATTTAGATGTGCTTTATTTATTAGCTAGCCATCTTAATTTCACTAGTCTCTCTTAGTACTGCGTGTGCATTTTTTCATAGAAACTTGTATCAAATAATTAAAAACTCTTTTTACAGCCTGTATACTTTTGATATGCGTGCCCTGGACACTCCTGTAATGGTGCATATGGATCATGTGTCTGCAGTGCTTGATGTGGATTACTCTCCCACTGGGAGAGAGTTTGTGTCAGCTAGTTTTGATAAATCTATTCGAATCTTTCCTGTGGACAAAAGTAGAAGCAGGTATGTTACTACCAGTAAACATTTGTTTCTGTTTTACTTTTTTTCCCTGCCTTGATCATCATGTCTGTTTCGAAAGGTTATTTGGTGGACAGAGAAGCCTGGTGGACTCCAGTCCATGGGGTCGCAAAGAGTCTGACACGACTGAGTGACTAACACACACTGGTCTTGTGTATATGATGGGACTCACACTCAGGTGTTGTGATGTGGGGTGCCACCTTCTGCATCATCTGTGAGCAAAAACATCGCCTGTGGGGCAGATTCTTTATTAAACAAGGTATTAGCTTTATATAATTTATTGATGTGAAATCTTGGTGTTTCAGTGAGTCAGTTCAGTCGCTCAGTCGTGTCTGACTTTTTGCAACCCCGTGACTCGCAGCACACCAGGCCTCCCTGTCCATCATCAACTCCCGGAGTTACTCAGACTCAAGCCCATCGAGTCAGTGATGCCATCCAGCCATCTCATCCTCTGTCGTCCCCTTCTCCTCCTGCCCCCAATCCCTCCCAGCATCAGGGTCTTTTCTAGTGAGTCAACTCTTCACATGAGGTGGCCAAAGTATTGGAGTTTCAGCTTCAAAACCTTTTTGAGTGTTTTATACTAATTTTTTAAAGCCTTTATTTCTTTTAGGGGAATTTTAGGTTTACAACAAAATGGAGAGGAAAGTAGAGAGTTCCCATATATTCCCAGTTGCTATGCATGCAGAGCTTGTTCCATTATAAACATTTCACATAGGGTGGTACTTTCGTTACCTCACCACAATGTAGGATGAACCTACACTGACCCATCGTAATCTCCCCAAATCCATTTACCTTAGAATTCACTCTTTGGATCATATATATTCTATGGGTTTGGATAAATGTATAATGACATATATCCATCATGATAATATCATGCAGAGTATTTTCACTGCCTTGAAATAGAGTAAACTTGAAAAAAAAATTTAATTTGATAATGAAGAACTTAAAGTTTCCCCTAATACAGTTAAAGAGAAGTTAATAATACCTTATATTTATTGTTTTGTGCTTATTTAAATTCAACTCTCATACACTAAGGCAAAAATGGAAAAGAGAAAAATCAGGATTTAAATGGTCAGGACAAGTCTCCCTCCATCCTTATAGTAGATATGCGCTCTGGGATGATCAGGAGATGCGAGGTCTGAGTACCCCGCTGTCCTGTGCTCTGTGTGTGTCATTGTCTGTGTTCACTGAATGTAACTAGTGTTTCAGATGTTCTGTTTCATACAACTTGGCCCTCTACTACATACATTACTGAATGTCGTGTATATACTTGTACCACCATGTAATATTATTTTACATGTTATTGTATTGAGGTAGTTTATAGTAAACTGGCATTTAAAGGTTTTCAAGAATAATTTTTGACTGCATTTGATTTTTTGCCGACTTTAAAAATTAACTCCTGTAAGATCCAGCCCCTTATATTAGTGTGCTGTGATTTACAGACCCTTTTATGCATATTCAAGGCCAATACAAGTAAACTAGAAGATACCTTCCCGTAAGGAGTATGGTGGTGTCACTCACTCTTCGAAGATACGACCACCTCCATTTTGATACAGTAAAGTAGGAACATTAAATTTAAAAAGGACGTATATTCTCTCTGAATTACTATACATATATACACATATGTGTATGCTCAGTCATGTCCAACTCTTTTGCGACCCCATAGACTGTAGCCTGCCAGGCTCTTCTGTCCATGGAATTTCCCAGGCAAAAATACTGGAGTGGGTTGCCATTTCCTTCTCCAGGGGATCTTCCCAACCCAGGAATCAAACCCACATCTCCTGCGTCTCTTGCATTACAGGTGAACTCTTACTGCTGAGCCACCAGGGAAGCAAGTTTGGGAGAGCAAGCACCCAACATACACAAGACGTGTATGCATACACATTTATTCGTATACTTGCTTGGGTGACCACATGTTGCTTCAGTGTTGGAGAAAATGCACATGGTGAAAGATAGCAGAATGATTGGAAGTCATAGAAAAGGAAAGGAGATAACTAAGCAGAATCAGGGAAAAGAAAGAACAGAGAACCTGTATACTGAGGTTGGAAGGTGATGATCTGTGCTAGAGGACAGCAGTGTGGAGCTGGTGAAACAGTTTCCCCACCTTTATAAAGACTGATTAGCAGTCTTTATGGGACCCTTTCTTCACTTAAAGCTAGAGAAAGAGCATTCATTTTGGTGTTGTAACTATAACAGGGTGGAGAAATTTCACCACTTAAGTGCAGTGATGAGAATTTTGATCATTACTCTTAGTGATAACTATCCTAGCTTCTACAGTGTTGAAGGGGTCTGATCTTCCTGAGCAAGTGTGTTTGTCTTCACAGGCACATCCTCCTGACTCAGGAGCCTTGCAGGTGCCTAGCCTGTATCTGCACCACCCTGAAAGTGACAGCCTCCTTAAAGTTTACACTGTAGGCACCTCATTTGCCTCACCCTTGTCCCAGCCTTGTATTCACAACCAAAAGATCTTGCCCACAGAGCCTCTTCAGGGTCACACAGCTCCATACGTTTTTTGGTCATAGCCAATCTGCTTGTCTAACTCTTTGGTGTTTTTTCGTGTGATAGTTGTATCTTTCTCTTCTCTGACTTGAGGAAGCCGTATTAATTCCTAAACTTTTTCATATCAGCATGAATTGCTAGCAGATAACTGTCGTCATCATCATCATGTATGACTAAAAGGGTATTTGAATCAAAAGTATACTGGGTGGGTGTTCTGGTGACTTTGATCTTCATTTTGTCATTTTCTGTTTTGGACTCCTGGGGTTGGTTCCTATGTGACTGTTGAAACTAACTTGACATTCTTGTCATGAATGGTTTGTTGGTAATTGTTCAGTTAGGCCCGAGGCAAGGCTGATAGTTTCTATTCTTCTCACCTCTCTGGAAAAAGAATCAAGAGAGTGTGGCCCTCCATCATGTCTTGACACCAGGACCTCCAGAGGTATTAAAGTAGGACAGTTCTAACATGATGCATAAGCAGACTTAAGGATCAAAGGAGGAGTACAAGAAATGGGAAATTTAGGCACCCGTGATGCCAAGAGCCCCATAGTTGAGTTCAAACTGATTATTCTAAAACCAGCACAGGCAATTAAATTCAAGTCTAGTTAAAAGCTCAGATTATTCCAGAATTATACAAAGTGAGTAGTTCTAATACCCCATTTCTAGGAATTGTCTCCTGATGTTTTTTGAAGATTTTGTAATCACAATTTAATACGTGTTACTTCCTGTTGGGTTTAGTTATAAACGATACAATTGATGCTCTCTCTGACCGTTACTGTCATCTGCTGGAAAGCTGCTTCTGGTTTGTTTCCATGGTCTGCTCTAGTTTCCTATCATTACAAAAACATCAAATAATACAGGCAGTGCTTTGAATGATCTGTATTTTTTTAATATTTTCCTTTCAAAGAACTTAAAGTCACTGAAATATATTTTTAAAGTAAATTTTCACCACAGCCAAAAAATAAAAATAAAGAAATCTTTAAAAAAATAAATAAATTTTGAATAGGTTTTCAAAAACTACAGTTAAATCAATATTTGAAGGTCACTTCTGTGGATTTCATTCAGTATTTACTTAGCAAACAAGTAAATTCAGTTGTATTCACATGGAACAATTCTTTTAGCTTGACTGTGTATGTAAAGAATTTAAGTTTTTAAATTATTTATCTCCACCAATAGTATAATTTATAATGAAATTTATGTGTCTGTTCTATGTATGAGCATAAACATATCTAGAAGTTAGAACTCTGCATAGTTTACCATTAAGGAGGATTCTCAGTTGGCCAAGTAACTGTCCACTGGATTGGTCTAGTCTAATATCAATATATGAACTGATGTAATATATGCAGGTTATTTTTAGTGGTTACCAAAGCCTTATTGAATTTCCTGATATTTACACTCAGTATATTGCTGTGGGGAAAGGGCGATCTTAAATGGGTAGAGGTTGTGAGAATTGAGTCTTGTAGAAGCAGAGCATTGAGAGAAGAAAAGGCAGGCTGTCTGATCTACTTTTCCTTTTAATAGTATGTTCATTCTAACCATCCTCTCTTTTAGAATTGTGTCATGTGGTTTATCTACATGGTCATTCAAGAGCTCAAAATGTATCTGTTAGAAATAGCATAATAGACTACTTTTCTGAGCGTACTTCTGAAATGTTTTTATAGGTAACTAAATCTATCGATTTCATCATCCTATATGAGTTTTCTTTTACTGTGCAGAACTGGCTGAGCGTGTTTCCTCTGTAGTCTGCATTTTGAATCACTTAATCCAGATAAGGAAGTTTTACTTTTCCAGGAGTCTCATGTTTTAATTTTTTCTGACCTTGTCTTTTACTTGCTTTTTAATGCTCTGCTTAACACTTCCTAATATAGTATCTTCTGTGAATTCACTTAGCATGTTTCACACCTTTCCAAATAGGTATGATATTTGACATCTCCATTTACTAAATGATCCTTACCTCAACTCATCACTTCTGTAGTCCTCTCTTTCTTTTCACATATGTAAGTCATCCGCTCTCACTTTAATTAAATTGTTCAAATTAAACTTTTTCAACAATTTGACCAAAACAGAAATCAGACATTAGGATCAGCATATCAGGATGTGTTCTTTGGATGCCGTTGAGTTTTTTTTTTCCAGTGAAATGAAACCCAAAAAAGTGTGGTGGTTGATCTTAATTGTTACTCCAGCTTCAGTGTATTTTATTTGTGTTATACGCCCACAGTTATTTTGTGATTTTTTTCTGGATATCTAGTTTTGCTTGGTTTGTTTTCCTTATTTTTCTGACTGGATTATGACTTCTCTGGGGGCGGGACTTTTCAGTAAGTTCAGCAGCACTTAGCATAGACTCTTAGCAGTATGGTCCAATAAAAACACATGGAAATGAATTTTAATTTCTTTTTTATACTCTTTCAGGACTCAAAACAACGTTACCCTGATACTTGATAGGTAGTTGGTTAAGGAAAATCTGTACCAGATTCCTAAAGGTTTTAACTTAGTTCCTCTTTGTAGGGAAGTCTATCACACAAAGAGAATGCAGCATGTTATCTGTGTAAGATGGACCGCTGACAGCAAGTACATTATGTGTGGATCTGATGAGATGAACATTCGTCTGTGGAAAGCTAATGCTTCTGAAAAGTTGGGTGTGGTAAGAGATCCTATTTTCTTTCATTATCACACAGCTTGTTTCTAGTGTTATTGAATATCATTATATTATAAAGAGAATTTATTTCAAGGGCTTTAGTTTTGATAAAAGGAAATAAGCTAGCTACGAAACAGACAAGGTTGTATGAAGTTTACTTTTTTCATGTCAAAGGCACCTTCAGAGTTCTTTGTTTTTGTTTTTGCTCTTGGCCACACTGCATGACTTGTGGGCTCTTAGTTCCCTGACCAGGGGTTGAACCTGGGCCCCTGGCAGTACAAATGCTGCGTCCTAACCACTGGACCACCAGGGGACTCCCCCAGAGGCCTTTGTTAATTCAAATGTTTGATCACATTTGAGCCTTCTTGTTTCTTTGTATTTTCCTTGAGGTAGGGAGAGAAGATGTAGGGACTAGAGGCTTAGAACTTGGAATGTGTATTTTGTTAAAGGAATAGTAATCAGACAAATCAAAGACTGCAGGTCTCTGTGAGGTATTATTATTTTAATATCAAAGACAGTGAAACACTTAAAAAATACACAGCTTCAGACTTAAAAAAGATTTGATGAAAATATAACAAATATTACTGTTGACTAGCAACCTCTGGGTTGTGAGTTATGGTTGATTTCTGTTCTTAATGTTTTTCTAAATGTCTCATGTTTTCTATAAGAAATATACAGGTTGTTTATATCTGAAGCAAATAGTAAGTTTAATAAGGAAAGGTTAAGTGTGGTTTATTTTCTGCTTAGCCCTGGAAGGAAAATCAAGATATAAAAATAAGCAATTAAAGATAAATTCATTTTAGGTTTAATAATTATTAAAGTACTACACTATGCCTAGGTTTATGTTCATCATTAAATATTCCTCTAAATCATATCATCCTTAACAATTGTTAGGCAAAGAATGGTTATTATGTCATCACTTTTGTTTCTGTTTCAATAATTTTTACAGAAAAAATTTTTGAGTGGTTCATTAAGTGCTTTTTCTGTGTTATGTGGACCAACTCAGTGGTCCACAGAACCTAACTCCCTAGGCACTGCTTTTTTGCAGTTGGTGGCATCCATCAGTGCATTGTAGGCACCCTGACTAAGAGGAAATAGAGTGCTTGCAGAGCTCGTATCAATAACATAACCTTGTAATGGGTACAGTTTAATGTAACTGTATTAGTAATTTTGGTTGCATGTCATAAATGTTGATATTGGGGAAACATTTCTTCCTAACTCTGTTGAACTTAAGCAAAACGAACACATCATTCGTGAAAACATCAAAATGTATTTTTTTTCAGCTTACATCACGAGAAAAAGCAGCCACAGATTATAACCAGAAGTTAAAGGAGAAATTTCAATATCATCCTCATATAAAACGTATCTCTCGTCACCGACATCTACCAAAATCTATCTACAGCCAGATTCAGGAACAGCGCATCATGAAAGAAGCTCGTCGACGAAAGTATGTTTTGGAGCATTTGTATCTCTCAGTACTGTTTTCTAACTCTCCCCTCACATCCCACCAAAACCAAACAAAAAATGTGCCCATCCAAGGAATATTTTATATGCTGTTGTACATCAGAGGTGGTTTTGAATACTCCTCTGGGCTTTTTCCTGATAAAATGGGAAGCTATGATTATCTAACATGATGAGAATTTTCATTACCTATCTTTGGGAATATGTTTAAAGGGCAGACAATGTCAATGACATACATATCAAAATTAGAAAAGGCTCTACTCATACTGAAAAAACTATTGTAAATAGAGAGTGTAAAAAAATGATTTCTGATGTAGCTGGAATTAAGAGGTAATAGTGTATTTTCTAGCTTAAAGACTGACAAGAATATTTGTTAGATAAAAATTTATCTAATATGCTTGCTTCATCATAACATTTGGAATCTAGTATTTTGGCTCTGAAGCAAAAGTTTCCACCATCACCATCATTTCCCCTGTAGAATATTCTTCTCTTTGCAATCCTTGAATTCATGTAATATATTATAGAAATTCTGAGAAAGAGTTTTTTTTTTTTAATTAGACACTGCAAATTGTTATTTTGTTATGTTTGGATAGATGTTGGGGTTGAGTCAATTTTAAACATTTTGATAACTTGCAGAAGGTTTTTAAACTTAGTAAAGACAGTGATATAGTAAGAGAAGAAGCAAATAAGTTAACAAAAGTTGGTTTCTAAGTGAAAATTGCTCAGTCATATCTGACTCTTGCAACCCCATGGACCATATAGTCCATGGAATTCTACAGGCCAGAATACTGGAGTGGGTAGTCATTCCCTTCTCCAGAGCTACTTCTTACCTACTCTTGTGAAAACTTTTTTTCAGTGGGTAGTTTTCTAGTGAAAGAAAATGCCTTGTAATTTTTTTGAGAAAGTTTTCTTTGGTTAAGGTGACTTCTCATAAACTTAAATTTTGTGTATTTTGTTTAATTTCTAGGGAACTGAATCGTATCAAACATAGCAAGCCTGGATCTGTGCAGATGGTGTCAGAGAAGAAGAAACACATAGTGGCAGTTGTGAAATAATATTTGGTATTCTTACCGATACTAATGTATAATTATTTGTTACATGTTGATTTGTGAACTCTATAAATAAAAGTACTGCCCCTCTTATAACAACAAATGTTTTAGTTATATGTGTAGAGCTTAATTGTTGCACATTTTTGCTATCTTGAAAACTTATCTTTAAAGGTGACCTGATTGATAAGACTGTCCAACATGTTATCCTTGATCATCTTTCTTCATTGAAGAATACAGAATTTACAAACTAAGTTATTTTTTGCTGTTAGAAATTACAGATATACTTTCACTTTGATCTGTTATTTTAGACACTTTACATTTGAATTTACATCTAAGACCAAACATCTCTTTTGTTACCTTCAGTGTTACTTTGGATAATTATTGCAATGATTCTTCCTTGGATTCCATATGACACATAGAAGAATTTTGTCTGAACTTTTCTCAATTGAACTTATTGTCTGTGTTGTATTTATATTGGGCTTTTTGAGACTGTATAGATGATTAGCTACATTTATATAACTTTTATAAAAATTATAACTTACAATATTATAAAATATCCTTTTTCTCAGCATTATGACTTTGTTCCATTTCTGCTATATAATTTCTTTTTAATCTCAGCAATCATAAATAGCTCTGTGTGACATAGATTGGGTTTTTTTCTTTTTTTTTAAAACCCATCATCAGCTTAGTATAAATACAAACCTAATTTTTAGGAAATTATGTTAAAAAGAGATTAAAAATCCAAAAGAAAAAATATGTTATGAATACATATATTTGTAGTAAAACTATTTAAAATACAACAGCGATGATAAATATCAAAATCTGGAAAGTGAGAGAAGGATTCAATCAGGGTGGGATACACAGGAGATTTTAACTGTTGATAAGGTTTCTTTCTTCAGCTGTGTGTACATTCTAGTATTTTTTATGCTTTCTTGGATATTTTAAACATTTCATCGTGTTTTTCTCAAAGCTGATAAAGACATCAACCATCTACCTTTTACTCCTTTGGAGCTATTGTAGGACTCAAAACGATTTATAAGGTGAACCAAGTTCTCTTGTACATTTTAACACTGCTGTTAGTTTGAGTGTGGTTTCAAAGAAAATATACTGATCTATAAACAAGAGCTTCTGTGTCAATTTGAATCCATCAAGAAGCAGGTGCTTACGGAAGACTTGTGAGAGATTTCCTGGAGGGGACTGTCTTTGAAGCATAAAGAGGAGGAGCAGGAGGGGGCAGGTAGAGCCTTCCATCTGTACTGTAGGCTTGACCTCTGGGGCAGGAGAGCAGGAAGGCGGGAGGACCCTTCCCTGATGTAGGAAGAGCCTCAGACTACAAAGTTTGGACCAGGTTGTTGGGGTGTTCTTGAGCCCAATTGCGTGTCAGAGGAGTCCCATGTTGTGAGACTGGTTCAGTGCTGCTGCCCCCTCTCTGCTCTGTCAGTGGCAGGGAGCAGCCCCAGGGGAGCCTGGCCTTGCAGCAAATGCAGTGGTGAATTCAGAGGGGTGGCAGCTAGGACCCCTCAGCTGGGACTCAGCTGTGCTTCCTGCAACCAGTTCTCTCAAAAGAGAATTCCAGATGGAACATTTCTGTAGCTGTACCTCTTGCACCACACAGGCCCACTTCTTGCAGGATTGGGGATCAACTCCATGACTTCCATGTACATAATGAGGAATTGAGTCAGATCATCAATATTCCCTGTCACCGAAGGGCAATGACTGGTATTCACCCTGTCTTCCATCATCCATTTTAAATATTTCTCATCCACAGGTATCACTTTAGCAGGTTTTGGTGACTTAGCTAATCTTGTGACCCAAACCTTCATTTCTGAGGGGTCCAACCTTTGTTGATCATACCCTTATCAGGCTGGGGTTGTTACACATATCCGTTTACAGTTGCAGTGGAGCGAGGGAATACCAGTAGGCACGAAATGGGTCACCTGTGTTCTGTACAAGTTCTCCCATCCCCCCTCCCTCCACCACCCCCACCTCCTGCTGATCAAAACCAGTGACCTCTGCCAGGAGGATGACTGCTTTTCTAGCTTGTTGGCCCCTGGATGGAAGTACAAAGTACTTTGGTGACAATGACATGTAATTCAGTAGGACTTGTGCTGTGTACCCTAATAAGAGTGTGCCCCCTTTTGGTGACCCGTCCTTCTGACCCTGAAGAGCCCAGTTTTAGGAATGGTAACCAGAGTCCGCCAGTGAGTCCCTGGAAGTGATGGTAATTGGAGCCATCACACGTATCCTCTCATCTTGTGAGTTAATGCATATACTGCATCCTGAAGGATGGTACCCTGTCCTTTCAGCATGTTGCCTCTGAGCTGGTACTAACATTGTGTCTTTAGTAGGCCACTCCAGTGATCTGTGAGATGGCATATTTCTGGATTGCCTTTATGTGATATGATCAATGGGTACTGTGGTTGGGCCCACTCTCTCTTCTTTACTGAAATAGATCCCCTTGATAAAAACTGTACTGGGGGGTGGGGGACTTCTCTGGTGCTCCAGTGGTTAAGAATCCATCTCTCAATGCAGAGGATATGGGTGCAATCCCTGGTCCAGGAAGGTCCTACATGCCACGAGGCAGCTAAGCCTATGCGCCACAACTACAGAGCCTGTGTTCTAGAGCCCACAAGCGGCAACTGCTGAGCCCGTGTGCTGCAACTCCTGAAGACTGCACACCCCAGAGAGCCTGTGCTCCACAACAGGAGAAGCCACCGCAATAAGAATCCCACACACCACAACTACAGAGTAGCCCTCACTCAGCAACTCGAGAAAAGCTCTTGTGCAGCAACAAAGACCCAGCACAGCCAAAAATAAACATACAAAAAATTAAAATTTAAGAAAAATTGTATTGGGGTGGGATTGATGCCTGAGAATTAGGCATCCCATTAATACCCAAATAGAGGTGCTGGCTGAGACATGTAGCTCTGGTATCTCGGGATATCAAAATAGATGTCCCTGTGAAGTTGAGTTGCTGGCCCTTCCAGAATCAAAAGGATCCAGTGTAGTAAAGTTGATGCCAAGTGGCCTGTTGTTCTAAAGGAATAGTGCCACGTTGGGGGCATAGCATCTCTGTTGCTGACAGATTGGATAGAAACACAAGAGCTAGATCAGTTTTGATAAGGGGGAGTTTATCTGTTGGGCTCATTCATAGCCTCTGTCTTTGCCACAGGCCATTCCATCCACATGCCCGTTGTGCCCCTTCTAGGCTGGCCACTGTCAAGTGATGGAATCATTTTATCTACTTGGTTGTTATGTGCTTCCTCTATGGTGGACGCTTTCTGGTGGACATTAACAGGTTATACCAACATATTTATTCTTTATGCGCACATCCTCATCCATCCACATACTTGTAACCCAAACCTTGTCTCTGATCTTCCAGCTGTTACTCTTCCACACACTCTCCAAAGGGCCAGCCATAGACCACTGCCCAGGAATCTCCCCTAAGTACACTTCTACATAAAACTACAACCAGGTGCTTGCTCCTAGATCTGCCCATTGGGAAGATTTTTCCCTCACTACTCTCTTTCAAGGCCCACCCCTTTATATGTCTCTAATGCAGCCACCTTTACCAACAAAGATCCATATGGTCAAAGCTCTGGTTTTTTCAGTAGTCACGTACAGATGTGAGAGGTGGATCATAAAGAAGCTCAAGCACCGAAGAATCGATGCTTTCAAACTGTGGTGCTGGAGAAGACTCTTGAGAATCCCTTGGACAGCAAGGAGAGCAAACCAATCAATCCTAAAGGAAATCAACTCTGAATATGTATTAGAAGGACTGATGCTGAAGCTCCAATATTTCAGCCACCTCATGAGAAGAGCCAACTCATTGGAAAAGACCCTGAGGCTGGGAAAGATTGAAGGCAGGAAGAGAAGGGGGCAGCAGAGGATGAGATGGTGGAATGGCATGACCGACTCAATGGACATGAGTTTGAGCAAACTCTGGGAGATAGCCAAGGACTGGGAAGCCTGGCATGCTGCAGTCCATGGGGTTGCAAAGAGGTGGACATGACTTAGAGACTGAACAACAAATGCAGCTACAGTACACTTGGGTTTTGTACCCATATTTTAAGCCAAGCCAATCCTTCAGCTGTTTGTACCCCACCTCCCAATATGGCTGTAGATAAAACGTGAAAAATAGCATTAATGCAACAGCGATTGGTGATGTGTAGGTCTGTGCTTCCTGCTTGTACATCTTATTTTTACCTTCTGGTCCTGCTTGGACTTGACTGCTTATGTAATGTTTTGTCTTCTGATGGACTGCTGCTGAGTTCATACAACTTTAAATATCTTGGTGGGTCTGACTGAAAATGGGCAGTTCTGGATGACTTGGTTACTTGGTGCTCATGGTCAAGCATGCTGTGTCTACCAGAGCTCAGCAACATATTAGAAAAGGCTTAATGCGCTGCAGATGGCACGGCTTTGCTCTGGAATCCTAGAGTATTGATTCTGCCACCAAGGCTTGCCATAAACTCCACACTGTATCTTTTCCCACCTCTGATGCTTCTAGGTCTGCTGGATCTTGTGGCCTGAGCTTTCAGGGCCACTTGCAACCACAGCCAGCTATGGTACTATATGCTGTTCTAGGCCCCTCACAAAGCTGGTAGCCTTCTATGTTACCAACATAGGAGCCAGAGCATAAATATTCCTAGGTGTGGAATATGTTGCCTGAACTACTCAAAGAGGTCCACCAGGCACAGTGCTTCCTTCCAATGAAATATTTTGGAAGAGATATTATGGCAGGCCCCTGGTCACTAGACCTCTAAAAAGTCACTTACTTATATGGCACATTGCTGAACTTTCAAATGATTATAATTTTTCACCCTCTTGACTACAGGTGTCTTACCAAAGCTTCCAGTGCACTAGTCATCTTTGGTTCATCCTGTCCAGTAGCAGAATGTCATCAATGTAATGGGTATATGTATTGTTCTATGGGATGTCCTTTCAGTCCAGATCTTTTTGGACTATGAGAGAATTCAGAAGAGTTAACAGTTCATGGACAAAAGTAAACGAATATTATTCATTCCATGTGAATATGAACTGTTGCTGATCCTCTTTTTCACTGAAATAGGAAATGCATCTGCCTGATCAATAAACACAGACCATGTATATGAGGCTTAGCAATGTATCTGCTCTTAGCAAAATACTATGTCTATCATACCAACTGTGATTGGGGCTGCTGCTTTCGACTGCTTGCACTGACATTGCAGTTGTTCTCCAGAATCCATCTGGTTTGTGCAGAGGTCAGATTGACATACAGACACATAAAAGACACCACACCTGCTCCTCTCCTTCTCACCTCCATATTTTAGGTCCTTAATGATGGCACTAATCTCTTTCTTACCCACTCTCAGTGCAATATTTTTTATTTGCAAGATTTTTCCAGTAGTCAAGTACAATAAAAAAGGCTGAGCACCAAAGAATTGATGCCTTCAAACTGTGATGCTGGAGAAGACTCTTGAAGGTCCTTTGGACAGCAAGGAGATCAAATCAGTCAATCATAAAGGAAATCAACCCTGAATATTAATTGGAAGGACCAATGCTGAAGCTCTAATACTTTGGCCACCTGATGTGAAGGGCTGACCCGTTAGAAAAGACTGTGATGCTGGGAAAGACTGAAGGCAGGAGAAGGGGATGGCATGGGTTTGAGTGGACTCTGGGAGATGGTGAGGGACAGGGAAGCCTGGCATGCTGCAGTCCATGGGGTTGCAAAGAGTCAGACAGGGGTTGCCAAGATTCAGCAACTGAACAACAACAACAACAAGATTTACCTTGGTTGGGAGGATGGGGTGGAATTAAAGTTTTTACTTGTTTTCCCTTACTGTCATAGCTCTTACCTATAGGGCAAGATTCAATATGATGCTTACTCTAGCTATATCATTCCCATTTATGCATTTGAGAACTTTGGAAATGACAACTGGGTAAGTCCATGGACTTAAAACTTACCCAGTCTATAACTCATGCCCAGACTTATAACTTACCCAGATTTTAGATAGATCTCTATTAAGTGGCCCTCATGAGCTGCCATGTAACAGGGTCATGATGACTCTAGGTCTTCGGGAATCAAACTCTGGATCCCACAGTCCTTGCAATATCTCGGTATTCCCCCTTTCTCACAGTTCCCTGAGTAAATGGTCAGAGGTCCTTCGGAGGAACCATTGTTGCACATACTTGCTGTGGTTTTGCAAGGTCCTTCCTCCAAGAGACTCAGCCACCTCTCCAGTCTCTGATTCCAGATATGAAAACTAGCTCAGGTCTCGTAACAGCAAGAGCTTGCATTTCTTATTGTGACCCCTACTCCACCCTACTCCTCCAGTCTTGCCCTTTGCTGGTTGTGGATGTCAAGGAATACCCTCATTGGATGCTCATCTGTTTCGCCTAAAGGACACCATGCTTTGTTTTCACAATTCCCTGAAGATTAAGACTCTTTGCCTGTCCCTCAGCCTTGCTGATCAGTATAGCCTCCTGGCTTCTAATGGTGAAGCACCACCCCCTGACCTCTATTATTGGCAAATATTTGAGGGCAAGGGTTTGGATACCATAGATTTTTGAGATTTTATTTTTTTTTTATTGATGTTTGGCTGTACTGGGCCTTCATTGCCCCTTATGGACATCTTCTAGATGCAGCTAGTAGGGACTACTCTCTAGTTGTGATGTTTGGGCTCCTCACTGCGGTGGCTACTCTCGTTGTGGAGCATGGGCTCAGTAGTTGCGGCTCATGGGTTCTAGAGTGCAAGATCAGTAGTTGTGGCTCACAGGCTTAGTTTCCCCCATGGCATGTGAAATCTTCCTGGACTAGGGATTGAACCTGTGTCCCCTGCATTGGAAGGCAGGTTCTTAACCACTGGACCACCAAGGAAGTTCCAACACCAAAGATTTTAATGAGCCCAGTTCTGGCCTGAAGAGGAGAAATAGCACTGAGCATTTTGGTGATGTTAGTGCTCCTCTCACCAGCACATTCCTGTTGACCTTGGTGAATGGTGTGTCTTCTAGGCTTTCCCATCGTACATCAGGTCATCTTTTAGCCTAACATATCCATCCAGCATGCCAAGTTCCTTCAGCTCTTTGTTTCTTCCTTTATAGGCTACCAAAACAACACAAGTGTTTCCACTTTGCTCAACATCAGCGATCATTTTCTCTAGGCTTCTAAGAGTCATACCTGTTGGCTCCATCTCTTGTGTCCTTGCCAGGGTGTTAAGTCTCATGACAAAAGAAAGTGCCCTCAGTTAAATGCATTATTCCTTTTTCAGTGTTATGTTCCGTCCCCTTAATCAAGTATCCTCAGAATCCAATCCCAGCAGCACTTGCCTTGCTCCTGCCGGTGTACACTAGCTAATTCTCACAGCTCCTTTGGCGTGGAATCCCCAGAAAAGAAATGCTGGAATTTAACTCTAGTTATTGGGCTGGCAGCACACAGTGTAGATAGATAGATCTCCATACCTGCTGCATGGCAGGCGAGAAGCTTGTGCAGTATCTTCCCATATGGGGAAGTGCTATCTCCTGCTAGAGTGGACCACCACTCCAGACTCTAGGGATTCAAGGAGGTTCAGTTCAGTTGCTCAGAATGTCTGACTCTTTGCAACCCCATTAACTGCAGCACACCAGGCTTCCCTATCCTTCACCAACTCCCGGAGCTTGCTCAAACTCATGTCCATTGAGTCGGTCATGCCATCCAACTATCTCATCCTCTGTCATCCCCTTCTCCTCCCGCCTTCAATCTTTCCCAGCATCAGGGTCTTTTCCAATAACTCAGTTCTTTGCATCAGGTGGCCAAAGCATTGGAGTTTCAGCTTTAGCATCAGTTCTTCCAATGAATAGTCAGGGTTGATTTCCTTTAGGATAGACTGGTTTGATTTCCTTGCAGTTCAAGGGACTCTCAAGAGTCTTCTCCAACACAACAGTTCAAAAGCATCAGGAAGGTTTTCAGTGTCCAAATCCTTGGGACATCATTAGAGCACCCCATAGTTCAAGGTCCTGCTTTTTTTCCCCCTACCTAAGTCTTGTCCTCAGCAAAACAGACCTACATTGGTGGAGCATTTAAATGTCCCAGTGGCTCTACAACACTCATTATCAAATCCTTTGTCTGCTTCTCTGCTTTGTCTACACTTTCACTGCAGAAGCTGAGGGCCTCTTTGGAAGCTAGCAAAGACTCAGGTCTCTGGCTCTCATAGTTACATATAATTGTCAATGGTCCTCATTATTGCCCTGCAGGGCACCAATACAATTTAATAACTGGTGACTCTTCTATTCTTACAGACTTTGTGCCCCTCATATCTTTCAGATGGCTTGAATCATCACCCTTGCAATGGTAGTTTCTTCTATCAGGATATTTTTCTAGGTCATCACCACTGAAATCTTCAACAATTGGGCCACTCAGGATAGTTTTTATCAGCCAGGCAGTGAGCCTACTTCCAAACTCCATCTTATTGCCTATGTATTTTCTTGAATGGCTCCCAGTATCACCTGGTTCTGTTCAAGTTCTCTGAGAAACAGACACCAATCAAGGTTAAACAAGCAAAAGATCTATTGGAGGGAACTGTGTGTGAAGGCAAAGGAGCAGTAGGCAGTGAGAGCCTTCTACCTGTATGGAAGACTTGACACATGTGACGGGAGACGGAAAGAAGGTCTGGGTAGGAAGAGCCTTAGACTGCAAGGCAGCTTTAGGAAGGCTTTAGCCAAGCCAGAGGAGAGTCCTCCAGCCAAAGTTGTCTTCAGAGAAGCCCTGAGTTGGAGAGGACAGGCTAAGACCCCTGCTATACTCAGTCACTGAAACAGCTCAGGAAAGTGTAGCTTGACAGAAGCCTGGTGGTGGATCCAGGGGGGTTGCAGCTGGGGTTCTTTGAAAACTATGCTCCCCACTGCCAATTCTCTTGAAGGAAATCTGAGTGGTACATTTCCATGGCTGCCACAGCCACCCGCTTTCATTTTCGTTGTCATGATTTACTATCGACTTGTATTGCTATATAGGAGATACCAGATCATTGCTAAGTGCATATTTAATTTTTTTACTTATCCTGAAATTAAGTAGAAGTGCAATTCATTTGCAAAATGCTATTTGAATATTGGTCTTAAGTGGTATTCACTTAAGAGATATTAATTTAATATTGACCTTAAGTGATATTAACTGTTATGGGATTGGAAATGACTGTAGAAAAAAGGAGCCAAGCTCAACACTTAGCACTTGGCACATAGTGGGTGTGCAATAAGTGCTGTGGACATAAAATAAACCCAGACTTGTGTTCCTGGTAGAATATTTGTTGATGATTTTAGTTATATATTTTCATGACTTAACTCTTTTTTCCTTAATGCCTTTGTCCTCCATAAGCCTGGAAATGCAGAATGTCCCTATTTAAGAAGAACGCTGCCTTAAAATATATTTTGTCCTAAAATGTTAAAAATAATTGTCCACAAGCATGAATAAAAAACATATGGCTCAATTTTTTGATGGTTTTAATATCAAAAAATATATTTGATAAAACAAAAAGTTGATTAAATTCAAGCCACTGAACTATGCGTTGTGGCAGTGTTAGTCACTCGGTGGTGTCTGACTCTTTTCGACCCCATAAACTGTAGCCACTTGGCTCCTCTGTCCATGGAATTCTCCAGGCAAGAATACTGGAGTGGATAGCCATTTCCTTCTCCACAACTATGCATTATAACTGGTTAAATTCATTTTAATGAAAATATTCAAGCTATTTTTTCACCTATATCACACCTCAATTTGAATGAAATAACTGATTCAAATAATTGAAAATATATCCATGTATAAAAATGCAGTCAAATATTTAAAGTTAGCCCAAAAAGATGTTTAGAAAGTACTTTTCTGATGTCATTGTTCTGGGGAAGAGTAATCACTATAATTGAAACAGAACCCAGCCATGGTTCCTACTGGAGAAGAAAATGGCAACCCGCTCCAGTATTCTTACCTGGAAAATCCCACGGACAGAGGAGCCTGGCAGGTTACAGTCCATGACTTAGCAACTAAACCACCACCACCATGATTCTTAAAGGATGGCGGATGAGAGTGTCTATATCAGGTCACATAGTTAAGAAACAAAGTCCTAGTTTTCCCTTCTGTTTGATTACTTTTTAACCACCATATATTTTTTCTTAAATTTTACAAAACATAAAGGACTACAGATTTTTTTTTCTCTTTTTGAAAGGGATGTGCAAGGGTCTTCAATAGTGGAAAACTACCAGTGCAAGGTTCTGTCCTATCCACAAGACATTTGATCACTTTTGAGTTTCCATATTTGCCATCATTCTCTCTCATTTTTACTTTGGGGGAGTGTAAAGAGGAATAATGGAGCATGAATGATCACAGAGCTTGTTGTCAAGTATGATGATAGAGTTCTCAACTTAAAATCAAAGAGAGATGTTGATAAAATGAATGAACAGGAGAAGCATTTTTTTAAAAAGTAGTATAAAGTTATTATAAATATTATATGTATATTATACTTGGTACACATATTGCAAGTACCTAGGAAGGGAGAAAATTTATGAATCTTATTCCTCTGGCTCCGAAACCTAAGAGTTCTGTACAAAACTTACTTTTTTTCCTGAAAAATGTTAGAGTCTGGATTCGCAGCTCCCAGTCAACTGGGAGCAAGACTTTTTACGTCTTGTCCTATGGTTCTCAACTGGGGGCAGTTGTGTTGCCCTGGGGACATTTGAGAATGTCTAGAAACATTTTTTACTGTTTCAACCAACTGGATGGGATAGAGGGTTGTAATAGTAGCAGGTGCCTGGGGCAGAGGGGAGCGTCTCGCTCAACCATTGGTCTGTGTCGCAGTGGGCCCCTCCCCCAAGTAAGGGACCGTTAGGGAGCAACTGTCAACCAGCAGCCGTTAGCGGTCCTGTTCAGTCATTGGTTGGAACGGGCAGTGGGCCCCTCCCCCTCCCCTTCGTCTGTATAAAAGTAACTGAGAAATTCAGACTCAAGCGAAGACAGTTTTTTGAAATACTAGTCTGTCATCTTCTCCATCTGCTAATTTTCCGATTAAAGTTGTTATTCCTTACTCCAACAACTCATCTCCCACTTTACTGGCCTGTCATGTGGCGAGCAGAGGGAGCTTGGGCTCGGTAACGCTGTCACTGGCATCTGGTGATTAGAAGCCTGAGAGGGAAGCTGCTAATATCCTACAATGCATAAAACAGCATCACCACGAGGAAGAATTATCTGGTCCAAAATGTCAATAGTGCCACTGTTAAGCGACTCTGTTTAGTCATATTTAGCCAAGCTGCTACAGAAATTCCAGCGGAGATCCTTATTTTATATATACATATATAATTTTATTTATCTATGGCTGTCTTGGGTCTTCGTTGCTGCGCAGGCTTTTCTATAGTTGTGGTGAACTGGGGGCTGCTCTCTAGCCCCCAGTGGTGGTGCTTGGGCTTCTCATTGCCGCGGCTTCTCTTGTTGCGGAGCACAGACTCTAGGTGCGCAGGCGTCAGTAGTTGTGGTTCCCTGGCTCTAGAGAACGAGCTCAGTAGTTGTGGCACAGGCTTAGTTGCTCTGAGACATGTGCGATCTTCTCGAATCAGGAACCGAACCCGTGTCTCCTGCATTGGCAGGCAGATTCTTCACCAAGGAAGCTCAGATTCTTCTTCTTTTTTATTTAATCAAAATTCAAAACTGCAAATGTTTAACTGTTTATAATTCATTAAGAAAAAAAAGCTTCCAGGCAGGAAAGAGCCTAACATGAAAGCGCATCCTTCCCTTACCGCCTCCCCGGAGTAACCAGTTTCAGTCACTGAGGCCAACTTTCAAGTGATTTACAAAACTGTAGAATGGCAGCTTGCTTAACTTTTTTTCCCATTCTTGTTCACCACTTGATTTGGGTCTTTCTCTTTGTTGGGTTTTTGTCCTGCTTGTGTTTTGGCTGATCTAAAATCTGGTTGCATCTGAGCCCAGTGAACATCAGAGTATGTTGCTGCTGCTGCTGCTGCTAAGTCACTTCAGTCGTGTCCGACTCTGTGCGACCCCATAGACGGCAGCCCACCAGGCTCCGCCGTCCCTGGGATTCTCCAGGCAAGAACACTGGAGTGGGCTGCCATTGCCTTCTCCGAAATCAGAGTATATACCACCTAAAAATGCAATACCCATAGTGTGCTGTTTGTCTGGCATCTTGTCAGGGCACTAGGTACTACTGACTTGAAGGCAAGCATCACCTGCTGAGTCACTGGCATGACCTCCTGATACAACCTGTGGTTTCCATAGTGACATCTCAGAGAATAGCTCTTAAGAGAACCTGACTGGTTAAAGACATGAGCGATTTCCTTTAATTTGAGCTTTTTACTAATCTAGAAATGGGAGCATAATTTTGACCATAATAACTTTTCCAGTCAAAATCTTTTGGAGTAAAATGCACAGAGATGTTTGAAAAGTGAGGTAATCAGGGTAAAACACTGAGGGAGAAAATAAGAATGGTGGTGATATGAAAGTGTTGCTTAAGAAGATAGAGAAATGTTAATAAATACAAAAGATTTACAGTAGTCCATCAGGAAAGAAAAGTTGCATCAAATGCCTTGTTATTAATTCTTGCCAGTTAGTCACTGGCAGGACAATTTTCTCTGATAGAGCCAGAGAACGCAGATTGTTATTGAATGTAAGTTTTAAAAAATAATCTCCACTCATTATCTTATTTTCAGAAAAAAGAAAGGGAAAAGAACAATTTCTCTTACTTGCCACCCACTTAACAATGTGAACATAGAACAGTCTTTCTGTCTTTTCCTTCTTTCCTTCCTCCTCCCTCCTTTCTTTCTCTCTTCCACCTCCCCCATTTCCTCCTTCTCCTTCATTTTCTTCTACAGTTTTACAATTATGGAACAGATTAGGGAGATTTGTTTATAACTAGTGTGACATCTACATACTAAGGAGACTTGAGGACTGGTTATGGTCAAGGGATAATCAAGAAATCAGGCATCTTAAGCCCTTAGAGAACCTTCAGGGTCTCTATGATGTTTGAGTAATGAATCTAAAACTGATTGCTACCCAGTGAACACTGATGACTTATACAGGACCTTAAAGCCCCATGTTAGAAGGTGCTAAATAAATATTTGACTATTTGGAGAAAAGAATTTGAAAATATTTAATTGACCAGTGTTGTTCAGTTTTTTGGTATTATAATATTCATAGTAGTGCTAATGGTATATACATTTAAAAATAAACATTACATTTACTTTGATCCTGTCCCATAAAGTTACTGAACAGCTAGAGTTAAATCAGGGCCAAGAATTCATTCATTGAACAAATGAATGAGCATTCTCTCAGTCAGCATTTATTCCAGCAAAGGAAGTGTGTGTTTTTAAGTTGCTTCACACTTGGGTCTCTTCACAAGCACTGAAGCTAATGTCCCCAGACGAACTCATTATTTTACTCCAACTCCCAAATTTCACCTCCTTTTTAATTCCCTATTTTTGAATGGCACATCACCCACAGAGATAACCCAGACAGAAACCTAGATGGAAGGAAGCAAACTTTGTAATTAATAATAATTGTAATAGTAACAATAGCTGCTAATGTTTATGGAACACTCACAACACTACAAATGCTTTGCATGCTTTTAAATTAATTTAATGTCAATTCTCCTAAGAACCCCCAAAAGAAGGCCATAAGAAGGAGCACAATCTTAAAGGACATATACATGAAAACAAATCACTGCAGTACATTTAGATGCCTGTAGGATACTACGGCACCTCCCAAGAGGAAGGGCCTAATTTCCTGCTGGAGATGAAGAAGCCTCTAGAGGTGAACAACAACCATCCAATGCTGCTAGTTCTGGCGTGTTGCCTAGTGAGTAGAAACACAGCGGGGCTGTTTTCAAAATAAATCTGTGATTCCTCATTCAGATATATCACTATGAAGGAAAGAAACTGTTACAGCAATGCTATGTCATCAACAAATTATTACCTAGGTCTAATATATAAGGCTTGGGCTAATATTCTCCAGGAAGATAAGAGAGTTGAGAATAGGCATTTGACTAGGCACTAAAAGATTAGGGATCAGAAAGCACAAAAACATATTGGGGGGGTGGGGTCTTAGGACACAGGGCAGAAAAGGCAAGTGGTAGGGAAAGATAAAGGTGGGTGTGGGTAATGGAAGGGCTGAGCCAGAACAGGGTGCTCTGTAGGCCTGGGTGGCCCAGGCAAGTTCAGCTAGTGGCAAGTGCCTGCACATGCCTGCATGCTCAAAGGATGAGGGAGAAGGCTGGCTACAGGGAAAAGGGAAGATGTCTTCTAGTCTTTATACCCATAATTCATCCAAACAAAGGAGGGGATCAGTTTTACTTTTAGGGTCAGCTTTAAAAATAGGCCTAAATTATTTTGTGGTTCCCCTCCTCTGCCCCACTTGAAAAAAACAAAAACAAAAACAAAAAACCTCTTTATTGTAATTAAACACAAAGACTGAAAATACAGGGATTTGTGAATACATAGATTTAAACACACTGTAGTTTTGTTGTAGATTGAGGGTAATGTTATTACAAGAAACAGTATTTTCCCCGAAGCCGTTCAAGAAATTCATGGGAAGGAATCATGCAGAAACCCAAGGACAAGACCCTAGTACAGCTGAGTCAGAGGCCAGGGCTCTGGAGCTGGGCGCTGGAGAGCCACAAGTAAACGGGACTCCTTCAGCATCTGCCCTGTCTGTTCTCTGCCAGCTGCCTTCTCATTGCTTGTAATTTCTGCTCTTTTGTAACTTCAACTCTTTAAGTCCACAAATGGCTTCCCTGGCCTGATCCAACATGGCTTTTCAGTGACCCATCAATTGGCTCTTTACCTCTATGTCTCTCAACTTCAGTTCTCAAGAGAGGAAAACGCCTTCGTTGGAATTACTTACTTGGGGGCAGAGTCCTTTTTGGCAGAGTCACATCAGAGACCCTGGTCAGCAGATCTTGCCCTTGACCACTCTCGTAGCATGGGTTAGAGGTGGGACAGCTTCAGAATGTGCTCTGGGGAGGTAAGTCCCTCAGATGCTTAAGACCACTCACTTACTTACTTATCGAAACAAATAGCAATCAGTATTTTGCAATCATATCAGCAATCATAATCAAATAAATCACATCAGTATTTCGATATGGGTGAGGAGGTGAAGAAAATAGGACGGACTTGGAGTGCTCAGTGTGGGACAAGTCACTCCTGAGTTGTTATAAGGACACAGCAAGAGGAGATTGATGTCTGCCTCAACTGACTTTGACTGCCTCTGCTTTCTTAGCCCATCACCTCCAGGTCTCCTAGTGCTTCCCCGAACACAGCCCAGTCTTGCCTCTGCTGCCCTTCTAACTGAGGTAGGAAGTACGAGGGAGGCTTGAAATTCAGTTAGACTCTCTAAGACCCTCAATGTCTCTCTGGGTCTGGGTGTAGACCCCAGTCCTTCTTTCTCCTTGTGGTTTCACCCTGAGTCCTGGTGGAGAGGACTGCCATGGAACTCTAACTGGTTCCTATTAAATTGGCCTCCCACATGGCTGAATCCCGAAAGCTGGGCCCCAGTCACTGGCATAACGGACATTGGTAGGTGTCTTCTCTGGCTCCTACGCTGAACACCCCTTGGAAACCCTCCCTCCGTGCTCTGACCAGCTACGAAAGAGCCCCTGAATTCTTCTCAGGCTTGCTAAACCACAGCACCTCTGAGAGTACTGCAGCATTACCAGCCCCTAGAGCCCCTGTGTTGTCAGGTCAGACCCTCTTCTTACTGCTCAGGTCCCAGCATGCCTTGTACCCGAGAACAAACTTTGGCAACTTCAGAATTACCTCAAAGGGAATTTTATCTTCACCTTCACAGGGATAAAATAGAAACTCTGTACAGAGGTGTTGTCCTGCTAACACATTCAGGAAACCTTGCTTTGCATGATTTCTGAAGCTTTTTATTGGCTTTAACACCTTGAACTTCCTCATGAAGAAACAGTTCCCTAAGGATTCCTTAATCAAAACATCACATTAGTTTTGTGAAAAAGTTCCCTTCAACAATTAGAATTGGTAGAGAATTTAAACTGAAACATTGAGTTTGGCAGGATGATAATACACATTCCTCAAAGCTATTGTTCTCATCATCTGTAATTTTAATTAAAAAATTCATTTGGACTTACATGTGTTATGTACATAGAATCCCAAATATGAAAGTTTCAGGCTCAACTATAACAACTAACTAGAGCAAACATATTTGAGTCATTTCAATTCTATAAGGAAATGGGTCAGAAATTAATATATAAAAAGCACTCTTGTTAATTAGATTCCTTCCAGGTGAAATGTGAAGCTTTGAATAGCATTATCCATTCTGATTTATAATTAATGGGCTCAATTTCGATTGTAGAGAAGAAATTTCCTATTCATCCATCAGGGACTTTCAAATCACTATCATTCATTTTATGAAGAAAAAAGTGAAATGTTCCCTATAGATGAAATACATATTTGAAAATAATTTTATTAATCATGTTTTACTTAAATTAGAGTATATAGGGTAGAAGAATTAATTACACAAATCTGTTTATATTGCATAATACTAATTAGGCCTATAGTTTGTGATTATAGGCAAAATGCTTTATCCTCTCTGAGATTCAGTCATATCATATGTAAAATGGGTATATAAAATGATATACCTATATCTTCAGAGTGCTGAGGACTTCTAATGAGACAAAGCCACATGGAGGCAATGGCAATCTTGACAAAGATGTGTATTTCAAGATTTAAGAATCAAAATCAAAGGTAAACATGGGTGGTGTTTGTTATTTGAGTCAGCCAGTGACTGACTCTTAGGCAGAACTTCTCTGCTGCTCTTACAAACACTTTTGAAATCCTTGGCTGAAATTTGACACTTTCATTAAAATAACACTTTAGTAAATTACCAGAAGCAGAGTACAGTGGGCATGTCTTCTGTTTGTGGCTGCCTGGAATCTATTCTGATGAAATCCACACTGTGTGATTATTGAAAGTGATGGAGCCAGACATTTCCTCTCGCTATTCCCTTATGGGAAAAGCCAATTGGATGCTCCTGCTCAGTGCTCTGAATCTGAGGTTAGTTCAGTTCAGTTCGGTTCAGTTGCTCAGTCCTGTCTGACTCTTTGCGACCCCATGAACTGCAGCACGCCAGGCCTCCCTGTCCATGACCAACTCACGGAGCCTAGCCAAACTCATGTCCGTTGAGTCGGTGATGCCATCCAACCATCTCATCCTCTGTCATCCCCTTCTCCTCCTGCCCTCAATCTTTCCCAGCATCAGGGTCTTTTCAAATGAGGCAGCTCTTCGCATCAGGTGGCCAAAGTATTGAAATTTAGCTCCAACATCAGTCCTTCCAATGAACACCCGGGACTGATCTCCTTTAGGATGGACTGGTTGGATCTCCTTGCAGTCCAAGGGACTCTCAATAGTCTTCTCCAATACCACAGTTCAAAAGCATCAATTCTTTGGTGCTCAGCTTTCTTTATAGTCCAACTCTCATATCCATACATACTGGAAAAACCATAGCCTTGACTAGACGGACCTTTGTTGGCAAAATAATGTCTCTGCTTTTTAATATGCTGTCTAGGTTGGTCTTAACTTTCCTTCCAAGGAGTAAGTGTCTTTTAATTTCATGGCTGCAGTCACCATCTGCAGCGATTTTGGAGCCCCCCAAAATAAAGTCAGCCACTGTTTTCACTATTTTCCCATCTATTTGCCACTAAATGATGGGACAGGATGCCATGATCTTAGTTTTCTGAACGTTGAGCTTTAAGCCAACTTTTTCACTCTCCTCTTTCACTTTCAAGAGGCTCTTCGGTTCTTCTTCACTTTCTGCATAAGGTTGGTGTCATCTACATATCTGAGGTTATTGCTATTTCTCCCAGCAATCTTGATTCCAGCTTGTGCTTCATCCAGCCAAGCGTTTCTCATGAGGCTAGTGAAGCTATTATACAGGGACAGTTTTGAATTCATATGTGGAGGTGCATCTAGCAGCAGCCTAGGGCAAAAATGGCAGTCATGTCCATTGAGATATCACAAATAGACCATTCTTGCAGTGGGATTTTGGCCTGGTTCCTGCTCCTTGACTGTTTCTGGCTCCTCTAAAATTTCCACACTTGGAGTCTAGCCCTCCCATCCAATCTGTAACCTATCCTCTACCTTTCCAACAAATTCCTTTTCTGCTGAAGTTAGCAGTAGTCAGTTTCTGTTTGTTTTCAAGAACAAGCATATAGCTTTTGGCTAATTAATTTAATAGGAAATTGCCTTTTGGTTGGTACATTAGGAATGATTCTAATTTATTGGTTTTCCTTTAGTAAATCTTGCCTTTTGGAGAATTAATTTTCTTAAAAAAACAACAATGGCAACAACGAAACAGTTGAGTGAGAACCCTACAAAGAACAGGAAGCCCTGTATTGATTTGGGGGTATGTTGCATATGAACATATATGCATATGGTGTTGGAGAAGACTCTTGAGAGTCCCTTGGACTGCAAGGAGATCCAACAAGTCCATCCTAAAGGAGATCAGCCCTGGGTGTTCATTGGAAGGACTGATGCTGAAGCTGAAACTCCACTACTTTGGCCACCTCATGCAAAGAGTTGATTTATTGGAAAAGACCCTGATGTTGGGAGGTATTGGGGGCAGGAGGAGAAGGGGACAACAGAGGATGAGATGTCTGGATGGCATCACCGACTCGATGGGCATGAGTTTGAATAAACTCCGGGAGTTGGTGATGGACAGGGAGGCCTGGCGTGCTGCGATTCATGGGGTCACAAAGAGTCGGACACGACTGAGCGTCTGAACTGCACTGAACTGCATGTGAATGGCCTCCTCTTCTGACTTTTTTTTTTTTGTTTTTTGATCTTCATTGTCACTCAGGCCTTTCTTTAGTTGCAGAGAGCAGAGTCTACTCTAGTTGTGGTGCGCAGGCTTCTCATTGCGGTAGATTCTCTTGTTGAAGAGCACTGGGCTCTAGAGTGCTTGAGCTTCAGTAGTTGCTTTTCCCAGGCTCTAGAGCACAGGCTCAATAGTTGTGGTACAACTACAGAACAACTGTAGCTGCTCTGAGGCATGTGGGATCCTCCCAGAACAAGGAGTGAATCTGTGTCTCCTGCACTGGCAGGGGGATTCTTCACCACTGAGCCACCAAAGAAGTCCTCCTCTTCTGATTTCAATGGGGATTTTTTTTTTCCCCTATTGGGGATGTAGTTTTCCCTTTCTCTTTTCATTTGCAATTCTGCTTCCCTAGTGGCTCAGACAGTAAAGAATTCACCTGCAATGTGGGATACCTGGGTTTGATCCCTGGGTTGGGAAGAACCCCTAGAGGAAGGGCATGGCAACTCACCCCAGTATTCTTGCCTAGAGAATCCCCATGGACAGAGAGGCCTGGCAGGCTACAGTCCATGGGGTCGCAAAAGAGTTGGATAATGAGTTAGCGACTAAACAACAATAATATTAATATAATAATTTTTATTATCATAAAGGATTCAGAAGAGCAGCCACATTAATCAATACAATATATAGAGTAAGGTACGTGGGAAGGGTAGTGAGCTTTACAAACTTGACTGAGCGACTAAGCACAGCACCTCTTGCTTTTGATGCCTTTGAACTGTGGTGCTGGAGAAGACTCTTGAGAGTCCCTTGAACAGCAAGGAGATCAAACCAGTCAATCCTAAATGAAATCAACCCTGAATATTCATTGGAAGGACTGATGCTTAAGCTGAAGTTCTGATACTCTGGACACCTGATGGGAAGAGCCAACTCATTGGAAAAGACTGAAAGATCAAAGGCAGGAGCAGAAGGGGATGACAGAGGATGAGATAGTTGGATGGCATTACCGACTCAATGGACACGAGTTTAAGCAAACTCCAGGAGATGGTGAAGGACAGAGAAGCCTGGCATGCTGCAGTCCATGGGGTCTCAAAGAGTCAGACATTACTGAGCAACTGAACAACAACTTGCTTTTCTCAGGACTATTTTTTCTCATTGCTCAGTCACTGCCCTACTCTGCATTCCTGCCGCTGATCCACAGGTTTACCCCGGATGGTCAAGGAAGAGAGATTCCATAGAGAGAAGGAGCATAAAGGAATTTTTGGCGGCATCTGGGAAGGGGAGAAGGGGCAGGAAAGAAAGTCTATCACATTTACCTTTACTAAACTTCATTCTCTTACATTCCCTGGGCAGTTTCTGCTCTCCACTCTCGGGGTAGGGAAATGACAAAGGGATAAATGTAGAGGAGGAAAGAAAACCTTGTTGTTGTCATCACTCCTATTCTCAGCCCTTTATTTCCAACTAGACTGCGAAGACCTTTGCATTGTTTATTATTGACTTCTCAGCACATAAATAGAATCTAACAGATGCTTGATGGAGCTTGTTGAATAAATGTGATGGATCTCTTCAACATGATTTTTATAGATTCTTATTCTAGCTGTAGCAAGCAAGTAGTAAGTGAAAGTTGCTCAGTCGTATCCAACTCTTTGTGACCCCATGGACTATACACAACTGAGTGACTGAACTCTGCCACTAGGGAAGCAGAATTGCAAATGAAAAGAGAAAGGGAAAACTACATCCCCAATGTAGTCCATGATACAATCCATGGACTTCTCCAGGCCAGAATACTGGATTGGGTGGCCTTTCCCTTCTCCAGGGAATCTTCCCAACCCAGGGATTGAACACAGGTCTCCCACATTGCAGGTGGATTCTTTACCTGCTGAGCCATAAGGGAAGCCCAAGAATACTGGAGTGGGTAGCCTATCGCTTTTCCAGTAGATCTTCCCAAACCAGGAATCGAACCGGGGTCTCCTGCAATGTAGGCAGATTCTTTACCAACTGAGCTATCAGGGAAGCCTTGATATTCTATTTTAGCTGTATTAAGGCTTAAAATAACTTTGTGCAAGCTGGTTTGGGAACTCATTCACGATTTATAACTTGTTCTATTAGAAATTGTTTTCCAAGGATCAAATAGTAGTCTTACAAATAAACTTTTGTAAGGAAATTTCAGGTAGAATACACACTGCTCTTTCAGTGCTGATGTTGGCAGTGATGGTTTAGTAAGTAAAAGAGACTTCAGCGCAAAGTTTATTTGTGTTGATAAATAAAATATTAACAGGATCTTAATATATGAATTGGCTAATAACTTTTCTCCATTTTAAAATATCTGCTCAAATTCTACCTTCATCAATATATCTGCACCAGAGAGCTAAAGTGAATTTTAGTAAAATATTTAAGAAGTGTTTTTGAAAGTGGCCAAGAAGCTTTAGGAACTTCCCCACCCACATTCCTTTTCCTACTGTCATCCTAGGCATCAATCCTTGCCTTCTCCCCTACCTGTCATACCATCATCTACATGCAACCTCTGGCTTCTTCTGTCTGCTCTGCAACTTGCTAGCATTGCTCCACTAATTGGTTTGTTAATTACCCAAATGTTAGATTTCTACCTTTGGATGTCTCTGGCTCTTCCATCTTTTTTCATTAGTGATTAACTCCTAAATACCTTCTAATTATCTTTGAGTCTTTCCTCTCCTCTCCATCTCCACTGTCAACATCCCAATTTAGCCTACCACCAAACTTCACTCAAAGTACAGTTAGGAAGCAGTGGCTGCCTAGTAGGCCTTTTTACATAAATTTCTCCCTCTTTTAACTTGCTCTCTACTGTTTGGCCAAGGTAATCTTTTCAAAAAGCAAATTTCACCATGACTCTCCTACATATAAAAACCTTTCTGTAGCTGACTGTTGCCATTAGAAAAAGTCTAACATTCTCAACATGGTCTGCTCTCTTAACCAATATCACATTGCCATCCGTGCCAAACTCCTCTATCTCTGTGTTCAGACATCTGATCTTCTCTTAGTTCTTTGATCACATTGAGCTTTCTCCTGCCTCAAAATGTCCATAGACTTTTTTCTTCTCTCCTAAGGGCTTGTCCCAAATTCTTCAGATTTTTTCAAGCACCATTTCCTCAGAGAAAACTTTCTGGACCTCACAAGTCAGGAAGGCCTCTCATTATGAAATCTCTGAGAGCCTCTAACTGATGTAGAGAGTGGTGATCAAGGGTGATGTAGACCATGCTTGTTTTATCCTGAGCTGTATTCTCAGCTCCCTGACTTCTCTACTTCGTCACATCCCTCAAAAGCTCCATCTTCCCTATATCCCGAGTAGATGTTATTTTTCCATTCTTTTCCCATTAGGACTTTCTCTAAGGAAAATGTATCCAGAAGTTATCCAACAGTTCTGAAAGTCAATGAGAGAGGTCTCTACTCAACCTATTTCAATAAGCAGTTTCTCAATTAGAGAATTAATAGTACAGTAGTAAGATTGTGGTCCCTCAAGTTAGAATGCTTGGGTTCAAATTCCTAACTTTGCCAATCACAAGGATTATAACCTTGGGCAAACTACTCAACCTCTAGCTCTGACTGAGTTACTTCATCTGTAAAGTGGTAGGGATGTTGGGAGAATTAAACGAAATAACATCTGTCAAAAAGTGCCTAGTATGTAACACATGCTGCACATGCATTAGCTATCATCACTTCTTAAACATGGACTCTATACTACAATAGACTAACAAAGTTAACCCTTTGAAGGTAGGGCTTATATTGGTCTTTTTTTTTTTTTAAGATTTATTTATTTATTTTTGGCTAAATTGTTGAGGTGCATGGGCTTAGTTGCCTTGAGGCATGTGGGATCTTCCCTGACCAGGGATTGAACCCATGTCCCCTGCATCGGCAGGCAGATTCTTAACCACTGGACCACGAGGGAAACACTTGGTCTTGTTTACTTTGGTTTTCCCAATCACTAGCACAGTACCAAGCACTAAGCAGTTTCACAGCATGAAATCAAGAATGACTGGATGAATGATTATAATTTGTTAGACAATCATGGGCTTCCTAGGTGGCACAGTAGTAAAGAATCCGCCTGCCAATTTAGGAAATGCAGGACATGTGGTTCAATCCCTGGGTCAGAAAGATCTCCTGGAGAAGGAAATGGCAACCCACTCCAGTATCTGGGAAATTCCATGGACAGAGGAGCCTGGCAGTCTACAGTCCATGGGGTCACAAAAGAGGGACATGACTGAATGACTAGACAACAACAACAAACTATGTAAAATATTTATCCCAGTGCCCAGCACTCTTAGCTCACCACTTCTGGGCTAGCTATTATTAGTCTCCAAGTCTGGAAGCTAGTTGGTCTAACTCTTTCTTTCTCTTGTTTCCAATATTTGGGTCTCACTTCTGCATCTTTGGCTGTCCTTCTTTATTATGGAATTTGCCACGAGATGATTTTCTGTCTTCTCAACTTCTGATTGTTGTAAAAAAAGGTCAGCAGACTCTTGTGCCTTCAATAGTAGCCAACACTTCCCCTGTCTGGAGCTTACTCCATTCTTACGGATATTGGAAAGATAAATGGGGATGATTAGGATGTGCTTTCCAAATATAAAGCACTGGACTATAAGAGTTTGTCAAAGGGAATTAATATAACCAGATATCTGGAGAAGAACTTTATGAAGACCCTGTGTATCTCTAACCTTAATATCTGAGATTGTAGATATGATAGAAATCTGTAAATAGCATGTAAAAGCGAATTTATTGAAGTCTGAGACAACTGCATTATCCAGCTTTACACAGCATGTTCTTTCTTCAGACACTGAGATAAATGAAGGAAAAAAAAGGTTGCCATAGAGATAGTTAATGTATGCCCTTTGGCTAGCAGATTAGAAGTGCATTTCAGCCTACGAGAAGAGAATGTATTTTGCCTTTAAGTGATATTTACAGATTATTTCTATCACAATTGCCACTCAAGTTATTAAAGTTCAAATGCAAAACCTATAAACATTGCACTTTAGAAGACTTTTGTTCTTCTACTAAAACTTATTTTAACATTTACATTCAAATCTTAAAGCTACTATCTTTTTGCCTCATAAAATGTATTTTTTAAAGTTCCTCACCCTAAGATATTATTAAACTCTTCCTTGAAATCTATTCTACCACACAGTTGGCTTCATTTTCTTTGAGGCTCATATTTTATTTTTGAATCATTTGTCAGAGGCAATATGTAGTATCACAAAGGAGGCACCAGCACAGGAAATTCTTATGAAACATGGAAAGCCCATTTAATGATAACTCATAGTAATCAGTTAGCAGAAAGATTTGTGGATGGTGATATTCAGATCCTTATGCAACCATTTAATCTGTTCTTCAAAATTAAGAAAGTAATTACAATCCATAGCTGGGAAAATCTGCCAGTTGATGCAAGCATTTGCTGCAGGGAGACAATTCGTCAAGGTTAAGCTTATTTTGCCTGGTTGGGTAAGATAGGTTTTGTGGATAACAAAGAGGAAGCTGAATTTTTAAAAAAATTCAATGAATTTTATGTCATCGTAAATCTGACCACTGTTCCTTGAAATATTGCTGCATAAATCCATTTTTCAAGTGTGATAACTTAAAAGAGATTTGTATTCCCTAGGGAAATAATAATTTCCCTCTTTTCCTGGCATTGGGTATTCAGTCACGACCTTCTTTTGCCCAGGCCAAGGTTTAGGTAATTGCTTCTTCTTTCCCCTATGCTGATGGTGACTATTTATAATCTGTGTGTGTGTGTGTGTGTGTGTGTATAGGTGTATGTGTTTAATTGGGCATTTACAGGGAGAAAAAATAGTAGAGACAAAATACTTTCCTAAAATACCCTGAATTCCAGATCAGGACCTCTTAAATTTCTAAATTTGGTGAGTAAATTGTAACATCCCCAGTCTCCACTATCTTTCTCTTAAATGTAGGAAAACCAAATGAGTCAATATGCATGAAGATCTTTTATGACCTAAAAATGAAGGCCACAAACTATTTAAGGTAGAATATCAGTTTTCTTTTTTTCTGAAATGAAGTGGAAATTTAGACAACTTCACACCTTCCTAGATTAAGACAGTTGGAAGAGGAGTCGTATAGTGTCCACATTCTTGTTTATTACCCATAAAATCAGTTACTTTATTTCCTCATCTAAGAATCTTTTTAATGTTACAAGAAAAAGTTTGGCAAACAGTAAAATACAACCAGTCTAAAACCCACTCCCCTCCTCTTCTTCATTCCCAACTCTCTACTGGAGAGGTTAGAAACGCAAAATATTTTCTTTCTACTGGCCTTACAGTTGCAGTTGGCCACATGACCCATTCTGGCCAACATGGCATAAATAGGGATCTACTGTGAGGCTTCCAGGAAAGCTTTTCTTTCTTAAAAAGAGAGAGATTTGGTTGATGCCATTTTCTTCCTTCCCACCCTCATCCATCTTTCTTTTATGTTTTAAATTTTACTGTGGTAGACATATTATGACCATGATATGTGAGTCCAAAGTGTGAGGTCCAAAGTATGAGGCTAAGTATGAGGGAACAGAAAGATAGAAAAGGTCAAGGTACCTGATGACATCATTCAGCAGGAGAGCTGACCTTCTGTCTTCTAATTCTGTGAGACAAATAAACCCCTACTGGTTTAAGCCACTGTTAGTTTGATTTTCTGAATACATACAGCCAAGAAAACATACTAACTGATGCAAGATTTGGTTTGAATTTCAATCTAAGCATCTCCTACCCCACACCAAAGGATAAACTAATACATTTATTTCCTGACTATTTTGGGTGATATTGTTCCATCTGTAGTAATCATTATAAGCTTTTTTTAAAAAAATTTGGAAAGTAAACTAGACTCTTACAAATGGTGGAAGATAGGCAATAGTTTAGTGTTATGTAAACATTATGCTATGTTATGAAAACATTATGTTATGTTATGGAAATATTATGTTATGTTATGGCAAAAAGATAGGACATTGAAAATGAACTCCCCAGGTTGATAGGTGCCCAATATGCTACTGGAGAACAGTGGAGAAATAACTCCAGAAAGAATGAAGAGACAGAACCAAAGCAAAAACAATACCCAGTTGTGGATGTGACTTGTGATGGAGGTAAAGTCCAAAGCTGTAAAGAGCAATATTGCATAGAAACCTGGAATGTTAGGTCCATGAATCAAGGTAAATTGAAAGCGGTCAAACAGGAGATGGCAAGAGTGAACACTGACATTTTAGGAATCAGTGAACTAAAATGGACTGGAATGAGTGAATTGGGGGATATCCCTCATTTCTTCTAAGAGTCCGAAATGCAGTACTTGGATGCAATCTCAAAAATGACAGAATGATCTCTGTTCATTTCCAAGGCAAACCATTCAATATCACAGTAATCCAAGTCTATGCCCCGACCAGTAATGCTAAAGAAGCTGAAGTTGAACAGTTTTATGAAGACCTACAAGACCTTCTAGAACTAACACCCAAAAAAGATGTCCTTTTCATTATAGGGGACTGGAATGCAAAAGTAGGAAGTCAAGAGATACCTGGAGTAACAGGCAAATTTGGTCTTGGAGTACAAAATGAAGCAGGGCAAAGGCTAACATAATTTTGCCAAGAAAACGCACTGGTCATAGCAAACACCCTCTTCCACCAACACAAGAGAAGACTCTACACATGGACATCACCAGATGGTCAATATAAAAATCAGATTGATTATATTCTTTGTAGCCGAAGATGGAGAAGCTCTATACAGTCAGGAAAAACAAGACCGGGAGCTGACTGTGGGGGAGCTGACTGTGGCTCAGATCATGAACTCCTTATTGCCAAATTCAGGCTTACATTGAGGAAAGTAGGGAAAACCACTAAACCATTCAGGTATGACCTAAATCATATACCTTATGATTATAGTGGAAGTGACAAATAAATTCAAGAGATTATATCTGATAGACAGAGTGCCTGAGGAAGTATGGACGGAGTTCATATGTACAGGAGGCAGTGATCAAGACCATCCCCAAGAAAAAGAAATGCAAAAAGGCAAATGGTTGTCTGAGGAGGCTTTACAAATAGCTGTGAAAAGAAGGGAAGCAAAAAGCAAAGGAGAAAAGGAAAGATATTCCCATTTGAATGCAGAGTTCCAAAGAATAGCCAGGAGAGATAAGAAAGCCTTCCTCAGTGATCAGTGCAAAGAAATAGAGGAAAACAATAGAATGGGAAAGACTAGAGATCTCTTCCAGAAAATTAGAGATACCAAGGGAACATTTCATGCAAAGATGGGCTCAATAAAGGATAGAAATGGTATGGACCTAACAGAAGCAGAAGATATTAAGAAGAGGTGGCAAGAACACACAGAAGAACTATACGAAAAAGATCTTCATGACCCAGATAATCACGATGGTGTGATCACTCACCTAGAGCCAGACATCCTGGAATGCGAAGTCAAGTGGGCCTTAGGGAAGCATCACTACAAACAAAGCTAGTAGAGGTGATGGAATTCCAGTTGAGCTGTTTCAAATCCTAAAAGATGATGCTGTGAAGGTGCTGCACTCAATATGCCAGCAAATTTGGAAAACTCAGCAGTGTCCACAGGACTGGAAAAGGTCAGTTTTCATTCCAATCCCAAAGAAAGGCAATGCCAAAGAATGCTCAAACTAGTGCACAATTTCACTCATCTCACACGCTAGGAAAGTAATGCTCAAAATTCTCCAAGTCAGGCTTCAACAGTACGTGAACCATGAACTTCCAGATGTCCAAGCTGGACTTAGAAAAGGCAGAGCAACCAGAGATCAAATTGCCAACATTTGTTGGATTATCAAAAAAACAAGAGAGTTCAAGAAAAACATCTATTTCTGCTTTATTGACTATACCAAAGCCTTTGACTGTGTGGATCACAACAAACTGGAAAATTCTTCAAGAGTTGGAAATACCAGACCACCTTACTTGCCTCCTGTGAAATATGTATGCAGGTTAAGAATCAACAGTTAGAACTGGACATGGAACAACAGACTGGTTCCAAATTGGGAAAGGAGTACCGTCAAGGCTGTATATTGTTACCCTGCTTATTTAACTTATATGCAGATACATCATGTGAAATGCCAGGCTGGATGAAGTACAAGCTGGAATCAAGATTGCTGGGAGAAATGTCAATAACCTCAGATATGCAGATGACACCACCATTATGGCAGAAAGTGAAGAGGAGCTAAAGAGCCTCTTGATGAAAGTGAAAGAGGAGAGTGAAAAAGTTGGCTTGAAACTCAACATTCAAAAAATTAAGATCATGGCATCCGGTCTCATCACTTCATGGCAAATAGATGGGGAAACAGTGCAAATGGTGAAAGACTATTTTTTGGGCTCCAAAATCACTGCAGATGGTGACTACAGTCATGAAATTAAAAGACACTTGCTCCTTGGAAGAAAAGATATGACCAAGACAGCATATTAAAAAGCAGAGACATTACTTTACCAACAAAGTTCCGTCTAGTCAAAGCTATGGTTTTTCCAGTAGCCATGTATGGATGTGAGAGTTGGACTATAACAAAAACTGAGCACTGAAGAATTGATGTTTTTGAACTGTGGTTTTGGAGAAGACTCTTGAGAGTCCCTTGGACTGCAAGGAGTTACAACCAGTCCATCCTAAAGGAAATCAGTCCTTAATATTCATTGGAAGGACTAATGCTGAAGCTGAAACTCCAATACTTTGGCTACCTGATGCAAAGAACTGACTCATTGGAAAAGACCCTGATGCTTGGAAAGATTGAAGGTGGGAAGAGAAGGGGATGACAGAGGATGAGATGGTTGGATGGCATCACCGACTCGATGAACTTGAGTTTGAGCAAGCTCCGGGAGTTGGTGATAGACAGGGAAGCCTGGCCTGCTGCAGTCCATGGGATCACAAAGAGTCGGATACGACTGAGCGACTGAACTGACTGATGGAAACATTATCACATTATCAAGATGTGCATGTAACACAGTTCAAAAATCATCCTTAGGGTGATAATAACTTTTAACTAGTTTGGGAAATGAGGCCAGGTACAAGAAAGAGCAAATTTAAAGTTAATCCCTTTAAATCAGAGGTTCAGTTGGCTCATATTAAGGCATTCTTTTGTGTGTAAGCAAATGAAACTGACTTAATAGAATAGAAAGCACATCTTCCTTGTTAGGATTATTAGCTTTTCTACCCCAATTCTGTATCCATGGGAATAGAACCCGCTCTCTTGGCAGACTCAGCTGTTTTTGGTAGAGTGATATATAGCTCTTCTAAAGCACTCTTGTTGATTCTCCTTGGCTGTAATTAGCACTCCTCAGAATAGTAGATATACTTCTGTAGTTTCTAAGCTGTCAGCTGCACTGCCACGGATCTGTCAGCTTCATCACATAACACTATCAATTTCCCCAGGATCTCCTAGTCACTTTAGTCAGCCAGTCATGTTCAAACTGATGTCACTTGTTCTGAATCAATTCTCCATCAGTTATGGGGAAACAACACTAAATAATTTATACTGCTATTTAACAGATATCAGCTAAACTTTGAGCATGTTGTGTTGTGTTGTGTTAGTCACTCAGTAGTGCCTGACTGTTTGCAACCCCATGGACTGCAGCCCACCAGGCTCCTCTGTCCATGAGATTTTCCAGGCAAGGATCCTGGAGTGGGTTGCCATTTCCTTCTCCAGGGGATCTTCCCAACCTGGGGATCAAACCCGGGTCTCCTGCACTGCAGGCAGATTCTTTACCAACTGAGCTACAAGAGCATACACACTCATAAAAAGGATTCCCCTGAAAAGATAGCTTTTTATGATACTTTGAAAAAGTATTTCAATTCAATGAACTGTATACATCATCAGAAACTATGGATATAAGAATGCTGCATTCTGTTGATTTTGGCTTCAAATTTGCATGTCAGATCATTAAGTAATAATCATCAATGGCTTTTGTTTTAAACTGAGGTTAAATCCACATAACATCAAGACAACCAGTTTGAAGTGTACAATTCTGGCATTTAGTATATTCATAATGTTGTGTAGTCACTACCTCTATCAAGTTCCAAAAGATTTTCATCACCCCAAAAGAAAAAGTCACTTCCCTGGTGGTCCATTGGTTAAGAATCTGCCTGCCAGTGCACGGGAGCTGGGTTTGATACTTCATCTGGGGAGATTTCACATGCTGTGGGGAAACTAAGCCCATGTACCACAACTACTGAAGCCTGTGAGCCCTAGAGCCTGTGCTCTGCAACTAGAGAGTAGCCTCTGCTCACGCCAACTCGTGAAAGCCCGTGCACAGCAATGAAGACCCAGTGCAGAAATAAATAAATTTAAACAAAAATAAATTAATTTAAATTTTAAAAAATCCTATTAAAAAAAGAAAGAAAAACCATGTCCATTATTAGTCATTTACCATTACCTCTCTTTAGCCTGGGGTAAGCACCAATATCCTTTTTGTCTTTATGGATTAAGTACCTATTCTGGGTACTTAATATAAATGGAGTCATACAATAGATGACCTTCTGTGTCTGGCTTCTTTCACCTAGCAACATGTTTCTGAGGTTTATCTACATCATAGCATGCACCAGTACTTTATTTCTCTTATGGCTGAATAATATTTCATTGTATTCATTTACTACATTTTGTTTATCCATTTATTCATCAATAACTTTCCTTGTTGCTCAGCTGGTAAAGAATCTGCCTGCAATATGGGAGACCTGGGTCCGATCCCTGGGTTGGGAAGATCCCCTGGAGAAGGGAAAGGCTACCCACTCCAGTATTCTTGCTTGGAGAATTCCATGGACTGTATAGTTCATGGGGTCGCTAAGAGTTGGCCATGACTGAGCAACTTCCACTTTCACTGCCACTTTAGGGCTATTGTGAATAGTACTGTCATAGATATTTATGTAAGAGCATCTATTTGTGTACCTGTATTAAATCCTTTTGACTACATACCTTGGAGTTGACCTGCTAGGGGCATATGGTAATTTTATGTTTAGCATTTTGAGTAGCTACCACATGATTTTCCACAGCAGCTGCCAATTTCAGAATTTATAAAATTTATGTCTACCCAGATGTCAGCATTGGCTATTCACTTCAACTTCTTTCTCTTAGTGGTAAATCCAATTGGGAGACAAAATGTTGGTGCAACATTTTGGCAGAAACAAAGTAGTGATCTGTGCTGTGGGTCCAGGTAGGAAGGATCTTTACCTGTTCCTCATAGCACGAGGGTGCATGAGTGCCTGCTAAGTCACTTCAGTCATGTCCAACTCCTTGAGACCCTATGGACTGTAGCCTCCCATGCTCCTCTGTCCATGGGGATTCTCCAGGCAAGAATACTGGGGTGGGTTGCCATGCCTTCTCCAGGGGATCTTCCCCACCCAGGGATGGAACCCGCATCTCTTGCATCTCCTGCTTTGACAGGAGGGTTCTCACCACTAGTGCCACCTGGAAGCCCACAAGGGTACTTGAATGTAAATATTTTCTCCAAAGAGAGTCTGTCTTTCAACAGGTACACTGTTCATTCCCATCCACAGCTTTTCTTTTTGGTGGTTGTAGCTTGAATAAAAGCATACTCAGTATATCGAAGAGCAATAGCTCTATCTGCCTCTCAGCTGCTGTACCGTTCCTTCCATACCAGGGGAGAGCTTGCTCTTCTATCAGCTTAAAGCCCTCTTACAAATGGCTACCCCATGCCTTACACTTTGAGCAATCCGGTGGTTTCAATAACTTAAAAATAAACCCCTGAGACACTCATTAACTGGAGGAAATTAATGATATTATATTTTTCCTCCATTTTTTTCCTCTCAAAAGGCAATGAACTTGAAGAAAAAGTGAGTCATAACTGCATTTAGTACTTCCTTTCTTACACACTAAACCACAACATCACTGTAGACAAGCAAAATATATATATCTTAGGGTTTCTCATAATAGGATCTGTGATCACCAGTTGTACACAAGTTGATTTCAGCTGTCGCATGGATGAAGAACTTTTATTTGTAAGGTTACAAATGTATGCTAATGTATGTTAGAAAATGATATAACTAGCTTATCAAACTCGTGGGGCTACAGATACTATTGCTTAGGATGAAGCTAAAGAGAGAAAAGATTGTTTTAAGAATTACATGAAACAGCGTACAGATGGTATGAGGATATGGCGAAGTTGATAAAGGCAGGGCCCAAAGACTAAAGTTTTGAGACCCTGAACTTATTGATTGTGTTAAGTAACAAAGTTTTAGCAGCACTTATGCAATGTCTTGATATCTTATTTAATACATCCAACTAATCACATGCTATTCCCTATCTTATATGTTGGTTCTAAATACTCACCCCTCAATTGCTTGACATCACAAAGTATCAACTTCATGGGGGAAAATGCTTACTATGGCAAGTTCTACATGGGATGTCTTCTTCCAATTTTCCTCTTCATTCAGGCATTTAGATTCAGCTGTTATCTACAAATGCACTCCCTTGTGATTATGCCTCATCCTTACTTTCTCTTATCAGTAGGTCAACCTTGCCTTTTTCCTAGTCTTTCTTTTCTTCCAGTCCTGAGCTGCCTGTCCGTTAAAACTTCCATTTAGCAATTTATTTTCCTATCTGACACTAAATGTACATTATTTTTCCATTCATGACATTCTTATCCACTCCTCTTCCTAGTTCTCTCTGCCTCCTGTAACACATGGTGAAAGTAATAACAACAAAAATAGTTAGAGGTAATTACTGCTATTTTTATAAAATTAAGTGTAGCTTGCCCCTGCTCTCTTCTAGGTATATTCTAACTAAACAATTGACATTGGTCTCCTGAAGTCAAGTGTCCTGCCATCAGGGGATCCTGGGTAAAATTAATATCAGCTTGCTCTCTGGCCTTCCTTTCCTGAGGTCTAAGGCAGACTTCCAATCCTCCTGTTATGACAGCACAACAGAAATCTGAGGCATTTGACAATATCACTGAGTGGATTACAGTTTTGTTTTGTTGTTTTTTTTTTTTTGAGAAATCCAATGAATTTCTTAATTGAACTAAGAGACAATGGCTCCATCTGGGACTTCGTATTAAATCAGTGAAAGTGTGTCATTTCTGCAGATGCAGTCCTATCCACTTTGTTTATCAGAAGTTAACCTTCCCTTGATCTCATCCCCAAATTTTGGAGCTGTATTCTATATGGAGACTTAATGAATTACTATACCCTCCCTTGTGGTCCCTAAGCATCTCTGTATCGTGATCCTAGTCCATGCCTGATGATAGAGTCTTCCTGTCTTAATTAGATGCCCAAATGTAAAGCAACCTTGGCTTAACAGGTTTTCGGTAATTAAAGTTGTGACTAAAAAAACATAACCCTTCCCCAGTGAATGTGTAGATTTAAGGATAAGGTTCAGTTCAGTTCAGTTGCTCAATTGTGTCTGACTCTTTGCGACCCCATTCACTGCAGCATGCCAGGCTTCCCTGTCCATCACCAACTCCCAGAGCTTGCTCAAACTCGTGTCCATTGAGTTGGTGATGCCATCCAACTGTCTCATCCTCTGTTGTCCCCCTCCCCTCCTGCCTTCAATCTTTCCCAGCATCAGGGTCCTTTCCAATAGTCAGTTCTTTGATTCAGGTGGCCAAAGTATTGGAGTTTCAGCTTCAACATCAGCTTCAACATTCAGCTTCAATATTCCAATGAATATTCGGGATTGATTTCCTTTAGGATGGACTGGTTGGATCTCCTTGCAGCCCAAGGGACTCTCAAGAGTCTTCTCCAACACCACAGTTAAACAGCATCAATTCTTTGGTGCTCAGCTTTCTTTATAGTCCAACTCTCACATCCATACATGGCTACTGGAAAAACCATAGCTTTGACTAGACAGACTTTTGTCGACAAAGTAATGTCTCAGCTTTTTAATATGTTGTCTAAATTAGTCATAGCTTTTCTTCCAAAGAAGAAGAAATTTTAATTTCATGGCCACAGTCACCATCTGCAGTGATTTTGGAGTCCAAGAAAAGAGAATCTGTCACTGTTTCCATTGTTTCCCCATCTATTTGCCATGAAGTGATCGGATTGGATGCCACGATCTTAGTTTTTTGAATGTTGAGTTTCAACTTTCAACTTTTTCACTCTCTTCTTTCACTTTCATTAAGGGGCTTTTCAATTCCTCTTCACTTTCTACCATAACGGTGGTGTCATCTGCATATTTGAGGTTATTGATATTTCTCCTGGCAATCTTGATTCCAGTTTGTGCTTCATCCAGCCTGGCATTTTGTATGATGTACTCTGCATATAAGTTAAATAAGCAGGGTGACAATATACAGCCTTGACGCACTCCTTTCCCGATTTGGAAACAGTCTGTTGTTCCATGTCCAGTTCTAACTGTTGCTTCCTGACCTGCATACAGATTTCTCAGGAGGAAGGTTAAGTGGTCTGGTATTTCCATCTCTTGAAGAATTTTCCAGTTTGTTGTGATCCACACAAAGGCTTTGGGGTACTCAATAAAGCAGAAGGAGATGTTTTTATGCAACTGGAGAAGGGAATGGAAAACCACTTCAGTATTCTTGCCTTGAGAACCACATGAATAGTATGAAAAGAATACGGCACTCTTATCCATATGGGAGAAAGAATAATTGATATGTAAATGGGTTTTATGTTTTATCAAGAAGGATAGGATGAAGATTCTGGAAGTTTTAGGGGTTATAACTATGAGAGGGAAAGATGGGAAAATGAAAGGTAGAAGTTACTTAGAGACACTTGGGGAAAGTTCTCACTTGGGGAAACAAACATGGGAAACCAGAGCAGAAATAGTAGGTTATAAGGCTGCCAGGAGAGTCCACTGGGAGAAATACATTAGCTTTATACAGATACGTTATCTAGAAAAGGCTTGGAAAGATAAAGAAGCAGCTTCATCCACGTCACCTGAATAGGCCTAGGGCTCCTGAGATGAGAAATTTGATAAAGAGATTTAGGATAGACTCTAAAGAGAACTGTTCAAGTCATATCCTGAAGTTGCAGAGGGAAAGCTATTTTCAGTTGTGACCAAGGGCAGGGCCTAGTGGCCAGAACAGAGCTGAATCACCAACTGACCTGGCGATGAATTTTGAATAACAGTTAAAACTGGGTTTAATGAGTTAAGAAGTATCAAACTGGTTTAAGGAGCCAGACTGTACTCTGATCACTCTGGATAATTTATATACTGAAATTTCACTGCAGAACCAAGCTATGCTGAAATCTAAGTGACTGATTGCCCTGAGCTGAGATAACGAGACCCAGAAAGGAGGGGAAATTAGAGACTTAATTAATTAATTAAGGGAAAAGCCACAGTCCATATGACAGGTGGCGATGCCGAAACTTACCAGACAGGGAATTCTAGGAAAATAATTTCCAGGGGTTATTCTGATATATTTTTGTCCCAAGAAAAAAAAGGATTATTGGGGAGTATGAGATCTTTCTAGTTACCTTCAAATCATGCTGTGTCTAGTCCTGAGAATGAACTGAATGGATCAAAATGCATCTTTTTCCCCCAATGCACACCAAAATCCAATGTGTAACTGCAGCATAAGTGAAAAGTTTTAAATACATTTTCCTTCAAATCAAATTTTCTCCACATGTGAGGTTAAACCAAAGAAACATACGTCCCAATTCTTTATTTTCTTTCTATCTACCATAATTTTTCTGTTCTTCCCTGCAGGTACAGGTTCATGTAGCCATTTAGGTTTGGTGAGCAATGGTATGTTTTGATTGCTTATAATTCAAGTGACTTTTAAAAAAAAAATATTTTTAATTGGAGGAAAGTTGCTTTACAATGTTGTGTTGGTTTCTGCCATAGAACAATATGAATCAGTCATAAGTATACGTATGTGCCTTCCCCCTTGAGTCCCAACCACCGCTCTAGGTTGTCACAGGGCACTGGGTTGAGCTCCATGTGTTACACAGCAACTTCCCACTAGCTATCTGTCTTACATATGGTAATGTATACGTTTCAGGGCTATTCTCTCAATTCATCCCACCCTCTCCTTCCCCATCTGTGTCCACAAGTGGGTTCTCTATGGTCTTCATGTGACTTTTAAGCTGTTTTGTCAGGGGTGTGGTTAAACTCCAAATACATTTTTCTTTGAGTTCATCTTCCCCGAAGACCAATTCTATTTTAAAATACAGGTTTTGTTTATTTTTAAAACAAAGCTGTTAATTGAAGCCAGTGGTTAACATAGGCACAAAATTTTGATTTTAGGATGTAGAAAAGATTTGGAAGTTTATTATGACCAAGTGACTTGGGTGATAGAAGCAGCTAAGTGAATGAAAGAAAACAGGGCATATGACACTGTGTTATCTCAGAAATGGGAGACTGGTATCTGTGTCAAGTGTCAGTAAAAGATGGCGTCTGGTCCAGAGACAGCCATCAACCAGATAAAGCAAACCTGAGGACACGCTCCCGCACTCTTATTTAGTGCCCTGCCCCCATGTACTGCCGTGGGATGAAAACCCAGGGGGCAGTCAGACAAGGGAGGAGGAGATGGTTCACATTGCAGGTAATAAGACAAGAATTTCATAAACATACACTTGGCACAAGAAGTGTAGGTAGAAATTGACATGTAAGTCTAAGGGAGCAAGTGGAGTGGGTAGGGGTGATGGATAAGGCTTTTGCTGAGAAGGGAACAGCTACATAGAAAAGCTGCCACACTTTGGTCTCAACTGTTTCTCAGTCTTGATTTCACACTACTTCTTGTGCATCTTCCCATCATGGTTTTAACAACCACCATAATGAAAGAACATTACTGAAGAAAAAAAGAAGAGAGTCACAGTATAGCTGATACCTAAAACCTTCATCTCCAAGGCAAACTGAGAATTCATGTCCCTCTCCTGCCTCCTCCAATTTCCTTCCCGAACACAAACACATGTGTGTACCTGACGTTTAAGCTGTTTAGTCCTCTGTGACTTCTTTTTTCCCCCACCATGGTGTCACCGATGCTCATTTGTATATGCTTCCTGTCTCTATAGAATGGCCCCATTCAGACACCGTGTATTCTCCACTACGTGTGTATTGATACAATCAGTGGGTATTCATGGAGAAGAACCTGCAGGTGGCTGTGATCTCCCTTGGTGTCTGCAGCTTCGAGGGGGTCTAAATTCTCTCACTAGCCCATACTAGACTTTAGCAGTTCCCTAAAAAAAAAAAAATTATTTGTAGCCTCCTTACCTGCTTGTGCTGCACCTGGAGTTACTTCTTTTGTGCTCTGCTACAAGTGAGCCAATGTTCTCAGCTTCTCTCTCCTTGGCAGTTTCTGTCTTTCTTTGGATTTCAGTGTACTTTTTTTTTTTTGCCCTGTGATATCAGCCATTTGATGGGCTGAAGAAAAGGAATGATTATGTTTATTATCCTGTTTTCTCTCTTCTTTTTATTAAGGTGGAAATGATATTCTTTTCAGCTCTCTGTCCTAGATAGAAGTGGAATTATGTTTACTTTTAAATATAGTTTATTTGGGCTGATGGCAGGATAATATGCAGATATTCCTAAAAAGTAGATACAAATGTGAGACACACAACATGAAAATTCAGATGTCACCTGTAGATGTGGTCATCAAAACTGATAGAATAGATGATATTTTAGGGGAAGAATAAGCTGGTAAAAAAAAAAGTTAATGGTTGGAGACAGAATGAAATAATTGAACTTACTGTAAAAAGAATGGTTGTGTATCTGTGTGTATTTAACAGGAAGTGGATGGTTGAACAAAATAACAATTATGCTTTCTTTATAGACTACTACCATTCCAGTTTTATATTTGATTTCCTGCTATCTGAGCCTTTTAGTTAAGTAGAACTATTCCTAGAAAATCATCTCCAAGTTTTTCCTCTCTTCTTTTTTAGCTAGTTTATGTTGATACATCCTGGCTTTATCAGCAAAAAAAGAATTCATTAATTCTTTTATTTTTTTCACTCAAATTTCATTAATTAAAGTGGTGCCGCTCCAAATAGCTAAAGACTAACAAGAAAACCTAATTTCCTCCACCAGAGTCACATCTCAGCCCCAGGGCTCATGATGGCAGCAGCATGAGGTTAATTCTGGAAACACAAGCTGCTTGCCCAAGAATTGTTAGTTTCACTACTCTGCTCTTCTGGGTGAGGAACTCCCACTGTTCACATATGCAGAATGATAGATGAGTATTAAGTTTTCTAATTGGGAATTAGGTATTTTGGGCAAAATTAAGGATGATGTAGGTAGGGTGGATTAGGTTGAAATGACACCCCCTTCCCCAACAAAGCCCTTAAAATATATACACATATACGCACACACTAGATAACAAAGCCAGTATCCACCCTTGAAAACAAGGTAAATCACCAAATATCTGCAATGTCCTACTAGTTTTCCAGCAATAGTGACATAGTATGATAATTAAAGTAATTAAGGCTCTGGACTCTGAGTCTAAATACTGGCTGCATCACTCACTAGCTATATAACCTTGAAAAATTATTTGATCTCCTCAAGTTTCAGTTTCCTCTCATATAGGAGTTAATAAGTATAACAAACATGTGTCAAATATGTTCTATGTACAGAGTATTTACTCATTTATTCAGTTATTTTTATTTTTTATTCTGAGAGTGCATAGAGTTTTCTATTTAGACAACAAAGTACCTGTAAATATTTATTTTTGTTTTAACGAATTTAAAGAAGGATCAGAAGAAAATATTCTGACTTAAGTGCCAAAAGGGATGAAAAAGAGAGAAAAAGATAAATGGAACACAGAGAATAGGTTTAACTTGCATAGCTGGAGTCCTAAGAAATAAGAGAGAGTTTATTATTGCTAGTCTCTGCTTGAAGTACTTTCCAGATGTAACTAATTAAATCCTCATAAGAGCTGTTTAAGTTAGGTACTCTTCTGGCCACATTCATTTTACAGAGGAGGAAACCGAGGCACTGGTAAAGTTAGGTAACTTGTCCAGGGCCACTTAGCTCCTAAGTAACGGTGCTGAGATATAAACTCAAGTCGCCTGGAGTCAGAGTCCACATTCGAAACCAGTCCAAACCTGAGGACATTATATGTATTAACTCATGAAATGCTCACCCAAAAACCCTGTGAGATAAGTACTACCATTATCCTCATTCTGTGGGTGAGAAAGTTTAGGTAATTTGCCCATGATGACACAGCGAGCTGGGCTTCCCTGGAGGCTCAGCAGTAAAGAATCTGCCTGAAGTGCAGGAGACGTAGGAGACACAGGTTCTATCCCTGGGTTGAGAGATCTCTTGGAGGATGGCACAGGAACTCACTCCAGTATTCTTGCTGGGAAAATCCCATGGACAGAGAAGCTGGGTGGGCTACAGTCCATGGGGTCGCAATGTGTCAGACATGAGTAAAACAACTGAGAATGCACGCAAGACCCAACCAGTCAATGACAGGGCCAGGATACAATCCCAGGCAAGCCTACCTCTAAAGCCCTCAGTCAAAATCATCATGCAACATCCCCTCTCGCAACAGTACCTACATCAGAGCATTCTTGTGAGAATTAAATGGTATACAATATTTAAAGCACTTAGCTCATTGCCTGGTACACAATAAGATGGTGTTCCTACTACCACTCCTATTTATTCGTTGTCCTCTGATGGCTTGTAGCACAAGGAAAAATTGCAGTGAGGTAGGAGTAGCAGGAATGTATAGAACTGTATCTGATATGATACCCTTGCACTCTTGGTCTCACTGCGTAAGAAGAGGGTCACTGCTGGAGAATCTTTTATCCCTCTTCATTTACCTCCAAGGTCTGACCACAACAGAGCAGGTGACCCAAAGCCAGAAAAACTGCAGGAAAGAGGGAAGGCCCATAAATATTCTGCTGGGAGTTTTAAAATTTGATAGAATTCCAATCTATCTTAATTGATGGCCAGGTAACATAGAATACCATGTCCTCCTTCCCAAATGATGCCAAGGTATTAATAACACTACTCTGTGCCAACTACTTTTCTAAGTGAATGTGCGTTAATTTACATATTCCTTAGGAGAGCCTTATGTGGTGAGTGCTATTATTCTGTCCATTTTGTAGATGAGGAAACTGAGGCCCAGTTCCCAAGACCACACAGTCAGTAAGTGACAGAGCTGAAATTTGAATCCAGTTTGGCTCTAGAATCCAAGCTCTTTTGTTCCTCTCACATCAATACTAGATTTAACATTCTTTCCATATTGCTAACAAAGTGGAAATGAAAGGTTAAATATATAATTTAAAATACAAAGAGGGCATTTTTTATGAAGTTTTGGAGTCCTCCCAAATTAAGGATGCTTTCCATCTTTTTCCATTAATTGCATTCTAATTCTTTTACCTCGAAGGCTTTCAACCCTTCACCAAAGGTGAAACTCTTGATAAAATGTTCTGGATCCCTTTGGGAGGGTTTGTTTGGTTATGAGGTGCTTGGGTGTTGTCCTTTCTGTTTTTTTTTTTTTTTCCTTCTTTTTTTGCCAAGCTGCATGGCTTTTGAGATCTTAGTTCCTTGACCAGGGACTGAACCTGGACCATGGCAGTAAAAGCAGTGAGTGCTAACCAGTGGACTGCCAGGCAATCCCCCCACCTCCTGCCTTTTATTACTTTTCCTAGGGTAGAAATTGTTGGCATATACTAGCAACCAATAACAACCTCATTTTACCTTATTTGGAATTCTAAGAGATCAATTTCTCCTAATTTATTTATGAAGAAATATATATAATATAATATATGCTGTATATCATATATATTGTAAGGTTCACATGTTTCTCTTCCTTGGTACAGATATACAGCTTATTCTTTTTTTGGAAGCAACACAGAAAAATTTACTGTATGTTGCTAAATAGCAGTAGACAATCGTCATGGTCTGCTGATCCCATCTGTTTCTCATGAGAAGAACAAAGGTCTGTGTGGAATTTGCCCACTCCTGTAGGAGGTTTTCCTGAGGGTTTTATGTAACCACATGTTTTGCTTGTTGACTACTCGGTGGTACTGGATTGAACAATCTAGGCTGAAATGTAACACAGAGATTAATCCATTTTTCAAACTCATTGCCAGTTCAGAATATTTCTGTAGATTAGATTTTATAATATAAACTATAAACATAAATGTATACTATCTTGTAGAATTTTAAGAGATATACATGAAGGACTTGAAAAATTAAGAGATAGTATAATGCTGGAACTTTCTCTTTGGATAGTTGTGGTTATTTACTAATGTGAATTTGTTAAGACTACATCTGATGCTAATGGTAAATTCTTTGAAGGTAAGGTTTTTATTTTGTAGCCCACAGTGAGCCTAATATAATAATTTGGATGTACTAGGTACTTCATTAATATTTGTTGAACACGTGATGATTAAATAAATATAAATATAGATAGATAGATAGGTCCTATTGCTTCTGCTTCTCTGGAGAACCCTAACTGATACACACCCTCATACTCAGGCCCAAGGTGGCATCTATATTTCAGCAACAGCCTGCAGGAAGGCCTATAAGAAGAGCCAAGAGCAAGCTCCAGGTTTCTCTTGAGAGGTTCCCAGAAACTGCCAACAAGGACATTCCCACTTACATTTCATTAGCCAGAGCTTAGCCACACAAGCCACATGAACAATAAATGGGGCTGGAAAATGGCATCTTTATGTAAGCCTAGCTAAATGTTCTAATACCAAGTAAGCAAGGAAAATGGATACAGGGTTCAATTAACAATCTCTCCTGTTACCAAACCAAACTTGGGTCCACTTGCCTGAGCACGGTGAAACCAATCTACTGACATGGGGTTGTGAGGAAGGAACGTACAGTGCTTAACGCAGGGCGCCAAGCAAGGAGTTCAGGACAACTAGTGCTTGTTCTTGCCTGGAGAATCCCAGGGACGGCAGAGCCTGGTGGGCTCTATGGGGTCACATAGAGTTGGACAGGACTGAAGTGACTTAGCAGTGCTCAAAAAGCCCGAACTCCCCAATAAGGTTCAGGAAAGCATTTTTAAAGCCCAGGTGAGGAAGGAGGTTTGCAGAGTGTGTGATTGGGTTGTGCACAATGCTCTGATCGGTCCTTGGTGAGGTAACAGAGTAATGTCACAGGGGTTAACATTATCAGTCCTTAGGCTCTAGGAGGTCATCAGGTAGTTAATATCTTCCATTTGGTGTGAGTTTTCAGCCTGTAAAACAACTCAGGAAATGTGCATTAGATACTATCATCCAGGTACTTCAGAGATGAACTAAATTTGTTTTTAAAAGTGAAATTTTACTTCTCTTAATTTTAAAGAGTTAAATAATACTGAATTCTTGAGTGAGAGGTTAAATTATTGTAACAAAGATGATGTTGAATACAAAGGCTCAAGTGAAACAGAAATTTATTTTTCTCTCATTTAACCATCCAAGAGGGTGGGTAGCTCTGTTTCAAAGAGTCATCCGGGGACCCTTCTACCATGTTACTCCCAAATCCTCCCAAAGTATTTTTCTTTTCTGCATGGTTGAAACTGGCTCACCACCAAGTCTGACGGAAGAGGAAGCGAGGAACACCAAGCAGCTTCCTTTTAAGGACATAAACTCGAAGGTGCCTCCCCTCTCTTTTCATATCCACTGGCCACATTAGCTGAAAGGGGAGCTAGGAAACAGTGTTTAACTAAATATGCACATGTCCAGCAAAAATTCAGGAGGTTCTATTACACAAGAAAAAGGAGAAGAATGAATATTAGCAACAATTGGCTCTGCCTCAGGTACCTGAGACCTTCTTCCAGATGCCTGATGGCTCTCAGCTGTCCATTTCTAAGAATGTGGCACTAGGACTGATTGGAAGACCGATCTGTGGTAGTGAGCAGTATGTGGGGGGAATTAAGCTTCACTGTTGGTTCACTTGACAGTTGTTTTCTTGTATGTGTTAAACTTCTAAATGTCAATATTTGTAAGGCTTTTCTCTGAGGCTGATCAGTTTTTCCAGAAAATAGTCTTCCAGTTCTGCCTAAGGACTGATGTGTTGGTTTCCTTAGGGCTATGGTAACAAATTACCACGAAGTGGGTGGCTTAAAACTGTGGAAATCCATTCTCTCACAGTTCTGGAAGTTGAAAGTCAGAATTCAAGGGTCAGACTTCCTGGTGATCCAGTGGTTAAGACTCCATGCTTCTACTGCAGGGGGCACAGGTTCAAACCCTGATTGGGAAAGTTCTGCATGCCCTGCTGTGCAGTCAAAAAAAAAAAAGTCAAGGTGCTGTCAGGGTCATGCTCTGAAGGCTCTAGGAAAGACTCCTTCCTTACCTCTTCTTGCTTTCCAAATAAACTTTTTTCCTCTATAAAGTAATTTAAAGTACTAAATAGTACTGAATTAGTAGGTGAGAGGCTAAGTTCTTTTAACAGATACCCCCCAAAACAAGGCTCAAGGATTAGCCATTGTGTTTGATGGCTCCCATTGGAAGGACTTTATTTTTTTGGGCTACAAAATCACTGCAGATGGTGACTGCGGCCATGAAATTAAAAGACGCTTACTCCTTGTTAGAAAAGTTATGACCAACAAGACAGTATATTAAAGAACAGAGATATTACTTTGCCAACAAAGGTCCATCTGGTCAAGGTTATGGTTTTTCCAGTAGTCATTTATGGATGTGAGAGTTGGACTATAAACAAAGCTGGGCGCCGAAGAATTGATGCTTTTGAATTGTGGTGTTGGAGAAGACTCTTGAGAGTCCCTTGGACTGCAAGGAGATCCAACCAGTCCATCCTAAAGGAGATCAGTCCTGGGTGTTCATTGGAAGGACTGATGTTGAAGCTGAAACTCCAATACTTTGGCCACCTGATGAGAACAGCTGACTCATTTGAAAAGACCCTGATGCTGGGAAAGATTGAGGGCAGGAGGAAAAGGGGACGACAGAGGATGAGATGGTTAGATGGCATCACTGACTCAATGGACATGGATTTAAGTAGACTCTGGGAGTTGGTGATGGACAGGGAGGCCTGGCGTGTTGCGGTTCATGGGGTCACAAAGAGTTGGACATGACTGAGCTACTGAACTGAACTGAACTGAACTGAATCCTATATATTGGGGCTCCAGGTTTCATAAGACAACAGCAAGGATAGACTAGCTGCTGAGGGGATTTAGTTCCATGCTGGGACCTGACAACCTTGCCTGTACCCACATAGGCCACACAGGACTGAACAAGATTGAACCTCAGCAATCTTGGCAGAAGGCTTGTGATTTTCCCAGAACATAGGAGCATGGGAGGTTTGTGAGCTGTTCTATTTGGCCATTTCCTATTCAACCCCTATCTCCAGGGAGATTGTCATGAACCCATTTCCTGTCACCTCCTGATTCTGGTGAGGTATGAGGCTTTCTGCCTTGCCCCACCCCTCACCCCCTACTTAGGGCACAGCCACAGCCTGTAAAACTGCTTGGTTGCAAGGTAGCATTGGCTTCTCAGAAACACGGTGTTCTGTCATTTGTGTGGCAGTCATCTGGCCTCTTATGTTTTGGTGTTGCCATGAACAAGGTCCATGGGGATCGGGCACCTTTATATACTCTTTCTTTTGCAGTCTACGTAAGTCATAAATGGTCTGAATCTAACAAAAAGGCTTATTGTTTCTTTTCTGGCCGAATATGTTAGTCAGATCTTGCTTTGTGCTTGACAATAATAAAATAGCTAATAACACAGTTTGCTAACTTGTATATATAAATGTATGTGTGTGTATACATATATATATACACACATCATAAATATGTCAGGAAAGATGGATTATCTAAGAAATCATTTTTGAACAACTGGCTCTTTAGAAAAAAATGTATATTTTATTTCATACAGTCTCCCCTTTCCCAATTCACATAGATAAAATAGTTAACCAAAGGAAAGAGAAAGAAATGAAACCATGATAATTCCAATGAGAAAATGGATAAATTCTTGAAAATACTTTTAGAAATGAGAAGGCCTTTACTATGGTACAAAGTACAGACTGCATAGCAAAAGAATGCTGATATAGTCAACAATATAAAAATTTGAAACAATAACATAAGAAAAATACCATAAATATATTTAAAAGAAAAAAGGCAAACTGGAAAACACGTTCTCAACACATAAGACAGAAAATGACCAGTTTCCATCATATGCAAAAATGTTGAAAAATCAGTAAGAAAAAGACAAAAAAGGAGTGGCAAAGACATTCTGCAGTAACTCTCCACAAATGACCTATAAACACTTGTTATTCATAATTAAAGAAAAGCAGGTGGACATTATTTTTCAAATACTGGACTGGCAACGATTACAGTGCCGAGTACTACTGAGGGTGTAGGAAATAAACACTCCTGCACAGTTGGTGGGAGCATAAGTTTGTGCAATCTTTTTTAGAAGACAGTGTTGGCAATTATTAAAAAAGGTAGCAAAGAATTCTCTGGTGGTCCAGTGGTTAGGACTCTGAGCTTTAACTGCCTGGGCCTGAGTTTGACTCCTGGTCAGGGAACTAAGATCCTGTAAGCTGTGTGGTGCAGCCAAAAAAAGAGAAAGTAACATATGTTTACCATTTCACCTAGAAACTTGCTTTCTAAGATATTCTTGCATGAGTACACAAAAATGTACATAAAGAATGTTTATAACATTGTTTAAACTATAACATTATTATAACAAGGTTTAAATAGTAGCACTGTTTATAATAGCAAGAAAACTGGAAATAACTTTAATACCCATCAGTAGGGCATTGGTTCAATAAATTATGGAGCTTTGATATAAATGGAAAACTGCAAAATACTAAGAATGATGGAAACATACACTACTAATATGGAAATAGTTCCAAGATATACTTTTAAATAAAAATGTAAATTGGCAGAACAGTATGTAAATTATGATCTTATGTGCCTTAAGTACATATTGTATATGCATAGATATATTCTGAGTGATTCTGGAAAAAAACTGTTAATAACGGCTACTTATGTAAAGTGAAACTGGGGACAGGATGGCTGGGGATAAAAAGGAAAACTTGAATTTTCTTTTTGCCATGAGTATAGCAAAATAGCTTTTAAAAAACTTTTAAGAAACCTTGCTCCCTGGAAGAAAAGCTATGACCATTCTAGGCAGCATGTTAAAAAGCAGAGACATTACTTTGCTGACAAAAGTCCATCTAGTCAAAGTTATGGTTTTTCCAGTAGTCATGTATGGATGTGAGAGTTGGACTATAAAGAAAGTTGAACGCTGAAGAACTGATGCTTTTGAACTGTGGTGTTGGAGAAGGCTCTTGAGAATCCCTTTGGCTGCAAAGAGATCAAACCAGTCCATCCTAAAGGAAATCAGTCCTGAATATTCACTGGAAGAACTGATGCTGAAGCTGAAACTCCAATACTTTGGCCACCTGATGTGAAGAACTGATTCATTGGAAAAGACCCTGATGCTGGGAAAGTTTGAAGGCAGGAGGAGAAGGGGACGACAGGGGATGAAATGGTTGATGGCATCACCGACTCGATGGACATGAGTTTGAGCAAGCTCTGGGAGTTGGTGATGGACAGGGAAGCCTGGCATGCTGCAGTGAATGGGGTTGCAAAGATTCGGACACGACTGAGTGACTGAACTGAACTGAAAAAGTTATTTAATGTAAATAGCAAAAACTTATACCACACAAATACTGAATACATTTCTAAACTGGTACAAATTTCTAAAAAATTTTTCCTGAATTATAATCTTCAAACTTCAGTTTCAACTTTTCTGTGAGCCAAAGCATTAAGAAGAAACAAAGGCCCAACTCATTTTATACATTATTGGAGAAAAAAGGAATTAAAAACATGGCTTGAATTAGCTTACAATCTTCCTAGTAAAGCATTAAAAAAAAAAAGGAAATATTTACTTGCACTAACTCTAAGGATAGAATGATTTCAGGGAAAGGATGAATCTGTGTTGTAAGAGCCAGAGTATCTGAAAAAGGCCTCACTCTGGCAGTGGGATTTGAACTGAACTTCAAAAATGAGACGATTTAGTGAAGAGGGCAGTAACAAGGTCATTTCAGCAATACACTGGCACTTGCACAGGCATTAAAGCAAGGATGGGCTTGGCATTGTGCGGGAAGTGCTTAGATAAATGTCCCTGTCTGAAATGAGTATATGTTTTAGGCAGTACTGGGAAGTAAAATTTATGCAAGCAGGATGAATTTGGATTTTGGAGGGCTCTTATTTCTCAGAAAGAGGAACGTGGCCCTGATATCCTAGGCAATGTATATTCTTGAGATGATGAGAAGCAACATGATGAAAATAATTAGGAATATTAATCTGCTGGCCTTATCTAAGACAGATTGAAGAAGGGTGAAGTGGCAGTGGAGAAAGAAAGAAAAAAGTGGAGAAAATGGTTAAAGAAGGATTTAGTGATAGTACAGACATAAGGGACCCAGTGGAGAAATCAAAGGTAGTTTTCATTTCTAGTCTGTAAAAGTCTAGGCTTGTGAGCCTAGAAAAATGTATTAAAATGCTCTAGATGACACTGTTAATTGATGTATTCAAACTAATGAGGACCATATTTCTCCATCCTTTTTGTACCTCCTGAGTATAATTTCTTCCCTTCAAATTCAGGAATATATAGATAAAGATTTTTTCCCCCAGACATCTCGTATGTCATTTTCCCCCTCAATTATATTTGTAAAGACCCAACCCACAATTCCTCTTGATCTCAGTGTTATTTCTTTTTACTCCTCTTAACTTTCCTTTAACTGAATGTTATATCTTCTTTTTCTATCTCTCAGTATTATTTCAACTCTGTAAAATCTCATACTCCCAATCATTACTACATATTTGAAGCCATTAGGGACTTATTTTTGTACCAGCCTAGCACAGCATCATGTGGAGTAGAAAGCAATCATCAGGCACCATGGGGATCTATAATTAAATGATGGGGATGGTACTAGTCTTGTTTTGCTGAGATTTTCTTCACTATTTTTGCTACCTCCCCCTCTTAGAGAAATGTCATGAGTTCAGAGTACTTATGTCATGCTTAAGTATTATCTTATAAAATATTATAAAAATATTGTATATCGTGTCACAATCATTTTCTTATAAAAGCTAAAACACAAAACCTGAAGTTCTTTCAGTGACAATTCTGGAAGGAAAATCTCTAGGAGAAGCCAAGCAAATGACCCTAATTATTTCACCTCCATTTTCATCTTCCCTCGGGAAGATTTGTGCTGTCCCACTTTGAATTATGCTGGGTACCTAACTCGAGTCCAAATGTGAACAATATTTCCTTCCTTGGTTCTCCTTAGGACAGAAGAAACAAGTGGTCATGTTGAAAACCATTAAATATTGAGATAGAACAAAAAATTGGGGAAAAAAGCAAAAAAAAAAAAACAACAAAAAACCTACCTCAAATGTAAAAGATGTTTTTTATTATGAGGTAATTATAACCACGGGCTTCCCTCATAGCTCAGTTGGTAAAGAATCCACCTGCAATGCAGGAGACCCCAGTTCGATTCCTGGGTAGGGAAGATCCGCTGGAGAAGGGATAGGCTACCCACTCTAGAATTCTTGGGCTTCCCTTGTGGCTCATCTGGTAAAGAATCTGCCTCCAGTGCAGGAGACCTGGGTTCAATCCCTGGGTTGGGAAGATCCCCTGGAGAAGGGAAAGGCTACCCACTCCAGTATTCTGGCCTGGAGAATTCCATGGACTGTACAGGTAATTATAACCATACAGCAAACTTAAAGGATGAGATCAATTTTGCAAGCACAGTTCCCTTCTCTTTCATCCCTGACTCCATATGACAAGGCAACTCATTTACCCTCACAAGAGAGCTCTTCTCATGACATACTGACTCATTCTTGGACTAAGCTTTAGGAGACTGGTTTAAATGTCTCAGACTAATTAAGGGCTTCTCACACAGTTCAGGTTTTTAGCCTGAGGTATATACCTTATCTGTAGGGGATTCTTGGAATTCATACAATATCTAAACCTTTCTGGCTGAGGTTAACAGATCTGCCAACTTCTACAGCATTCTGTAAGGAGTGATCTAAAGGGTTATCATCATCACAATATGACTTTAATCATATCACTATAACACATACACACTAACAAAAGAATAGTCCTTTCATAGAAACACATAGGGATGATGAATGAAATAAATATCAGCAATCCTGTAGCAGAAAATTAAGACCGTCTATATTCAGTGTTAGAAAAGAGTTTAATCATTTTTCTTCTTTTTCTAAAAAAATAAAATTAAATGAAAAAGTAAATTAAAACTAAATGAAGGTGAGTTAGAATTTTATAATGTGGTTATCACTAACCAGATATATTGATACACTTTCTTTTTTCAATATTTATGTTGACAATAAAGACTAAAAGTAAAAGGAAAAAAAATATAGCTTTTTTTTTTTTTTTAACTTTTGGCCACACTGAGGATCTTTTGTTGGCCATCGGGGATCTTAGTTTTCTGCTCAGGAGTAGAACCCTCACCTGCTGCAGTGGAAGCTCGGAGTCTTAACCACTGGACCACCAGGGAAGTCCAAAAATCTCAACATTTTAAGTGAGGAAAATCACATTCTTATGCTTACATGTTTTTCTTTCAAGTGTCAATATTTTAAGTCAAAACACTGCCTATCTACTGTTGGTGTATGAGCAGAGCATATTGATTTTTAATTAGATTCAATAAGCATTCAATGGTGTAGAAGACACTATGCTAGAGAATTTGGTGAATAATAGGAGTAAGGCATTTCACATACCTTCAGGTATTAAAAATTCAGTGGGGAAGATAGAATAACTTTGGAACTATTACCTGAAAATCAGTACTTATTTGCATACTTATTGCTTATTGAAATAGTTTTTAGAAATGAGTTTTTCCCTTTAACATGTTATTAATAATTCTTACCTCTATACTTTGCTATGTTGCTCTGGTGAATTTAATGTTATAAAGAGCTTTTATTTTATTTAGCATTATTAGGAATATATTTAATAGAAAGAAAGCATTAGGTGAGTGCTAATGATCTCAATTTATAAATAAAAGATTGCATCATCATTAAATAGCTGGATTTACTTTCTTCTTTTGAAATGCAATGATCCAAGGAGAATTTTTCTTAATATTTCAGATCAGTCATATTTAAATAAAAAAATGTGAATTAAAAATTAAAATACCAGCCAGCTACAGATCTACAAGCAACAGTTGTACTGTGAAGCCTTTATTATTAGAGACATTAGATACCCAAATTTCAAGTCATAACATTTCAAGATAACATAATGTGTGGTTTCTATTAATAAAATATTTTGTATAGAAATAGCAAAATATTTTTATACAAAGTAGTGGGTCTGTCATCACTTTCATCTGCAAAAGATGAAGATTGTTGATAATAAGTCCTGTTTGCAAGCACATCTTGGGTTCTAATGGCTAGGGAAGCAATAAAGAGTTCAAGGGAGCCATTTGAAGTAAATGAATAGAATATGTTTTCTCAGATGCCATGTGAGGAGAAACACTTCACAAAATCCAAAGGGAATAAGAAACTTAAATTGAGATTGTCAAGACTAAGAAAGTGCTTGTGGAGGCATAAATATAATCATCAAACACAGCTATTAGAAAATCCTATTGGCCTCAAATCTGAAAGTAGAAATGGGATTCTATGGGCTCCTGTCTTGGGGAGTGAAACTGCCTGTTATTTTACCCCAGGATCCATTACCTAGGTTGTGCCTCTCCCCTAGAACAGTTCTAAGAGCTATGATATTCTTTTTTACCCACTCCACTTCTTTCAATGACCTAGTTCCACTTTCCAAATATATAGCACTGACTCCCCACCATTCAACTATTTTATCCTTTAGTCAGTGCTCACTGTATGTGTTCATTGCTTGAGTAGGGATATAATGTCCCTGACTTCAAGGAACTAATAATCCACTGTGGGAGGCAAGACATATACATAGTATAAAGCAAGTCAAAGCAGCGTTTATAAAAACTAACATTGTCAAAGATACAGTATTTTTTTTCAGTTTACAAGATAATTTTTACTGAAATCATGGCATTGCAGCCTTTCAAAAATTTTGTGAAGGAAGAACTATTACTTCCAGTTTAGAAACCGGGACACTGAATCACAGAGAAGCCAATGCCTGTGTCTACGGTAACACTGTGAATTCATACAAGAGACAGTCTTTAATTGGGCCTTAGGGATGGTGGAGTGGACATTCTTGGCTCCATACCAATCTTCATTACTTGCTTTCTCACTATTAAGAGCATTCAGACTTCAGCTTGGATAATAGCTTCTACCATAAACTCTAGTATTTGGGGGGAACCTGATCCCACCTCAAGCTTCAGGAAGATCTATGGCTGGTTTAAGCTAATTGTTGGCACATTCCATTTTTCCTGGTCACATTATTGTTCTGTTGGAGCTGAGTGTGGGAGGGTGGTGAGAAGAGACTATAAACCAATCTGGTTGAATTTTAGGACTTTTATTTGTAATGCTGGGAAGAATTTCTCTCATCCACAAACAATAGGAATAAAATCTGAATATATCCCAATAATCCTTATGCCATCAATTCTTTCTGATTCTATTTCCCCCACTTTTTGTGGCTGCAGTAACAATTAAATTGACCTTCATGCCACTATTTTCTTCCTTATGCTTTCTCTAATGTGATTTTTTTTCTCTGTGAATCTGAAACATCATTTGCCCACTTTCAAAGTTTTTTCTTATCAAGAAAAAAATGACTTGGAATGTAAGGATTTTAAAAATAAGTAGATATAAATGAGAACCAAAAAATAATTTTCTTTTTCTGGTGACATGGCAAACATTGTTTCTTTCCCCAACATTTATTTCTGTCTTCCTCTTTTATATGGCAGTCATGTGGTTTGAGTGGACCAAGCTTCTTGCTACAATGATGAATTCAGATTAGTCAGACCTAAGTCATCAGAGCAGTCGTGGACTGCCCTGGCCACAGGGATGAATGAGAATTGCTCTAATCAATGCACAATTTAGAACTTCTATTGAAAGGATATGGGAGCAGACTAGCTTAGATATGAAAGTGAAAAAGTAAGAGTGTTAGTCGCTCAGTCATGTCCGACTTTTTGCAACCCCATAGACTGTAGCCCTCCAGGCTCCTCTGTTCATGGAATTCTTCAGGCAAGAATACTGGAGTCGGTTGCCATCCCCTTCTTCAGGGGATCTTCCCACCCAAGGATCGAACTGGGGCTCCTGCATTACAGGCAAGTTCTTTACTGTCTGAGCCAACAGGGAAGCCCTAGCTTAGGTATAAAGAGGCCCTGATTATTTTTGTCAGCTATGTCAGTGAAAGTAATCATTGTTAAAATTAAGTCAACACCACAGATAGATTCAGAATGAAACTGAGTCCTTGATAAAAAATAGCTAGACTGTTGGACCAATCAATTCTGAAATCGTATCCACTTCTGGCTTTTCTGGTTAAATGAGCCAATAAGTTTCCTTATTTATCAGTTTGTGTTGAATTTGTTTGTATACATAACAGAAAGCATCTCTTGAGGTAAAGCATTCTTTCTCTATTGATAAACTTATAGCTGTTATGGAGAAAAGTCCTGGAACTTCCCCAGTGGCTCATCAGGTAAAGAATCCACCTGCAATACAAGAGACACAGGAGACTTGGGTTTGATCCCTGGGTTGGGCAGATCCTTTGGAAGAGGAAACTCACTCCAGTATTTTTGCCTGGGAAATCCCATGGACAGAGGAGTCTGGTGGGCTACAGTTCAAAGGGTTGCAAAGAGTTGGATATAACTAAGTATGTGTTAAGCACAGACTCTATCTTTAAACATCAATACTCAGTTTTTTATTCTTAAATAAATTAATCATGGAAATTGCATAAGGTTTTGAAACTGAGTCTTAAACTTATTTACTGTTTGCATATGGGGAATAATGTATTTGTTATCATTCTCATAGACTTACTTACAAATGAGCTCATTTTCTCAAGGGTGCTATGATCTTGAGACATCTTCTGGGAGTTCCAAACCTTGGTGTTGTTTCTCAAAGGAAAATGATATTGTTGAGTCTGCCAAGATCTCCTCACCTTCAATACAGTTTTTAAATGTTCCCCTTTCTTCATTGTCACATTTAAAAAGTACTGAAAAATCTTTCAAGAAGGAGAGGATATATTCTAAAAGAAATAAACAAAGAATAGAGCTAATGGGCTTTTCATAACGCTGATTCCTTATACTACAGATGCCTAGCTGAGCCTCTGTTAGCACTGTGCAATAGAAATTTCTTCTGAGTTGAAAATGTTCTATATTGATGCTGTGCAAAATGGTAGCCACTAGCTATGTACAGCCCTTGAAATGTGTTTAGTATAATTAGAGAAATGAACTTTTAAACAAGGTTTATTGAAATTTAGATGATTTACAATGTGTTAGTTACAAGTGTACAGCAAAGTCATTCAGTTATATATGTGTGTGTGTGTGTGTGTGTGTGTGTGTGTGTATACATATATCCTTTTAAAGATCCTTTTCCATTATAGGTTATTACAAGATAAAGAGTATAGCTCCCTGTGCTATCTAGTAGGTCCTTCTTGTTTATCTATTTTATATATAGTAGTGTATATATTTTAATTACAAATTTCTAATTTATCCCGTCCTGCCTTTCCACTTTGGTAACCATAAGTTTGTCTGTGAATCTGTTTCTGTTTTATAAATCAGTTCATTTGTATCATTTTTTAGATTCCATATATAAGCAGATACATTTGCCTTTCTCTGTCTGACTTACCTCACTTAGTATGATACTCTCTAGGTCCATCCATGTTGTTGGAAACGGCTGAGTAACCTTCCACTGTGTATATATACCACATCGTCTTTATCCGTTCATCTGGTGACGGACATGTAGGTTGCTTCCATGTCTTAGCCATTATAAATAGTGGTGCTTTGGACACTGGGGTGCATGTATCTTTCTGAATTATAGTTTTCTCCAGCTATGCCTAGGAGTGGGATCACTGGATCATATGAAGAATTTAATTTTTTTTGGCTGTGCTGTGCTGCATGTGGGATCTTAGTTCCCACCAGGGATCCAGCCTTCACCCCCTGCATTGGGAGCTGGGGGTTTTAACCATTGGACTGTCAGGGAAGCCCCCAAGAATTGAATTTTTTGTTACTTAATTTTAAGTAATATAACAATAAATCAATAAAAATTTAAATAGCCATCTGCGGGTAGTGTGGTTATGGCTGGTAACTACCACATTGGACAACACAGCTCTAGATCAACCTTAGACTGTTAAAGAGTTAAATAAGAAAATGGCAAAAGATTGCTGTAGCCAAACAAGTATACTTTTTTCTTTTTGGCAATTCCACATGGCTTGCGGGACCTTAGTTCCCTGACCAGGAATCAAACCCATGCCCCCTACAATGGAGTCCTAACCACTGGACTGCCAGGGGATTCCCAAAACAAGTGTACTTTTAGAGTGTTTTCTTTGAGATGCAGTTCAACGTTTATCTAATGAGATTTTATTCATTTAAATAAAATTAATTGATGAGTTAATAGCTTCCCAATTTTTCTTTTGACTACCATGCTTGTTTTTCTCTATTTCATTTCCTACATTTTTACAGGATGCATCTTGCTCAGTTCCCCCCAGGGATCTTCCCGACCCAGGGATCGATCCTGCATCTCCTGCATTGTAGGCAAATTTTTTATCATTGAGCCACCAGGGAAGACCTTTATAGAGTAAACAGTTCTTAAAAACAACCTCACCACATCACATCTCTGCTTTAGAAAACCCTTCATGCTCAAAATGGATCAGCAGGATAGGAGGCATTGCTGGGAGCTCATTGGAAATGCAGAATCACAGTCTCCACCTAAACTAACTGAATTAGAATCTGCATTTTAATGAAATATATAGAGGTGATTTATATGCACATTCAAGTTTGAGAAGCACTGTTTCAGGATGAAGTCCAAACTCTTTAACATATCTTAGAGGTTCTGGTCTAGCTTGGTTTCCCGCATCATCTCCAGCAACTGCCCCTTCCCAATCTCTTAAAACCCATATTCAATCTTGTACAAAATGATTTGCAATTCTGGGTATTCATCTTTGCTCTGCTGCCTAACAAACTTTCTTTCTGGTCTTCAATACCCATTAACGTTTTTCTTTCCATGGTTTCTCATAAGAGTTAGGTATATCTGTACTTTGCATAATTTTATAGATACCTTTCTTACAGCATGTATCAAATGGATTATAAATATTTGCATGTCTCTCATACTACACTGTGAACTTTTTGAGGTAGACATTTTATTTTTCATATAGTTACGCTATTCTCAATAGCACCTGATCCATGCTTGCTGTTTGAATGATGTTCCAGAAGTGAGTAGTAGATAATTGCAATATTTCATAGAGTGACTACATTTGAAAGGTAGAAAAAAAATCCTTGTAGAGAAATTTTATTTTACAAGAGAGAAACTGAGGCCCCAAAGTTGAATGACTTTCTCCAAGTTATTAGCATGGTGACATTTTTCTCTGTATATATTAATAGAGCATGTGTGTGTACGTGCTAAGTCAGTTGCTTCAGTCCTGTCTGACTCTTTGTGACCCTATGGACTGTAGCCTGCTAGGCTCCTCTGTCCATGGGATTCTCCAGGCAAGAATACTGGAGTGGGTTGCCATGCCCTCCTCTAGGGAATCTTCCTGACCCAGGGATAGAACCCATGTCTCTTATGTCTCTTGCATTGGCAGGCAGGTTTTTTTTTTTTTTTTTTTTTTACCACTAGTGCCACTTGGGAAGCCCATATATTAATAGTAGGCACCTCATAAAATATCCAGCCAATAAACATGATAAACTGACTTTTCTCTCTCTGGATTTTGGGTGAACTAAATTTCCCTTGACTAAGGTAAAGACTCTAACAAACCTGGATTATTCTGTATCTCTTCTGCTAATCTTTTCCTCACCTTTCCCTTGTGGGAAATGACAGGACTCCTTTCTATCTCTCTTTCAGTTTAGTGTTATATGACGCTAATCAGAAAGATAGTGAAGTAATTAGGGATGCAGTACCATTAGTACACAGCTGATAGTAAGCTTTGCCTCTCCTTTCATCAGATCTAAGATGAGGTTTCTTGAATTTCAGTGTCTGGTGGAGTAAAGGGCATGGACAAAAGCAGCTGGACCAGGTACCATCTAGATAAGACCAAAGTGATCCTCGTAGGCAGAGGGAGGCATCTGAAGTATACAGCAGTCAGTTCATGTTGCAAAAGATAAACCCACCCTTTGTCTTTGAGAGCCACAATATTGTAGGAAATCTTGGACTACAGGCTATTTCTACCTCATTAGATTTTGGCCAGACTTCTAGAGTCCCTTCTTACCTGCTCTCAAATAAAAACAGTTATCTTTTTTTCTAGTTGGGAAGATTTCTAAAACTTATCTTCTTGTACAGTATTTCAGCCTGTGTTGATGAGTTCTGTATCAATTATTTATTACGCTTGTCTTACAAATCCTAGGCAGTTTCATTCATTTTGTCATGATTCTTTGTTAAAAGAAGGGCTCCATTTTCCCGGTATTCCTTTTAGCTATTTCTGGATTCCAGCTACGGTTTAAAAAAAAAAACAAACTTGTCCAAGGGGAGAATATTAATAGTAATATTAACCAGGGTGATTTACTTTAAAAAAAATTTACTCTTTTGTCATGGAGAACACAGTAACTCTACTTCAACCAAATTTATTAAATGTCTAGCATATACTATGGTAATCACAAGATGGTTATGACATAGACCTGGGGAATACTGTTTGAATTTAATTTACATATTGTCCAACTGAGATATTACCCTATATATAGCATGACCATAAAGTTTGGGGTGAAAACTGGGATACTTTGAAGTGAGTAGCAACAACTAATAACTACATCTGATCAACAGATTAAACAAGGACTATCCTCGGCAAACTGGAACATTAACAAAATATTAGTTTCTGTTATAAATGCTTTTTTTGCATTTTAAATATTACAGTTACTAGGGACTGTTGCTGCTGCTGCTGCTAAGTCACTTCAGTCGTGTCCGACTCTCTGTGACCCTAGAGACGGCAGTCCACCAGCTCCCCGGTCCCTGGGATTCTCCAGGCAAGAACACTGGAGTGGGTTGCCATTTCCTTCTCCAGTGCGTGAAAGTGAAAAGTGAAAGTGAAGTCGCTTAGTAGTGTCCGACTCTTTGCGACCCCATGGACCGCAGCCTACCAGGCTCTTCCATCCATGGGATTTTCCAGGCAAGAGTACTGGAGTGGGGTGCCATTGCCTTCTCCGTATTAGGGACTAGTTTGGGTTAAATATAACTATGCTTATTGTATGTCAGACACTATAATAAAGTGTACTCAGACTTTGGCCTTTCCCTGGTGGTACTGCGGTAAAAAAATCCATCTGTCAATGCAGGAGACGCAAGACGCGGGTTCGATCCTTGGGTCAGGAAGAGACCCTGGAGTAGGAAGTGGCAAGTCACTCCAGTATTCTTCCCTGGAGACTTCCATGGACAGAGGAGCCTGGCGGACTACAGTCCATGGGGTCGCAAAGAGTCAGACGCCAACAGTGTGCACTTGCGCACACGCGCGAGCGCACAGACACACACACAGATTTTAGTCAGGGAAACAGAATATATACATACTGCTATATTAAACAATTGTGTATAGAGGCATAAATACTGCATAGAAAGTCAGGATACCTAGACTGAAAATTTGTCTTGAAATTCAATCTCTTCCTTTGGTTGAATCCCTAAACCTCTCAGGCTGTTTCTTTACCTATAAAGTGTTATGATACTTATTTTTTGTACCTTGGTATAAGAAGGTGGTAAAAAAATGTGAAAGCAGATAACATAGTATCTATTCATCAAATAACAAATATTTGATAAAGGATTATCTGATTTTGTTGATTTTTTAGTTTAATGAAGGCAGCTAGAGTGGAAGATAGAGACTTCTTTAGAAAGAAAATATTTCTAAAAACTTTTATTGTAAAGAATTTTTTTTTACTATATTTCATGGCCAGTTTTGCCCCATTCGCACCTCCATCCATATTATTTTGAAGCAAATCTCAACTATCACATAATATCATCTATAGGTATTTTAGTATGTGTCACTAAGGATTCCTTACTTTTCTAACATCATCACATTATCATTATTGACCAAATAAAGCAACAATAATTCTCCATTATTATCAGGTACCTCATTACTGTCCAAATTTCCAGGTCTCTTATAAAAGTTTTTCACTCATTTTTTAAAAGATGAGGTCCATGAATCCTTGCACTTGGTTGATGTTTTTTAAGTTTCATTTAAAGTAGAGATCCCTTCTTCACCTCTTTTTAATTTTTTTCCTTGCAATTTATTTGCTGGGAAAAAAACCTTTGTTTTGGGGAATTCCTTGGTGGTCCAATGGTTGGGACTCCATGTTTCCACTCCTGGGGGCTGGGTTTGATTCCTGGTCTAGGTACTAGGATTCCACAAGTCTCTAGGTGCGGCCAAAAAAAAACAACACCCAAACCTGGGTTTTGCCTTGTAAAATATTCTGTATTCTACAGATTGCAATCCCATGGTGCAGTTTACTCGCAGAATAAATTTTATTTGATTCTAATACAAGTCCTATTTTAGTAAATTTTGTCATTAACATGCACATTTGTATATCTTATGTGGTAACTCATACACTGGGTCTAGTTGCAATTTTCAAAGACTCCCATGGTGTTCCTACAATGTGCCTGAGTGGGATAGAAGCACCATGCTTATGAGAGCAGAGACTAGAATTGAGATACTTTATTGTCAATTCTGGTTCCATCACTCACTAGTTATGTGAAATACGCCTCCCTTTGTTGGTTTCTAAAATGGGGTTAATATCTGAGTTGGTCATTGTTAGGATTAGGTAAGTGAAGAGCGTAGCATGCTATCTGACACACGGGATGGCTCTTAAGTGCTATATATATTGTTTACAATGAGGAAAGTAAAATTTGACCTTGAATTTAAAATGAAGTTGGGGAGATGAGACAGATACCAAAACCTAAATAGGTCTAAATAAATATAGTCAAAGGGTTACAAAAACCTGCTGCTGCTGCTGCTAAGTCACTTCTGTTGTGTCCGACTCTGTGCGACCCCATAGACGGCAGCCCACCAGGCTCCACTGTCCCTGGGATTCTCCAGGCAAGAACACTGGAGTGGGTTGCCATTTCCTTCTCCAATGCATAAAAGTGAAAAGTGACAGTGAAGTCGCTCAGTTGTGTCCGACTCTTTGCGACCTCATGGACTGCAGCCTACCAGGCTCCTCCGTCCATGGGATTTTCCAGGCAAGAGTACTGGAGTGGGGTGCCATTGCCTTCACCATACAAAAACCTAAACAGATATATATAAATACAGTCAAAGGGATCATGGAAACTGAGATATAAATGGAACTTGATGGAGGAATAGCTTTGAGAAGGGATTCACTCACTTTTATTGTATGTCTGCTATTCTGCATAATGCTCTCAGCCCACATGTTCAGTCCTCAGAACTACTCTGTGAGGAGACATTGCTTACCAGGTCATGTGTGAGAAGACTGAGGCTCCGGGAGATCAGTCTTGCTCCAGGTCACCAGTTAGTAGGGGACCTTGGTATAGTTTAATATGTTCCTCTGTTCTATTTCCTATGAATTGGTTGATGTATTTAGAAGGTGTTGTAAATTTAGGTTTGATTTTTTTTAGTAGGGGGGCAAACAACTTCTACATATAGTTGTATAATTTTTCTATCAGGGAGCACATAATGCCTGGTTGATTATCTTTTATGACGTTAGCAGCTGTTGCTATTTAATTGATATTTAATGCTTAGATATACTTGTTCATTAAGGGTTTTGTGTTTATTTCTGATCTCATAAAATTCACTTGTTTTTTCACTTCTGAAAGTGGTCACAGTTGTAATTAAGATGAAGATGTAATTAAGAAAATATTTACATTAGTTATGTCTATATGGCCCAACCTCCAATACTGTCCTATTTCACTTTAAAGATGTGCTCATTGATTGCTAGGAGGGAATAAAAATAGAAATAACTTTATAATGCTATAAATGAAAGATGATTAGAATATGATTTCCCCAGACTTTTTTAATATAAACGGCTCTATGGGTTTTATGACATAATAATTAAGAAATAACTTCCTATATTGCTAGATACACAAAAAGTAATTAATAAAGATTATCTACACTAACATCCTCTAAATTTTTCATTACGTCTTGGCTTCGAATCCTAATAATTAAACTGTTCTAATCTCTAGCTTATTTTCTAGGAACAAACAATATATTCTTTCTCTGATGCCGTGCTCTTTTGTTATCCCTAATATAATACTATTATTTTGATTTAAAATGACAGTATGGTCCTACAATCATAGCTAAGCACTTTGAGTTATTTTTCCAATAATGCTTATTAACTTTTGATGAACCAGTCATATCCTTCCACCCAGTTCCTGGTCAAGAAATAACATGTTGTCATCTGACAACTGGCAAAGATTAACAGTCAGCTGTGGCCACTGCACTGACTGACTCACCCACAGATTTAAACCACGACCTTGGCCTCATTATCATGCTGTTATAATCTACTGAGCAACACAGCCAGAAAAATAAATTCTGAAGACAGGAAGTAAAAAATTCTGCTATTTGTGTCTCCATGCCTAAATCACCACACATCTGTGTCCTTTCAGTAATTCTATTAGCAGGTGTTTTGGATATGCTTGAAGAAGTGAAGGCAGGATATTCTGAAAATCAAAGCTGATCATGTCAGTTCTCTGACTAGAGAAACCTCCACTGCCTATCTAATGACTATAGGATAAGTTCAAATTCTTCAGCAGAGCACATAAGGTTATATAGCACAGTACTGTCCCTGCCTATTTTCCCAGCTTTATCTCTTGCTGCAACTCCCTGCCTCATTCTCCAGCAACAGTGATTTTTCTCATTATTTTGTGACCGCTCATGTAATTGTGCATATATTTATCACGAGTTTGTAATATATGAGACAGTCTCATAGGCCCTGGGGAAACTGGAGTGAAAGGCATATTCCTTGTCCTTAAGAATTCATGGCCTAGTTGAGGAGCCAGACAGGGAGATATAGGGTCCAGCACTGGGCGACAAGTGCTATCGGTGAGGAAGGTAGTGCAGTGCTAAGAGAGCCTGGGGCAAGCGGGAGGGAGCACAGAAAAGGAAGGGATGAGCACAGGGCAGAGGAGACAAGTAACTGACCGAGAGGAAGGTATGGCAGACGGAGCGGAAAGGGTGGTTCAAGTTGAGGGAATATAAAAGAAAGTCCTAAAGATGAGAAACTTTATATAATCAATAAAGTACAAGTCAGTTGTCAAGGCTGAAGAGGGGTGTGTGTTCGTAGGCTGAGTTGCAGATAAGGCTACAGAGGTAGGCAGTAGTGGAATCCTAAAGGAACCTAAGACAAAGAGTTTAGATCTTATTTCTTTGCACCTATGTTTCCCTCTTTTGAAGCTGCTTTTTCCTTTTCTTGGGCTTCCCAGGTGACCCAGGGGTGAAGAATCCACCAGCCAATGCAGGAGACACAAGAGACATGGGTTAGATCCCCGGGTCGGGAAGATTCCCTTGCGTAGGAAATGGATAACCCAAAATCAGTATTCTTGCCTGGAGAATTCCATGGACAGAGAAGGCTGGTGTGCTACAGTTCGTGTGGTCACAAAAAAGTCAGACGTGGCTGGGCATGCATGCATTTCCTTTTCTCCCACCCAACTTAAACCAATCATGACAAGATTCTCTCCCCAGAAATTAACTCAGTGAGTATTTATTTGTTGGAATACCTACCACATGTGATGTACTGTTCTAGGCCCATACGATACATTAGTAAAAATCCTACTTTGTTCATGTGCTTAAATATTCTTGTGTGGGAAGTTAAAGATTAATGATAAACATAAAAAGCTGGGATATTATTCAACTTGGAGGAAAGTTGGAGAGTGGCAAGTGTCATGGAAAAATCAGGGTAAGGAAAAGGAGTCTAGAGTGACCAGGGAGCAGGTGAAGCAGGCTGGAGTATTAAACAGGATGGCTAATTCAACAGAAATGTGCAGAAGGGGAGGAGGCCATGTGAATATCAGGGTGAATAGTATTTTGGGCAGAAGGAACAGCTAGAGGAAAGCCTACAAGAGACTAGTAGATGAGGTCAGAGAGGTTATGGGGGACTTGCAGGCCATTTAAGGGGTTTAATTCTGGCTGAGTCAAGTGCGGAGCCACCACAGGATTTTGACCAGTAGAGTGATATGATTTGACTAATATTTTAGAAGGCTTTGTCTTTATGCTGTGTTGAGAAAAGCCTGAAAGCCACAAGGATGGAAGCAGGGAGATCTGTTAGGAGGAACTGAGAGCTGCAGTGATTCTCAGCATTGTGAGGCAGCCAGATCTCTTAGCAGAGTACTGAGTCCTCAGTAAATTTTAGTGATTATTACAGTTTTGATTTTAGTTTAGATATGCCTCCTGTAACTTATTTAGTAGATTACCAGTAATTAGCCCTTGTTGTTGTTGTTTAGTCACTAAGTTGTGTCCGACTTAGTGAACCATAGCTCGCCAGGCTCCTCTGTCCATGGGATTTTTCAGGCAAGAATATTGGAGTGGGTTGCCATTTCCTTCTCCAGGGAATCTTCCTTACCCAGAGATCAAACTCATGTCTCTTGCATTGTCAGGCAGATTCTTAACCACTGAGCCACCAGGGAAGCCCTAATTAGCCCTTACCCTTATGTAAAAATCAAAGTCCACAGGCTTACAGGCTTCACAAACTTATGCTCCTATAGGAACTGAAGAAAGAATTTGCATTTCTGAGTTAGTTTGTGGCCTGTCAAGAAGACCTTGAGAACTCAATGAAGGATGAAGATGAAGATGGAGAGTTACTCCTAAAGGTAAGTAAGAACAGTACACTTTCAACTCAACTTCAAATGTGTTCATATATTTGAGGGACATGCCTAAGTAAAACATAACGCCTTACAAGACATAATGAGATGTGAAAACATTTTAGGTTAAATTCTAAACCAGAACAAACAAAACAAAACAGAGACACACAAGATATCTTTGGAAGGTGTTTTAGTTCTCAGTATACCAATCTTACTTTAAATTGGGTGTACTACTTTGAAAAGTAGCCCATCTCAAATTCTATGGGATTCTGTATGTTATATAAATTCTGTGACAAATTTTTATTTTGAAAAGGTGTATGAATCAGAGTGGAACACGATTTTAAGATACTTCCACTGCTAAGCATTCCCTTTAATAGGAAAAACACATGCAATTGTTCGAAGTAAAGAAATGTAAAAAGGAAATACACTTCTGCTTTATCCAATCCTATAAGAAATCAGGTGTCCCAGCGATACCAGCTTATGCACATTGAGTTTTATACGCTGGCATTATCTCTAGGAAGGTGAGAGGTAGGAGGAGTTCTGGGAGACACAACTGCACGCACTCAGCATACTTTGTGACCGGTAGAAAACAGTGTTTGGCCCAGGATGTGACTCTACTATAAAATAAGCCAAAATTGCTCAGTTTGGACAACCTCTTTTAAGTTCACATTTTACGTACTCAAAATAACCAAGCCATTTTAACCTCTGGGTAGTCCCTTTCTGCTTGGGTTGATAGCTGGCTGGGGAATGGAGGTGATGGTGCTTCAAATCTGCCTCAGAAATAGTTGAATAAGGTAGAGTGTTCCACCCATCCTTTTTGTTTTTAGTTCTATTCTCCTTTCTATTAAAGGAGCTTTTAGTGTATTTTAGTGGCAGTGAGGCAAAGGTCATAGATATATATGTATTTACTGTTACCTGTTATTGCATATTAGCAGAAAGGAAAGTGTGAGTGTTATTTAAAAACTCAATATTCCAATTTTAGGTTAAAAAAAAATCAGTCTCACTAGAAGTGTTCTTTTTGTTTTCCACTTCCCAGTTTCTCCTCCATTATCTTTTATTGTAATGCACTTGGTATAGTTCCCAGCCTTTCCTATGTTTTAGTCACTTAGGAATTTTCAAAATGTACTCTTGACTAGAGTCCTAACGCCAGAGACTGATTCATTTGATCTAGGGTTAGACCCAGGTGGTATTTTAAAAAAGTGCAGCTAGGGTTTAACATTGCCGTGGTTTCAAACAGGAGTAAAAGTAGTTGCAGTGCTGCCATTTACTAGCTGGCTGACCTTAGTTCTCTAGTTCCCATAAAATGATGAGGTTGGAGTAGAGATATATAATAATCCTCTAACTCTATAACAAAATCACATAAATGGGGATTCATGTGATCTCACCAAACTAACTTCAAAGAGATGAAAACTGAATTATTTGGGGGTGTAAGAGTTTGATTTGAAGTAGGTGAGTAATATAAATGAGTAAATAAATAAAAGCACTTAAGTAAACTTTTCCCTTACAAGGGGTGGAAGAAAAGAAACAGAAGACATTTATGCTTAGAAATCACAAGAGACTTCCAGGGCAGCTTTGTGTATCCCTAGCCCTCTTAAATTGGGAGCTAGTCAGATGCTACCCGGGGAATGGGGAGCGGGAGGAGGAGAGAGTTTGCTACACACCAAGAAGATAAATATAATACAAGTCCCCAAGGCCTTACACCACTCATCAGACGATACTCTGGCCTGGTACTAAACAAAGCTAGCGTGGAAGGCGGGGTAGGGGTGTGTACGTATACGTAGATACACACACACGTACACGCACCCCACCTCAGTCATCCACTGCGCTTGCCAAGAGCGGGCAGAAGGGGTGATCCCTGGCAACGAGTCCCCCTGGCCTCAACTCTACCGCTCTCCACTAGCTCCCTGTCCCGCCCCACCTCACTCCACCCAGAGAGTTGTCAGGGCGGGGCTCAGTCCTACCCATAACACAGGGCAGCGGCAGCCACTGCCATTCTCCAGGAGCTGGTTTTCTGTTCACTCTCAACCTCTTTCATCTTACCCGTCCCTGTGCTTGGAAGACCAGACTCTCCCACTAACCCCATCCCCTGCTTCCCTGCCACTTCTCTCGAGATAAGGCCCGCCAAAGAGGGCCAAATAGAACGAAGCCCTTGGCCCAAGCACCGGCTGATCCTCTCTCCAACCGATCCTTAGTCCTTCGCCTTCACATTTACAGCCTCCGGTCTCCTCCTCATCTGCACACCTTTCCCAGACAAACCCTAACTCTCCCAATGTCACTTCCCAATTCTCCAGCCTCTCCTGCGCCCTCAGTCAATACCTCTCCCAGCTTTCTTCGCCATGAGGATCCCCCGGGGAACCAACCCCCCCACCCCCAACACGTACAGTCTCCCTCCTTCCAGGACTCCGCCTTTGGCAGCTCAAGAGCCCCTCCAAGCGCTCACACTTTTCCCCCTCCAGCCTGACACCTTGCGCGCCGTCCCCCCCGCCCCCGCCCCATTCCCGGTTCAAAACCCTTGCGAGCCCTCACTCCCGGATCTCACTCAGTCTCCGGACCCGACACGCCCGCCGCCGGTCCCTGCGCTCCCGGTTCTCTACCTCTCCAGCTGACCCACAGGGCTCTCCATCCACCTCGATTCTTAACTCTTCCCTCTCTCCCGACGCCGGCTCTCAAGCTCCCCTCTCCACACCCCCGCCCTTGAAACTCCCGCTCTCCTCCTCCGCCCAGCTCACTCTCTTCCCTTCCTTCCCTCCCTCCCACCCCATAGCCTCTCCCCGCCCGGTCCTAGTCCTGTTCGCCTTCGGGAGGGGTGGGCGCCGCCCGCCGGGCGTCCGCGGTGCCCCGGCCTCCACGGGCGGGAGGTGACGCGGCCCCCGCGGGAGGAGCCCGGGAGGCGGAGGGGCGGAGGAGGCGCTGGCGGCGGCACCAAGCGGCGGCGGCAGCAGCAGCAGCGGCGGCGGCGTAGGGAGCGGGCCCTCCGCACCCACTCCAAGGACCACAGGGGCGGTGGCAGCTTGAGGGACTCCAGGCTGGCGCGTTGATGTGGAAGGACCCGCGCCCGACCCTGCTGCGCGTCGGAGGTCGCTGGGATCCGGGCGCTGGCAGCCGCGAAGCCCCGGCCTCGGGACTGTCCGCCGCTAGCCCTTGTCATCCCTACTCCGCTTTCGCTTCCCCGCTTTAGCCCGGAGGGGTGGTCTCCAAGGCTGCCCCCCCGACCCCGGCCCTCTCCTCGTCGTTTCTGGAGGGGGATCCTCCCTCCGCGGCGCCGGGAGCCCAGTGACGCGTCGGTCGGCGGGACGGCTCGGCAGCTTCCCTGGGAAATTCGTCCCGGCTTCCTCACTCCCCTCTGCGCTCCCGCCTCGGCGCCCCTTTTGGCTCGCGGGACGCTGCCTCCCCCGCTCTCGCAGCGAGTTCCCGGGACTCCCCCCCAGGGGGCTGGGTCGCAGCCACCCCTGTCTCAGTTCCCGAGCAGCGCGCGCGGGGCCCTCCGCCTCCGCCGCGGCCGGACACCCTCGCGCCCCGGGCCGGCGCGCCGCCCTCCAGCCCGCTCCCTCCAGTCACCCCACCCTTATCGCCGTCCCCGCCACCTTACTCCACCACCCTCCCCGCGCAGCTCCGCGCCCTCCGCGGCCCGGCCCGGCCTCCCGCTCCTCTTCTCGCTCCAACAGCTCACTTGCCAGCCCTTCGCCCCCCGGGGAAAAAGAAACATTTCTCGGAGCGCACTCGTCAGCCCAGCCTTCCCCCCACCCCGCCGCGCTCGCCCTCCCCTCCCCTGCCCCCCCGCTCTTTTCCATCTTGGGGGAGGGGGGCCGTCGCCTGGGATTGAAGGCCATTGATTTGTATGTATTTGTCCCGGCGCCGGAGGCTGCCCCAGCCGCCCGCGCGGGTGCCACCGCCGCCGCCGCCGCCGGTGGAGTTGCCTCCCTGCTTCCCTAGGGTAGTTGGACTCCGCCAAACATGTCGGCTCCTGTCGGGCCGCGGGGCCGCCCGGCTCCCACCCCGGCGGCCTCTCAGCCGCCTCTGCAGCCCGAGATGCCCGACCTCAGCCACCTCACGGAGGAGGAGAGGAAAATCATCCTGGCCGTCATGGATCGGCAGAAGAAAGAAGAGGAGAAGGAGCAGTCGGTGCTCAAGTAAGGACCTGACTCCATCTTCCCGCCTCCCTCCCTCCCTGCCCTCCGCCGCCCCCCCCCCCCCCACCTCGGTCGCTGCCCTGCGGCCGCCGGCGTGCCCGCGGATCGCCGCCCTCCCTTCCCGCCGGCGGCGCCTGGGCCACGAGGGTAGCGACCGCCGCCGGCCGCCTGGGCTAGCTTGCTGGGGCTGTCAGAGCGCAGGGGTGTGTGTGTCGGGGAGGCAGAGCGCTGAGGCCGGCCGCGGCGAGCCTGTGGGCGTTGTAATCCCCCCTCGGCGTCCTTCCGGCTTGCCCCGCCGGGCCAGTTCGGCTGCGGGCCCCGGCGGGGCTCGGGGCTGATTGGGGGCTCCGCGCGTCCCTGGTCGCTTCCCGCCGCCCCCGCGCGGAGGCAGTGACTGGGGCGAGGAATCCAATATGGCCGTGCACAGGTGCTCCCCGGGCCGGGACCCGGGCGGAGGCGCGCCGGCCGGGGAGGAGGGCGCCGCCGGGGGCCGCCGGGGGCCCCCGGGGCCCCGCCTGCGCGGGGCGCTTCTGCCCCCCACAGCCCGCCCCACTGCGGGAAGAGCAGCGCTGCCCACTGTCGCCCCGGGCAGGAGGGCGGCGGTGCGGGCGAGGGGGCCTGTAATACGCGCTATCGTGTCTCGGGTGGGTGTGCGGCCGCCGCCATCTTCCAGCCCCTCCCCCTCGGCGGGTGTGTAACACCCTGCGCTCTGCCGCTCTTCCTATTTGCAACTAGTAAATCTGCTTAATCCCGAAGAGGCTCCGGAGGGACTCCAGTTCCTCCCGTTACTGCAGCTTGGGATGCTCCCTACCTTGTGAAGTTCTACTTCTCGTGCTCGTAGTCTAGGCAGCGGGATCTTGAGGAGGGTGGGACAGTGAAAGCAGCACCCAGGCCCCCAACACAGTTTGGTGACGGTGTAACTTCAGCACCAGGGAACTGTCCAGAGAGAGCCAGAGCGCGAGGTCTGCAGGCGTTTGAGATTCCTTTTCTTGTCAGTCTAGCTAAGAGATGTGTTTCAGCAGGTTTGCTTTTAAATATTTTACGGTTCTTTGACTTCTCGGTTACTACGTGAAGGAGATTGTGCAGAACATGAGTAACCGTTTTTTAATGTTTTTCCAGCTCAATTCTTTCATTTTTTGCTAGAAATGTATTATTCATAAGATTACTTTGTACAGTTTGTATACCAAATATGCGACAGTTCTTTCGTGTCGCCTATTTCTAAATTATGCTTTTCCCATATTCTCCACAGAAACACATAGTTGAAAGTGTAGAGTTCCTCTGGGAAGGAACTAACACACTGACCTCTAATCATGTAAATTCCAAAAAACAGGTTGTTGAATTCAGTATTCTTTAGCACTTAACAAAGAAACAACCCTCTCTACACATATATATTTACATATTTTAATGAAAAATGCTACTTTAAATTATATAACAAACTTATCAAATATCTTTACATGTCCAAGAAAAATACTAGTTCTCAAAAAATACTGAAGGACTAAGAGAGGAAATGTGCTTCTAACATACAAACTGAAATAAAGAATTGCTTCTTCAAAACTAATTTCTGGGTTTGAATAGTTGTTTGGCAATGTGATTTATTAGTAGGCTTGGGAAATGAAAAAAATAGTAAGAGATTTAAGTAGCTTATTTCAACTAGTAAAAAATAAAACAATTATTTTAAAGAGCTCTTTGAGCATACTTCTACCTTTTGCTTAACTTTACTAACAGTGTCAACCTTTTGATGACTTAGAGTTTGATATTTGGATATATGAATCTGTATTTCTTTTTTTTTTTAGCATGGCTGTGTGCAGGGGGTCTTTTTTTTCATTTATTTATATTAGTTGGAGGCTAATTACAATATTGTAGTGGTTTTTGCCGTACATTGACATGAATCAGCAATGGATTTACATGTGTTCCCCATCCTGAACCCCCCTCCCTCTCCATCCCATCCCTCTGGGTCATCCTAGTGCACCAGCCCTGAGCACTTGTCTCATGCATCAAACGTGGACTTTTCTTATAATTGTTAGAAGTATTGCCAAAATGATGCTCAAATTAAATGTGGTTTTATTTGTTTGACTCATACTTAAATGTAGGAAGTGTTTTTATTTTTTTTACGGCATGCAGAATTTTGGTATTTATGGGCTAGTTCGCTGTAGTTCCAAATCTATTTATTGTTCCAATATGTAGAAACTGAAATGAATTTTTGAGTACTAAATTAAGGGTTATTTAAGGTGAACTATATGTTATATTAGGAAAATGTGAAAGGGTTTTTTCAGATAGGTACATGTGAGTATTTTACATTCCTGTGTAAACCTACATACTGTGCAAATGCATATAAAGTTTGTGCATTCATATTTGCATGGTTTAGGTCGAAACAAGCATTCTCTAAGAACATAGTCATACAGTCTATGAAATTACATTGATGAAAAATCTGTTTGTGTTTATGTAAAATATCTATTTGCATCTTTACCTAAGTTAGACTTGGAAGGAGTCATACCTCAAAATGATATGCATGGTTTCAGAATTATTTTTGTATTCATTTTAACAAGAAACTATTTAGAGGTTAAATTATAACATATTTGAAACTTTAATTTTTAATGGTCTTTAAAAATACTTTTGCAGAAACCAACATAATATTGTAAAGCAATTATCCTCCAATTAAAAGTAGATAAAAACTACCTTTTGGCTTTCATAATAAAATAAGATTAGACAAGGAAGATTAGGAAAAGAATAGACTTTATAACAGAATGATAAAAATGAGACAGATTGTTTTGAGGATTTTGACAACTTACTACTATTTTCAATATTGACTCTTAAGTTACAAATGCTATTTATAAGAAAAAAATAGTACTAATATTCTTCAATGATTGCTGTTTGCCATTACATTTTAGGGGCCATTTGCCTGGTCATGACTATACTTTGTTTCTCTTTAGTGATGTCTGTTTAATTGCATGTTAACATTTATTCTGAGAGAAGGTCATAGGCAGAGAGAAATAAACTGAAATTCAAATTCATGTCTGCTGCCTTTTAACAGCTATGTTAAAAAGTGAGTTCGCTGTGTGAAAAATTGAAACCATTGGATGAAAATATTTTTGCATGATCTGTGAGTTTAAATATTCATATTAAGTATTCATACTAAGTAGAGTGTGGATACCCATGGGCATCATATGATGATGTACTGGATTACAAGAAGAAAATTATTAAAACTTATATTTACATTTCTGTCTGTATTTGAAAAAGAAAGAAATTAAGTTTTATTGATACTTAATATATAGATTGACAATGTGAAGATGCATATAAGTAAATATAGATATTTTAACAGTTAATGCCTGATATATTTTTAGTGAGAAAGGTGAGTCAAAACTGATTGAGACCACTACAGTAAACTCTCTTCTAAGGAGCGTGAATAATGAAAAACTATTTATATTTAATCATTAACAGTTTCTTCAAGGCTTAGCTGAATATTCACATATTCTGGAAGTCTTTGGTCATCATCAAATGTTGCAGTTTTACATATGAGTGAGATATTAGGACTTTGGAAGCATTTTTATATTCAATAGATCCTTCAATGGATCAGCAATTACTTTTTTTAAATCCTTACATGAATGCCTTTAACAGTTTTGGTTTGGATAACTCAGTGTATCAGTAAAATCTATAATGTTCTTTTATTGATTAAAGTTTTTAAGCCTTGTCTTTCAAGACTGTAAACTTCTTGAGGGCAGGAATAAAAATGTACTCTTCTTTGGAGTCTCTGTTTTGTAGCATCCGTAACACCTGCACATGGTAGGTATCTAGTAAGCAATGTTGATTTAACTTCGAGTAATGTTCATTAACAAGTAGTTTACCAAACTTGTTGGAAAATGAAATTTTTTGGACAAAGTGCGTAATTTATTTAAAGTTTATATTTTCCAGTGCGTTTTTGTTCTTGTTACTATTTTTTGTTTGTTTTGGGTATGATGTGAAAAAAATGTATGAGTAAAGTAAACCCACTGAAATCAATAGAAAAGTATTTTCAGTAAATATTTATTGGGCTTTCTGCTATCCTTGTATCATAGTCTTTTAGATGAGATGTTTTTGAAACAAATTAGAAATTATGTGTTTCTTACCATGTAAATTATCTTCTCATACACAGTTTAGATTTTCTGTTAATGTCAAAGGGATAATTTGCTCCCCTAATAAAAGAAAACTATAAATAAAAAATTGAGTGATAGATCAAGGTAATGATTTAGATTATATTTAAAACATAGGTAAGAAGTTTTATATTTTTTAATATTTCAGTTTTAAAATACTTTCCAAAATCAGTTTATAAATTTCTTTACTTAATAGGTAATATATACATATGGTACAAAATTTCTTAGCTACCTATTTTCCTTTTCCAGAGGCAACTCCTGTTGCCAGCTTATTTTATACTCTTTCAGAAATATTCTATGCTTTTTTTTTTATTCTATGCTTAAGAGTAGATATGTGTGTATATCAAATATTATGTGTCTCTATATGTATATATGTGTGTGTACACATGTGTGGACATAAAAGGTACAAATATGTTCTGCAGTTTAGTTTTTAGGAGATCAATTCCACAGCCATGAATATATAACTCCCTAATTCATTTTAATGCCTGTATGTGTGTGTGTTTGTGCATGCTAAGTCGCTTCAGTCATGTCCCACTCTTTTCGACCCTATAGACTGTAGCTCACCAGGCTCCTCTGTCCTTGGGATTCTCTAGGCAAGAATACTGAAATGGGTTGCCATGCCCTTCTCCAGGGGATCTTCCCAACCAAGGGATCAAACCCAAGTCTCTTATATCTCTTGCATTTGTACATATATCATTTTCCATATGCGTGAATATGTCTCTGGAATAAATTCCTAGAAATGAGATTGTTTGATCAAAAGGTCATAAAGTGTAACCTTTATATTTTTATAATGTATAAAATAAAAAAATTAAATTTTAATGTTGTCACATTTAATTTCATAAAGGAAGTATGCAGAAGTGACATATGCTAGGGAGATTTTCATATATCCTTGCTAACTCAGTATGTGGTAGTCTTTGCCAATAGTTTTAGTGGAAAATATGCCATTCTAAAATTTAATTGTAGTTTTCTTATTATCAGTGAGATTGAGGGCCGTTTACATTTGTTTAGAGCCTTTTGTATTTCTTTTTCTGTTGGTCATTTTCAGTGATTTGTGGGAGCTCTTTATTTATCACTTGTTCTATGACCTTGTTTATGCCTTTATTTTACAAGTCAAGATTTTTAAAAAATATTTAAATTTATTATTATTGCCTTTGGGTTTTGTGATATGCTTAGAATGATCTTCCTCTTTCTGATATTTAAAATACCATATTTTTTCTTACAGCTAAATGAAATTTTAAGTGTGGCATGTCATCTAAATGATGTAATTTAATCATGAAGACTTAAATAAAAACCATTATTGTACACGCAGTAACCATGGTCATTGCCAAAAACTGAAACTCCGTAGTTTCTAAGGATTCAAAATGCATTTTAAAACATTGCCATTTTATGAGAACATACCTAATAAATTTTTCATATATATTTTATATTTTAAAGTAATTAGGACAATTAAATAGTATCTTCTTGTTGACAATATATCTTGATAAAAATTGATTTGTACAGTGTGATGAAGAGAGAGGTAGTGGAGGCAAGTGTGACAGGCCAGATGAATTTTGACTTGAAACCTTACTTCACTAATTAATAACTACAAGGTCTTGCTTACATTAATAAGCTCTCTGAGGCCATGTTTCCTCTTCTGTGTTATCTGAGTAATAACACCTGTCCTGAAGTAGCACTTTTGGATGAAATCTGTCGCCCTGCCCTTTCTTTTGAGAGATTCTTTTTCCTGCCTACTAGGAAGTCAAAATATGCCTGGAGGACTTCTAGGTGACTTCATTCTTTGTCAAGGGCTTCCCTGGCAGCTCAGTTGGTAAAGAATCTGTCTGCAATGCTGGAGACCCCAGTTCGATTCCTGGGTTGGGAGGATCCCTTGGAGAAGGGATAGGCAACCCACTGCGGTATTCATGGGCTTCCCTGGTGGCTCAGAAGGTAAAGAATCTGCCTGCAGGGTTCAATCCCTGGTTGGGAAGATCCCCTGGAGGAAGGCATGGCAACCCACTCCAGTATTCTTGCCTGGAGAATCCCCATGGACAGAGAAGCCTGGTGGGCTACAGTCCATGGGGTCCAAAGAGTTGGACATGACTGAGAGACTAAGTACACAGATTCTTTGCTAGAAAGCTAGGGACAGGGAGAGGGAAGGTGAATTGGAAGCAGTTTCCCTAGCAAAAACCATTATTAAAGAGCCTGATAACAAAGGTTGTGGTGGTGTTCAGTCACTCAGTTGTGTCTGACTATTTGATACCCAATGGACTGCAGCACACCAGGCTTCCCTATCCTTCACCATCTCCCAGAGCTTGCTCAAACTCATGTCCCTCGACTCGGTGATGCCATCCAACCATCTCATCCTCTGTCATCCCCTTCTCCTCCCGCCTTCAGTCTTTTCCAGCATCAAGGTATTTTCTAATGAGTCGACTCTTCACATCAGGTGGCCATAATATTGGAGCTTCAGCTTCAGCATTAGTCCTTCCAATGAATATTCAGGATTGATTTCCTTTAGGATTGACTGGTTTGATCTCCCTGCAGTCCAAGGGACTCTCAAGGGTCTTGTCCAGCACCACAGTTCAAAAGCATCAGTTCTTCAGTGCTCAGTGTTCTTTATGGTCCAGCTCTCACATCCATACATGACTGCTGGAAAAACCATAGCTTTGACTAGATGGACCTTTGTTGGCAAAGTAACTTTTCTGCTTTTTAACGTGCTATCTAGGTTGGTCATAACTTTTCTTCTTTTTAACTATTACACAATCTTTATTATATATGTTGGATTTAACTAGAAGAAATGTTCTTTTTATATATCTTCTTACATCACTTCTAATGAACTTTTGGAAATGTGAGTGTATTTGAGGAAAATATAGGGAGATTAACTTTGGAAAAGACATGTTACAGTTGATGAAGATTCTCTTTCTCTTCCTATGAGCTTACTGAATTATTGCAGAATTTAAAAAAGTGTTTTATTAAGAAAGGGAGATAATTTTTGTTGGATTTTGTGATAGGAAATTCTAGAAATATGATTAGAGGTAGGGTTATTAGAAAGGGAAAAGTTGAGAATGGGTTTTGACCCAGGAGTGATATAATATTGTTTCTCCTACTTTCTGTCTAAAATTGTTACCAGAAAACTGATGGACAACTAGATAGTATAAATTAGTATAAGAATGAGCAACTTTTATATATATGCATCTCAAAAGCTCTAATTTATGTTTTCCATACAACATAATGCTAGCTAAATGCTTTTTTAAGGCATTTAGAATTAAGAATTTTATAGGGTTTATATGTTATAAACATTTAATATTTTTGTGTAACACACATATAGGTTCTGCTAAACAGAGATGCTGGATAAATGCTCCTTTACACACAGGAAGAAGATGGAATTCTGTATGCCCTTCAGTGTTTTTTCTTCCAAGAAAACCTATGTTCATCTGGGAGGGAAAAATAACAATTTCACATATCCTGCAACTAGGCTTCTGGGATGCTAAAACTGGGAAAAAAGGATACACTAAATAATATAGCTAGGTTGCAATATAACCACAATGGTGTTTATTGATATTTAGTACTTTGGTATTGTTCAGCTGACAGATGGAGATGTTGCTAACATCCATCTTGTTTTGTTGGCATATGAGGTGTCTATTATGATAACTGTTGTAGTGGTTTGCTTCTCGGGCACATACATGAAAAATCTGTTTTATCACATGTCACTCACACGTAATGCCTTTTGACTAAAAGCTGAAATAGTTAATGCTTTTATTAACACAATTTTTTTTTCTGTCAAAGTGAATTTTGTTGTGGAGGTCGATAGGTGTTCCTCAAAGATTTATATTCCTTTTTCATAGAGTTTCTGTGCAGTAGCTGTCTAGTCCTACCTTTTCCGTCTCCCCTTGTATCTAGATGAGTTAATGTAATTAAGTTCTGGCTGATGACTCTGTGACACTATGGACTGTAGCCTGCCAGGCTCCTCTGTCCATGAAATTCTCCAGGCAAGAATGCTGGAGTGGGTTGCCACGCCCTTCTCCAGGGGATCTTCCTGACCCAGGGATTGAACTTGGATCTTGTATCTCCTGCATTGGTAGCCAGATTCTTTACCAGTAGTGCCAGCTGGGCACTGAATTTTGTTATTACAGGTTGATCTCTCTTCAACGATTGGTCTAAGCTAACGAAAGTCTTAACATGGCCATTGATTCTTGAATGCAGAATTTATTGGGAAATGTCTTTTCCATCCTCTTGGTGACAAGTTGCTGGCTGTACCCCAACTGAGGATTTGTTGTTGAAGGTTGGAGAAATGCTTACACTGTGCCTTAATAGAGATAGTTGCTCAGGGAGTTAAAATAGCATATATACTTATGATGAGACAGAAGAATTCACAATGCTAAGGATCCATTTTAGAACAAATTGAAGCTTCATGTTAAAAGTTTTGCAGGTTGAAGGCTAATAATTAAACTCTGTCTCCAAATTGAAGTGTAGGAAGAGTTATAGAATTGGGAGGTGAATTTTTATAAGACCAGAGGGAGATACAGTTGAATGTTGTTGAATTTTATCATTGCATGTTACATATTTTCCCATTCACCATTCCAGATCTACTCACTTTCCCCCACTTTGCTGTATACTATAGGAGTTGACCTCTATGGATTTCCCCAGCAGGTCCCCTTGTTCTTAGACCTCCAGTTGGTTTCCGTTGATGTGAGATGTTGGCAGATTGTATGGAAGGAGAATGACATCAGGTTATTTGTTCCCAAGTTTCCTCCATACCAGTGTGGTGGCCCTCTTAGTACAGCTCTTTTCTTCCAGTTCTGGAAATTGCTTTCCTCTATTGCCAGCCGCCATACTGCACCGTCTCTTGTTGGTTTCCTTAAACCCTGCTCACATCTTTGTAGAACAGTACCTTTATTAAGCTCTCCTTAGTTACTCAGGTTATGCCGTCTGTTTCCTACCAGGACCCAGACTGACACATTGTAGTTCAGTAAAATTTATTTGGATTATGAATGTGAATGAATCGTGACTTTAGGTATTCACAACCCACCTCCTTCTATATAATCATAGTAATCTTTTTACAAATCCATCTGTGTACCATGTTCTTTGATTATGCACATCCTCTTGCTCTTTTCCCGATGTGCTGTTTTGTGTCCAGCTCCATTGCTGTAAAGAAATACATCTCTTTGATGTATTTCCACTAGTTGGGTGTCTCTCCTTTCAATTTTCGTATCATTCTGTAGATGATTTTTATAATGTTTCTGATATTCAATATTAGTTGCTAATCTCTATGTTCTTATTAGTATAACTGGTTTCTTTGATGTCAGGGACCAAGTTTTAATCATCTTTTTATGCCTAGTGTAGTACCAGGCACACAGTTGTCAGTCAATAAACATTTGTTAATGAAACCTGCTGCTGCTGCTGCTAAGTCGCTTCAGTCGTGTCTGACTCTGTGCGACCCCATAGATGGCAGCCCACCAGGCTCCGCTGTCCCTGGGATTCTCCAGGCAAGAACACTGGAGTGGGCTGCCATTGCCTTGTCCAAAGCAGGAAAGTGAAAGGTCAGAGTGAACATGGTCGTCATGGTAATCATTCTAATTTCCTCACCCTTCCCCAGCCCTCAAATATAATCAGTTACCAAACCCTATCTTTATTATCTCCGAAATATCTTTGAAATCTGTTTCTATTCATCTGCATTGTCACTGCATTGTTTCATGCCTTTACTGTATTTTCCTTAATCATTTCTAAACAAGGATCTTTACTTGAGGCTCACTTCCTCTGGTCCAGCCTCCCTGTAATAGTACTACACTCTGACACAGTTCATTTTAATATCCTTAGTATTCTTTAGTGCCTTCCCGTTGCATTTACGATATTGTCCAAACTTCTAGGTCTATCGTGGAAGTCCCTTTGTAATGTTTTATCAGTGTTACATCCTGGTAGTCTTTCATGAGCATTATCTGTTTTAATTGTATTGAAGTGAGTTCCCTATTTTTTTTTCCATCTTCTGTTGTAATTTAGCATATACTGTTCTCTTTGACTAGAAAGCACTAACCACTTTCCCCTGGCTAAGTCTTACTGATTCTTAACTGAGATTCACCTTAGGTTTCCAACTTTGGAAACTGGGTTAGATGACTGTTTGTGCTCATATAACTCTTATTTTATTATACTTTGAGTACCTTAATACTTACTTTTTGGAAGGAAAGTTATGACCAACCTAGACAGCATATTAAAAAGCAGAGACATTACTTTGTCAACAAAGGTCTGTCTAGTCAAGGCTATGGTTTTTCCAGTGGTCATGTATGGATGTGAGAGTTGGACTGTGAAGAAAGCTGAGCGCCGAAGAATTGATGCTTTTGAACTGTGGTGTTGGAGAAGACTCTTGAGAGTCCCTTGGACTGCAAGGAGATCCAACCAGTCCATCCTAAAGGAGATCAGTCCTGGGTTTTCATTGGAAGGACTGATGTTGAAGCTGAAACTCCAATACTTTGGCCACCTGATGCGAAGAGCTGACTCATTTGAAAAGACCCTAATGCTGGGAAAGATTGAGGGCAAGAGGAGAACAGGACGGCAGAGGATAAGATGGTTGGATGGCATCACCGACTCAATGGACTTGGGTTTGGGTGGACTCTGGAAGTTGATGATGGACAGGGAGGCCTGGCATGCTGTGGTTCATGGGGTGGCAAAGAGTCGGACACGACTGAGCGACTGAACTGAACTGAACTGAACCTTAATACTCAATAGCCAACATTTGTTGAATGCTTACTGTGCTATTTTATATATTTATCTGATTCAACCACTACAACCATATTATGAGACAGTTATTACTTTTCCCAGTTTTACAGGTGAAAAAAATGAAGACTTAAGTTGGATGCTCAGAGTTTTCAGTATGGAGCTAGGATGTAAGCCCAAGCAGTCATATTCCACCAGAATTTGTACTTAGAATCCACCTGCAATCAGAAGACTCGGGTTTGATCCCTGGGTCAGGAAGATCTCCTGGATAAGGGAATGGCTCCCCACTCCAGTATTCTTGCCTGCGAAACCCAATGACAGAGAAGCCTGGCGGGCTACAGTCCACAGGGTCGATCACAGAGTCGGACACAACCGAGCAACTACGCACAGCACAGCATGATAGATTAAGCCACCTTTTGCTGGTGTGCCAGTAGATACTTTACTTTTTTGCTAGAGTGTCAAGTATGTCTTTATTTGAAATAGTAGTTAGCATTTTAGAAAATTCTACCTCCCCCTCAAAAGATTTCTCTGGGCAATAATAATGGTGATATTGTAGGGGTAGGCAGCCTTGAGGACAAAGCATCTTTGTTAAGACCAGGTTCAATGTCTAGAATATGAGATGGTAAAGTTGATTTCTAGATGATAACAAATATAAAGAACATTAGCTTAAAGAGTATTAATATATGGCCAGTGACCACTCTTCACACATGTTAACAAGAACAAGGTAACATGGTAACAAATTTGAGACAAAAAATGAACCAGAAAGTGCATGTAATAGCTGTTTCATTTCATTCTATGGCTAAGATTACCTTCAATCAAAAAGACTTTACCTATACCTCATGTTTAAATCTTAAAAAAATTTCCCCCCTTTTTTGTGATTTTGTTTTTATGGCAAGATTCCAATATATTTTTGTCGGTATGATAGTGAGAGCCTAGAGTACCCCTAGAAATGTGTTGTTATACCATTGGTTGTCTTAGCTGAGATCTGAAAAGTAATGTGTAAACCTGAGGAAAGAGAAGTGCAAATTTGGGAATTAAGATTAGTGTTCAGTTTTTTTCTTAAGCCTGTTCCATATAGGGTTTTCTTTGAATTTGAATGTATCTCTAAACTGCAAGCAGGAGTTGAAGGAGGGAATGAACATTTCTTTAGTGTCCATTATGTGCTAGGATACAGGTTACAAAGCTTATGAGTAGCAGAACACAGATCTCTGCCTAGATCCTTTTAACTACAAAACTCAATCTCTTTCTATCACATTGCTGTTGAGTCTCATACGGAAAACAGTTAGCCTAGTGCTGAAGCACTTGAATTCTGGAGTCAGTCGAGCTTAAGTTTTAATCCCAGCTCTGTTCCTTGATAGTTGTGTAGCTTACTGTCTTTATCTGTAAAATGGGGATAATAATGCCTACTTCATAAGCTGTTATGAGGATTGAGTTTACATTTGTAAAGCCCTTGGAAGACTTCTTAGCACATAGTAAACATCATGTAAGTGTTTGTTAAATAAATAATTTAGCTGAAAGAGGGAAGCATTGATAACTATAGAGACTATCAATCTACTTTATCTTCAATAAATACTTTTATGAAAGGGGCTTCCCTGGTGGCCCAGACTGTAAAGAATCACCTGCAATACAGGAGACCTGGGTTCCATCCCTGGATGGGAAAGATCCCTTGGAAAAGGGAATGGCTACCCACTCCTGTATTCTTGCCTGGGAATCAACCTACTTTATTTTCAGTAAATACTTTTATGAACACCCAATATTTTAATACCTGTTGAAAAGCCATTGCTACATTCTTTAATAAAGTATGACCTAGATCTTCAAAGGTTATAAATATTGTCCCTTGTATTAGTTTTCTGCTACTAACAAACTTACTGGCTTAAAACAACAGAGGTTTATTATCATACAGTTCTGTAAGTCAGAAGTCTGACATAGGTCTTACTGGATAGAATCAAAAGAACTGGCTGTATTTCTTTCTGGAAGTTACCCGGGGTAGGGGTGAGGGCCGGGGGCGGGGGTGGGGGCGTTGTGGTGGTTCGGGGTGAGGTGGGAGGGAATGTTTTCTTGCTCATTTGGGCTGTTGAAAGAATTCAGTTCCTTGAAAAACGACTGAGCCTCCCATTTCCTTCAGCTATCAGCTGAATGCTGTTTTGACCTCCTAGAGACCTCTTCTCTAGTCTTGCTCATAGCTTCCTACATCTCAGAACCAGCAATGGAGCGTTGAATTCTTCTCATGATGCCATTTTCTGACCCTTCCTGTGTCACTGCCTTTCTCTCTGTCCACAGCTGGGAGAGATTTTTCTCTTTTAAGAATTCCTATGATTAGATTGGGCCCACCCAGATAGTCCAGAATAATCTTCCTATCTTAGTCACATCTCTAAAATCTCTTTTACCATGTAAGGATACATATATTCACCTTCCTGGGATTAGAAAATGAACCTCTTTGGTGGTCATTATTCTCCTTATACTTCTTTAGTAAGTGCCACTAGATATAAGTTTGGATATATGTCTTTTATAAAGGAGACATTGAGCTACTCATTTTTAAAAATGTATTTTGTATTAGAGACACACATTCTAGAATACCTCTGAAATAATATTTTATAGTTTTACTTTTCCATAGGTTTATAATACTTTATTGCCCTCAAATTACTGGCAATGTGCTCTTCACTTTTGATTTGTTTCCTCCTGAATTAAAATACTGGTTTAATGGGAAGTGGGGCAGGGGGCAAGCAATGAGAATTGTTTTTGGCTCTGCACATAAGAAACACTTAAGTACTCTTCCTGAGTAGTCTTTTTAGTTAATAATTGGATTTATTTTTATAGATTGAGGAATATGTAATTTTGCCATATGACTAACATAGTGAAGAGTATTGAAACTTTTCCAAATGCAATATTTTCATTATCTGATTTTAAAAGACTGAATATAAACTGATTTTTAAAAGACTCAGTATAAACTTTATATTGTAGTATGAGTAAATAAAGATTTGAATTTAATCTTTTGATGACTATAATTTTCATTGACATGTTTGGTTGAAGAACTATTTCTTACCCCACAATAAATGTGCTTTCATATATTATTTTTATTTCTCATATTTTTTAGCCAATAAGTCTGATTTAATGAAAGCATGTAGTATTTGAAAGTGAAAGTGAAAGTCTGTCAGTCGTGTCCAACTCTTTGCAACCCCATGGACGATACAGAGTCCAGGCCAGAATACTGGAGTGGGCAGCCTTTCCCTCCTCCAGGGGATCTTCCCAACCCAGAGATTGAACCCAAGTCTCCTGAATTGCAGGTGGATTCTTTATCAGCTGAGTCACGAGGGAAGTATTTAGTATTTAGTATGATTTAAATTCTATGTCAGTGGTCAAAATACAATTAACTGCTTTAACTTTGATACATAAAATATTAAAAATAGCTATGAAATAGCCAGAAAAAGAAAATAACCAAAGTTATCCTTCAAAACCACTAATAGAAATTCATGTTGCAGCATGTAGTTTTATATGTTGGGGTAGACTAGATATCACTGTCCAATCGAAAGACAAAAACTGCAGTAATACTTTGAATAGGGAAATTTTAATATAAAGGATTATTAACTTGTAGCAGAGAGCAGCCACCTTCTTTAGGGCTGAGGCTGAGTACTCAAGGAAGGAACGAACTTGGAAGAGGCCTGTTCCCCCATGGCTAAGGCTGAAATTCAGCCCTTGTTGGAAGGTGTGATGATGTCCCATTGAGCTGCCACCAGCTGGGATAGGCAGGAAATCATCTGTGGGGGTGTCGGTGGGGCTGCTGCGAAGTTGGCTAATGTGCTTAGCCAAAGTCACTGGGAAGCCACCTATAGGGTATCTGTGAGACTTACTGGGATACTGCCTGCTGGGATGCTGTTGAAATTTCTGGATCAGTTCCTGCTGGGTGCTGGTGAAACGTGTTGCGTGCTGGTGAGGGTGAGTGCTGAGAGTGAGTGCTGCTGGGTAGGTATCCTGAAAGCTCCTGACAGCCAGGCATCGCAGGGAAAACGGAATTCCCAGATCCAGAAAGAGAAGCCCCTTCTTCCTTTTGCTCCGGCTCCCTCTACTGACGAAGCTTGACATTGCTCCAACTGCGAAAGGAGAAAGGGTTGTAGAGTCCGGATTCAGTATTACTAAGTAGGATGAAGAAAGATGGACTAACTAGGAGCTAAGAGGCAATACACTTATAAATTAACAGTAGGCTGTGCTGTCCTCAAATTTCAGTAGCTTAAAACAATACAAGTTTATTTTTCATGTTGTATGTTTCTATCTGGGTTGCCTGGGGTCTTTACTCCGTGTCATTTTCATTCTGGAACACAGGATGATGGTGGAGAAGATGTATGGAACATTGAGAGCAGATGAAGAGAGAAAGCAGTCAATTGCAGACTGTTTCTTACAGTTTCCTCTCAGAAAAATATATATAACTGCTGTACACATTTCATTGGCCATAGTAAGTTACATGATCATGCCTAACTCGGTAGAAAAGTGCAATCCTACCATGGTCAGAAGGAAAATCTGAAGTATTTGTTGAAAAATATAACTACCACAGAATTGACAGGATTGGTATCAGAAAATTTGTCAATTCCTAGGATAATTATTTATAATTCTCTTTTTAAATTGTTTAATTTGTTTTGTAGTGTTTAGGAATTTTAGTGAAAAATAATGTCAACATTAAAATTGATGGTGTTCTTAACTTCTGGAAGAGTGACCCCAAATCTGACAATGACTTTACTCATTTGTGTAAAATAGAGAGGGTGAAACATTAATATTTAAGCAGCAGGGAATGTATTTTTGAAGGTTAGATACAGACTTTGATTTTTAATTTTTGCATTAAAATTTTTATATTAACTTATGCTTACATGATATTATGTGAACTGTGAGATGTATCTTTTTATGCAGAGAAAGGTTTCTTTTTTCATTTATGGTCTGTCTTGGATAGGGGATAAAACAAGACTTAGGTGTCTGGATTAGAGTCCTGGCTCCACCATTTACAATCTATGTTATCCTGACGAAATCACTTCAACTCCCTAAACTCTGTAAATAGAGATTGAAAACACACATCCAGAATTCCTTAACTGAATTTCGTGGTGCCAGATGTGGTTTAGAATTCAGGTATTTTGAGTTTTGGGGCTTCCACTGTGGCTCAGCGGTAAAGAATCTCTGTGCAATGCAGGAGACGCAGGTTTGATTCCTGGGTCCGAAAGAGTCCCTAGAGAAGGAAATGGCAACCCACTTTAGTATTCCTGCCTGGGAAGCTCCATGGACAGAGGAACCTGGTGGGCTACAGTCCCTGGGGTTGCACAAGAGTCAGGCATGACTGAGCGACTAAATAATAACAACAACACCCCTTTTTTTGATTTTAGAAACATAAAGGTGCAACCACAGAAATATGTAACTCTTAGTGGATCAGGACAGCAGCCCCTAAGCAAATGCATTTATATTTCTCTAGTGAAACATGTGAATATTTATAAGTAGGTTAAATAGAGATTACATAAAGCCTCATGCTATTAATAATTCATTTAGATCAAGAATTTTGGCCCAAACTTGCAAAAAAAGTTCTGTTTTCAGAGCTTTGGGTTTTGAAACCATTGGTAAGGAATTAGGGTTTGTGGTATCTTTCTGACAGGGTTACGGTGACACTGTAAATGAAAGTGCCCACGAGCCATGAATTGCTATAACATGTTAATTGTCATAACTACAGTGGCCACTGGTGCTCTTATTGTCACCAGCCATTCAGACTATTCCTATATTGATAGGTGCACGGAGGCTAGTTGGCAGGGGTCAGTTGTAAAGGACCTTGTATGAAGGACTGGTATTCAGCTGATATGTACCAGTAACAGAGACACTAGTTATTAAAATACCGAATCACTTGCATGCATATTGGTGACTTTTATTGAGAGAATGTTATGTTGTCCAGTGCAGTCTGTAAGCATGGTGTGGATTAACGTGGTCCTTGGAAGGCCCGTCGTGACTGCCTGGTCCTTCAGCATTTCCTGTTGCTGGGGGTGATGGAGCAGGCTGCGGTGCAGGTCGCTTTTGTGGCAGCGTGTTTTGGGGGAGGGGTCCTGCGACCCAGGGGTTTCATGCGCGGTGGGAAGCACTAGCCTCTGTATGCTGTGTGACGGTGACACAGACGGCAGGCCCAGCTACCTTACAGCTTCAGCAACGTGCAGAAGCAGCGGCTCGTGACAGTCACTTTAATGCGAAAGATGTTGGGAGAAGCTTAGTATGGTTCCCAATATCAAATCATGGCCCCCTTAGAAAGGTTAAATCAGCACTTCTAAAATTTAGCAAATGATTTGGAAACTGTTACAATGACTAGTGTATAATGTTGCTATAGCTCTTATTACAGTGGTCCCCTTTAATCCGCTGTGGATTTGTTCCACAGCCCCCAGTGGATGTCTGAAACTGTGGATAGTGCTAAACTCTGTATATACTATGTTTTTTCCTGTATTATATAGTTTATATATTATAAAGTTGAATTTACAAATTAGGCACAATAAGAGATTAACAATAACTAATAATAAAATAGAACATACAACATTATACTGTAATAAAGGTTATGTGAATGTGCTCTGTCAAAATACTGTATAAATTTAATGCTTTTTCCATCTTAACTTATCATGCATATGGCCATAACTTTTGAAGTTTGAGGTGTGACAGCAGAACTAGTGCAGATTTCTTTCTCCCTCTTCACAATTTCACAGAGAATTTGATCTCACAGTAGATCTTAGCAACTTCAACATACTATTTTTTCTTTTATTATTAAAAGCTTTTACCATTTCACATAAAGGAAACACTTTATGGCTTCTCTTTGGCACTTACAAATTGCCAGTATCACTACTCTTGTGCTCTGGGGACATTATTAAGTAAAATTAGGGTTATTTTGAACGGAAGCACTGTGAGAGTTGATCTGATAACCATGCAGGCTAGTAAGTGACAAATTGGCAGAGTGAGCTTGGCAGAGGGATGATTCACATCCTGGATGGGACAGAGCAGGGCAGTTTGAGATTTCATCATGCAGTCCAGAACAGTGCACAGTTTAAAACTTATGAATTGTTTGTTTTTGAAATAAACATTTTCCATTTAATATTTTTGGACTGCCGTTGACCGTGTATCACTGAAACTGCAGTAAGCGAAACCGCAGATAAGGAGGGACTACTATACACAGCAGAATTCTATACAGTTTATTTGGAAAAAAGAAATTTATTTTTAATGTTAATTTATACATTGACACATATTTTATATGGTTGTGTCAGTTGTTAAATATTTAGAACCATCTATAGAGTGAAAAAGTTGGCTTAAAGCTTAACATTCAGAAAAATAAGATCATGGCATCTGGTCCCATCACCTCATGGGAAATAGATGGGGAGACAGTGGAAACAGTGTCAGACTTTATTTTTTTGGGCTCCAAAATCACTGCAGATGATGACTGCAGCCATGAAATTAAAAGACGCTTACTCCTTGGAAGGAAAGTTATGACCAACCTAGATAGCATATTTAAAAGCAGAGACATTACTTTGCCAACAAAGGTCCGTCTGGTCAAGATTATGGTTTTTCCAGTGGTCATGTATGGATGTGAGAGTTGGACTGTGAAGAAAGCTGAGCGCCGAAGAATTGATGCTTTTGAACTGTGGTGTTGGAGAAGACTCTTGAGAGTCCCTTGGACTGCAAGGAGATCCAACCAGTCCATCCTAAAGGAGATCAGTCCTTGGTGTTCATTGGAAGGACTGACGTTGAAGCTGAAACTCCAATACTTTTGCCACCTCATGTGAAAAGTTGACTCATTGGAAAAGACCCTGATGCTGGGAGGGATTGGGGGCAGGAGGAGAAGGGGGTGACAGAGGATGAGATGGTTGGATGGCATCACCGACTAGATGGGCATGAGTTTGAGTAAACTCCGGGAGTTGGTGATGGACAAGGAGGCCTGGTGTGCTGCGATTCATGGGGTTGCAAAGAGTTGGACACGACTGAGCGACTGAACTGACTGACTGACTGATAATTTATGCCTTGTTAAGAAATTTGAATTTGTCTCACTGGTACATTTGATTGCAGTTTAAGATTTGGAAATAAGAGCATGGTAGTGCTTGTATGTCTGTACATTCTGTTGGTTTACTGTCAGAAAATCTAGCTAGTGTGAGAATGCTCACCAATGTATTTCCACTGGTATTGCTATTGTCTTGTATTCTGGGATCTTATGGTTCTTTTTTTTTTTCCCCCTGGATCTTATGGCTCTATCCTGGATTTGTCCTCTCTATAGTTTCAGAGTACCATCTTAAAAATAAAATTTAAATCATTCATCCCCTAGTCTAAAGACCTCTTTAGGCTTTCTCTTGCTTTGGATAAAATCTAGACTCCTTCCTTTTGTATACAAGTTCCTTCACAGTCTCTGCCTAAGCTATCTCTCCAGCTCACTGTCCGCCTTTCCCTTTCATAGATCTTTTCTTTTAGCTACAAAAGTTTCACTCTTCCTGGAGCACTGAAATAGGGAAAGGGGGACCCTGTTATAAGGGGGACGAGTATGAAATATATAATTTAGTGAATTAATACATATACTATGTATATTGAATATTTGAGATTGGGAACAATTCAGTGGTGCCTTCATTTAAAAAGTTTTGCTAAAACCATCTTTTGAAGGGACCAGTCAGATACCACTGAGGATGTAAAACTCTCATTACTCATTTTCTTCAACTTCAATAGAAATCTTATGGAATTATTTTGGAACACATGCTTCCAATCTGCCACCAGATTTTGCAGCAGGAATTTATATAACCATGCCATAGCTCAAACTGTCTCACAATTTACCATATGTTTCAATATTTCCAATGTTTTCAAACACTCTCTTCTTTCCCACCCTTTCTAGTTCACATTTCTCAGCTCTGTCCCGGCTTTACCCTGTAATTCTCATTCATTTCTGTGATTCATGAAAAATCTTTGTTTTATAGCCTTCCAGTTTAAAATCAATTCTCTATTGTTCCTCGTTTCCTGCACCCTTTTCTAGGCTATTAGCATAAGCGATGCTTTATCCTCAGAAGTCTTGATTCTTGATCTATGTTCAGCAGTCTAATCTCAGTTCTTCAGAGCTTGCCACTTGTCTTTTACTTCTGTTTAAAGTAACCAGAGTCAGAAACATTATGATTTAGAGCTGAGCTGGTTCCTTTAATGATATAAGGTGGAATTCTAGTAAAAATTTCTCTTATGGATCTTGTTTTTATCTGGCTAGAATTTAGGGGAATTTACGTAGTCTAAGTCAATTCAGATAGCTTATATAAGTAGCAGGATTTTTTAATGACTGAAAATATTGATTTTTCTGCTTATTTTAATTCTGTGTTCCTGTAGCTGGTTTCAAGGAGTTAAGGCAGTACTGTATGTAAGCAGTGTAAAGAGGAGGCTTTGGTGTTAGTCAGCTCTGGGTCATATCCTAGTTTGCCAGTTACTAGTTGTGTGACTAGTTTTTCAGTTACTAGTTGTTCAGTTGCGCAGTTGTGTCCAACTCTTCACAACTCCATGGACTGCAGCATGCCAGGTCTCCCGTCCCTCACCATCCCCTGGAGTTTGGCCAAATTCATGTCCATTGCATCAGTGATGCCATCTAGCCATCTCATCCTCTGATACCCTCTTCTCCTTCTGCCCTCAATCTTTCCCAGCATCAGGGTCTTTTCCAGTGAGTTGGCTGTTCGCATCAGGTGACCAAAATGGTGGAGCTTCAGCTTCAGCATCAGCCCTTCCAATGAGAGTATTCAGGGTTGATTTCCCTGAAAATTGACTGATTTGATCTTGTTGCTGTCCAGGGGACTCTCAAGAGTCTTCTCCAACACCACAGTTCGAAGGTATCAATTCTTCAGCACTCTGCCTTCTGTATGGTTCAGCTCTCACAACCGTACGTGACTGCTGGACAGACCATAGCCTTGACTGTACGGGCTTTTGTCGGCAAAGTGATGTCTTTCGCATTTCAACACACTGTCTAGGTTTGTCATGGCTTTCCTGCTAAGAAGCAATCATCTTCTAATTTCATGGCTGCAGTCACCATCCGCAGTGATTTTAGAGCCTGGGAAGATGAAATCTGTCACTGCTTCCACCTTTTCCCCTTCTATTTGCCATGAAGTGATGATGTGGCCGGATGCCATGATCTTAGTTTTTTAAAATATTTAGTTTTAAGCTGGTTTTTCATTCTCCTCCCTCACCCTCATCAAGAGGCCCTTTAGTTCCTCCTCACTTTCTGTTGTTAGAGTGGTATTATCCGCATATCTGAGGCTGTTGATGTTTCTCTTGCCAATCTTGATTCCAACTTGTAACTCATCCAGCTTGGCATTTCTCATGATGTGCTCAGCGTATAAGTTAAACAGGGTGACAACAAACAACCTTGTTATACTTCTTTCTGAATCCTGAACCAGTTAGTTGATCCATACAGGGTTCAAACTGTTGCTTCTTGACTTGCATGCAGTGTGACCTTAGGCAAGTCACTTAATCTCCCGGCTTCTCTGTTGCTTTAACTGTAAATTGAGGACAATAATGCCTTTCATAGGGTTGTGGTGAGATGCAGTATAATGTACTTGATACACTGAAAATTTATGATAAACATTAATAGGGAGAAATAGGCACCATGTTCTTTGGATTACTTTTTCTGCTACCAATCTTGTGCCTGCCATTCCCGTATGAAGTTATATTTGTTTATATGAAGGTCAGTCTTGAGGTTAGAAGATGAGACTGGAGTGACAGGAAGTGAGAAGAACATGGGTGAAATTCATCTGGGTATTTGTCCTTGAACATTTTCTTCACTAAAGGAATTTTTAGATTGAGTATAACAGATTGCCTTTTTGAATCCGAAAGGTGGTTTTTAAAATTTTTAAAAATAAGTAACATGCTGAAATAGTTAATCAGAATCCTTAGCTTTTCTCTACTTGCCATTAGTAATCCGATATTTGTACCTTAAAGTCTTTTTATAACTAACTAAAAAGTAATAGAATTTAAGCAATTGCTTTTTAAATTCTGCAGTTTATCCAAATCTAAGCCCTCTATGGAATTAATTTGTGGTTTGACAAGTGTGTATTTCAAAGTTGTTAATAACTTTTTCAAATTGATCAAAAATAGCAATATTCCTAAATTTATATTAATTTTCTTTGACCATCCTAGATGCTGAAATCATCTTTTAAATATGTTCACCTAGAGCTCTGATTATGTTCTATACAAATAAAAATTTAGGTACTTCCCTGGTGGTCCAGTGACTAAAACTCTGCACTCCCAATGCAAGGGGCCTGGGTTCAGTTTCTGGTCAGAGAAACTAGATCCCACATGCTGCAACTAAGAGTTCACATGCTGCAACTAAAGATCTTACATGCTGTAACTAATACCCGGTGAAGCCAAATAAATAAATAAATATTTAAAAACTTTAGAGACCATTTGTTTTATCTCAGTTTTAATTATAAAGCATAATAACAATAAGCATTTTTGAAAAAAGGCAAAATTCTGTATATTCTCACTGCCCTACACAATTGTTCACTTTTTATATATTCTTTTATCATCTTTTTCATTTCTATGCATAATATGTTTTACATATATGCAGTTCTGGTGAATGTGCAGTTCCTTTAAAACTTTATTTTTGGTTTCACTGGGTCTTCCTTGCAGTGCGGGCCTTCTCTGGTTGCAGGGAGCCGGGGTTTTTCTTCGCTGCGGTGCGTGGACCTCTCGTTGCAGTAGCTTCTCTTATTGCAGAGCACAGGCTCTGGGTGCGTGGGCTTAGTGACTGCAGCATGTGGGCTCAGGGTGGTGGTGTGTTGCTCTAGGGTGTGGTGTGGGCTTCAGTAGCTGTGGCGCAGGGGCTGAGCTGCTCTAGGCATGTGAAAGCTTCCCAGACCAGGGACGGAACTCACGTCCCTTGGATTGGCAGGCAGATTCCTCCCCACTGTGCCACCAGGGATGTCCTGCATGTGTAATTTTATATTCTACTTAGTACTTTCCTATAAATGTTTTTTACTTAATAGGGTATCGTAAATGTTTCTCCACTTGGGAATGACTTCTTTGAGCATTTACTGCTGTCCTATTCTTTAACCTTCTCCATCTCTATTATGTAGAAAAAGAGTAATCAATTATATTTTCTCATATGGCAAATAATAAAAAAGAACCTTAAAAATTCCAAATGGCTAATAATAAAGTTATAATCTTAAGCAGATACGTATTTATAGGTTAAGCCAGTAGTTAGTAAGTTATGTGTATGAGAAGACTAAGGGCAAGAATTTGTATGATAGATGACTCTATTCCTTTTTGAGGTTAGTTAGCATAGTACCTACCACATAGCAGGTGTTCAGTAATAAAGTAATGAAGGAACTAAAGATGCCTTGTTTAGTTTGGGGTTTCAAGGTACTGATAGAATGTATGAAGGGATACAGTGACAGGGAATTTTAGAGTAGTATTAGAATACTCTAAAAGCTGACCCGGAAGGTAAACCAGAATTAATCATTTTGGTGTAGCCAGAAATGAGGATGTGGGGTGTTGTGTGTGTGTGTGTGTGTGTGTGTGTGTGTGTGTGTGTATGGGAAAGAGAGACAAACATACATACATAGATACATATGGGGGGAGCTCATGAGAAATGGTTTACTCTTCACCATAGAGGAGTAAGTGTGAATGTCATGAATCTTCAGTATCCATTCTATGTTAATGGATTTCCTGCTGAACTATACAGGTTCCACCATCAATTTCGGATTGAGCATTAACTTACTTGCCACCTATTATTTGTCTAGACAAGATGTGATTGACTTTGATTTCTATCCACTTTTCTGGATGAGGTGAACATAGGGTGCATAGGAGGGTTTTGTCCGAGGACTGAAAGGGATTTTGTGCATGCATGTGTGTGTGGGTGTGATGAGTTAGGATTGAGTCATTCTGTGACTGTTGATTATTTTCCTTATCTCTGTGCTGAATAAGTTAAGTAGATCAGTTGAGGATGGACCAGTAGGCAGGAGCCAGGCAGAGATAAGACATAGCAGAGTTCAGTTGTATTCTAAATAGAATGACAATTTAAGTGGATAGAGTTGAGTGGTATGATATGGGGGAAGTGGTGGTGGAGAGTGTTTTAGATTTGGGCAAGAGAAGTAGCTGACTCATTGGAAAAGACCCTGATGCTGGGAAAGGTTAAAGGCAGGAGAAGGGGACGACAGAGGACGAGATGGTTGGATGGCATCACTGACTTAATGGACATGAGTTGGAACAAACTCCTCCTGATGGTGAAGGACACAGGGAAGCCTGGTGTGCTACAGTCCATGGGGTCACAAAGAGTCAGACATGACTGAGTGAGTGAACAACAAGAGAAGTAGCATGCTTCTCTCTCAAGCAGGAGTTCTGTTTAGAACAAATGTAAAGTTTGATTGTGATCTCAACTGATTTTTTTTCAGCTTTTCGGATGAATTAAAATATCAACATTGCCTTATCGCAGTTTGGTTTATTATGTGATAATGATGATGCATTTGAAATGAAACATGAACCTAAAGCTATGAATCATAATTTCTATTTTAATTACAGTTGTTACTTAAGTTTTTTGGGCTAAGATGATGTTACTCAAGTGGTGAGTTGTGGTTGTGTTTATATAAAATATTTTTTAGGTATTGACAATTGTAATTATAAAAAAAATTGGATTCTAATAAAGAGCTATGGTTTCTAGGAAGTTATTGTGTTTGTACTTGTACTGTTGATTATTTAAATTGAAAATGTTCCACCTTTTTTTTTGCCCTGAGTGTCATTATATTAATGACATAGATATTATTGATATACTTAAGGAATAGATCCAGAAGAAAGAAGAAGAAAATGAAGAGAGAGGATAGAGAAATGGAATGAATGAATGAGAAAGAGAAAGGGTGGACAAAAAAGACTAAAAAAATGGGGTAATAGAAAAAGAGGCCCATGCCACTGAAAACTGTGCAACTAGGAAAACAAATCCACTGTAAATATTTCAAATGAAAGGAATTTAATATAGAGGATTAATTACCAAAGTATTGGCAGGGTTGAAGAAACGATTAAACATGAATGATGATTTTACCAAAAGATCAGCAACTGCAGGAAGTCAGTCCCATTCCTAGGGCTAGGAGAGAACAAAAAGAAATGGTGTTCAATAGAGCTCATATGTCCTGTAGTGCGAAGATTGTTGAAGGACCACTGCTGCCCTTGGGAGCTGCTGCTGCTTTGCAGGAAGCCCAGGAACTTGTGCTTCTAATGATGTTTGAAAACCCGTAAAGTCTGTTGATGATGCAGGACTCACCAAAGAGGATGCTGGAGCCTGCGGTCACCCACGACCACCCTTACCAGAGCTGCATTTCTGTTGTAGTAGCAACATTTGCATGATGGTTACCTGGTACTGCTACTGCTGCTGGAGCCGGAGCCCACGATCAAACTTTTGCTGAGGATCCGGGACTACTGCTGATGCCTCTGCAGGAACTAGAAACAGAAGGAAGAAAGTAAAATGGTTTATTTTCTCCTGCCGTCTGCTTTTCACCAGTGTTTCCCAGTGGTAGAACTTGATTGGAAACCAGCTATCAAGGAAATGTAGTCTGCACTCTTCTAGCCCCTTGAAGTACAGAAGGGTATGGAAAGCAGGAGTGCAGCTGAGAGCCAACAAAGGACTGGCACAGAGAGAAGTTACAGGATTCTTCAGTCATAAAAGAGAAAAGAATCCTTTTTACAACTTTTCTGAGTAATGTCAAGATCCTTTTTTTCTAGTTGAAAGAAGTTTATATGGATGGTAGAAAACCTTTGAAAGTAAGAGAGTTTTCCATTGAGGTTTCAATTAGGGTATATTAATTTCAAGAACAAAAAAATGGATCCTGGTTAACTTAAGAAAATTATTTTAAGAGTATTGACTAGTATTCAGAAAAGGAGAGTGTCTAATTTCTGGAAAAGATAGAAATTGGGGTAGCTGTGGATCTGTATAGAAAGTAATGGATGACCTCTTCAAGTGTTACTTGCTTTTTGTATAGGCTGGCTTTTTTTGTTCATGGTTCACATTACCAGTAGAGAAGCACGTTGGCCTAACTTTGGTTTGCTACCCATCATTGGTCAGAGGATGACATGATACCTTGACTGACAGCTACATCAGGATTATTTGATTGTTGGAGAGTAGTTTATTAAAGGAATTTTGAGATGTTAGAGGAGAATGAATACTCAGCAGGTAAAACCACAAGATAACTATTAACTGGGGCTTGTTTGCATTAGTCATAGGTAGCCTGAGAACATAGTCACAGTTCTTGAGCACTTAATATATAATAGGCACTCTGATCTCTTTTGATAATATATTTGAGGAAGTTGTCATTATTATCCTCATTTTACAGATGAGAGAAATTGAGAGGTGCACTTCTGGTGATGGTGGATTAGGCAATTTGGACTAACTCTCCCACTGAGAACAACTAGAAAAGCTGGATCAAATATAAAAAATCATCTGTTTGAAGGTATCAGAGAGCTAACACATCAGTGAAGACTGTGGGGACAAGATCCTGGAGAAGAAGGAAGTCCAAAGAGGTGAGCGAGGCATGTGAGACTTTTTCCCCTTAGGAGAAACTTATGTTTCAGGTAGAGGTGGCTGAACATCTGAGAAGCTGAGAAGAGTTTTCAACATACTCATAGGGTGGACTAAGGGAGCAACAGTTTGAGTCCAGGGCCTACCAAGAGGGGAGATTTCTTGCTAAATCATCCATGCTTTGGTTTGGGACCCTGAAAGGCCATGCCTTAGGAGTAAGGGTGAGTCAGAAGTAGAATGATCTACTTATAAAATAAAATCTAATTTAGAATCATCCATGCCATTGATTAGATTAAAGATTTCCAGGATTATAAGTGATTCTAGCCATTTGTTATAACAAAAGTGAATCTTCTCTGAAGGAAGAAAACATCATCCTAAGCCTCAAATAATTTCTATAACTTGCATAAAATGTCTTGGCATACATACAAAAAATAACTGGTCATACAGGAGACAGAATCATATGACTGCAACCCAGAGAAACAAAGATCATAGCAACAGACTTGCAGGGATTCAAATAATGGAGTTCTCAGGCAATAGATCAAGCGGACAAAAAATTAATAGTAACCTAGAACATGTGAACAAAATGATGAATGTGCTATACCTTATGGCATATTAGAGCACTGCACCCAACAGCTGTAGAGTGCATACTCTTTTCACGTGCACATGGAATACCAAAATTGACTATATGCTGGATCGTAAGGGTTTCCTTGGTGGCTCAGCGGGAAAGAATCCACCTGCCATGCAGGAGACCCTGGTTTGATTCCTGGGTCTGGAAGATCTGGAGAAGGGATAGGCTACCCATTCCAATATTCTTGGGCTTCCCTTGTGGCTCAGCTGGTAAAGAATCTGCCTGCAATGTGGGAGACCTGGGTTCGATCCCTGGGTTGGGAAGATCCCCGGGAGAAGGGAACAGCTACCCACTCCAGTATTCTGGCCTGGAGAATTCCATGGACTGTATATGTATAGTCCATAGGGTTGCAAAGAGTTGGACATGACTGAGTAACTTTCACTTTACTTTCACTGGATCATAAAGCAATCCCCAACAAAAATCAGACAGTTTAAATGTATAAGGTATGTTCTCTGATCACAGTGCTGGAAATCAGTAACAAAAAGATAATTAGAAAAATCCCGTATATTAGAAATCAAGAAATCCACTTTCAGAAAATTCAAGGATTAAAGAAAGATCAAAATAAACATTTAAAGATATTTTACCTGAATGATAATGAAAACACAACTTGTCAAAATTTGTATGATGCAGTGAGGGTACTTTGAAGGTAATTAATAGCTTTAAGGGCATATATTATGAAATAAGAGTGTTTGAACATTTATCATCTAAGCATTTATCTCAAGAAAACAGAATCCCCAGCAAATTAAACTCAAAGAAAGCAAAATGAAGTAAATAATAATGATAAGAAAGAAATCATTGAAAGGAAAAGAAACCTAAAATAGAGAAGATCCACAAATAAAAGGTTAATAAAACTTTTAAAGAAAGCATCATGGATATCACTGTTAAAAAAAGGAAAGAGAGAGAAGGCAGAACTAACCAATATCAGAAATGCAAAAGAGTGCATCACTATAGACACTATGGACATTAAGTAATTAAAGGATACTCTGATCAATCTTATGACAGTACAGTTAAAATTAATTTGTATGGTCAAATTCTTAGATTAAAAACAATTTACTGAAAGCCTACTAAAATTACTAAAAGAAGAAACAGAAAACTTGAACTATCCTATAATTTTTAATGAAATTGAATATGTAATTGAAGGATTTTCTCACCAGGAAAACTTCAAAATCAGATGACTTACTAGACAGTTAAGAAGGAAATGATACTTAAAACTCACAGAATGGAAAAAATGAGAATAATTAAAAAATTCATTTTATGAGGTAAGCAAAACTTTGATACTGAAGCCTGACATTACTATAAAGGAGTATTATAAAATATTATAGTTTAAACTTTTCTTAGGTATATAAGTTCATAAATTATATAAAATGAAATTATCAGAAATAAAAAAGATAATGGAACATGATTAGATTGTATATGTTCTGGGAATATAAGGTTGAAAATTACAGTGATTCACAGCTTTAGCAGAATGAAGAAGAAAAATACTGATAATGTCACTAGATGTAGAAAATATGTTTAATAAGATACCTTATACATTTTTGATAAAAAGTCTTAGCAAATTAGTAATTGATAGGAGCATTATTAAACTGATAAAAATATTACAAAGACTCTGACACAGATATCCTACTTATGTTAATATGCTGCAACATTCTCTTTGAGATAGGGAATGGGAAAAGGATGCCCACTCTCACCACTTCTATTGAGTCCTAACTAGTACAATAAGGTAAGAAAAAGAAATACATTGTATAGGGATGGGGAAGGGAAAAAAAAAACACAACCCTGGAGTAGTTAGTATGGAGAAAATTTAAAAAAAAAACTAAAAATATACTTTTAGAATTAATAAGGATTTTAGTAAGATTTCTGGATACAAAGTTAATAGATAGGAATCAAGTATATTTCTATATAAAAACAGCACCAGAAAATAAATCTAAAATATGATGATTTATGGGCTTCCCTTATAGTTCAGATGGTAAAGAGTCCTCCTGTAATGAAGGTGACCTGGGTTTGATCTCTGGGTCGGCAAGATCCCCTGGAGAAAGAAATGATTACTCACTCCAGTATTCTTGCCTGGAGAATTCAATGTACAGAGGAGCTGGGCGGGCTACAGTCCGTGGGATTGAAGAGTTGGACACGACTGAGTGACACACACACACACACACACACACACACACGCACACGCACACACACACAGTGCTAGTGGTAAAGAACCCGTCTGCCAATGCAGGAGACATAAGAGATATGGATTCGATCCCTGGATTGGGAAGATCCCCTGGAGGAGGGCACGGAAACCCACTCCAGTATTCTTGCCTGTAGAATTCCATGGACAGAAGAGCTTGATGGAGCCCTCTGGGGTCCATGGGGTCGCAAAGAATTGGACATGACTGAAGCAATTTAGCATAGATTACTGTATGACATGCATTATATCAAATACTTTATCTACTGACCTATTTTTTATATTCATTAGTACAGTTGCTCAAATGGGATCTTAAGTTCTTTTATACTGGTAAAGCACCTACTTTAAGTATTCTATTAAATAATGATATATTTAATCCAAAGATATCGTGCATTTTTTAATTTTTACTCAAGACACTATAATGAGTCTCAGCTACTTAAGATATTTTCTCTGGTTTATTTATTATGTGGGCTTCCCTTGTGGCTCAGCTGGTAAAGAATCCGCCTGCCATGCGGGAGACCTGGGTTTGATCCCTGGGTTGGGAAGATCCCCTGCAGAAGGGAAAGGCTACTCATTCCAGTATTCTGGCCTGGAGAATTCCATGGACTGTATAGTCCATAGGGCTGCAAAGAGTCAGACATGACTGAGCGACTTTTACTTCACTTCACTTCATTTATGATGTAGTTTTCTGTTATATTTATTATGTAGTTTGAACTCATTATTGTTTGATAGATGAATAATACCAACTTAGACTGGCAATGGTACCACTAGTGGTAAACTGTAAGCATGATTATTATCATGTTACAATTCAGGGCCATTTCTGGTTAGCCAAACTCAATTTACTTTCATATTGGAAAGACAGCTTTTATATCTTTATATAGAAAATAATAAAGAGTTTACACAGTCTCCTTTGAGAATTATGATTGTAAATAAAGAATACAAGTGAGCCTTGTGCTTTAGGAATCAGGTCATCTGGGCTCTAATCCCACCTCTTCCATCCATTTGTTCTGTGGCCTTTTACACCTTCATTTGTAAATTTAAGAGGCTGGGTTAGATTATCTCTATGATGTTTTCTTCACTTCTAATGTGCTATAATTCTATTAGTAGAAACTTGTTTAATTTTTACCTGCTTCTTGTGTTATGAAGCAGATGGATTTTACTTTAGATTTTTTATGATGATTGAAATGTCACTTTTAAGAGTACACGTTCAATTTCTGTTAATTATTGGAACATTCTGTATTCCATGGTTATGACTTTAAAATTGCATCTACAGAAGATACTTTAGTATCACTACTTCCATGTCATTTAAATTATTTAAAAACTCTTAAGAAAAACAATGATTATGCCTTGAACAGCAGGACATTTACTATAATGTTGATTTGCTTTATTGGATTCAGGTAAACAACATTGGTTTTGTTTATTTACTTATTTTTAAAAAATATTATTTATTTGGCTGTGCTGGGCCTTCTACAGTTGCTGTGAGCTGGGGCTACTTTCTAGTTGCAGTGCACAAGTATCTCTTAGCAGTGATTTCTCTTGTTGCAGAACATGGACTCTAGGTACATGGGCTTCAGTAGCTCTGACCTGCGGGCTTAGTTGTCCGGCAGCATGTGGAATCTTCCTGGACAAGGAATCGAACCTGTGTACCCTGCATTGGCAGGTGGATTTTTTACCACTGAGCCACCAGGGAAGCCCCAGCATAGGTTTTAGAAGCAGAGAAAGCTGGTATGGAATATTGCTTCTGCCATCTATTAGTTTGACCTTTAATAAGTTATTTACCCTGAGGGACTATAGTTTAAAGTAAAAGTATCTACCCAGGGCTGGAAGACTTAAGTGATAAACTGTATCAACTGCCAAATACAGAGTGCAGCCACAGTATTTACAGTTAATAATTATTTATTTTGTCTTCTGTTCTCTCCTCAATGCCCCAGGGGCTCTCTACCTGAGGTTACATAAAGATGAGAAATATTTAGAAATGACACATTATGCAATGTTCAATATTTAACTAAGGTTAATTTAGGTATAAATATATATATATATATGGTCAAGCACAATAATACACAGATGTAACTATTGTGTGCTTCTGTGTTAATTTCCCATTATTCTTCATGGAGTTTCGGAGAAATGCTCAGCCAGGTGTGGCTGAAGGAAATTGCTTTATTACGGTGCCAGTCAGCTTGTCTTCTTTCATATTTTGGCTCTTTGTTGTCCAGAAATATGATCGTCTGTTTCATTCAAATTACATCACAGACTTATGAGTCATTATGTCTAAAATGTGGTCCTAGGAGTGAAGGAAAAAGTTCTCTAGGACTTTCTGATTTTTCAGTCTCTCACTCCATTAATGGGTTTTGGCTGGAGGTTAGCAAAGTACTGCCTATAAGCCAAATCTGCTTCACTCATTTTGTATGACTTATGAGTTAAGAATGCTTTTTACATTTTTCAGTGTCTAAAAAAACTCAAAAGAAGAATAGTCTTATGGCTCATGGAAAACCGTGTATGGAATTCAAATTCCAGTCTTTATAATTAAAGTTCCTTTGGAACACAATCATGCTAATTTGTCTTGTTTATGAACGTTTTGCACTGTAATGTCAAAGTCAAGTAGTTGGGACAGTGATTAAATGAGTGCTGTGTGTCCTGCTATATTTTGATGTTTAGTTGTATTTATTTTTTACTTAACCAGTGCATACCTATCTTGTCAAAACAAGAAGAGATGAGAAATGTAGACTTCAAATGTTGTACTCTTAAAGCCTAGGAGAGTGTGGATTATTTTGTTATCAAGTTAGATGACAAAACATTGTGTTTACTATGTATTGAATATATGTATGCTAAAAGAATACAATATGTAATAGACATTACCTTACTAAGCATCTATCACAATCATCCTATCTAGAGAAAATTAGGAAATTTAAAAAATGAAAATGAGTCTTGAATCAAAAACTTTCTGAATGACTAATTTGTTAGCCAATCCATTTACCTTGGTGATTTAATTGAATAACATTTGATTGCAGCAACTGAAAAAAATATACCCAGAGAAAATAAACTTGTTTAAGACTGTTAACCCTTTCAATGAGAATAGATTCTCAAAGCTGAGTGCATTAGGAGCAATATCTTATGGTCAATTGAAAAGCAAGGTAAATGATTTTGAGTCATTTTTCTTGGCCCTTGCCAAGTTGACAGGTGTTACTGGTACTGCTGTGCTGTTTATTTGAGAAGTCAGTACTGTTTGTGTTGCAGGAAGAGGGACTGCTCCTAGGGCCCAAGAGTGGGCTTGTGTCTAACTTGGAAATGAATTGTTCAAGGAAGCATGTGCTGACAAAGCAAGGGACTTGGGAAGGTGCACCTGAGCGGAGAGCAGCAGGGTAAGGAACCCAGGAGGACTGCTCTGCCACGGGGCTCCCAGTCTTGGGTTTTACGGAAATAGGGTTAGTTTCTGGGTTGTCTTCGCATGCTAGCAAAGTAGTGCTGAAAGTTTTTCAAGCTGGACTTCAGTAGTACATGAACCAAGAACTTCCAGATTTACAAGCTGGATTTAGAAAAGGTAGAAGAAGGAGAGATCAAATTGCCAACATCCATTGGATTGTAGAAAAAGCAAGGGAATTCAAAAAAAAAAAAATCTATTTCTGCTTCATTGACTCTGCTAAAGCCTGTGATTGTGTGGATCAGAGCAAACTGTGGAAAAATCTTAGAGATGGAAATACCACACCACTTTACCTGCCTCCTAAGAGACCTGTATGCAGGTCAAGAATCAACTGTTAGAAACGGGCATGGAACAACAAATGTACTGGTTCAGAATTGGGAAAGGAGTATGACAAGGCTGTATATTGTCACCCTGCTTATTTAACTTATATTCAGAGTAAATCATGAGAAATGCAGGACTGGATGAAGCACAAGATGGAATCAAGATTTGCTGAGAGAAATATCAACAACCTCAGATATCCAGATGATACCACTAATGACAGAAAGGGAAGAGGAACTAAAGAGCCTGTTGATGACAGTGAAAGAGGAGAGTGAAAAAGCTGGCTTAAAACTCAATAACATTAAAAAAACTAAGATCGTGGCATCCGGTCCCGTCACTTCATGGCAAATAGATGGGGAAACAGTGGAACTAGTGACAGACTTTAATTTTCTTGGGCTCCAAAATCACTGCAGGTGGTGACTGCAGTACAAAATTGAAAGATGCAAGCTCTTTGGAAGAAAAGCTATGAGAGACCTAGACAGCCTAAAAAGCAGAGACATTACTTTGCTGACAAAGATCTGTATAATCAAAGCTATGGCTTTTCTGGTAGTCATGCATGGATGTGAGAGTTGGACCATAAAGAAGGCTGAGCACCAAAGAATTGATGCTTTTGAACTGTGGTTCTGGAAGAGACTCTGAGAATCCCTTGGACTGCAAGGAAGTTAAACCAGTCAGTCCTAAAGGAATTGAACTCTGAATATTCATTGGAAGGAGTGATGCTGAAGCTGAAGTTCCAAAACTTTGGCCACCTGATGTGTAGAGCTGACTCATTGGAAAAGACCCTGATGCTGGGAAAGATTGAGGGCATGAGGAGAAGGGGACGACAGAGGATGAGATGGTTGGATGGCATGAATGACTCAATAGACATGAGTTTGAGTAAACTCCAGGAGATAGTGATGGACAGGGAAGCCTGGTGTGCTGCAGTCCCTGAAGTTGCAAAGAATTGGACATGACTTAGTGACTGAACAACAACAACAACTGGGTTGTCTCTGGCTAATCATTCTGACTCCAGATCTTTCCAGGTGTCCTGTGGATCTCTCAGCCAAAGTGAATTTCAATGAAAAAGATTCTGGGAGGTTTGTAGGACATATGGATTGGCGTCTCCTCTCTCCTTTTGAACTTTCATGAATTCTTCTGCTTGGTGGCAGCTTGTTAGTTCCAAATTCCTTTCTAGGACCTCCTGTTATAAGTCATGCAAGTGACTGTTGTCTTGCCTGGCCAGGATTGGCTGCTTCAGTGTTTAACGTTTGAAGTGACTGAAGAATAAACCTATATGAACAGTCAATGTGGAACAGCAAGAGACAACAACAGTTTGAAAAAAAAAAATGACAGAGCATGAATTCAGTATGACCTGAACTGAAATCTGCTAAGATGTGTTAAAAATGATGATGATAAAAATATGTATAGATAGAAAAAGGCTAAGTTGGACACATTTACAAAGATTGAAAATAGAAGATGTTTAAAGCCCATGGTTATTTACTGTATTATTTGTGAGTGGGTACTTGGCAGAAAATATTTGAATCATCATGGATTGTTGAATCAGAAGTGTCAACAGCAAACTCCATTCTGTCTTGTGGGTATAAACATTAGTTCTGTGCATTTTTGTCAGCAATAGAAACTGACTATCATGACTTACTCCATCACGTAGAAGTTTAATGGCCAGAAGTGCTAACGTTTTATTATGATTTTTTGAGCTAGGGCTTACACTTAAACTGTGTTTGCATGAGATAACAACCTTAACCACTGTTATTGAACACTGAATGGCTTTGGAAATTTGCTTTTGCTGCAGAATTGATAGTTTCTGAGTTCAAACTATAATCACAAGGCAGAACTGTGCTTATATGTGGAACTTATACTGTAGTAAGTAATTTCAACAGACTGGTTCCAAATAGGAAAAGGAGTACGTCAAGGCTGTATATAGTCACCCTGCTTATTTAACTTATATGCAGAGTACATCATGAGAAACGCTGGGCTGGAAGAAGCACAAGCTGGAATCAAGATTGCCAGGAGAAATATCAATAACCTCAGATATACAGATGACAGCGCCCCGCCGAGCCCTGCCCACACCCTTCATGCAATAGAGTGAAGAGGAACTAAACAAGCTCTTGAAGAGTGAAAGAGGAGAGTGAAAAAGTGCTTAAAGCTTAACATTCAGAAAACTAAGATCATGGCATCTGGTCCCATCACCTCATGGGAAATAGATGGGGAGACAGTGGAAACAGTGTCAGACTTCATTTTTTTGGGCTCCAAAATCACTGCAGATGATGACTGCAGCCATGAAATTAAAAGACGCTTACTCCTTGGAAGGAAAGTTATGACCAACCTAGATAGCACATTAAAAAGCAGAGACATTACTTTGCCAACAAAGGTCCATCTGGTCAAGATTATGGTTTTTCCAGTAGTCATGTATGGATGTGAGAGTTGGACTGTGAAGAAAGCTGAGTGCTGAAGAATTGATGCTTTTGAACTATGGTGTTGGAGAAGACTCTTGAGAGTCCCTTGGACTGCAAGAAGATCCAACCAGTCCATCCTGAAGGAGATGAGTCCTGGGTGTTCATTGGAAGGACTGATGCTGAAGCTGGAAACTCCAACACTTTGGCCACCTCATGTGAAGAGTTGACTCATTGGAAAAGACCCTGATGCTGGGAGGGATTGGGGGCAGGAGGAGAAGGGGGTGACAGAGGATGAGATGGTTGGATGGCATCACTGACTAGATGGGCATGAGTTTGAGTAAACTCCGGGAGTTGGTGATGGACAAGGAGGCCTGGCGTGCTGCGATTCACGGGGTCGCAAAGAGTCGGACACGACTGAGCGACTGAACTGAGCTGAACTGAAGTCATTTCAATGACAACTAATATTTATCACAAATAATTTCAGTTGCTTTATATGCTTCCAAAGTTAAAACAAGTATGTTGTCAAAAGTTAAAGCAAGTAGCAAACTCTTCATTCCCATACAGTTTTTTGGTGGATCTGTTTTCTCAGCTCAAACTTTGGTTCCAACAGTACTTTTCTGGCTTTGATGCAAATGCAAAAAATTTACATATTTAAAGCTTTTTTTTTTTTTTTTTTTTGTTATTGTTGTTCAGTCATTCGGTCGTCCGACTCTTTGCAACCTCGTGGACTGCAGCAAGCCAGGCTTCCCTGTCCTTCACCATCTCCTAGAGCTTGGTCAAACTCATGTCCATTGAGTCAGTGATGTCATTCAACCATCTCATCCTCTATTGTTCCCTTCTCCTCCTGACCTCAGTCTTTTCCAGCATCATCCCCTTCTCCTCCTGACCTCAATCTTTCCCAGCATCAGGGTCTTTTCCAGTGAGTAGGCTCTTCGCATCAGATGGCCAGAGTATTGGAGCTTCAGCCTCAGCATCAGTCCCTCCAGTGAATATTCAGGATTGATTCCCTTTAGAGTGGACCGGTTTGCTCTTGCAGTCCAAGGGATTATGAAGAGTTCTCCAACAACACATTTCAAAAGCATCAATTCTTCAGTGCTCAGCCTTCTTTACCTTCTAACTCTCACATCCATACAGGACTACTGGAAAACTTCATTTAACTATACAATTGAAGAGCTACCACTCAACCTTAATCTGCAATGTAATGAAATACTAAATGGCAAATATCAAGAGAAGAAGCTAATTCAGTTTTCTATGTCCTTTTAGTGATGAATGTAGTCAATTAAGTCGTATTCTCATGGGTTGATGTCAGTACTTGATATTTCTTATCTGTGTGAAAGACATTTTTAAGATGAAATACTTAAAATTGTATTACAGATCTAACACACACACATATTACAGATCAGCATTAGCAGAAGAACATTTTCTATTGATTTGGATGATTTGGAGTACTAACTCTGAATCCCAACTAAAGTGTTGTTGTTTAGTTTTGAGTTGTGTTGGAATCTTTTGTGACTTCGTGGACTGTGCTCCTCTGTCCAGGGGATTTCCCAGGCAAGAATACTGGAGTGGGTTGCCATTTCTTTCTCTAGGGGATCTTCCCAACCCAGGGATTGAACCTGCATCTCCTGCATTGACAGGTGAATTCTTTACCACTGAGCCACCAGGGGAGCTCAAATTAAAGTGTTATTCTCCCCTAGAAGAATTCCGTATATTCTCGTTAATAGACCTGTATTATTGCACTCAACTGTTTGAATTTTGTCAATAAGAATACTTGGAAATGTGTTTATTCTTTTGTTATGTTTGTCCTATGTATGATCCCCAGTTTTGTCTTTGGACCCCAGAGCCTAAAATATTTACTATTTGGCCCTTTAAAGAAAAGGTTTGCTGACCTTTGATTTAGACTGATAAATATCAGTAGATACTAATCTGAAATCCGTACATTGTGTTGGTTTTCTTCTTTGAGTAATCAAGAGGAATTTTAAGTTTGAAATACCAGTTTACTGTTGCCTCTTTCCGGCTAAAAGAATTTTTTTTGAGGAAACTTTGAATGTAAATTGTTATTTACAACTACAGAATATAATTATCTATGGTTGGTTTCAACATTATCACATTCTTGTTTGTGTCCTTTACAAAGTGTGGACTAACCAGAAACAACTGTAAACTGTGGACAGAACTAGGACAACTGTCTGCACCATCAGTTCTGAAAGTCAGAGCTCCTTTCTCCCAATGACATTTTTTCCTCTCATTGTGAGAATTAGCTCTAGTAGAGATTAGGCTAGTAGGAGCAGAGTAGGTGTGGAGGAATAGTATAAGTACTTCTTCCTCCCTTGTTACACAATCTGTTACTTCACCCTTAATTACATATAAATAGTTTAGCAATGAGCTGCACTGCTAGAAAAGCTTTATCTACACCATATTCTAAGTTTTGACTCTGATATTAGAAACTCCCAAGAGCCTTGTTCATAAATGTGTTATCATTCCATAAATAGCATATCAGGCTCAGATACATCTCCAGCATTTCAATATTATGTTTAACACCATCACTGAGGTGATCACAGCCAAAAGAACTGCTTTGAATGCCTGCAGAGCTTTGCCAGAATCCTCTATTAGCTTTTGACTAGTTTCCAGGAGCCAGTGGTGAACCTTGACCATCTGGTCTGCTTCTGCACTTTCAGTTCTTGCCAAAAAGTGAGGCAAAAATTTGGTGCATTTTGATGGATGATAGGGTTAGCAAGGGGTGATGAGTTAGGCTTTTCGGTAATTAAATGTAACAGGATGACTAGGGTTCAACTTTGACAATCTTTTTTTTTTTTTCTTTTTTTAACTTTTTATTTTGTATCAGGGTATAGCTTATTAACTGTTATGATAGTTTATGGTGAACAGCGAGGGACTCAGCCATATGTGTAGATGTATCCATTCTCCCCTAAACTTCCCTCCCATCCAGGCTGCCACATAACATTGAGCAGACTCCATGTGCTGTACAGTGGGTCCTTGTTGGTTATCCGTTTTAAATATACTAGTGTGTACGTGTCCATCCTCAAGTCCCTAACTACCCCTTTACCCCATTCTTCCCCCTGGCAACCGTAAGTTCATTCTCTAAGTCTATGAGAACTTTGACAGTCTTCTGCATACTCTAATCATAGAGTGAAAGAGAGAATATGAAAAGGCTTAAGAAGCAAAATTAAGGAAGGACTGGATTTTATAAAGTGGCAGACACTGTACTAGTGCTTTACATGTATCATTTTATTAAATTACGGCAGAAAATCTGGGAGTGAGATACTACCTGCGAATTTTATAGATTAAACTCAGAGATCAAGTAATTTAAAGCAGTAACTATTAACAGTAGATTAGAACTTAGTCCATCTGTCTTAAGTTCTTGACTCTTATGATACAGTTGAGACAAGTAGATACTATAGCAGAATACTATCGCCAGATACTATAGCCAGAAATAAAACAGCAGTTTGGTACATCTCTGACTTCAGCTTCATCACATATTTCACTGGGAAGTCCAGTTGTGTTTGATCCAAACTTTTTTCCTGGAAATGGAACTGCAAAGAATATTTTGACTCTATTTCGGTTGTTAAACTCTAGGAGGACGCTCTTTTGACTTTGCCTTAGTAGAAACACGTAAGGGCACTTATGTGGATATGGGATTGAAGAGAGATTTTACATAAAAAAAAATTTAAAGTTTGTTTATGTGTTTTTGTAGACATGCTATATGTGTAGAGGAGGCTTAAACAGCCTCCAGGCATCTAAGGAAAAGCAATAAGAAACACTTAATGAGATAGTATTAATATAGTGTGTAGAAATTGTGGAATAATCTCAAGATATGCACTGGTCAGACTGACTGTGTAATGTCTATTTTTGAATTGTAAAGGTTAGAAACGATAAGAGGAAATCAACCAAAGGAAAGTCTCAGATGTTAATAGGCTGTAAAACAAAAACAATTGATTAATTAATTCACTGATCTATTCATCTTTTATCTCCACCATGCAGCAGCATCTTTGTCAGGTGCTGGGGAGTACAAAAATGAACAAGACATGGCCTTTGTCATAATCTTACTCATGGTTTTCTCATTCTTGAAATTAGTTTATAATACTTTAACAGATTTTTGTGTGAGTTTTGTATAAGGGAATATATTAAAATTCTTATAAAGCACTTGGTCACATAATAGTCAATTAATAACATAGTTCTAGCAAGGGAGACCAAGAAGTCAACAGTGATTATAATTGAGATATGTGTTGATTTAATATCTTGGGTTTGGATCCAATTACCAAATTCCAGTTACCTTCAAATTACTTAATTTCTTTAGCCTCAGCTTTGTCATATGAAATGGGGCTGATAGTACTTAACTTAATAGGGTATTATTTAACATGCCTGATCGGGTAGACAGTAGTAAAGGGGCTGTCTAATTGTAATTTTAACACCTTAGTATCAATACTTGGTAGTAGCCTGATGGTCCCCAATTTCTGCTTGATTATAGTCTTTCCCCTGGTCTCTTTCTTTAACTTTTCAACTAATGGTGACACGCAAGTGTTAGTCTTCTGTGGCATATTTTTTTCCATCAAATGGTGGGGATGGGAGATGTTTAGCTGTACAGAAGTAACCCTGTGGCTGTCTGGTGTTATATTTCGGTTATTTGCCAAAAAAGAAAGATAACTGTAGAAATTTATGGCCAATGAAGTCAATTTCTGTTTTACAGAGAACATGTGAAATTAGCCTTATTGTATTTCTTTAAAGCAGGAAAAATAGTTATTCTTATTTTACAGATGAAGAAACAGACTTAAATAAGTTAGGTGACAACCAGTGTCATTCTGGGAGAGCCAGGACTTGATCAAAGTTTTTTTTTGAGTTTATATATGCTTCTCCTTCATGGGAAATTTATGTATTAGCTCAGCCAGCACTTGCTATGTCCAGATCAAGTTACTCATAAAACTCAATATTCTGCATATTATCTTATTTCCTTTATGTTGTTGACAGTTCATTACCCAGCAATTAGACATGTTCTCAATATTTCTGTGTTTGTTTCCTTCATACACCATATATGTATTTCTGAAGGAAAAAGATGTTATTGATAAAAGTTAGGTGAACAACAGCCACAAAAAATCTTGCCTAATAAACAGTGAGACTTCTAAGCAGGATTTCCTGCTCTCATTCATCACAACCTTATAGTATTTAGCGGTAGTTCAGTTTTTGTGGGTAGGTCTAGGGACCAAAAGATACTTCTATGGGAATATGAATTCAAGGTTACAAACAATTTAAGAAAAATAATTTTGGAGTATAATCCATTTGAAGGCTGGAGACTGTTTGTACAAATAGAGTTTGGATCAGTGATACAGGATACAAATTAAGATAGAAGCCTTACCTTTCCCTGGTGAGAATAAAATGAGATAATATATATAAAGTACCTAGCATAGTGCTTTCCTCTGTCATTGCTAGTAGATTCTTAGAAAATGATAACACCTTTCTTCTTTTTACCCATAATACTGATCCTTAATGATTACCGCCACTACTTTTATATAATCTCCATTCTGTCTCCTGACTAGGACAGAATAACCTTATCTTTTTAATTTATTTATATAATATGCATATGTTTTATTTTTTCTTTTTAAAAACATTTATTGGAGTAAAGTTGATTTGCAATGCTGTGTTTCGGGTGTAGATAACTGATAAGGACCTCCTATATAGCACAGAGAACAACCTTATCTTAACACCAGGCTGCTTGACAGTGTGCTGTCAAAAGCTTTTCAAGGCGCTTCTTAACTGCCAGCATCTAATGGTCGATTTGTTTTGACCATTTCCTTATTTGTCTTTCTTGAGAAAAATGTCTGTAAGTATTCCTTCTGATTTTCTTATTCTTCCCCACCTTTAGGCAAAATAAAAATAGCAAACAGTAATATATTGGTGTTAGATGTGATATTTTAAAGCATCATGGTTTCTACATAACCTATCAAATATTTATGTTCTAGGTATTGTTCTAGAACTATGGGACACTGTAATGGATGAAGCCATCAAATAATTTCTCCCTTTGTGGACTTTACATTCTATACCAGTATTATTTCCTTAAGTAATGACAGTACCAATTTTCTGACTATACATTTTTGCTTTTTTCAACACTCAGTTATAATTTAGGCCTAACAGGCCACAATTTTTAAAAGTATATATAAATCAAGTACAACAAAATAGTTTGTATTTGCACGTATAGTGTGTTTAGGTATTGTAGAAGGAGTACTGAAAGTGGGTAATCCGTGCTCTAGTTCTCTCTTCTGACTAAATGTGCAGCTTGGGCGGGTTATATAAACTCCTCCAACCATGTGTAAAGTTGGATTGTCTCTAAGATTCCTTTCAGCTCTAAAAAATTTCTGTGATTCTAAAATTTTAATAAAGGTATATATAAAGAATAGCTTCTCTTTAGAATGTGTTTTTGTTCTAATAATACTATCATCTCATTGAGGATCCAGGATTCAAATCTTATTCCTTGTAAGTTAGAACTGTATCAACTACCCCAGCTATACTGAATGAGAAGCAGAGAGACTAGGTAAGAAGGCTACTGATAAACCAAAATCCTTATATCTTTGAAGTTTGTATACTTCAGCATCTCTAATTACAATTTTTCCATCCTGGTTATAGGTAAGGATTTAACCAAAGATATAATCATGGAACATTCTCTTTTATGGTAAATACCCAACAACCTCAATATTGGTTAAATAAATTTGGTAAAAGCGTATAGAGCAAAAAAATTTTTGGTAGAGAAGCACAATTTTAAAATGATGCTACATTCTTTAGCTTTTAGGTTTAAAGAAATCCCTTTCTCTGTTGCTGGCCATTATTGCATGTTTTCAAGACTAGGTGAGTGTGAATAGAAATTTTAAAAAAACCAACCCCATGTTACCTAGCATAGTTCTAAGTACATAAAAGATAATCGATAAGTACTTACTGATATTGATTCATTGGATTGTCTATGAATGGTCTGAGATTTTACTCTATTTACAAGTTAGCCTGCTACAGTTTCACGGATGCTGGTAGAAAATATGACACTCTGGGTCAGAGAGGAAGGACAGTTATTACTTAGAGCAATAGCAGTAGCTAGACTGTGATCATTTGTGCCAGTCTCTGAACTCCTGTTCTCACAAGGTGGTATGAAGAGGGCCAGGTAATATGTGAATTATAGGAGAGGAACTCTGAGCCTGTGAAACTCCGATTTTTTACTCTATGGAGTAAGCATGCTTTTCCTTTGCTCTGGAAGGAGACGTTCTTTTCTTCTCAGTCTGTAACCATATCTGCCCTTGCCTTTTGAGGCAGATCTTATCTTCCGGTTCTGTTTTCTGTACAGACATCCTTGAGAAGCTAGTACAAGAGAATGAGAAGTCAGTGCCTCTGCTCATGAGACAGGCTGAAAAGAGGGACTCATGGAGGACTGTCTCTCAATATAAATTCTATACTAGAATTATTGTTATATCAAAGGATGAAAAGGCACATTCAGATTTCACCTCTATCTCTATTCACTGAAATACTAGAAACTGATAAACATGTGACTCTTATATAAAAATCTACAGAAAAGAGTACACTCTGAAATTAGTATTAAGTAAGTTCTTGAATGTTGTTGAATGCACATGTCAAACATTTGATTATATTTACATTTTGAATCAAGGGAGGTGGAAAGGTAGCTTATATAATAATTCAAGTGGTTTACATATAAAGTAATGAGATTGCATGTCACTGGGGATTTAGAGAGTGTTCAAAAACACAAGCTGAACATATTGTACTATCATGAAATTTAAGATGTTTTAAATTAAAAAAGTTATTCAAGACTTTCATTCACTTTTTCAAATACCTTAATGACACAAAACCCCAGATGCTATGTTTATGTTCTTTTGAGGTTCTGTTAATGAATATAGATATAACCCTGTGAAACACTGGCATTGGTTAGCAGCTTGACTAGTATTGCTTGCAAACAAACCAATAAACAAAAACAACAACAACAACAAAACTCTGCATACCAAAGACCAATGAAAACAAACCAGCAACCAGAATTACTGTCTGTATCTTTAAATTCTTAAATGTGTTTTGGAATTTGTTTGACAAAGTTAGGTTGGTTTTAAAATTTAGCACAGTGACTCAGTTGCAGCTGTTCCAAATAATTGGTCATGAGCTTTTTATACTATGTAGCTTAATTTAACAGAGCACAGCTTCCTGTCGTTTTTTTCTTCTCTGTGATCCAGAATCTGAAATATACACATTTTAAGGGATTATATCAATCGTTCATATTTAAGAATAACAATCTAGAATAGGCTTTATGAAGAGCAGTTTTTATGCACTTTTAATTTTAGATTCTTTCATCTGGATAGATAAAAAAATAGGAATTCCAGTATATTTTTAAAATAAGAAACCCGTGCTCATTGTATCAATTTAGAAAAGTTAGGCTAAAAGAAGTAATGCTTACACTTAGAGATAGCTACTTAAACATTTGTTATATGACCCAGTCATTACATCTCTTAATTTTTTTTTTTCTTCTTTTTAATTAAGTTATTTATTTATTTTATTTTTTTTTCTGTGCAAGGTCTCAGTTGCATCTTGTGAGATCTCGTTCCTGACTGGGGATCGAGCCTGGGCCCCCTGCATTGGGAGCTTGGAGTCTTAGCCACTGGTCCACCAGGGAAGTCCCTAAGTTATTTTTTAATTGAAGGTTAATCGCTCTACAGAATTTTGTTGTTTTCTGTCAAACATCAACAGGAATCAGCCATAGGTACACATATATGCCCTCCCTCTTGAACCTCCCTCCCACCTCCCTCCCCATCCCACCCCTCTAGATTGTTACAGAGCCCCTGTTTGAGTTTCCTGAGACATACAGCCAATTCCTATTGGCTATTTTACATAAGGTAATGTAAGTTTCCATGTTACTCTCTCCATACGTCTCACCCTCTCCTCCCCCTTCCCCTGCCCCCGTGTCCATGAGTCTGTTCTCTATGTCTGTTTCTCCATTACTGCCCTGCAAATAAATTCATCAGTACCATCTTTCTAGATTCCATATATATTCATTAGCATATGATATCTGTCTTTGTCTTTCTGACTTGCTTCACTCTATATAATAGGCTCTACGTTCATCCACCTCATTAGAACTGACTTAAATGTGTTCCTTTATGACTGAGTAATATTCCATTGTATATATGTACCACAGCTTCTTTATCTATTCATCTGTCGATGGGCATCTAAGTTGCTTCCATGGTCTATCTATTGTAAATCGTGCTGCAATGAATATTGGGGTACGTGTGTCTCTTTCAATTTTGGTTTCCTCAGGGTATATGCCTAGGAGTGGGATTGCTGGGTCATATGGTGGTTTTATTCCTAGTTTTTTAAGGAATCTCCATACTGTCTTCCACAGTGGCTGTATCAATTTACATTCCTACCAATAGTGCAAGAGGGCTCCCTTTTCTCCACACCCTCTCCAGCATTTTTGTTTGTAGAGTTTTTGATGATGGCCATTCTGACTGGCAGTCACTACATCTTGACATCTGATTTATTACGTTTGTAATATATTACTGTCATGGACGTCAATAAGTATATAAACAAAGTCCTGATCCAGTAAGAACCATTTCCCTTAAAAAAAAATCCCAAACAATGTACTTCCTTACTCACATTATCAGCAGCGGAAATACAAGCACAGCAACCAAAGAAAAAGCTGTGCCCCTAATATATCTTGACTTAATAAATATTAGCTATTTGACAGCCATAAAAATGAATTAGCACTGACCTGACTGGGTTGCTCAGGATCTTTATGCAGGCAGATCTTCGTGTCTTCCCCAGCACTGTTTTTGTGTCCTCAAAGCAGTGTTTATGTCTGTTTCACATTCTTGGTCCTAATTCTCCTGTATGGAGAAGGAACATAGCATTTGTAATACATGCATTAAAGTTAATCTCTCTGTTCAACTCTTAGCTCATGTATATTTATTTGAAATATGATTATAGGGAAAAATGAAGTGGTTTTTAAATAAATATCAGATCCTATACCTTTGAACGAATATTTATTCTTTTAAAGTGACCACCTTGGGAGTCTATAGGTTTATTCCAACTATCCTGTCATTACTGTTCACATTTTTAAGGGATTAGACCAGGGCATCTTTTGTAAGAGTGAAACCAAGAAAGACAGAGTGAAAGAACAGAAAGAGTAAGAGAGACAGCAAGAGAGTTCCACTGTTGTGTGACAAAGTACCGTCTTCCTATTTTCAGCCAGACTTTTAGAGGAGCTTCGTACTGGGCATTCTGACTGGGTCCTGTTTGGACTCTCAACTGAGACTTGATGGACATATGGACTAAAGACATGTATGTGTACAGAAGTTGATTATATCTGATCAAGATTTACCCTTAGCATAGGAATACATAGACAGCATATTAAAAAGAAGAGATGTTACTTTGCTGACAAAGGTCCGTCTTGTCAAAGCTATGGTTTTTCCAGTAGTCTGCATGGATGTGAGAGTTGGACCATAAAGAAAGCTGAGCGCTGAAGAATTGATGCTTTTGAACTGGGGTGTTGGAGAAGACTCTTGAGAGTCCCTTGGACTGCAAGGAGATCACACCAGTCAATCTTAAAAGAAAATCAATTCTGAATATTCATTGGAAGGACTGATGCTGAAACTCCAATACTTTGGCCACCTTATGTGAAGAACTGATTCCTTAGAAAAGACCCTGGTGCTGGGTAAGATTGAAGGCATGAGGAGAAGGGGAATGACAGAGGATGAGATGGTTGGATGGCATCACTGACTTGATGGACATGAGTTTGAGTAAGCTCTGGGAGTTGGTGATGGACAGGGAAGCCTGGTGTGCTGCAGTCCATGGGGTCGCAAAGAGTCGGACATGACTGAGCAATTGAACTGATAGGAGTACATAGCATCAGAGCACTGATTAGGGACAGACTAGTCTAGGTACATTTTCACAAAGTTGTCTTCCAGCAACTCTCTTTAGTTCCAGTGGTTTTTGTTAGGAGTAGCGTGCTAAAGTGAAAGAGGGAGAGAGAAGGAAGTCTTGATTCTGATTTTGTGGTATTATTTAGTTTTTCAGCAAATATTTTGACACTTTACAATTGCATTAGTAAGATGGCACGCTAAGTTGCTTCAGTTGTGTCCAACTCTTTGCAACTCTATTGACTGTAGTCCGCTAGGCTCCTCTGTCCATGGGAATCTCCAGGCAAGAATACTGGAGTGGGTTGCCATGCCCTCCTCCAAGGGATCTTCCCAACCCAGGGATGGAACGTGTGTGTCTTAAGTCTTCTGCATTGACAGGCAGATCCTTTACCATTAGCACCACCTGGGAATTCCACTTTACTTAACTCTAAAAAATAGAAAATTGAGAAGACTAAAATGTAGATTTTACTAAGGGTGAAAAAAGATCAAGATTGGTGCTGTAGTCTTTTAGAGTGCCAGAAAGCAAGAAGAGGGCTCTCTTTTCCAAGTCTTTCAGGGACAAACACAGACTTTTATCATTCACTTTAAATTTTCACCTCCCTTCCCATACTCTTCGCTCTCAACTGGGACCTGACTTCCTACTTCATTGGGAAAATGGAGTCCGTAACACATGAACTCTCTCATTTTTATGATTCTATTAAATTTTGCTTGTATATATTTACCTGTATTTATATTTTGTAGTGAACATTTGCTGGTTGTTTCCCCCAGGATATATTCCTATTTCTCCTAACTATCCTATGTTTCCTAATCTTACAGTTTAGGGGGTGATTACTCTGGAGCAAGATTTAGGGAATGTTCAAGAGCAGTGGTGATCTTGTTCTATATCCTTGTTCTGTATGTTGTTTTGATTATTCCTATTTTATACTAACCCTTCACTTTTTGGGCTAATTCTTAGTTCTCTCTGTCTGCCTTTGTCTCTCCAGCTTTATTGCAATATAATGCACGCATACAAATCATTCTTTCAAAGTGTACAATTCAGTATATTTTAGTATATTCACAGTTGAGCCATCACCATGGTCTAATTATAGAACATTTTTGTTCTCCTAATAGAATCCTTGTATCTACTAGCCCTCATTCATCACTTCCCCCTTCCTAAGGGGGCACTTGCTGTTTATGGATTTGCCTGTTTGGACATTTTGTATAAATAGCGTCATACAATATGTTGTTTTTGTGATTGGTTTCTTTCACTTAGTGTAACTTTTTCAAGGGTCATCCATGCTGTAACATGTATCAATACATCATTCCTTTTTTTTCCCCAAGTGGGGTAAAATACACATAGCAAAATCTACCATTTTAATAATTTTGAAGTATACAATTCATCGGCATGTAGTACAATCATGATGTTGTATAACTGTCACAACTATCTAGTTCCAGACATTTTAATCACACAAAAAGAAAACCCTGTATCTGTTAAAGCCTCACCCCATAATCCCCTCCCCCAGCCACTAATTTGACAACCACTAACCTGCTCTTTGGATTTGCCTGTTCTGGATATTTCATATAAATTGAATCATATAAGATGAAGTCTTTTGTGTTTGATTCTTTTTGTAAAATTAGTTTTATTGAAGTATAGTTGAATTACAATGTGTCAATTTCTGCTGTACAGCCAAGTGATTATATAAGTGATATATATAATATATGTATTCTTTTTCATATTCTTTTCCATTATGGCTTATCACAGGATATTGAATATAATTCCCTGTTTGTATACAGTAGAAGCTTGTTGCTTATCCATTCTATATATAATAGTTTACAACTGCTAATCCAAAACTCCCAATTCATTCCTCCTGCCTTGGCAACCACAAGTCTGTTCTCTATGTCTGTGAGTCTGTGTTTCATAGATAAGTTCATTTGTGTCATATTTTAGATTCCACATACAAGTGGTGTCATATGGTATTTGTCTTTCTCTTTATGATTTACTTTAATTAGTATGACCCTCTCTAGTTCTATCCATGTTGCTGCAAATGACATTATTTCATTCTTTTTTTACGACTGAGTAGTGTTCCATTGGAAAAGACCTTGGGGCTGGAAAAGACTGAAGGCAGAAGAAGAGGCAGCAGAGGATGAGTTGGTTAGACAGCATCACCGACTCAGTGCACATGAATCTGAGCAAACTCCAAGAGACAGTGAAGGACAGGGAAGCCTGGTGTGCTGCAGTCCATGGGGTCACAGAGTCAGACACAACTTAGCGGCTGTACAACAGTGTCCCATTGTGTGCACACACCACACGTGCACACACACCACATCTTCTTTATCCATTCACATATACCACACACATGCACACACACCACATCTTCTTTATCCATTCATCTGTTGATGGACATTTAGATTGTTTTCATGTTGTGGCTAATGTAAATTGTGCTGCAGTAAAGATTGGGATGCTTATGTCTTTTCAAATTATAGTTTTTCTCTCTGGATATGTGCCCAGGATTGGGATTTCAGGGTCATATGGCAACTCTTTTTAGTTTTATGAGACTTCTTCATATTCTTTTCCATAGTGGCTGCACCAGCTTACATTCCCAACAACCTTGTTCCCTTGTCTCCACATCCTCTTCAACATTTGTTATTTGTTGACTTTTTAATGATGACTGTTCCGTGCGTATGAGGTGGTACCTTACTGTAGTTTTGATTTGCACTTCTCTAATAATTACCAGTAAGCATCTTTTCATGTGCCTGCTGACTATCTCTATGTCTTCTCTAGAGAAATGTCTACTTAGATCTGCCCATTTTTAAATCAAGTTGTTTGTTTTTTTGTTATTGAGTTGTATGAGCTATTTGTGTATTTTGGGAATTAAGCCTTTGTTGGTGACCTCATTTATAAATATTTTAGTGCATAGGTTGTCTTCTCATTTTGTTTATGGTTCCTTTGCTGTACAAAAATATATCTGGCTTCTTTTATTTAGCATAATGTTTTCAAAATTCACCCATGTCATAACATTTGTATTTTCTTTACATGCCTGGAGAATAGTCCAGTTAATGGGTATACTAAATTTTATTTTTCCATTTCATTTTTTTATTAACATTTAAAAAGTTCAAATATATTTGATTTAAAGTATTATATGTTAGTTTCAGATATATAACATGGTGATTAGTATTTTTATACTTCACAAAATTATCACCATGATAAGTCTAGTTACTATCTGTCACCATACAAAATTGTTATGATGTTATTGACTATATTCACTATGCTGTATAATACATATATGTGACTTATTTATTTAATAACTAGAAGTTTGTACCTCTTAATCTCCCTTACCTATTTCATCCATCTCTTCCCACTCCCCTACCTCACCCCCCCACCCCCCTGCCCCTGGCAACTGCAAATTTGATCTTATTTTCTGTAGGCAGCACTTTTCTATTTTTTTTTTAGTTTGAAAGTTTTTATTTTTCAAATAATTATTAAAATTTTTCTATTGTTTTTCTTTCCTTTAAAAATTATTTATTCATTTATTTTTGGCTGTGGTAGATCTTCACTGCTTTGAGCAGGATTTCTGCAGTTGCACAGAGCGGGGGCTACTCTTTGTTGCAGTGCATGGGCTTCTCACTGCTGTGGCTTCTCTTGTTGCAGAGCACAGGCTCTAGTGTGTGGGCTTCCATAGGCTCAGCAGTGGCAGCACGTGCCCGAGGGTGTGGGCGTCAGTAGTTGCAGCACGCAGGCTTGGTAGTCGTAGCGCTGTCTCTAGAGCGTGGGTTCAGTAGTTGTGGTACATGGGTTAGTTGCTCCACTGCTTGTGGGACCTTCCCAGGCCAGGGATCCAACCTGTGTGCCCTGCTTTGGCAGGCAGATTCATATCCACTGCACCACCAGGGAAGTCCTCTGTGCTCTGTACTCAGTTGTGTCCAACTCTTTGTGACCCCATGGACTGTAGCCCACCAGGGACCTCTGTCCATGGGATTTTCCAGGCAAGAATACTGAAGTGGGTTGCCATTTCCTCCTTAAGGATCTACCCATGTGTCCGCCCTGCATTGCAGGCAGGTGCTTTACCACTAGCACCACCTGGGAAACCCTAGGGAAGTACTCTATTCTTTTTCAAATTCTTCCCTCCCTGCTTTTAAAAATCCATTCAGCCATTGTTGGTCTTTTGATTGGTGCATTTAGTCCATTTAAAGTAATAATTGGTAGGTGTGTACTTACTGGAGGCTTCCCACGTGGCGCTAGTGGTAAAGAACCTACTTGCCAATGGAGGAGGTGCTGGAGACACCAGTTTGATCCCAGGGTTGGGAAGATCCCCTGAAATGGCAATCCACTCCTGTATTCTTGCCTGGAGAATCCCATGAACAGAGGAACGTAGCTGGCTACTGTCATAGGGTCTCAAAGAGTTGGACGTGACTGAAGTGACTTAGCACGCATGCATGCATGTATTTATTGTCATTTTAGTGACTAATGATGATGAGTATTTTTTCATGTACTCATTGGCCATTTAAAATAATCTTTTTCATAAAAATACTTATTCAAAGTCATTGCTCAGTTTTAAATCAAGTTATCTTTTTATTATCAAGTTTTATTAATTAAAAAATGGTTGTATATTTTGCATACAAGTACCTTATTAGATTTGTTATTTGTAAATATTTTCTCCCAATCTGTGGATTGTTTATCCACTTTCTTGATGCAGTCCACTGATACAGAAAAGTCTTTAATGTTGATGTAGTTCTATTTATCTTTTTTTTTTTTTTTTAATCTTTGCTTGTAGTGAAATATCCATGGAATGCTGCCTAACCTAGGGTCATGAAAATTTGTGTCTCTCTTTTTTTTTTCTTTCTGAGTTTTACTGTTTTAGTTCTAACATTTAGGTCTTTTTATCCATTTTGAGTTAATTTTATCATGTGAGGTAGATGTCTTCCTCTTGCATGTGGATATACAGTTTTTCCAGCACCATTTGTACACCATGGGGATAAAGTGGAAACAGTGTCAAATTTCATTTTCTTGGGCTTCAAAATCAGTGTGTACAGTGACCTCAGCTACGAAATTAAAAGACTCTTGCTTCTTGGAAGAAAAGCAATGACAAACCTAGACAGCATATTAAAAAGCTGAGGCACCACTTTGCTGAGAAAGGTCTGTCTAGTCAAAGCTATGGTTTTTCCAGGAGTCATGTATGGATGTGAGAATTGGACCGTAACAAAGGCTAAGCACTGAAGAAGATGCTTTTGAACTGTGCTGGTGAAGACTCTTGAGACCCCCTTGGACAACAAGGAGGTCAAACCAGTCAATCCTAAAGGAAATCAACCCTGAATATTCATTTGAAGGACAGATGCTGAAGCTGAAGCTTCAGTATTATGGCCACCTGATGTGAGGAGCCAACTCATTGGAAAAGATCCTGATGCTGGGAAATATTGAAGGCTGGAAGAGAAGGGGGCGACAGGATGAGATGATTGGATGGCATCATTGACTCAATGGACATGAATTTGAGCAAACTACAGGAGATCGGGAAGGATTGGGAAACCTGACATGCTTCAGTCCATGAGATCACAAAGAGCAGGACATGACTTAGAGACTGAACAACAACAATAACATAAGATAACAAGTATTACCACCCAGTTATATTCAGCTTTTACCATCTGGGTATGTGGAATAATGATGCTTTCCTTTTGTGTGTTTGTTCCTATGTGTGTATGTGTATATATACTGCAGCAACAAATAACTAAAACCCAACTATTTGATGTGTATGTTTGTGTACATTTTCATTTATTTTGTGATTTCTAGACATAAAATGTTTTCATAGTCAGTACTTTTTTCTTTGAATTAGAAAAATTGTTAGTTTAAGGGAAAAAAATTATTGCAAGTCCAGGAAGTGGTTGGATCCACGGCTTTAAAGAAATGTGTTTTCCCGTCTCCTGTATTCTCTTTGTTCTGCTTCCTTTTTCTTTCTTCAAATTTTTTTTTTTTCTATCTGTTCCACAACTGGCAGAGACTGATTTCTGGAATATATAAGGCATATTGTCCAAACTTAGCAATCTTACAATTTGTTTATAACACTGATAACAAAAGTAATAATAATAGTAATAATAATGTCATTAGTAGTTAATGTTAAGATTTATTGAATTCCTTTTGTATGCCAATTACTATACTAAGTTCTTTATGTATTTCACAGTATTTCGTCTTCATAGTAGCTCTGTGTTGTTGTTGTTTAGTTACTAAGTTGTGTTTGAACTCTTGTGACCCCCGCATGGACTATAGCCCACCAGGCTCCTCTGTCCATGGGGTTTCCCAGGCAAGATTACTGGAGGGGGTTGCCATTTTCTTCTCCATTTTCTTCTCTCTTCCCTGCCCTTCCCTTCCCTACCCAGGGATCAAACCTGCATCTTCTTCATTGGCAGGCTGATTCTATACCACTGAGCCACCAGGGAAGTCCAATAACTCTGTGAGGAAAGTATTATTTATAAATATGAGGAAATTAAGAGACAGACCAGTGTAGTAACTTGTTTAATCATTCAGCTAGTCAAGTGATAGAGCTTTGAAATCCAGGCAGACTGTATGTGCTTACTACTATGCTATACTGTGCCCAGTGTCAACTCATGGAAAAACTCATTGTCTTTGCGTTTATAATGAGCTCATTTTCAGACCAGTTACTCTGCATAAAGAAATAATGATCCCATGTTTACTCAGAACTGAGTTATCTTCCTGGCCCATTGACAGCCTTATTAGAACCACATAATGTGGGGGAGGGTGATTCCCTAAGGAAAGGGATCTGGGACATATTTAAAAAACACGTGTCCACTAAACAAATATTTTATTAACTGTGCTGCTTAGCAACAGAGAGTTCCATATTAAACATTGAAAGTTGCAACTGCAGCTGTCAAAGGCCAACAGTATTGTCAGTTTTGATTACAGACTTCTTAAATGTGTTGTGTTTTCTTTTTGAGACTATTTGCTAGTGGTAGGTTATTTGCATTGTTAAATTATGAAAATCTTAGATTAGTGAAATTTTTTAAATAAATCACTTCACAGTTTCAAAATACTTTATTTTGTGTTTTGTACAGCTTTAAAATCTGTATTTTAAAATAAATTTGATTTATAATAACTTTGTTTTGGATGGAGAAAAGGAAAATGAAGCAGATAAAATTTGGACAAAAGATACTTTTCAAAATATTATTTATACTTTGAAAAATATTGAAATTCAGTCTAGATAAAATCAAGCTTGTTTAAGCAAGTGACTAGAATAAGAAAATTGAGACAAGACTTGTCTTTTGCCTTTACACAGAACTTTTCTTACATATTTGTATTATTTTCAGCTAGTTTGTCAGTATTGTGTTTATGTGTTTCAGGTTTCTGTATCTGTTCCATGAATTTCCTCAATTGGTCATTGATTCCAGTAAGCTGTTTGTTTGTTTTTATTCTTCCTTATGAAAAAGACTTTCCTCTGGCTAGTATATGTAGACTTCATTCTTTTGTGAAGTCAACTGTTCACTTTTATTGTAATCTATTTGGAACTATTGAAGAGATAGCACCTTTGGATGCTATTCAAGGAAAAACTGCACGTTTGTCCTAAGCTTCCCCTGTTTATTAAGTATAAAGATACTTGAACCAAAGGTATTTCTAAAAACCATAATAATTCTGGTATGGAATACTTTTATTTTTCTTACAAGAGTCAATCTTTAGACCATACATCCCTACACTAGTCTTTCCTTATATATTTTTCACTAAAACTTGTCTCATAAAAACAGGTATCACTTAGTTGTAATGATGTTCATAGTCTTATCCTGAACTCCTTGGCCCAGTTTATTATGACTGAATTGTTCCTATTTCCAGAGATTCATTTTCTGTTTCATTTCCTTACTTTACTCCTCTGATGTGTAACTACTTTGATAACATCGTTAATGTTTGTATTCACTGCAATTTTATTCTCTTTTTATGTCTTTGATTACCTTGTAAAAATATATTTTTTTGGTCCTGCCTGGTTCCTGGGATTTCCTGGTGCTTGGCCTGGTATATACATTTACTTGAGCTTCAGTACTTAGCTGGTTACCAGGAAGTCCTTACTTTGGAATATAAATGAATTGTTTACCTTCAGAGACTCTTATTTTTATGCATACTTTGTTGTTGCTGTTTAGTTGCTCAGTCGAGTCCAAATCTTTTGTGACCCCATGGACTGTGACCCACCAGGCTCCTTTGTCCATGGAATTTCCCAGGCAAGAATACTAGAATGGGTTGTCATTTCCTTCTCCAAGGAATCTTCCTGACCCAGGGGTTGAACCTGTGTCTCCTGCACTGGCCAGTGGAGTCTTTACCACTGAGCACCAGGGCAGCCTGTATGGATACTCAGAATACACAAAATGTACATTTAGTGTTTAGGATCTTCAGAGGAAACAAAGGAGATAGGAGAAATGTTTAGTCCCTGCTCCAAAGTACTTTTAATCTAGGCTTTTAGCCATTTTACAGTGAATGCTTATGATAGCAAATCACATCAGTATTGTGGCTTTTAAAGTTTTTTATAGGGAAGGATCCCCGCAGAGACATGAGGATGCTTCCTTTTTTACTCTCAAAAGGTCCTAATTTGATAATGGACTCATTCAGAATATATAAACAAATCACACAAATCAACAAAACAGCAAACCTCCCAGTTAAAAAATGAGTGAGATCCTCTTGAAAGTAATAGATAAAAGAGGTTATACAAGTGGCTAATAAACATTTGAAAGGTCCTTAACATTATAGTCATAATGGAAATACAGATTAAAACCACAACAAAACCTACTGCATACCCTTCAGAATGGCTGAAATAATAATAAAAAATGTGACAGTACCAGGTGTTGCAAGGATATCAAATAACAGCAGTTCAAATACAAATTTTGGAAGTTTAAATGAATTCAACTGCTTTGGAAAAATATAGAAAATATGTACTAAACATGGACATGTGACATCCCATGACCTAGGTATATATGGAACAGAAATGAGTGTGTAAATATACTAAAAGAAAAGGCAAGAGCATCCATAGCAACATTATATGTAATGTTCCTATGTTAGTTTCCTGTTGCAGCTGTAACAAATTACCACCAACTTAGTGGCTTTTTAAAGCAACACAAATTTATTTTAGAGTTCTTGATGCCAGAAGTTCAGAACGAGTCTCACTGAACTAAAGTCAAGGTGTTGTCAGGTTTCTACTGTTTGGAGCTTCTAGAGAAGAATCCCTTTCCATTCCCTTTCTAGCTTTTACAGGCTATCCTCATTCCTTGGTTTGTAATCCCATATTGTATTGCCTTTTCTGCTTTTGCTCTTGTTGTCACATCATCTTCTTCTCTGACTGTTTTGCATCTTTCTTATAAAGACCCTTCTGATTACATTTAGCCCACACAGATAGTCTAGGAATATGTTCTCATCTCAAGATCCTTAACTTAAACAAACCAGGAAAGTTCCTTTTCCCACATAAGATTATATATTCACAGAGTCTGAGAATTAGAATGTGGACATCTTAAAGGTCATTATTTGGCCTGCTGCAGTCCTCAAACTGGAAACAACTTACATGTTCATTGAGAATAGAATGGATAAATGCACAGTAGTATATTCATATAATTGTATGGCAAACAGTAATGCAGATGAAAGAACTAATACTAAACCCAAACATGTGGCTAAATCTTTCACAAACGTAGTGTTTATAATAGTATCCAGATATAAAATATATATATATATTTTGTGGTTTCTTTGTATAAAATTCAAAGGCAGGTGGAAAGAACCTATAGCTGTTGAAGTCAGCAAAGTGGTTAACTTTGGAAAGTGTTAATGACAGCACAAAGAGACCTTTTGGAGTGCTGGTAATAATTTACTTCATGATTTTCATTCTGATCACACGGGTGTAATCACTTTGCAAAACTTAATTGACTTGTACACCTATGATTTGTGCACTTTCATATTATATTCCAGTAAAGGAACTCTGCTATGACTACACTTTACAAGTGTTTGTTTAGGGTAATTACTGATTCTTTTTCAGTCAACTTTATGTCAGTCAACTAAATGTCACTGATGACGGGGGAAGAGAAGTGAGTTATAGAGAGTAGGGAAATGAAATTAGTTGGAAATGATGTTTAGGAAGAGAAGATAGTTATGATACAAGTAGAAAAACCAATTTTGGTGGCATAGTAGCAAAATAGCTAGAGAAGGAATCTTGGGTTGGATTACTGAGGAAATAGACTCTGAGATAGAGATTTCTCTGCAGGAGTTTACTGGAGAGTGCTCTTGGTAATCCTAGAGAGGGAGTGAAAGAAGCAAAACTAAGCAGAGGGAGAATTTGAAATGTGATGCGGTTGTAACAAGGTCCTTAACTGAGTCCAAGGGTTGTTCTGTAGGTGAAATGGCCCTTCAGAGTTGCCCTGACTTGTGGCAAAGTTGCTGGACATTTGTATGTCCTTCATGAGAAATGCTGGGCTGGAAGAAGCACAAGCTGGAATCAAGATTGCCAGGAGAAATATCAATAACCTCAGATATGCAGATGACACCACCCTTATGGCAGAAAGTGAAGAGGAACTAAAAAGCCTCTTGATGAAAGTGAAAGAGGAGAGTGAAAAAGTTGGCTTAAAGCTCAACATTCAGAAAACTACGATCATGGCATCTGGTCCCATCACCTCATGGGAAATAGATGGGGAGACAGTGGAAACAGTGTCAGACTTTATTTTTTTGGGCTCCAAAATCACTGCAGATGGTGATTGCAGCCATGAAATTAAAAGACGCTTACTCCTTGGAAGGAAAGTTATGACCAACCTAGATAGCACATTAAAAAGCAGAGACATTACTTTGCCAACAAAGGTCCATCTGGTCAAGGCTATGGTTTTTCCAGTAGTCATGTATGGATGTGAGAGTTGGACTGTGAAGAAAGCTGAGCGCTGAAGAATTGATGCTTTTGAACTGTGGTGTTGGAGAAGACTCTTGAGAGTCCCTTGGACTGCAAGGAGATCCAACCAGTCCATCCTAAAGGAGATCAGCCCTGGGTGTTCATTGGAAGGACTGATGCTGAAGCTGAAACTCTTAGTACCTTGGCCACCTCATGTGAAGAGTTGACTCATTGGAAAAGACCCTGATGCTGGGAGGGATTGGGGGCAGGAGGAGAAGGGGACGACAGAAGATGAGATGGCTGGATGGCATCACTGACTTGATGGACATGAGTTTGAATAAACTCCGGGAGTTGGTGATGAACAGGGAGGCCCGGCATGCTGCGATTCGTGGGGTCGCAAAGAGTCAGACACGACTGAGCGACTGAATTGAACTGAACTAAACTGAACTGATCTGTGTGTCATTGGGTGTGAATTGCTCTTGGGTAACTTGGGTGAGGAAGTTTCCTTCAACTGAGGGAAGTTTCTGGGAGGCATTTCATTGTAAGCTGTCAACAGACAATACTCTTGAAGGTATTGGCGTATTGCATGCTGAGGAGGCATCTGAAAAGTAGTGCACCACAGCATCTACTACAAAGAGGTACAGAATCTGCTTGATTAAAGGCCTGTTTGACAGTTCTCATGAAATATATACATTAAAAAAGCCAAATAACAATAAGAGGGAACAAGAGAAATTATGTAATGAAAATAGACCTGGAATTGACTAAATTTCAAAAGTCAAGTATCGTGAAGAAATGGGCATATGTTGATATCTTCTACTGTGATTTGGATAGTGAAGGGAAAATTTGAATCCTAAAATTGTAAAAGGAGCACCTACGTATCTAAAGCAAATATAAAAAGACCTGAAGGGAGAAATAGACATCAGACTCTTACATCAATACAGTAAGAGTAGGGGACTTTAGTTCCCTGATTTTAATAATAAACACATTATCCAGACAGAAAATAAATAATGAAACTTTGGACTTGAATTACACATTAGACCAATGAACCTAACAGACATTTACAGAAAATTCTATCCAATAGCAGCAGAATATACAGTCTTTTCATGAGATAGTCTCCACAATAGATTGTATGTCAGGCCACAAAACAAGTCTTAATAAATTTAAGAAGATTAAAATCATATCGAGCATCTTTTCCAACCACAATAGTGTGAGACTAAAATCAGTTATCAGAAGAAAACTGGAAAACTTATGAAATATGATGATTAAGCAAAATGTTATTGAACAACAAATGGGCCAAAAAAGAAATTAAAAGGAAAATTGAGAAATATCTTGAACAAAAGTAGAAATATAATGTATAAAAACTTAAAGAATGTAGCAAAAGCATCTCTAAGAGGGAAGTTCATTGTGATAAATACCTATCTCAAGAAACAAGTCTCAAACAACTTACCATTACACCTCCAGGAAATTTAGAAAAAGGAGAGCAAATATAGACCAAAGTTCATAGAAGGAAGGAAATGACAATGATCAGAGAAGAACTAAAATAGAGACTAAGAGACAATAGAAAAGATCAATAAAATTGGGCTGTTGCTTAATATTAAAAAAGACAAATCTTTAGCTGGATTTACCAATTAAAAAAGAGAAAAGACTCAAATAAATAAAGTTAGAAATGAAAGTGAAGATGTTACAGCTGGTACCACAGAAATACAATGGATCATAAGAGACTGCTATGAACTGTTATATTAGACAACTTACAAGGAATGAAAAAATTTTTAGAAAGTACAACTTCCTGAGACTGAAACATGAAGACAGAAAATTTGAATAGACTTATTACTAGGAAGGAGATTGAGTCAGTGGTCAAACATCTCCAAAGCAAACAAAAATCCAGGACCACATGGCTTCACTGATGAATTATACCAAAATTTAAAGAATTAATACTAGTCCTTCTAAAATTCTTTTAAAAATTGAGGAAACTTCCAAATTGAAAGTATACTAACACATATATATGAAATTTAGAAAGATGGTAATGATAACCCTATATGCAAGACAGAAGAAGAGACACAGATGTATAGAACAGACTTTTGGACTCTACGGGAGAAGGCGAGGGTGGGATGATCTGAGAGAACAGCATTGAAACATGTATATTATCAAGTGTGAAACAGATCGCCAGTCCAGGTTGGATGCATGAGACAAGTGCTTGGGGCTGGTGCACTGGGATGACCCAGACGGATGGGATGGGGAGGGAGGTGGGAGGGGGGTTCAGGATGGGGAACACATGTAAATCCATGGCTGATTCATGTCAATGTATGGCAAAAACCACTACAATATTGTAAAGTAATTAGCCTCCAACTAATAAAAATAATTGGGGGAAAAAAAAAAGTACTTTGAATCTCATTGTATGTGACCAGCGTTATTACCCTAGTACCAAAACCAGACAAGGACACTACAGGAAACACAGGCCATTATGAGTGATGAGCATAGATGCAAAAATCCTTAACAGTATTAGCACGCCAGATTCAACAGTATATTATAAGTGTCATACACCATCATGAAGTGGAATTTATTCATGGAATGGGAGGATGGTTCAACACATGAAAGCCAATAAATGTCATTCACCACATTAACAAAATGAAGGATAAAAATCATATTATCATCTCATTGTATGTAAGAAAAGCATTTGATGACATTTAACATCCGTTTATAATGAAAACTCTCTACAAACTATGTAGAGAGGGAACATGTCTTACTATAATCAAGGTCATATTTGACAAGCCTACAGCTAACCTCATACTGTTGGTGAAAAGCTTTTCCTGTATGGTCAGGAATAAGACATGGATGCTGGGCTTCTCTAGTGGTCTAGTGGTTGGGAATCTTCTTGCCAATGCGGGGAACATGGGTTTGATCCCTGATCTGGGAGGACCCCACATGCCATGGAGCAACTAGACCTACATGCTGCAACTACTTAGCTCACACATCTAGAGCCTGTGCTCTGAAACAAGAGAAGCCAGCACAGTGAGAAACCCTTGCACCACAATGAAGAGTAGCCCCTGCTCACCACAGCTAGAGAAAGCCTATGTGCAGCAATGAAGACCCAGTGCAGCTAAAGCAAAACAGAATAAAATAAATCTTAAAAAAAAAAAGGCATGGGTGCTAACTCTCACACATTTATTTAACACAGTACTACAAATCCTAGCCAGAGTGATTTGATAGACAAAAGGTATCCATGTCAGAAAGTGAGAAAGAAGTAAAATTGTTACTATTTGAGTATGACATGATACTCTCTATAGAAAGCCATGAAAATCCACAAATTAACTGTTAGAATTAATCAGTGAAATTGCTGGATACATTATCAATACACAAAAATCAGTTGTGTTTCTATACACTAATAATGAAATAGGAAAAGAAATTAAGAAAACAACCCCATTTACAATTACCTCAAAAAGAATAAAATTGGATTACATTTAACCAAGCTGGTGAAATAGCTGTACACTGAAAACTATAAGATATTGCTGAAAGAAGTTGAATACAAACACATATAAATAGGAGGCTATTCTATGCTCACGGGCTGGAATTAATGTTAAATGTCTGTACTACCCAGAGCCTTCTATAGATTCACATCAAATATCAAATGACATTTTCCTCAGAAATATAACAATTCTAATATTTGTATGGAAACATAAAAACAACCAAAGCAATCCTGAGAAAGAACAAAGTTGGATGCATCACACGTCCTGATTTCAAACTATATTACAAAGTTGTAGTAATCAAAAGAGTATGGTATTGGCATAAAACCAGACACATAGATCAATGAAACAGAAGAGAGAGCCCAGAATAAACCCATGCATATGTATTGTCAATTAATTTATGACAAAAGAGCCAAAAATGTGCGATGGGGAAAGGATAGTCTGTTCAGTAAATGGTGTTGGAAAAATGGACAGCCACATGCAAAAGAATGAAATTATTCATATCTCTTCTACTATTTACAGCAACTCAAAATGGCTTAAATATTTAAATGTAAAATATGAAACCATAAAACTCCAAGAAGAAAGCACAGGAGGTAAGCTCCTTGACATTGGTCTTGACAATGATTTTTTGTTTGGATATGAAACCAAAAGCATAATGACAAATGCAAAAATAAACAAGTTAGGACTACATCAAACTGAAAAAGCTTCTGCACAGCAAAAGAAACAGTTAACAAGATGGAAAGGCAACCTATGAAACAGAAGAAAGTATTTGAAATGATATAATGGATAAAGTGTTAATATCCAAAATATTAAAGAACTCATACAACTCAATAACAAAAATACAAACAATCCAGTTTAATAACAGGCAGAAGAATTGAATAGACATTTTTCCCAAGAAGGCATACAAATGGCCTACAGGTCCATGAAAAGATGTTCAACATTGCTAATCATCAGGGAAGTAACAAATGAAAACCATAATGTGATATCAACTCATTATCTGTTAAAACAGCTATCATCAAAAAGACAAGAGATAACAAACATTGACATGAATGTGTAGGAAAGGGAACTCTTGGCACTGTTAGTGGGAATGTAACTTGGTACAGCCACTGTAGAAAACAGTATGGGGGTTCTTCAGAAACTTCAAAAGCTAAAACTAGAACCATTTATGATTCAGCAATTCCACTCCTGGATAAATAGGCAAAGGACATGAAAATAGGATATCAGTGAGATATCCGCACTCACAGGTTAAAACCATTTTAGTTTTATTAGAGCATAGTTGGTTCACAGTGTTGTGTTAGTTTCAGGTGTGCAGTGGAGTGGTTTAGTTATACAAATACGTATATTCATTCTTTTTTAGATTCATTTCTCATATAGGTTATCCTAGAATATTAAGCAGAGTTTCCTGTGTTTTAGAGTAAGTCATTGTGAGTTTTCTATATTATATATAGTAGTGTGTGTATGTTCATCCAAGTCTCCTGACTTATTTCTCCCCCCCATTGCTTCCCCTTTGGTAACCATAGTTTGTTTCTGATCTATAAATCTGATTTTGTTTTGTAAATAAGTTCATTTCTTTTTTTTTATTAAAGTTAGATTCCACATATAAGTGATATCATATGATACTTCTCTTTGTCTGTCTGACTTACTTCATTTAATATGATAATCTGTAGGTCCACCTATGTTGCTGCCAATGGCAGTATTTCATTCTTTTTTTTTTTTTATTGTTGTTGTTGTTATTCAGTTGCTAAGTCATGTCTTACTCTTTGCGACCCCCTCAACTGAAGCATGCTAGGCTCCTCTGTCCTCCACTATCTCTTGGAGTTTGCTCAAATTCATATCCATTGACTTAATCGTGGTATCTAACCATCTCATCCTTTGCCGCCTCTTTCTCCTCCTGCCTTCAATCTTTCCCAGCATCAGGGTCTTTTCCAATGAGTCAGTTCTTCACATCAGGTGGCCAAAGTATTGGAGTTTCAGCTTCAGCATCAGTCTGAATATTCAGGACTGATTTCCTTTAGGATGGACTGGTTGGATCTCTTTGGAGTCCAAGGGACTCTCAAGAGTCTTCTCCAACACCACAGTTCAAAAGCATCTATTATTCAGTGCTCAGCTTTCTTCACAGTCCAACTCTCACATCCATACATGACTACTGGAAAAACCATAGCTTTGACTAGATGGACCTTTGTTGGCAAAGTAACATCTCTGCTTTGTCATATGCTGTCTAGGTTTGTCATAACTCTTCTAAGGAGCAAGCGTCTTTTAATTTCATGGCTTCAGTCACCATCTGTAGTAATTTTGGAGCTCAAGAAAATTAAAGTCTGTCTCTGTTTCCATTGTTTTCCCATCTATTCGCCATGAAGTGATGGGACTGGATACCATGATCTTATTTTTTTTAATGTTGAGTTTCAAGCCAGTTTTTTCACTCTCCTCTTTTACTCTCACCAAGAGGCTCTTAGTTCCTCTTCACTTTCTGTCATCAGAGTAGTAGGTATCATGTGCATATCTGAGGTTGTTGATATTTCTCCTGGCAATCTTGATTCCAGCTTGTGACTCCTGCAGCCCAGCATTTAGCATGAGATACTCTGAAACTCCAGTACTTTGGCCACCTCATGCGAAGAGTTGACTCATTGGAAAAGACCCCGATGCTGGGAGGGATTGGGGGCAGGAGGAGAAGGGGATGACAGAGGATGAGATGGCTGGATGGCATCACCGACTTGATGGACATGAGTAAACTCCGGGAGTTGGTGATGGACAGGGAGGCCTGGCGTGCTGCGATTCATGGGGTCACAAAGAGTCGGACATGACTGAGCGACTGAACTGAACTGAACTCTGCATATAACTTAAATAAACAGGGTGATAATATGCAGCCCAATTTTGAACCAATCAGTTGTTCAATGTCCCATTCCAACTGTTGCTTCTTGAGCTGCATACAGGTTTCCCAGGAGACAGGTAAGGTGGTCTAGTACTCCTTCAAGTATTCTTAATCTCTTGAAGAATTTTCCACAGTTTGAGCCAGCACCATACCCCTCCCTCTCCTTCCTCTCTTCCTCCATCATGGATGACCAGTGTAGATGACTCCAGCAATGACTGGGCTCAAGTTATGAAGAAGCCTTAGCCAGTGATCACAAGGATGGTGAAACCTCATAGCCCCCAGGGTAGGGGGAAGGTCCAGGCCATGGAGATTAACTTTTACTTCTTTTGATGAAAATTTTTCCTTTGGTAGTACTTGTATTATTGTGTTGTTATTTTTTTTTTTTTATACTCCAACGTATCAAAGGATCCTGAACAGAGCGGATGTTCACAAGTGAGGGGAATTTTACTCTCCTGTGGGAATGCTGTCTTCAGATCTTTGATGGAGGCCAACTCATTCAAGGGCAATATTGTTCATGTTTAACTGTGGTTAATGTTAATGGGTTTAAGGAAGTAAATGCAGGCCAGGGGCATTGTGATTAGAGGAGAGGGGAGGTGACATCAGCAGCAAATTCTTTGGATACTCCCTTAAGAATGAAATAATCTTTCTTTTTTATGGCTGAGTAACATTCCAGTGTATATATGTACCACATCTTCTTTATCCATTCTTCTGTTGATGGACATTTAGGTTGCTTCCATGTCTTGGCTGTAGTAAATAGTGTTGCAATAAACATTGAGGTCTGCATTCCCAATTTCATTGCACAATTATTCACAGTGACCAAGATATGGAAACAACCGATGTGTCCATCAGTGGATGGATGGATAAAGAAGATGGACTTGTATGCACACACACATACACACATGTAGTGTAGTGGGAAATCCTGCCTTTTGTGATGACATCAATGGACCTTGAGGGCAGTATGCTAAGTGAAACAAGTCATACAGATAAGACAGTTATTGTATGCTATCACTTATATATGAAATCTAAAAAGTCAAGCTCAAGTAGAATGGTCATTACCTGGGTGTGTACATATTGGGGAAATGTTCAAAGGCACAAACTTACAATTCAAAGTCCATTGACAGATGAATGGGTAAAGAAATTGTGGTATATATGCACAATGGAATATTATTCCAGCCATAAAAAGGAACACATTTGAGTCAGTTCTAATGAGGTGGATGAACCTAGAGTCTATTATACAGAGTGAAATAAGTCAGAAAGACAGAGTTAAATATCGTATACTAACACTTATATATGGAATCTAGAAAGATGGTACTGATAAATTTATTTGAAGGGCAGTAATGGAGAAACAGACATAGAGAACAGATGAACAGAGAATGTCCATAGAGAATGGATATGGGGAGACGGTGAGATGTGTGGAGAGTAACCTGGAAACTTACATTGCCATATGTAAAATAGATAGCCAACGGGAATTTGCTGTATGTCTCAGGGAACTCAAGCAGGGGCTCTGTATCAACCTGGAGGGGTGGGATGGGAGGAAGACGGGAGGGAGGTTCAAAAAGGAGGGGACATATGTGCACCTGTGGCTGATTCATGTTGAGGTTTGACAGAAAACAACAAAGTTCTGTAAAGCAATTGTCTTTCAATTAAAAAATAAATAAATCATAAAATAAATTATATTTATTATATTATATATAAATTATATTTATAAAAATAAATTATAAAAAAAGATGAATAAGTTCTGGAGATCTAATGCACAACATAGTGATTATGGTCAGCAATGCTATATCATATGCTTCAAAGTTGCTAAGAGACTGGATCTCAATTGTTCTCACCACACATACACATAAAAGATAATTATGTGATGTGATAAAGGTGTTAGCTGATGTTAAGTTTGTGCTTAGTTTATAAATGCAGTATATAAATGTATCAAATCAACATGTTTTATTTCTTAAACTTTCACAATGTTATATGTCAAATATATTTCAATAAAGAACCCAAACCAAACAAATACATGAATAAAAATGGTGAAGTGGTTATTTTTTGGTAACCTGTTTCCCACTACAGAGTATTTTTAATATTTATTTCTTATAAACCATATGGCAGTGCTTGTACATTCTTGGATTATAGGGTATTTGCAACTTTTCCTCCTTTAAATTTTTCTAAATTGCTCTTTTTTAAAATTGAATTTATTGTTATGTCTTTCTTTCTTTGATAAAAACTTTTTGCTTGTAAAAGTTTTTGTAACTTCCTGTATGTGTGTGTGTTCTCAGTCGTGTCTGACACAGTGGCCCCATAGACTGCCTGGTGGTCTCCTGTGTCCTTGGTATTTTCCAGGCAAGAATACTGGAGTGTGGTGCCATTTCCTACTCCAGGGGGTCTTCCTGACCCAGGGATCAGTCCTGCACCTCTTGTGACTCCTGCATTGGTAGGTGGATTCTTTACCAATAGATCCATCTGGGAAGTCCCTTTTATACCTTTCTGTTTAAATAATGTCAGTTGATTAGGGACAGTTTCTAAATTTTAAAATTGTTAATATTATTAGCGCTATATAAATTTTATTTTGTGAGTCTTAATTATCTAAATTTGGTATTTGTTTTTTATTCTGTTAGTGTGTTACTGAAATTTGACTGTGAATTAATTCCTTGCCAGTTAATTTAAATGAAAGTGTTAGCTGTTCAGTTGTGTCTGACCTCATGGACTGTAGCCCACCAGGCTCCTCTGTCCATGGGATTCTCCAGGCAAGAACACTGGAGTGGGTAGCCGTTCCCTTCTCCAGGGGACCTTCCTCACCCAGGGATCAAGCCTGGATCTTCTGCATTGCAGGTAGATTTTTTACTGTCTGAGGGATTTTATTTAGTTGTTCATCAGTTGATATGATAGCTAATATCACTTAGGCCTTTTATAAAATTTGTTTTTGGAACATTTGCCTAATGATAAACCTGAATGAATAGATTTTGGTGAATTGTACTAGGTGGTGATTTAGTTTTTCTCATAAGTGTAAATGTCTGATTGATTCTGGTTGAGTTAAATCCGACCTCAATTTGAACTGTCTGTTAATTTGTTACATAGTTACTGATTCTTATTGTTTTCTAAAAAGATAAAACCAAATCCAGTTATTTTTCAAAGATACAACTTAAGTATTGGCAAATGGTGACAAGGTTGTAGCAACTGCATCACTAATTTATTGAATTATCTTGCAAATAGTTTTTTTTATTAGTAAAGACTAAGAATAGATAAGTAAAAATTAATTCCTTGTCATATGAATCTTAGACCTTCCCTGTTGGCTCAGTGGTAAAGAATCTGCCTGCAGTGCAGAAGACCAGGGTTGGATCCCTGGTTGGGAAGATCCCCTGGAGATGGGCATGGCAATCCATTCCAGTACTCTTGCCTAGAGAATTCCATGGACAAAGGAGCCTGGGGTCTGCTGTCTATAGGGTGGTGTCTATAGGGTGGCACAGTGTTGGCCACGATTGAAGCGACTCAGCAGCAGCAGTGTATGAATCTTAATGTATTTTTCCAGTAAAACAGAATAGGTATTTTCATAGCATAGTTGTGTGCATGAAGTATTAAAGAAACTGGGGAACTGGGTCTGTAAGGTATTATAAAACAATGTGGCAGAAATTAAATTTGATTCTAAATTCTGGCAGTTGAAAATTATCAAGTAGATAAAGAACATATGCTTATTTACTCGGGTAAGCATTTTAATTAAAATAGGTCAAAATTATTGGTAGGAAAGAAATGCTAATTAATAGAGCATAATAAACCAAGACCATGTTTTTTTTTGCCTACACTGAATTTTAGCTGCGTGGAAAGTTCTGGTTCTCTGATAGCCTGAGAGAACACACATAATAGCACAGTCCCATGCTTTTCTGCTCTCATGCATGAGGCAGCCAAATGCCATCAGCCTTTTTTCATTTCTGGCATAACACATTATTTTCTGTTGGCCTTGTTTCCACTTGTGTGCCTGTTTTTGCTTTCCCTTCTGGCTCTGGCTCCATTTAGCCTCCTGCTTCAGGTTCTACTTGTTTTCCTGGCTCTGGCTGTGTTTATCTTCCATTCTTTGCTTCCTTTGTCCACCCAGTGGGTCCCACACCTCCTGCCTCTTAGCCTACTTAATGTTTATTTCCTTTTCTCTGCTTAAAGCTTATGTCTACCTTATGGCCCTAGTAAGGCCTCCTCTTGTGACTTACCCTCCTTTGCACTCCTTTACACTTAGAATTGCAATGATTTCACCCTATAGGAGGACCCAACAACCTATCATGTCTGTATGTATGATAGGTGATTATAAAGGCACCTCATGTTATTTGGCTGTTTTTGAATCTTAATCTGCTCGCCTAAACCCTGGGAATATTCTGAAGGTCATGAGGAACTCAGAAGATACGGATTTGGCCTGAAGTTATAAGATATAATCAACTGTAGTTGCTATTGTTGTTTAGTTGCTAGGTCGTGTCTGACTCTGTGACCCCATGGACTGTAGCCCGCCAGGCTCCTCTGTCCATGGGATTTCCCAGGCAAGAATACTGGAGTAGGTTGCCATTTCCTTCTCCAGGGGTTATTCCTGACTCAGGGATTGAATCGGCATCTCCTGCGTTGGCAGATTCTTTACCACTGAGCCACCAGGGCAGCTAGAAGAGTGTTTTTCAAACTGTGGGTCATAAAATCAATTTATTAGAAGTATAACTAGCAATTAAAACAAATAGTAGGACCTCCCTGGTGGTCCCGTGGTTAAGAATCTGCCTGCCCAGTGCAGGGGACACGGGTTCCATCCATGGTCTGGGAGGGTTCCACGTGCTGTGGGGCAGCTAGGCCCATGTGCCGTGACTACTGAACCCGCATCCTAGGGCCCGTGAGCAGCAACTGCTGAAGCTCGTTTGCCCCAGAATCTGTGCTCTGCAACGAGAGAAGCAACTGCCTTGAGAAACTCTCGCACTGCAACTTGAGAAAGCCCATGCGCAGCAATGAAGACCCAGTGCAGCTAAAAATAAAAATAAATAAAATAAAACAAATAGTAATTTGAAAAAAATAGACAATATAATTGTGTATTACACTTAGTAAATATTGTGTTAGGGAGTTATATGCACCTATATAAGTGTATATACTATGCTGTGCTTAGTCGCTCAGTTGTGTCCGACTCTTTGTGAGCCTATGGACTGTAGCCTGCCAGGCTCCTCTGTCCATGGGCATTTTCCAGGCAAGAATACTGGAGCAGGTTGCCATGCCCTCCTTCAGGGGATCTTCTTAATCCAGGATCGAACCCAGGTCTTCTGCATTGCAGGTGGATTCTTTACCATCTGAACTACCAGGAAAGCCCAAGAATACTGGAGTGGGTAGCCTATCCACTCTCCAGGGGATCTTTCTGACCCAGGAATTGAACAGGGGTCTCCTGCATTGCAGGCAGATTCTTTACCAGCTGAGCTATCAGGGAAGCCCCATAAATGTATATACTATATGTAAAATGTATTTCTTACTGTCATGTTAAAAATTTTTTGAGTGTCATTGAGTAGAAAATTTACTTTGGTCTGGCTGCTTTCCAATTATACTTATTCAAAGAGGTCAATCCATATAGTTGTGATTGACTTTATAAGAATATATATAAAAAGACTTGAAAGAATGGATTTGAACTAAATTAGTTCTACAGTAGAAGCCCTTGAATTCTATCACAAACTTTTGCTTGAGCCCCAGAACAACATTACCACCTCTGAGATGCCTGACTCAGCATTTAATTTGGTGACACCACCATGGAAGCTGGGATTTCAAAGTAATTCAGCAGTATGTGGGTATTTGAAGCTCTGTTGCAGCTCCTTTGATCCTGAGCTACATTTGGAAGTGACTAGGTTAAGAAAAGTATGCTGAAAGATGTGTAGATATTGAAGTCCTATTCATCTTCCTACTCATAGCCTTACAAAATTAAATTCTTTGAGGTAATGATTTTTTTTGTCAGAAAAATATATGGTAGAGGATTGTGTCCTGTGTTAGGACCAGAAATTCGGCTGACTCAAGTGGCAGCAAATTTCCAGCAAATAAGAACAAATAGTGTTAGAAACAAAACCTTATCCCTATGCTCTGTCCTGGACCAGGATGTAATTTGTCACCTGCCTGAATGGGGAGTGTTCTTTGACCCTTACACTATCAAATGAACGTGATTTTCAGCCGCAAGTCCTGTTTTCAAAATATTTCAAATCAAGAGCATTTCTTCCGTAGTTTAAGGTACAGAAATCTGGAGTTTCAGCTAAATACTTGCTTAAAACCTTAAGATAGAGCTTCTTTTAAAAAAAGAAAACAGTCCTAATGCTGACCACAGGTAGTTCTGTGGCCTGCTTTTGTACAGAAATAGGATATCCAAGATGGAGCTCTTAGATGTGGAAAGATTTAATTTATCTTGTACTACATTACATATGGTAGTTATGTGTACATGTAATTATCAATATGGACTTCCCTGGTGGCCCATTGGTAAAGAATCTGCCTGCCAGTGCTGGAGATGTGGGTTCAGTCCCCTGGGTCGGGAAGATTCCCTGGAGAAGGAAATGGCAACCCACTCCAGTATTTGTGCCTGGGAAATCCCTTGGATAGAAGAGTCTAACAGGGTTGCAAAAGAGTTGGAAACAACTTAGTGACTAAGCAGCAACACAATAAATTAATATGTCTAGTATTTTAGTTGAGTGATTTTTGTGTGTGGGCCACACTTTATTTCTTTGCATATCTCATGTTTTTAAAATTAGAGTATAATTGCTTTACAGTGTTGTGTTAGTTTCTGCTGAGCAACCAAGTGAGTCAGCTCTCTGTATACATAGATGCCCTCCCTCTTGGACCTCCCTCCCACCCTACCCCCCACCCCTTACCCTACCACTCTAGGTCATCACGGAGCACCGAGGTGAGTTTCCTGTACTTTGTAGCACGTTCCCACCAGCTATCTATTTTACACATGGTAATATATATATGTCAATCCTGATCTCCTAATTTGTCCCACCCTCCCCTTACTTCCCTGTGTTCTGATGTCCATTCTCTACTTCTTCATCACTATTTCACAAGTTTTTGATGAAAACTGACCATAATATATTGCGGCAGATTCAGAAATCAGATCCTCCCCCTTCCTCAGGGTTTGTTTTTTCCTGTTTACTGTTGTGTGTTTGTTTGATGGCTTTTCTGGACTCATTCTGTAAAGTCTGTTTTCTGTGTTATGGATGATCACTGATGTTGCTACTTGATTAACTTGTGTGTGCTATACTCAGTGGTATCTTACTCCTTGCAGCCCCATGGACTGTAGTCCACCAGGCTCCTCTGTCCATGGGATTTCCCAGGCAAGAATACTGGAGTGCATTGCCATTTCCTTCTCCAGGGGATCTTCCTGACCCAGGGACCGAACCTGTGTCTCTTTCATCTCCTGCGTTGTCAGGCGGATTCTTTACCACTGTGCCACCTGGGAACCCACTTGGTTAGCTTGTTGGTCAGCTAATGAGCGGACAGAAATTTCCTTCAATGCCTGTGACAGTAAAATGCCATGTTTGCTGAGGGTCTCTGTGTGGATGTTGAGGCATGCTGTTAACATTCAGCAAGCAGGTTGGCAACTCTGCCTTTGCCTTCATGTCCTGCTTGCATTGTCCCAAAGATCAGCCAAAAATGAGAGCTTAGAGCCTTCTTCAGTCTTTCCTGTGCTTAGGCACAGGCCTATTGCACGTCTATGGCCTTCTAGAGTCCCTGGAATTTTTTTCCCTGTTAGAACTTTTGAAGCCCCTGTGAACATGTTATTTTTTTTTTTTGAACTTTTTTGTTAGCCTATTATTTGCTCCAGTTGTCATACGTTGCTTATAATTGATTTTGACAGAATCCTCCAGGGAAAAGGTTTTTTTTTTTTTTTGTATTGGGCCAGCTCCAAGTCAGGTACAATAAAGATAGCCTTGCAAATGGGGTCTTCCATGGTACCACATGACAGGTCAAATAATGAGACTTCTCTGAAAAGGAGGCTTTGAAGGCCTTCCAACCCTATTCCGCCCCTTCTTCCTTGTTGTTGTTGTTTTTTGTTTGTTTGTTTATTTTAGCCTGTACTTAACCTGTTTAGGTTCAGTATATGTATATCCTGGCCCACTTTTTTTGGATTATGATTAAAATGTCAGTTTAGTTTTTTAAACCTTTCCAGTGTTCTTCTGTTTTGCCTTACTGATATATTATCCAGAGGTCAATGTGGAACTTGGGTGGCATTTCACATTGTAGTTCTCAAAGTGTTTGCTGTGTTAATTTTGGTTAACTGTATGCACTGGCTGCACATAAATCTGCCCAGGGCTTCCTGTGCCGATTTAGAAAATCCCTTCCTCTAATCCCTTCCTCTTGACAGTCTTTCCTCCACTCTCCATTTGGGAGGGAATGGTGTTCTGCCTCCTCATTATATCAAAGATATGGAGGAGAGGGCTCTTACCTTTCTGCAGCAGCCAGAACAGGAAGAAAGGCGTACTGTTTCATTGTTGCAAAGCAAGGATACAAGACAGGCTCTGCTGAGAGCCTGTAGCTGGGGAGAGTACTGTTTCATTATTATAGGATGAGGCTAGAAGACTGGGCTTTTCTCACAGTCCCCATAACTGGGTACCCTGGAGATGCAGACATGATCTCTGCCGTGGTAGTGCTTAGTAGAGAGTGGAGAGAAGTAATTTTTTTTTTTTTTTGGTGCTACTTGCCTGGAGTAGGGCAGGTACTGTAAATGTTTGTTCTGTGGATTGCTTTTCCCCTGATCCTTTGACTAGAGGTATCAGACGTTTCCTGGGACTTTTTGTTGTTACTGTTGTGTCTTCTGCTGTTTCTGGTTGCGAGTCTCTTTAGTGCTCATGTTAGGATATACAGGACATGAGTCTGGGGGGAGAGGCCTCAGGTATCTTATTCCTAGGGAGTTTTCCTTGAATCTCAAGGTCCTTATCCAGTCCATGTTCTTTTCTTTGTCTACTAAGGTCTTCTTCAGTTGCTTTTTGAATTTTATTGGGAGTTCACAAATTGTAATTAGTAGGAAAAATAGTATGGCATGTGTTTATTTCATTTTGTCTGGAATTAGGCGTAGTTTCTTTTTTGTTCTCTCTCTCTTTTTTTAAAACTTTATTTTATAATGGAGTATAGCTCATTAACAATGTTATGATAGTTTCAGGTAAACAGCAAGGGGACTCAGCCACACATATATATGAATCTGTTCTCTCCAACACTCCCCTCCCATCCAGGCTGCCACATATTATTGAGCAGAATTCCCTGTACTATATAGGAGGACCTTGTTGGTTATCCATTTTAGATACAGTGGTGTGTACATGTCAATTCCAATCTCCTAACTGTCTGTTTCCCCTCATCCTTACCTCCATTCTTCCCTCCTAGCAACCATCAGTTTGTTCTCTAAGCCTGTGAGTCTGTTTCTGTTTTGTAAACAAGTTCATTTGTATCTTCTTTTTAGATTCCACATGTCAGGAATATTTCTCCTTCTTTGTCTGACTTAATTCACTCAGTATGATAATCTAGGTTCATCTATGTTGCTGCAAGTGGCATTATTTTATTCTTTTTCATGGCTGAGTAATAGTCCTTTGTAGATATGTATCACATCTTCTTTATCCATTCCTCTGTTGATGGACATTTAGGTTGCTTCCATGTCCTGGCTATTGCAAACACTGCTGCAATGAGCATTGCAATGGGTGTATCCTTTGGACCATGTTTTTCTCTGGGTACATGCCCAGGAGTGGGATTGCAGGGTCATATGGTAACTGTATTTTTAGTTTTTAAAGGATCTTCCATACTGTTCTCCATAGTGTCTTTTTGTTCTTTTTATCTTTTGTTTTCTGGCTATATTTGTTTTCCTTAGTGCATTTCCATTCCTTATGTAATTTGGCAATAATATTGCATTACAAAGAAGTCACAGATAATACTGGGTTGTGAAATTGTTAAATGGATCTAGTTAATATGTATCCAATCTCTCTAACTTTGGAGAGCCAGTACCCATGAAAAGAGTTGCAAATTGAGTACCCAGTTACATAAAAAAAGCAGGTGCATTTAGGTTTTTCAAAGGCACTAGATTAGCATAAATTTAAAGCTTTATCTAAACTTAAAGCATAAAAAGTATAATTACTTTCTACTCTGAATAAAATGACCTTACCTCATTACTGTTTTCTATTTTGATTTGACTGTCATTGTCTTACAATAAGAGAAATCAGTTGTTCATCATTGTAAAATTGAGAACTTCTTTTTATTTTCTTGATGAACTGCTGAAAGACATCAATATTTTTTATATTGTAGTGATACATACTTTCTTGAATATTATTCAACTGTACCATCTTTATTTGAAACAGCTATTTTGAATGTTTTTAAACTTGTTTGTAGATTTGTATATTGTGTGCATAGCACATTATTGTAATAATTTTTAGCCGATGTTCACATTTTTGCAGTTGCACTCTTTTATTTGCTTTTATATATAGACTACTTTGTTATTATTATTTTCTTTCTTGTCTTCTGCTAGTGTATTCTTCAATGACTACCCTATTAAGTTTCTGTACAGATCAAAGAAAAATTGGCAGGAGTGAATGACTGTAATCAGTTGGTAACAGAAAAGGGTGACAGCTTTATAATCATGTTTTATTATGAATTGATTATTCTCAGTCTATGAATCAAAGTTCAAGTATTATACTTTAACAATTATCTTAATAAAAATATCTGAAAGAGATACCTCTTAGGGGTTAACCCATACATTTAAGTCTATCCCCTTTCTGAGAATGTACTAAAGTATTAAAATATAGGGAAATTAACAATTCACTCATTCCTTTAATCTTTATTTAACACTTATTATATGCTAGACATTGTGTTAGGTTTTAGAGTCACAAAATGAGTAGGACATGGTCCCTATTCTTCTTTTTTTTTTATTATTTTTTTATTTTGGCTGTGCTGGGTCTTTTCTGCAGCACGCAGGCTCTTCATTGCATCTCACAGGCTTCTCTTCTTGTGGAGCATGGGCTTAGTTGCCCTGTGGCATGTGAGATCTTAGTTCTACCACCAAAGGTCGAACCTGTGTCCCTTGCATTGGAAGGTGGATTCTTAACTGCTGAAATGAGTTCATACCCTGTTGAGGAATATAAATATTTCAACAAGAAACTCTAGTAATGTGTATCCATATGTATATATATTGTTGTTCAGTTGCTAAGTCGTGTCCCACTCTTTGCGACCCCGTGAAGTGCAGCACGGCAGGCTTCCCTGTCCTTCACCATCTCCTGGAGTTTACTTAAACGCATATCCACTGAATCAGTGATGGCATCCAACCATCTCATCCTCTGTCACCCCCTTCTCCTCTTGCCTTCAATCTTGCCAGTCATCAGAGTCTTTTCCAATGAGTCGGCTCTTCATATCAGGTGGCCAAAGTATTGGAACTTCAGCTTCATCATCAGGCCTTCCAATGAACGTTCAGGGTTGATTTCCTTTAGGATTGACTGGTTTGATCTCCTTGCTGTTCAAGGGACTTTGAAGAGTCTTCTCCAGCACAACAGTTCGAAAGCATCATTTCTTTGGCACTAAGCCTTCTTTATTCGTCACCCTTATGATTATACAGTGGAAATGATGAAAAATGTATATATATATTTATAAAGTAGTATTAATATATAATATATAAAATTTATGTATGTGTGTACATTTGTATGAATAGAATAATTATACAAGGCCAGCAGATATATACAATATAGCTATATGTTTTATCGATGTACACCTATACATCTGACACCTATAAATATTAATGTCAGACCTGTGTACACACAATAAATACTTGAAATGTCAACTGATTAGCATAGATAGTATTTACTTATTTTGCCTTTTGTTAAAAATCATTATACCATGCACTACAAAGGAAACTATAAGTAAGGTGAAAAGACAGCCCTCAGATTGGGAGAAAATAATAGCAAATGAAGAAACAGACAAAGGATTAATCTAAAAAATATACAAGCAACTCTTGAAGCTCAATTCCAGAAAAATAAATGACCCAATCAAAAAATGGGCCAAAGAACTAAACAGACATTTCTCCAAAGAAGACATACAGATGGCTAACAAACACATGAAAAGATGCTCAACATCACTCATTATCAGAGAAATGCAAATCAAAACCACAATGAGGTACCATTACACGCCAGTCAGGATGGCTGCTATCCAAAAGTCTACAAGCAATAAATGCTGGAGAGGGTGTGAAGAAAAGGGAACCCTCTTACACTGTTGGTGGGAATGCAAACTAGTACAGCCACTATGGAGAACAGTGTGGAGATTTCTTAAAAAACTGGAAATAGAACTTCCATATGACCCAGCAATACCTCTCCTGGGCATACACACCGAGGAAACCAGATCTGAAAGAGACACGTGCACCCCAATGTTCATCGCAGCACTGTTTATAATAGCCAGGACATGGAAGCAACCTAGATGCCCATCAGCAGATGAATGGATAAAGAAGCTGTGGTACATATACACCATGGAATATTACTCAGCCGTTAAAAAGAATTCATTTGAACCAGTCCTAATGAGATGGATGAAACTGGAGCCCATTATACAGAGTGAAGTAAGCCAGAAAGATAAAGAACATTACAGCATACTAACACATATATATGGAATTTAGAAAGATGGTAACGACAACCCTATATGCAAAACAGAAAAAGAGACACAGAAGTACAGAACAGACTTTTGAACTCTGTGGGAGAAGGTGAGGGTGCGATGTTTCGAAAGAACAGCATGTATATTATCTATGGTGAAACAGATCACCAGCCCAGGTGGGGATGCATGAGACAAGTGCTCGGGCCTGGTGCACTGGGAAGACCCAGAGGAATCGGGTGGAGAGGGAGGTGGGAGGGGGGATCGGGATGGGGAATACGTGTAAATCTATTGCTGATTCATGTCAATGTATGACAAAACCCACTGAATAAATAAATAAATAAATTAAAAAAAAATTAAAAAAAAATCATTATACCATTAGTAAAACTGTGATCTTGAAGATACCATTTAAACTGTATGATCGTTAGTTTTCAATATAAGCTGGGCTTTGTTAGAAAGAATTAAAGCATGGGAGAACATTTTAATAAACTTTAATGTGCTATGTTAGTTAATATAAAGAATCCTATCCTTTACCTTGTATATGAATACAAAACAAAAAAAGCAAAGTGTCCTATTTTAAGTCCGTTTTCTCAGTTTCTGCCTTTGCAGTACTCTGATCTAGAATATGACTGTTAAACTAGAATTTGAGTTCTTGAGTAGCATCTATTTTAGTTCTGGACAGTAAGTAGTTCTAGACAGTAAGTCATCTCTTAGGCACTAAGGATAGAGTAGTAATCAAAACAGATGAAGACTCAGAATACATCATTATCTGTCATGGTTACTACTTTATCCTTACTGCCTAGAACTATGCTTGATATAACAGGTGCTTGAAAAATATTTGTTGATTGACAGCTTTGTTTTGTAGTTAGAAGGTTTCATTATGCTCTGAAACAAACAAAATCCCTCAGCCCTTTACATACTTATCACCTTATCCCTCAAAACATTTGTATATGTTTATAGCAGAAGGAACAGGAAAGGTAGCCAAGTTGGAAACAGAAAACATATTAATTATATACAAAGGTGTGATGAAGCATAAACTCAAGTCCTACAGGTGTTGTGTTAGAATCCTGTACTTCCCTTGGCCCCTTCACATTCCTCCCTCTAAGAGGATACAGTGTTTTTCTGTATACTATTTTATTTATTTCTGTGTGGATATGTAGGTATAAATGTGTATTGCTTAAAAGTTAGAAAATAAAGATAAGTATAAAGACAAAAACCACTCATAAGACTAATCTTCAAAATGAGGATAATAATAGTACCTCTTTTAGAATTAAGAGAGTAAATGAATTAGTATTTGTAAATTACTTAGAACAGTGCCTGGTACATATGAATCACTATGTAGTTGTTTGTGTACTAAAATAGAATAAAATCCTACAAGTGGATGACTTCCTCTATTCAGATTATTTCCTCTATTATATTACATACACATATACACCAGAGGCTAGATTATTCCTTTAAGAATTTTCACTGTAACACTAAGGAAAAGAAATTCTAATAATGAACTCTGTTAAATAATAAAGCAGAAAAATATTCTTCCCCTTGTTATTCTGAGAGTACATGGCATCAATCAGTTTTCAAATACAATTGGGTTTCCCTTCTTTTTTTATTGATTTATGAATTCTTTGAATATTCTAGACATTAATGCCTTTTTAATGTTGCAGATATTTTCCCCCATTAGGTTTCCTTCCTGTTATGGTAGGTGTTCCATGATATCCTTCATTTGACAGATATCTTTAATTTTTATAATGTCAAATAAATAATTTTTTACTTTGTTGTCATATTAAGAAATCTTCATTCACTGCAAGATGTTAGTGAGATGTTTTTCTTTACTTTCTTATGCTAGTTTTATAGTTTTACCTCTCTCATTTAGTACTTTATAACCAATTTGAGTTTTTTTTTTTCTTTTTGGTGTGAAGCAGGACTTGTCAAGTTACAGTCCACTGACTCAAATCTGACTGAATCCTTGTACAGCCCATAGATAAAGACTGGCTTTATATTTTTAAATGTTTGAAAAAAATCAAAGAATAATAATACTTTGAGATAGTGAAAACATTTTCACTATTTCAGAAGTAAAGCTTTACTGGACACAGCCTTGTTCTTTCGTGTATGTATTGTCTGTGGCTGCTAAAATGGTAGCAGCCATTTTCTGCTAAAATGGCAGTATTGGGTAGTTGCAACAGGGACTGTATAACCTGCAAAACATAAAATGTTGACTCTCTGGCCCTGTAGAATAATTTGCCCACACCTGGTGTAAAGATACATATAATTTCACTTTTCCTCTTATAGCGAGTTAGTTTCTATGATATCATCAATGAAATCGTTACATTTTTTTCTTCTATTCATTTGTGATACTACCTATTCTGTGGATTTTGTTTGTTTTAATCAGCATGGCTTTTGTTAAGTTTTAGCCATTTGAACTGCAGGAATTCTTAAAAGCAGGTTCCTTTTTATAATCAGCATCAACTGTGTCTATTAAATTGGTAAATTAAATAGATTTAACTGATCAATATTTTCCTATTTGTGATCTTTTTTTCTTAGGCACTGAGAAAAGTCCCTCTTATACCCTGTGCTGAAAGTCATCAGATGATGTTGATTTAATGTGATAAATCAGCCTAGAGGTCTGAACTTAGTGACCTTCTTCCGTCCCTTCCTTTTTTTTTTTTTTAAATAAAAATTCTTAGGTGTATAACAAGGAAGGGAGCCTACATTTATTGAGAGTCCATTGTGACACTCAATGTAATACATGTTTTTATAATATTCCAAATATATAGAAACGTTTAGAGAATAATAAACATGCAATTTTGCCCATTGTTTTACTTAGTCCTAACTACTACTCTATGAGGTTGTTTTGCTATTCAGTCACTAAGACATGTCTAACTCTTTGCAACCCCATGGGCTTTACTTAGCACGCCAGGCTCCTCTATCCTCCACTGTCTCCTGGAGTTTGCTCAGATTCACATCCATTGAGTCGGTGTTGCCATCCAACCATCTCATCCTCTGTCATCCCCTTCTCCTTTGCCTTCAGTCTTTCCCAGCATCAGGGTCTTCTCCAGAGAGCCGGCTCTTTGCATCAGGTGGCCAAAGTACTGGAGTTTCAGTTCCATCATCAACCCTTCCAATGAATATTCAGGGTTGATTTCCTTTAGGATTGACTGGTTTGATCTCCTTGCAGTCCAAGGGGCTCTCAAGAGTCTTCTCCGAAGCAGAAATTCTTTGGAGCTCAGCCTTCTTTATGGTCCAACTCTCACATGACTAATGGAAAACCATAGCTCTGACTATACAGACCTTTGTCAGCAAAGTGCTTTTTAGCATGCTATCTAGGTTTGTCATAGCTTTCCTTCCAAGGAGCAAGTGTCTTAATTTCATGGCTACAATCACTGTCCTCAGTAATTTGGGAACCCAAGAAAATAAAATCTGTTACTGTTTCTACCTTTTCCTTTTCTATTTGCTATAAAGTGATGAGACTGGATGCCATGATCTTAGTTTTTTGCATGTTGAGTTTCAAGCCAGCTTTTTCACTCTTCTCTTTCACCCTAATCAAGAGGCTCTTCAGATCCTCTTCGCTTTCTGCCACTAGGGTGTTGTCATCTGCATTCCTGAGCTTGTTGATATTCCTCCTGGCAATCTTGATTCCAGCTTGTGCTTCATCCAGCTCAGCATTTTGCAGGATGTACTCTGCATGTAAGTTAAATATATAGTGACTATATATAGCCTTGTCTTACTCCTTTCCCAATTTTGGACCAGTCCATTGCTCCGTGTCCTGTTCTGTTGCTTCTTGACCTGCATACAGGTTTCTCGGGAGACAGGTAAGGTGGTCTGCTACTCCCATCTCTTCAGGAATTTACCACAGTTTGTTGTGATCCATGCAATCAAAGGCTTTAGTGTAGCCAGTGAAGCAGCAGTAGATGTTTTTCTGGACCTTCTTTGCTTTCTCCATGATCCAGTGAATGTTGGCAACTTGATCTCTGGTTCCTCTTCCTTTTCTAAACCCAGCTTGTACATCTGAAAGTTCTTGGTTCACATACTGCTGAGCTTGAAGCCTAGCTTGAAGGATTTTGAGTGTAACGTTGCTAGGATGTGAAATAGCACAGCTGTACAGTAGTTTGAATATTCTTAAGGTAGCTAGCTATTTTAGTTCCCATTTCTACAAGTGGGCGTCCCTTGTGGCTCAGCTGGTAAAGAATCCACCTGCAATGTGGGAGACCTGGGTTTGATCCCTGGGTTGGGAAGATCCCTGGAGAAGGGAAAGGCTACCCACTCCAGTATTCTGGCCTAGAGAATTCGATGGACTGTATAGTCCATGGAGTTGGAAAGAGTCTCACATGACAGAGTGACTTTCACTTTCACTTTTTTCTACAAGTAGATTATAAAATGGTTAAGTAACTTTCAGGTAGTGAACATTGGAGCCACTATTCAAACTTCATTGTGCTTGACTTGAAAGCCCATACAGTTCCATATAAAAACTGAAAAATTAAATTGGGATATCATGTTATTAACCTCCAGTATGTCAAATCAATATCCTTATCATCTCATTGTCTTTGAGAACATATTGTGAATGGGATCAGACACTTAGTGTCTTTCTTTATTCTTTTTAAGTTTTTTTTTTTTTTAAGTTTCATTATTTTAAGTCCTCTCATATGTTGTAACAGCAGGTTCCTTTGTCAGCCATCCTGTTCAGAATAAATAAACTGTGCTATGCCAACATGATTTATTGCTCCTACTTCCTTTCTTTATGTTTTGGGTAATTTTGTCATAAGAGGATATAAAGTGTTTTAGACGTGTGCAAATGCCTGAGTGACTAGAGAGTTCAGCTGGCTGCTTGGCTACCTGCCTGTGGACAGTGCTTCGTTTGATAGCAGAGAGGACAGGAGAACAAATTAGGATTCTCCAATAGGACTGGGGTACTGAATCCTATCACCGTTTCTCCTCTAACCATCTTCACAGAGAATTTACAGGAGGTTTCAAGGGGTCAGAGCACAAATACATATGATTTATTTATGTTCTTTGAGCAATCTAAGTCACTGTGATGAAAGCAGGAAGAGCTTGTTTAGCAGGTGCCCTTGGTGAACAGGTGGTGCTAATTGTACATCCCTTTTCTTGGGTACTTTCAAACTGGATTATGTGTCTGTGTGTAAGATTGTTTAATCTTTAAACAACGTATAAACATAGGGTACACTGGATGGTTTCTTTTTTAAATCAGGTAATATCTTAGAAATACCATATATATTTATTATTATGAGAAAATTACAAGAAAATTATTAATACATTAGAGAAAATTTGGGAAATAGAAGCAGGAAGAGTAAACAATCTTGCCACTCTAATAAGGGATGTTGGTATTTTGTGCTTTTCTTTAAAAAAATCTTATGCATTAAAAACCAAAAAACTTAGAGCTAATCTTCCAGATAATATCTTAACATCTCTTTTGGACCCAAGGATATCTGACTTATCATGATGATGCCAAGGATTTTCAAAACATGTATGTTTGTGTCATGGACTCATTTATTGCCTTGTCTATTCTGAATTATTAATTCTTATAGTTTGCTGTGGAAAAATAGTTTTCATTTTTTATGAATTACCTGGCTTTCTCAGTTACAGAAATAATGACATTACTTGTGAGCAATTTTTAGAGTTTTGAGAAGTGTATTTTTCTCTATAAATCTCTAAAAATTAATGGTAGTTTTAAAAAAAGTTTGATTTTTTTTTAAAAGTTTGATTTTTTAACCATATATTTTATATTGTTTCTCTGTATACAGCTGTTAAATTATATCACTAGGGGATCAATTATTTTTGGTTTCCCCGATAGCACCACTAATTAAGTTGTCCTCATATTTTGTTATGTAATATAGGTAGCTAGAGAGCCATGTTCAGTTTCATTTTTGCTACCATATAAATATGACCATATTGTACATAGAAGTCTCAACTATGCATCTATTAATCCTGATATTTTTGAATATTTATCATGCACTTAGCATAGTTTAAAATTCTTTGGTTCCAAAGATGAATAAAACATAATTTCTGCTTTCAAGTGTCTCACATAAAATTATTAGGACTTTATGTGCTACATGGATTCAATAGTTTTGAATATATTGGTTTACTATTTGATTGATTTATTTTTAATACATATATATAATACAATGCAATATAGCAGAAAAGTTATAAAAATATACCATGAAAAGTTTCTTTTCCAAAACATTTTCCTGTTTATCTGTTGTTCTCTCCTAAGAGAATATATTCATAGAAATGAAATGTAAATATTTTAAAGGCAGAGATAATTTAAAAATTTTAAATTTAGTTTTGAAAAGGAAATTCAGTTTAAAAAAGTTTAAATGAAATACTTTTGTTTATTGCATTACTATTGTGTGCTAGACACTTTCCAAATATCTTATTTAATCCTTTATCTAGTCTTGTCACAATTTTATTAATTAAAAATGGAGGGTCAATGAAATAAAATAAGTTGATCATGATCTCATGAATACCAGGTAATATAGCTAAGAAATAGGAACTAATTTCATCTAAATTCTCCTGACCCATTCTCTTTGTTCATCAGTTATCTTACACAAATTAATGCTTTGGAATTTCAGTTGTGTTTACATTAAAAGATTATCATTGTTTTTCCCTCAGAAATGGTTAAGAAATAGATTTTTACCCTAAACTGATAGTGATAAACTTGAGTAACTAGTGAAAGAAATTTGGGAAAAGATGTATGAAAAAAACATCATAGTTTTTAAATGACTCAATATTTCATTGTTCATGTTAATATAAAAGAGAAAATAAAAATCATTTTATCTTAAATTTACATTCTATTATGGATTCATTGTTATCTATACATTTAAATTAAAAAAAAAATTTACGTTTCCACTCCTTGAGCAAATACTATGTGGCAGTGAGGGAACATCTTTTGGTGTCGGGGGAGAACAATTTGGCATTGAAAAGTTGTCACATATGTAATGCAGACAGATTGTGTAAATGTTTGTCCACTAAACTTAGTATGGAAAGGACTTTAGCATTCATTTACGATCACTCTTTTGACTAACGGCTTGACAGATGTTCTCTTCCATTATTCATAAGCAGAGTGGCTCATTCTTACAAAGGTAGTAACAGCCAAGGTTCTTTAACCATCATTTCTAAAACACTGATCTGTTTGCTGTAACATGCAAAAAAAAAAAAAAGTCCATTTATAGAAGAATACAAATATTAAAATATTTGGCATTATATGGACAGTTTTGTGGTTATTAATGAAAATATTCATATTTTCCCCCGAATATGTGCAGATATTTACATAGATCTTGTGGCAGAAAGGTGCCTGGGCTGTTTTGGGAGCTGAAAGAAAGCCAAAGTGACTGAAGTATGAATTCAGTGGGATGCGGAACGGATGTGGGCAGGTGGTGTAGCAGCTTTAAATACTGATGGGGGAGGTAGAGGCAGAGGCAACCTCTAAGTTTTTGGTCTCTGTCCTGTCTTACTTCATTTTGTTTACATATATGTTAGAGAGTAGAAGTCTTTTGTTATTAGGTTTCTTTTCTTTGATCCTTCTCCCTTTTTTGTAATTCTGATATTATAAATACTTGGTGGCTTAATTTTATTTCACTATCTTGTCATAAGATCCTTAGGCCCCTCTTTCTTTAGGCATTGTTTCTCTTCTAAGATTTGAGAAGTAGCTGGACTGCTTCCTTGAACTAGATTTCCCAGAGCAGGATCTTCCAGACTTAATGCTCGAGGACATATGCTTGGCTGCTAGTGCCATGTTGGTAAGCTAGAGTTTTAACATTCATTTATAAGATTATACTCACCTTCTCTGTGTTCAGTGTTTGTTCTTGCCCTCGTCTCTGCTTGGTATCCGCTAGATTAATCACTCTCTGTTTTACCCTCTCCAGAGAAGACGCTGCTAAACTGCTGAGGTTGGGGAGGGGCATGGGTTGAGTGAGGGAATCTGGGCCCTGATCTTGTTCTTAAGAGACTTCATTTTAGTCTCAGTTTTAACTCTACTTCTAGAGATGACCTGGTGCAGCCAATTTCTGTGACTAATCGGGTTCCATGATGTAATTTGCTCCTTTGCTTTCTTCACTGCTGCCTTAAGTTTCAGCTTTTTGGGGCCTGCTGAAGTCGAAGGGCATGAGTTTGAGTAAACTCCGGGAGATGATGATGGACAGGGAGGCCTGGTGTGCTGTGATTCATGGGGTCGCAAACAGTCGGACACGACTGAGCGACTGAACTGAACTGAACTGAAGTCGGTTACCAGTTGTCTGCCTGCTTTGCAACTCAGTGAATTTTGCTACCATTGGATCTGTTGGGGCCTAGGGCAGGTTGCCCCAAAATATGCCTCCAGGCATATTGATTATTATAAAGTGACTTGAGAAACAGCAGGTAAAAAAAATGATATTAAAAAAAATCCTATGAGGTTTTCTTTCTGGCTCAAAGGAGGAAATAACCTCCATTGAGAGGGTGTCTTTCCTATAGCAGGAGAATAGAAAGCATCTTTATCAGTGGTTAGGGAATTCAAGGCTAAGAGAGCTATATAAACAAATTTGTTTACATCTTCATGAGCCTGCAACTCCAAACACAAGTCCTTTTGTTTTTTTAAACCTTCACAAATAATTGTTTCTTTGTTTAGAATGATAAATAGCTTGCTTTTGTTACTTCAGAGCAAACATTTCTATGGGACTTTCATGCATATGCATTAAATAGTTTTTTCCTCCTATTAATCTGTCTTATATTTAATTATTAGAGCAGCCCAAAGAACTTGAAAGGTGTACAAGGGAAATTTCCTCCTCCCTGAAAAATCTGAAACCATTCCATTGTTAAACAAGCAAACACACACTATTATTTTTTCTTTGGAGTAGTTTTTGGAACAGAATGAGACCAAATGCATTTGTTCATAACTTCATTCTTGGTTAATCTAGTAACTTGAGCATAATAGCTCTGGTTTATTAGTTACATTCTATCTATCTGTCTATCATCATCTGTATTCCTCTCTCCCTCCTTTTTTCGTTCTCTCTCTCTATTGTGTATTTTTGTCTACTTGTTTTAGCAGTTTCTGAGATGACTGTGCTTACGTTTTTAGTTATAATTGCTGATTTTTCTGTTTATTCTTTGATGTATTTGGATGGATACATATATGAGTAAGATGACTATGTCTTCTTTTGTTGTTTCTTATGCAGATTAAGTAGTTTTTTGTCCCCTCAACTGTTTGGTCAGCTATCAGTCAGGATCCAGTCAGGAGATAAAAGATGTTTCAAAAGGAAAGTTTTCATATAACAAGTGAACTATATATAGGGAAAAGTGTTAAACAGGGATAAAAGAGAACAGCCTAGGATTGAAGGAGTGCTCAAGGAAAGAATAAACTTGGAAGCCAGGGTCTCTTCTCAAGGTTGGGATCCAGAGCTTGTTGGAGAGGGTGGAGTTGTGCATTGGATAGTGGAAGAGGTTTATTAGATTGCCCCAGGCCAGAGCTGGTCCACTGTCAGTAGGGAGAATGGTGGGAGGAGAACCACAGTCTAGGGTTGGTAGGTTGAAAGCTTTCCACTGAAGATGAGAGGGGTGGGCAGGCTACCAAGGGCCAGCACAGTTGTAGGGACGAAACCCTCCATTGGAGGCTCTTGGTGAAACTGCATGCTGGGGTATTGATGAAATTCACCAAAAATCTGCTTTACAGGGAGTACTGTTGAACTTTCTGGAAAGGGGGCTGGGGTACTGGCTGACTTCCTGGAGAGCTGCAAGGAAGTCCCTTGTGGAATGTGCTATTGAATCTTATGGAAAACTGAATAAACACCCTCAGAACTCACTGGATATCCTTTCTTGGGGGTCTCTGCTGAACTCACCACTGAGAAGCCAGTTGGGGTTCCTGTGGATCTTATTGAGAAACTGCCTGTTTAATGTGCTGACTGCTAGTTCTTAGCGTGTTTGCTGTTATCTTGAGACCCACAGTCATGCTTGCTTATACATCCAAACACATTGCAGAACTTTGCTATTCTTTGAGAGCATAAACAGACAGTGGAAAGAAAAGGAAATGCATAGTAAAATAAGTGCAAATTAAAATTACAATAAAATTGGTAAAAATTAAAAAATTGTATACATTGTCTCGTTGAGGATGTGGGAATGAGCATTCTCATGTGCTGTTAGTGGAAATACAAATTAATACAGCTTTAGGGAGGGCAATTTGGAATACTGAACAAAATTTGAAGTGTTCTGCAATTCCACCTTAAAGGACTTATCTTACAGGTGAAAGTGAAAGTCACTCAGTTGTGTCTGACTCTTTGCGACCCCATGGACTATACAGTCCATGGAATTCTTCAGGCCAGAATACTGGAGTGGGTAGACAAGTTCCCTTCTTCAGGGGATCTTCCCAACCCAGGGATCGAACCCAGGTCTCCCACACTGCAGGCGGATTCTTTACCAGCTGAGCCACCCAGGGAAGCCCAGTCTTACCGGTATTTTGCACATATGCAATGTGACATGTACAGAAGAATGTTTGTAATAGCAAAAGATAAGTTATAATCTGGTTAAATAAATTATGGCATAGCTCTACAAAGTAATAATGAATTTATTAATATAAATGTGATATCTCTATATGCACCAATATAGAAAAAACCCCAAAATATACAAGGAAGAGATAAAATTAAGGTACAGACAATTTGTGTAAAAACCCAATGTCTGTATATAATAACTGTCACAGTATGCAGAAGAAAATGTTGATAACAAGAACTTGAAGCAGGAGGAAAGGCAACAGAAACCACACATTTTGAAAAACTGGGAAGGTTCAAGTTCTTTCTCTTCCAGTCTTGTAATCTCCCATTAGCACTTCCTAGTGGTGGAGCCTAATATGGGGCCAGCTGACAAAGAAGTGGGTGGTGGCAGGTAGCCCAGCATCAGAATCAGAGTCAAGTGTAGAAGGGTAGGTTTGGGGCTGGGAAATATTAAGTCAGTAATTGGCACATCTTATCTGTTTCAAAACTCTGATCAGATGGTATATGTTCTCTAGTCTGTTGTTCTGCTTTTTAGAATGTAGGCCATCATAGCTTTCTTTTCTTGAATTGACTTTCTAGTTTTGGTATCAGAGTAATAGTACTGGCTTTACAATAAGAGATGTAAAGTGTTCTCTTCTGTTTTGAGAGATGTATGATTTTATGAAAGATAAATATCTGTGAAAAACAAATATTTATTCCTTAAATTTTTAAGAATTCATCATTGAAGCCATATAGGCTTGGAGTTTTCTTTGTTGGAAGGTATTTCCCCCCAAATTTTCATTTTGAAGTAATTTTTGATTTTACAGAAAAGTTGCAAAAATGGGATAGAGAATTCTTGTATCCTTATCACCTAACTTTCTGCACTGTTAACAGTTTATATAACCATGATGTATTTATCAAAGCAAAGAAAACAGTACTGGTAACTAAACAATAGGCTTTACTAGAATTTTACCATTTTTCCTGTTAATATTTCTATTTCTGGGATCCAATCTAGGATACAGATTTGCATTTAGTTGTCATGTCTCTTAAGGGCTCTTCCAATTTCTGACAATTTCTCAGTCAATCTTTGTTTTCATGATTTTCACTTTTCAAAGACTACTGACTAGATATTTTATAGAATGTCACTCAATTTTTTAAAATATTTTCTTATATTAGACTGGGATTATGAATTTTGGAAAGAATTCCACAGTCGTTTTACATTATATTGAGGGTTAATTTTGACCCCATGGTTAGAGTGATGTCTGTCAAGTTTCTCCACTGTAAAGTTACTATTTTTTCCCTTTCCATTTTCATTGTTAGAAGTAAGTCATTAATTCTAGTCCCCATTTGATGGGAGAGGGGTTAAGTTCTACCATTTTTGATAGAGGAATATCATAAGAGTTTGTGGACATATATTACAACCATGGTAATAAATATTTTGGGGATATTTTGAGGCTATGAAAATATTCTCTTTCTACTTTAAGTTTTGACCACTATGTTATTTGCAGCAATTATTACTACAATATTCTAATGGTGATTTTCTATTTGCCTCATACCTTTTACATTTATTATTTGGAATTCCTCTGTAAGGAAGATATGTCCCTTCTCTATTCATATCAGTGTGTGTTTATGTGCATGCTTAGTTGCTCAGTTGTGTCCGACTCTGCGACCCTTTGGACTGTAGCTGGCTGGGCTCCTCTGTTCATGGGATTATCCCAGCAAGAATACTGGAGTGGGTTGCCATTTCTTCCTCCAGGGCATCTTCCTGACTCAGGGATCAAACCCATATCTCTTGTGTCTCCTGCATTGCTAGGTGTATTCTTTACCTAGTAAGCTGTTGCAGAAGCCCATATTTATTTTTGAGGGGTTATGGTCTCCCCAGGTGGTACAGTTGGTAAAGAATCTGCCTGCCAATGCAAGTGTTGCCGTAGATGCGGTTTCCATCCCTGGGCCGGGAAGATCCCCTAGAGGAGGAAATGGCAACCCACTCCAGTATTCTTGCCTGGGACGTCCCATGGATACAGAAACCTACAGTCCATGGGGTTGCAAAGAGTTGGACATGACTTAGCAACTAAATCACAACGATAACAATCAATATTATTATTTATTTTGTTCTCAAATTGTCACAGCTTTGGCTCTTTCCAGTTGGGAGCTCTTTCCCGTTGACTTCTATGTCTTATTAGTAGGCTCCATTTTCTTTTTCTTTCATTCTGGCATTACAAGACAGTCTATGTTCACCCCTATTTTTCCTTTGTAACCCCACATTAGCCATTTCTTCAAGTGGTCTTGGTTTCTTTGGTTGGAAAATGGCATGTATTAGGTTGGTGCAAAAGTAATTGAAGTTTTGCATTGTTGAACTTTGCTATTTGATATTGGAATACATTCTTAAATAAATGTGGTTATGTTGTACATCATTTTAATGCACATTTCTTGCTCTGTGTTTTTTGCTAATGACTTATTACTTGCTGTGTATTTTATGTTTATTTTAGACTAGGGAAATGATGTTAGATAAGAAGCCAACTTGAGTAATTTTCTTATTCGAGTTCAAAATGGGTCATAAAGCAGTGTAGACCACTTGGAACATCAACAGTGCATTTGGCCGAGGAACTGCTAATGAATGTATGGTGCAGTGTTGGCTCAAGAAGTCTTGCAGAGGAGATGAGAGCCTTGAAGGTGAGGGGTGCAGTGGCTGGCCATTGGAACTTGACAACAACCAGTTGAGAGGATCATTGAAGCTGATCCTCATACAACTACACAAGAAGTTACCCAAGAACTCAGTGTCAGCCATTCTATGGTCATTTAGCATTTGAAGCAAATTGGAAAGGTGAAAAAGTCTTGATAAGTGGGTGCCTCATGAGCTGATAGCAAATCAAAATAATTGTCATTTTGAAGTCTTGTCTTCTCATTCTGTGCAACAACAAAGCATTTCTTGATTGGATTGTGACCTGTGATGAAGAGTGGATTTTATATGACAATCAACAATGACCAGCTCAGTGAATGGACCGAGAAGCAGCTCCAGAGCACTTCCTAAAGCCAAAATTGCACCAAAAAAAGGGTCATGGTCACTGTCTGGTGGTCTGCTGCCCCTCTGATCCACTACAGCTGTCTGAATCCTGGCGAAACCATTCCATCTGAGAATTAGGCTCGGCAAGTCGATGAGATGCACTGAAGACTGCATCTGCAGCAGCACTGGTCAACAGGAAGGGCCCGGTTCTCGTCCATGACAGCGCTCGACTGCATGTCACACAACCAGGCTTCAAAAGTGGAATGAATGGCTACGAAGGTTCCTATTTTGACTAATAAAGATGTGTTTGAGCCTAGTTATAATGATTTAAAATTCATGATCTGAAACCACGATCACGTTTGTACCAACCTAATACAAATGAAGAACTGATGGTAGGTGTGCTAATTGCTACTTGGGTGTCACTTATTTTTATGCCCTTTCAATGGACATAACAAAGAAATATATGTCTGTATACTAACCCATGTAGACAACACTTACATGTATTTTTTTTCTATATGTCTGTCCATTGGCATACATCATTTTATTCTGCTTCACTTTACTGTGTTTGCAGATTTTTTTACAAACTGAAGGTTTGTGGCAGCTTTACCTTGAGCAAGTCTATTGATGCCAGTTTTTCCAACAGCATTTGCTCGCTTCCTTGTCAGATTTTGATAATTCATGCACTATTACAAACTCTTCACTAGCAAAAAGATTATGATTATGACTTGCTGAAAGCTCAGATGGTGGTTAGCATTGTTTGGAAATCAAGTATTTTTAAATTAAGGTATGCACATTGTTTTTTTAGATACAATGCTATCACACACTTAGACTACAGAAAATTATAAACGGATATTTATATGCACTAGAAGACCAAAAATTTTGTGACTTGCTTTATTGGGATATTTGCTTTATTGTGGTGGTCTGGAACAAATACAAAACCTCTCTTTCTCTCTTTCCTTGTATCTACCTACGTATTATTTATCACTTTTACCTATAATACATAAATATACATGACTTTAGAGCAATATCTTTGACTCTAAACCCAGCAGGGCTGACTCTAAACCCAGCAGGGCGGTCAGGGTCCATTCTAGCCTCTTATTTGCTTATTTGTAACTTCTTTACCCTTCGGTGAAAAATTTGGTACTCATTAGCAGTGATTTATTTACTTATTGTTCAACCCTGGCTTACCTGTACAATAGAGTCAGAATTGCTGACCTGTGCAGTGTGAAACAAATTTGGCAGTTAGACTACAGTATTTATGTATAGTTCTTTTTAGGCTTTAGTGTTACAGTTTTCTAAATTTTTCTTTCCTAATGTTAATTAGGTCAGCAAATTTCCCCACCCATCCTTGTCAGTGAGGTTATGTTATACATTTTCCATGCAGAGATTCATTTGTCATATTCTTCATTCCATCCTGGGATTCTCCTGTTCTGGTTGACTTTTTAAAAATTTGTATACATTAAGATTTACTCTCTGTAATGTTTTTGTTGGCTTTGTGGTTTTTTCCCCTGTGAGTTTTGACAACTATATATTGTCATGTATCCAGCCACACAGTATTATACAGAACAGTTTCAACAGTTATCCTAAAAATTCCCTTGTGTGACCTCTTTGTTGTTAACTCCTCCTGGATCGTAAGGGAAAAGCTTTTAATTTCTCATCATTCAGTCTGAAGTTAGCTGTAAGTTATATTGTTGTTGGTATCAAACTGAGGACATTTCCTCAATTTCTTGTGTGTTGAGAGTTTTATCACGGATGGTTCTTGGATTTTGTCAGATGCCTTTTCTGTACCTCTTGACGTAGTCATATGATTTTTCTTCTTTAGCTTGATGATGCGATTGATTACATGAACTGATTTTCAAATACTGAGCTAGCATACCTGGGTTAAATCCAGCTTGGTCATGCTATACAATTGTTTTTATACATTGTTGGATTCAATTTGCTAATATGTTGTTGAATATACATTCATTGGTGTTCATGAGAGATGTTCATCATAAATTTCATTTCTTTTAATGTCTTTGCCTGGTTTCCATAATAAGGTGATGCTGCTACAGAGAGTGAGTTTAGAAGTGTTCCCTGGGTTTCCTTTTCTGGGAGAGTGTAGAGGATTGGTACCATTTCCTCTTTAACTGTTTGGTAGAATTCACAGATGGAACTGTCTAGACCTTGGTGATTTCTGTTTTTAGCTACTGATTAGATTTCTTTAATAGATGTGGGCCTATTCAGATTATCTGTTTTTCCTTGTGTGAACTTTTGTAGATTATATTTTCTAAGAAAATGGTCCATTTCAGAAGGTTATTAAATTTATGGGCATATAATTGTTCTTAATATTTTTAGATCAGTAGTGATAGACTGCCTTTCATTTCTGATAGTAATTTGTGTCTTTTTCTTGACTAGTCTAGTTCTAGGAGTTTATAATTTTATTGATCTTTATAAATAGGCAACTTTTGGTTTTGTTGATTTTTGTCTGTTGATTTCCTATTTTAAATTTCACTGATGATTCTTCTAATTTTTATTATTTCTTTTCTTCTTGTTTTAGACTTAATTTGCTCCCTCCCCCTCCCCGCCTCCCCCACCACCCCCACCCCGGTTTCCTAAGGTGGAAGTTAGTTTATGGATTTAGATCTTTCTTTTTTCCCTAGCATATGCATCCAGTACTAGGAATTTCCATCTAAGCACGTATTTAGATGCATCTTGCAAATCTTGATACATTTTCATTTTCACTTTAGTTCATAAAATTTCCAATTTCTCTTGATAATTTATTGACCTTTGCATATTTAGAAGTGTGTTAGTTTCTAGACATTTTGATTTCCCACTACAGTTCTGTCATTTATTTCTAGTTTAATTTGATTATGAACTCTGAGCATACTATGTATGACTTATGTTCTTTTAAATTTGTTGAATAGTGTATTATGGTTTAGTATGTGGACTGTCTTGGCGAACATCCCACTGAGCTTGAGAATAATATGTATTCTGCCATTGGATGAAGTATTATAGAATGTCAATTATATCTATTCTATTGATGATGCTCTTCAGTTCTGCTATATCCTTGCTCATTTTCTGCCTACTGGATCTGTCAATTACTGATTGAAGTGTAACATCTTTAACTATAGTAGTGGGTTTGTATATTTGTTGTGTCTCTTGTATTTTGACATTTTTTCCTTTTGTATTTTGACATTCTATGGTTAGGTTCTGCAAATTAAGGGTTATTTGTGTTCTTGGGAAACTCACCACTTTATCATTACGGAGTGCCCCTCTTTATCTCTGATAATTTTCATTGCTCTGATGGTGACTTTGTCTGAAATTAATGTAGATTCTCCAGCTTTCTTTTTATTACTGTTAGCATGGTATATCTTTCTTCATTCCTAACTGTGTCTATTTCAAGTGTTTTCGTATAGAAAACACATTGTTGACACTCTTTTTGTTTTTTGTTTTTGGTTAATCTACTTTGACAGTTTCTATCTTTTAATTGGTGAATTTAGATCATCCACATTTAAAATTGAAGTGGCAACCCACTCCAGTATTCTTGCCTGGGAAATCCCATGGACAGAGGTGCCTGGCAGACTACAGTCCATGGGGTTGCAAAGAGTTGGTCACGACTGGCATGACTGAGCGTGCGTGCGCGCGCGCGCAGACACAGACACACACACACACACACACATACACACACAACTTTGACAATTTCTATCTTTTAATTGGTGGATTTAGATCATCCACATTTAAAATTATTATTGATATAATTGGGTTAATAGCTATCACATTTGTAATTGTTCCAATAATTGCCTTTGTTATTTTATTTACTTTTTTGGTCTTCCACTGTTTCTCTCTAGCCTCTGGTTTGAGTTCAGCATCTTATATGATTAGATTCCATTTTTTTTCCTCACTTAACATATGGATTATACTTCTTTTTTTAAAAATAATATTTTTTAATGGTTGTTGAAGAGCTTGGTACTGATTCATAAATTAACAACTAATCCAAGCCAACTTTCAGATAACACCATACCACCTTAGGGGTAGTACAAATACTTTATAAAAGTGTATTCCTGATTTTTCCCTCTTGTACCTTAAAAATTGGTATTAGTCATTTCACTTATCCTTAAGCTATAATCATAAAAAACTGTGTTACTATTATTATTTTGAACAAACTTCTGTTAGATCAATTAAGAATAAGAAAAATAAAAGATATTTTTTGCCCTCATTTATTCCTTCACCAATGCTCTTCCTATATTTTATATAGATGTTGGTTTCCAACTTATATCATTTTCTTCTCCCCTTTTTACATTCTTTGAAAGGCAGGTAAACTAATGACAAATTACCTAATTTTTTCCTTGTCTGAGTGGGTATATTTCTCATTTAGTTTTGAAGAATAATTTCACTGCAGACAGAATTGTAGGTTAGTGGGTCATTTTTTTCTGTCAACTCTTCAAATATTTTATTCCACTTTCTTCTTTCTTGCTTGTTTTTTAAAGAGAAGTCCAAAGTAATTCTTATGTTTATTTCTCTGTAGGTAAGATGTTTATTTTCCTTCTGGCTTCTTTCAGAATTTCCTCTTTGTCTTTGGTTTCCTGCAGTTTAAGTAGCATTTGTGTAGGTATAACTTTTTTTTTTTAAACTACTGATCATGCCTAGTATTCCTCATGCTTCCTAGGTCTATGGCTTGGAACCTGTTTTGGAAAATTTTGGAAATTTTGGAAAATTTTGGAATTTTGGAAAATTAATTTTGGAAAATTCTCAGTCTTTGTTACTTCAAGTATTTCTTCCATTCCTTACTTTCTTCTCCTTCTGATGTTCCCATTGCATGTATATTACACCTTTTTTTAGTTATCCCATAGTTCGTGGACATTCTATTCCATCTTTTCTTTCTTTGTCTTTCAGTTTTAGAAGTTTTTATTGGCATATTTTCAAGCTCATTTATTCTTTTTCAGCTGAGTGTAGTCTACTGATGAGTCCATCACAAGTATTCTTCATTCCTGTTACAGTGTTACTTATTTCTAGAAATTCCTTTTCATTCTTTCTTAAGCAGTACATTTCTTTGCTCACACTACTCACCTGTTCTTTTTAAAACTTATTTATTTATTTTTAATAGAGAATAATTGCTTTACAATATTGTGTTGGTTTCTCTCACACAGCAGCATGAAGCAGGCATAAGTATACACATGTCCTCCCTCTTGAACCTCTCCCCCACCCTCACCCCATCCTACCCTTCTAGGTTGTCATACAGTACCATGTTGAGGATATATTTGCAAATGAAGCAATTGAAGAGGGATTAATCTCTAAAATATACAAACAGCTCATGTAGCTCAATTTCAGAAACAACCCAATCAAAAGATGGGTGGAAGACCTAAATAGACATTTCTCCAAAGAAGACATACAGATGGCTGACAAATACATGAAAATATGCTCAGCATTGCTCATTATTAGAGAAATGCAAATCAAAACTATAATGACCTTCCACCTCAAATCAGTCAGAATGACCATCATAAAAAAATCTGCAAACAATAAATGCTGGAGAGGGTGTGGAGAAAAGGGAACCTTCTTGCACTGTTGGTGGGAATGTGAGTCATACAGCCCCTATGGAGAACATTATGGAGGGTCCTTAAAAAATAGAACTACTATATGACCCAGCAATCCCATTCCTGGGCATATCTCTGGAGAAAGTGAAAGTGAAAGTGTTAGTCACTCAGTCATGTCTGACTCTGCGACCCCATGGACTGCAGCCTGCCAGGCTCCTCTGTCCGTGGGATCCTCCAGGCAAGAATGCTGGAGTGCGTTGCCCTGGGAGATCTTACCAACCCAGGGCTTGAACCTGGGTCTCCTGCATTGCAGGTGGATTCTTTACCATCTGAGCCACCAGAGAAGCCCCTTATCTTGAGAAAAACATAATTTGAAAAGAAGCACCCCAGTGTTCAATGAAGCACTGTTTCCAAAAGCCAGAACACGGAAGCAACCTGCTGTTCATCAAGAGATGAATGGATGAAGAAGTTGTGATACCTATATACAATGGAATATTGTTCAGCCATAAAAAGGAATGAAATTGTGCAATCTGCAGAGATGTGGATGGACCTAGAACCTGTCATACAGAGTGAAGTCAGAAAGAGAAAATTATTGTATGTTGCTTGTATTGGAATCTAGGTGAATGATACAGATGAACTTATTTGTAAAGCAGAAATTGACGCACAGATGTAGAGAATAAGCTTAAGGATACCAAGGAAGGAAGGGGAGGTGAGATGAACTGGTAGATTGGGATTTACATGTATATACTACCATGTATAAAATAGATACCTGGGCCCCGCCCCCGCCCGCTGTGCGCGCGCTGGCTGGGCAGCATGGCGGCGGCGGCAGGCGCCCCTAAAAAAAAAAAAAAAAAAAATAGATACCTAATGAAAACCTACTGTATAGCACCGGGAATTCTACACAATTCTCTGTGGTGACCTTAATGGGAAGGAGATCCCTGAAAGAGGGATATATGTATATGTATAACTAATTCACTTTGCAGTACAGCAGAAACTAACAAAACTTTGTAAAGCAACTATACTCCAATGAAAATAAATAAAACTAATTAATAACAATTAATTTAAAAAGAAAGAAGACAAAAGTAGTCACATAAACACAGGGAAGAAAGACAAAGAAGATTAAGAGGAGCAGCGTGTAGTTAATTATGTTGATCGAGGTGATGGTTTCATGTATATAAATATATGTCCAAGTTTATCAAATTTTCCATTGTGATTATGTGCAGTTTATTGTATGTCAATTACACCTCAATAAAGTTGTTATAAGATTACAAAAGAAAAAACCAAATTGGAAGGGAAGTAAAACTATCACTGTGTGTAAATGACATGATACCTCATATAGAAAATCCTGAAAGATGTCACCAGAAAGCTATTACAACTCATCATTGGATTCAGTAAAGTTGCAGGATACAAAATTAATCTACAGAAATCTGTCATGTTTCTAGACACGAACAAAGAACTATCAGGAAGATAAATTAAGAAAACAATCACTTTTACAGTTGTATCAAAATGAATAAAATACCTAGGAATAAGTTTAATCAAGAACATGAAAGACCTGTACTAAGAAAGCTTTAACACTGATGACAAAAATTGAAGGTGACACAAACAAACACAAGGACGTGTCCTACTCACGGACTGAAAAAATTAAAATTGTTAAAATGACCATACTACTCAAGGCAATCTACAGATTCAGTGCAATACTTAGCAAAATACCAATGACATTTTTCACAAAACTGAAACAAATAATTGTAATATTTGTATGGAAACACAGAAAACTTCAAATAGTCAAAACGGTGTTGAAAAGGAAGAAGAAAGCTGGAGATATCACACTCCCTCATTTCTTAAGAATTTTTATAGTTTTAGATATTAAGTTTAGATCTTTGATTCATTTTGAGTTAATATTTGCATGTGGTGTTAAGCAAGGCTCTAACTTCATTGTCTTTTATGTGGACTACCAAATTTTTCAGTATTGTCGAAAAGCCTATCCTTTCCTCATGGAATGGTCTTGGCACACCATGGAATGATCAAAATCCAGTTGAATATATTTATAAGGTGTTTATTTTTGGGCTCTCTATTGTATTCCGCTGGTCTTGTCTATCTTAATGCCAGTACCACGCTGATTACTGTAGCTTTGTTGTATGTTTTGGAATCAGGAAGTGTGATTCCTGTGTCTTTGTTCTCACTTTTCAAGAGTATTTTGGCTGATCGGGGTCCCTTGAGATGCCATGTGAATTAAGGATGTCTTTCTGTATTTTGACAAAAATATCATTGAGATTTTGATAAGAATTGCATTGAATCTATAGATTGCTTTGGGTAGTATTAGATATTGATCTGTGGTTTTCTTTTTGTGTAGGAAAGAGTATGACATGACTGAGCAACTGAGCATGCACACATAGTGTCTTTGGCTTTGGTATTATGGTTTGGTGGTGTAAAACAACGTGTTAGGAAGTGTTCCTTCCTCTTTTGACTTTTCTGGAAAGTTAGAGAAGGATTGGTTATTAGTTCATATTGAAATGTTTGGTAGAATTCATTAGTGAAGGCATCAGGTCCAGAGCTTTTCTTTGTCAGGATTTTTGATTAACACTTCCATCTTTTTACTACTTAGAGTCCTATTCAGATTTTCTATTTCTTTGGTAGGTTTTATGTTTGTAGGAATTTGCTCATTTCATTTAGGTTATCCAATTTTTGGCCTACATTTGTTCATAGCAATCTCAGAGTCCTTTTTTATTTTTGTAGAGTAGTAGTAGTGTTCTTTCACTTATGATTTTAGTAACTTGATTCTTCTCTTTTTTTATTCCATCTAACAAAATTTGTCAGTTTTGTTAATCTTTTCAAAGAACTAACTTTTAGTTTCATTGAATTTCTCTATTGTATTTTTTCTGTTTTATTTGTCTCTGCTGTCATTTTTAACATTTCCTTCCTTTTGGTGACTTTGGGTTGGTTATTTGGGTATTTTTTTTCTAGTTTCTTAAGTTGTAAAATTGTGCTTTTGTTTTGAGGTCTTTCTTGTTTTTTTTTTAGTGTAATTGTTTATACCTAGAAATTTCTTGCTTAGCACTGCTTTAGCTGCATCTCATAAATTTTGATATATTTGTTTTGTTTTGTTTTCATTTGTCTCTGAGTATTTTCTAATTTTCCTTGTATTTTCTTTTACTCATTGTTTTAAAGTATATGTTAATTAATTTCTAAGAATTTACGATTTCTCTAGGTTTCCTTTGGTTTTCAATTTCTCACTTTATCCTCTTGTGTTTTCAGGCAGTTCAGCTTAATAGCTCAGTTGTGTCCGACTCTTTGTGACCCCATGGACTGCAGCACACCAGGCTTCCCTGTCCATCACCAACTCCTGGAGCTTACTCAAACTCATGTCCATGGAATTGGTGATGCCATCCAATCATCTCATCCTCTGTTGTCCCCTTCTCCTTCTGCCTTCAATCCTTCCCAGCGTCAGCGTCTTTTCCAGTGAGTGAGTTCTTTGCATCAGGTGGCCAAAGTATTGGAGTTTCAGCTTCAGCATCAGTCCTTCCAATGAATATTCAGGACTGATCTCCTTTAGGATGTTCTGGTTAAATCTCCTTGCAGTCCAAGGGACTCTCAAGAGTCTTCTCCAACACCGCAGTTCAAAAGCTTCAATTCTTCAGTGCTCAGCTTTCTTTATAGTCCAACTCTCACATCCATACATGACTACTGGAAAAATCATATCTTTGACTAGATGGACCTTTGTTGGCAAAGTAATGTCTCTTTTTTAATATGCTGTCTAGGTTGATCATAACTTTTCTTCCAAGGAGCAAGGAATTAAAAGGAGTGTCTTTTAATTTCATGGCTGCAGTCACCATCTGCAGTGATTTTGGAGCCCAATAAAATAAAGTCTGTCACTGTTTCCATTGTTTTCCCATCTATTTGCCATGAAGTGATGGGACCGGACACCATGATCTTATTTTTCTGAATGTTGAGTTTTAAGCCAGCTTTTTCACTCTCCTCTTTCACTTTCATCAAGAGGCTCTTTAGTTCTTCTTTGCTTTCTGCCATAAGGATGGTGTCATCTGCATATATGAGGACATTTCTTGTGTTTTAGAAGATACTTTATATGATTTCTCTATTTTAAAGTCTACTGAGACTTAATTAGTGGTCTGACATATGGTTTTTCCTGGAAAAGGCCCCATTTCCACTGGAGGAGAATGTTTGATTTTCTTGTTGGGTATAATAGTCTATATATGTTTGTTTGGTTTAGTTGGTTTATTTTGTTTTGGTGTGGGTCTCTTTGATTTCATCTTATATGGAATTTGTTGATCTTCTTGAATGTTTATATTAATGTATTTTATCAAATATGGGAAACTTTTAGCCGTTATTTCATCAAGTATTCTTTCTGTCTTCTGGAACTCACACAACAAACGTGTGTTGATTTACTTAATGGTGTCCCGTAGTTCCCTTAGACTCTTTTCTTCAATCTGTTTTCTTTGTCTTCTCAGATTCAGTGCATTTTATTGTTACATCTTCAAGTTTGCTGATTATTTCTTTTCCCTCTTGAAATCTGCCTTTGCATTCTTCTAGTGAATTTTTCATGTCACTTTTTGTACGTTTTTTGGGAAGGGGGATATTTGTCTGGTCTAAAAATTGATACAAGGCAGATTGACAGGAGAAAAAAAATTAATTTCTTTGCACAGAGGTCTCATAGAAATGAAACCCTGGAAGTGACCAAGTCAGGCTGTTTATATATTAATTTTACACAAAGAGACAGTTATTTTGACAAGTTAACAAAAGGGCTTTACTTGTAGTAGCAGACAAGTGAAGAAGTCACACAAACTCTTTACACAGCTTTCTTCAGGCTTGAATTTCCTCATTCTGTTGATGAGGACGCTTTCTGTGCTTTGGGTACGGGGGAATACCTTCATCCTGGAGATTTCTTTCTTACTTTTGGGGGAGAGAGAAGGATCAGAGCATTATTTTCCTCTAAGTATCATTTTTTTCCTCATTGTTTGTCAAGTAACTTTAATTCAGAATAATCTATATGCTATTGTGCATGTCTTGGGGCAGTCTGCTCTCAGTCAGGAAATTGGTCATATTAATATAAATATGTGGTAAGTCTGGAAATCATATTTCCCCCTTCACTAATTTTCGTTACTTTCTGTGATTGTTTTTATTTAATTTTATTCTTTTCTGTTGTAGGCTGTGTCTTTCTGAGGATCAGGCTGTGTTATAAACTTGGGATCTTCTCAGTCTTTTCTGAATTTGCCCCTTTCACTGGGCAAGTGTAGTGACTTTCTGTTTTTTCTCATGTATGCAGTTACTTTACGTTTCAGTCTTTAAAGTCTGGCTCCCAAAGCAGGGAGGAATTGAAAAGTGAAAGTTGTGGGGGAAATGCACTGGTCCTTTAAATATATCCTGGAAGTCACCTTCGCCAAAGGAGAAGGGATTTGCAACAATGAGGGGATTAAAACAATTTACCTCATTATATGCACCTATGAGATGAGAAGTAATAACCAGTGATCAGAGCACAAATCTTATATTTGGGGGACAGGGTCAATATTACCTACCCTGGCCCTCCAAACTGAGGGCAGGTTGCTCCAGGAACAGGTAAACAGCTACCTTACTCGGAGCAGGGTGGTATGGAATGGGTAGCTGCTATTATGCTAAGAACTCAAATTGACTGAAGTTAGCAGCAATGTGTAGTTCTAGCATTCTTCTGAAGTTAAAAACCCTCATAGACTCCAGATTTCCAAAATAGTTACATCAGGGAGATTGCCTAGGCTTGGGGTGGGGGGCGGGGTTCTGTTGCTTTCTACTCTCTTCTACTGTCTGTATTTTTGTCTTCCTTCCTGTTTTGTGTTTCCTTAGAGGCTTCTTACTAGTGTCTACAGCTTGCAGTTCTTTTAGTTGTAATCCCATTATTGTTCAGGAATTCTAATGACTTGCTGGTGAGGTGTTGCTCCGGGACAGCCATTCAGCAGCCCCAGTTGTTGTTTAGTCACCAAGTCGTGTCCAACTCTTCGTGATCCACACAGTCAAAGGCTTTAGCGTAGTCAGTGAAGCGGAAGTAGATGTTCAATTGTTTAACGTCTCTTAAAATTTTTTTCCGTGAGATTAGGATTGTTAAAGAGAGTAGACAGCTCTGGGAGATTTAAAAAATTTTTTCCCCTTCCTGCTGCTGGATGTGGAGGAAATTTTTCCCTGATCTTCACCGCGAGCAGCTGGTAGGGCTTTGTGGAAGTGTGGTGGTATGCCTGAAACCGGGGGTCCTTGGAATTTTAAACTTTCAGTCTAGTCCAAAGAGAGTCTCTCAAAGTCTTCCCACAGACGCTGGCCCCACGTGTGTCTTCTGCCCCTGGGCTTGTCCTGTTGGTAAACTGTGATAGACTGTATCCATTTGTCTGCTTCTCTAGTTTTCAGTTTGCCCACTCTATGACCTAAATTCTTTGATGACTAAGAAGAGGTGTTGATTTTCAGTCTGTTCTGCATTTTTACTTGTAAGGATGAGAGTGATGATTTCCAAGCTCTTTATATGTTTTATTGGAAACTGGAAGTCTCTCATATACTTTCTGGAATGCAGGAATGTAGGAGTTTATTGTTAATAATGTTAAGGTACTGTCCAAAACATATATAATTACTTTTCCATATTACCAGTTCTTAAACTATTATCTCAGAATGAATTTTAAGTATGGTCAGATAGATACTCTTGAGGTTTGATTTCATCTAAAATATTGGACAAAAGAAGGGTAATTTTATACTCTTGATTGTATTTGAAGATGATAAATATTTATACTGCTATGCTTGTGATACATATTTTATTTGGGAAGCTAATGCAAATGTTTGTATATTTCACTTGTATTTTACAAAGCCCATAAAAAATTTCTGATTGGTAATTTACATTTTATGTCTGTTAATTATTTCAACTTATGTTTTAAAATTAGAAACTGATTTATAATTAATATAAATTTGTTTATGATAAAAACTTTATCACTAATTAAGAGCAAATATGATTTCTTGTAGAGAATCACCTAGGATGTCTTCAGATATCTTCTCCTCTTTCATGAATTTAATGTTTTTGTTTTTAACGTACATATTATTTGGTGAAGGATAATCTTGAATTGTTCCCATTTTGATAAGCTGGTTTGGTAAATTTTCTTATATAGGACCTATTTTGTTCTAAAACATTAAGAGATTTTTATGCCTTATTCTCAAAGAAATACAATGATAAGTTTTCTAGGTAGAATCCATTGTCACTATAGTTTGCTTGTATTTATTTGCTTGTATATTTGGTGCTAAATATAATCCCTTATTAGTATTCCGTTATATCTCTATTTAAATACTAAATGATGTCGCCTTAGCTCTAGGCTAAAACTGTTGTACAGAACAGAAGAAATTCTTTTTAGTTAATATAGAGATATATAAATACCAATTATATTCATTGATACTCAAGAATGTATAAAGGTATACCCTTTCATTAAATCATTAGATCATTTAAAATAAAAACACACTGGAAAAAAATCAATTTAATTTTAAAAGAATTTAATTTACAGTGTTAATATAGTTTCCTAATGAAAGTCCTAGATTCTAGGGATCCATTTTAGTTACCAATTCTTAGTCTTTCTTCGGGATAGTACAAACTAATCAACTGATCACTTATCACAGGTTTCCCTCTTAGGACCAGTCCCAGGCAAAGTGTGGGAAACCACATTTCAGAGGCATCTCTATCCTTGTGTTTTAGCTTTCTCTACTTTTAAATGTCCAGCTAAACAGTGAAGCACTGAGTTGATTATAGGGTAAATGCATTTTTAGTCTTTTATAGTTTTATGAATAATTTACTTTAGCTTATGAATATTTTAAATTTAATACACATAATTATCTTAGTAGCTATTTTTAGGTATATTGGATGCATGACTCCCCAACTTCTTTATCTGCTGCTTTGTGAAGTAAATAAATTCATTTGGAAGGCTTTTAAAATACATTTATAAAACTTTAAATTTTACTTAAAATATTTATACCTTCAATTATATTAAGGAAGAAATTTTAAAATAAAGAGGAAATCTGTTCATCTTCAATAGACCAAATGTAACTGTATTTAATATAATACTTTATTTTAAATGCTTCAGTTTCAGTATTAATACAAGTATGCAGAAAACTTGAGGACAAATCATGGAATCATTAAGACAGCAGAAGAATTTTAATATTAGCCCTCTAATAAAACAAACGATTCAACTTTTCCTTTTTGTGTCATACTAATTCAGATGTATAATTCAAATATGTGGAAAGCATTAAGCTTTTCTATGTAACAGACCCCATTTTTCATTTTTATATGACCACAGATCTGTAGATAGAAATTTCTTCCTAGTACAGTGCACTCAGTTGTGCAAACTTATCTTTTTAGGGTCAAAGAAGAACACAAACCACAGACGACACAGTAAGTAAACGTATTGAGTTCAGTAGGCTTGACTTCTGTACCTTTGCCACATTCTGCTTTCTGCACCTTGGATGGTATTAGCTCACACTAATACTGGATAGGCTGCAGCTAGTGTGTCTTCTGCTTTCTGACTCTGGCTTGTAAGAGAGCTGCCCGCAGCTTCTTACTTCATCCATACACTGACTAGATGTAGTTTTTTGCTGCCTGCTTGTGGACTGGTTAAGTGTTCAAACTTAATTTCCCTATATTCTGACTGCCTGGGTGATAATTGAAGCTCATATTTCCATTGGCTGTAGCTTCTGTGCTGTGTATTTTTATTAGTATGGATAAGAAAACATTTGACCTATAGTTGTTTTATTCATTTGGTTGTTCAGTCACATTATTTGCTTATTTAAACAGGTGGTTTCCCTTTAGTGGGATCACTGAACTGGTAAATAACGTTCTTCAGCCCCAGCAAAAACAACAAAATGAAAAGGAGCCCCAGACGTAAGTAAGCTGATCTGTACAGACTAAATATTATCTCTGATAGCATAACATACTGAAGAGTAGGTATTAAAATACAGCCCTCGAAATAGCATTCCTCAAAAATGAACATTGTTAGATTATGAATATGATATTTTCACCTTTATACTTCATATCCCATAGAAATATTAAAAGAAAACAAGGATAATTTATAGGGTAGTAAGAATAAAGAGGTAATTCTCTCCTCAGCTTTAATATAAATTATATCATCTGTATTTATCCAGTAAAATATTATCTCCAATAATGCAATGTATTCCAAAACATGTTTCTTTCAAAGATAATTCCTGAACATAAGATGTATTTACCGCCCCCCCCCCCCCGCCCCCGCCACCGATTCAATCTTTGTTCAAGTTTATACAGGTTTTTTTTTTTTAAAGGCTAGGAGAATTTCTTTATTGTAATACTTCTGAGTATCTAAATATGCTCCAAAGGTGTTACTTAGAACATATAATCTTAACTAAATTTATGTGACTATTAAATCCTGTTTTCACTGAACATTTCATTAGATTATGAAACATAATTTGGGAAATGTAGCAATTTATTCTCACATTGGTCCAAAACATTAAAATATGTCAATTCCATTTATTTCAGTTATTTCTAGGTTGAAACATATTCTTTAAAATGTTGTTCATACTTGTATCTTTTTAACTTTGTGCAAGAAATATTATTTATGTTGTAAAGTGGAAGTTACTCGGAGAATGTGAGAAAGATTGCATAGATATAAGTTCCTCTCTCCCCATGATAATTGTCATCTTACTCAGAAATGCTGTTACCAGTCAGCCTCTGTGCTTTCTAAAAGTAGGAATTATGTCTTTGGAGAAGATGGTTTGGTTGTAGGAATGGGCAGATTGAAAAGTGACATGAGCTCTATGAGAGAACTACCAGAAACCTTAAGATGAAACATTCAGAAAAACATTAATATTTTTGCCTTTAATCGAAACGTTGTTTTGCTATTGTTGAGGGTATTCCTTCATCCATTTTATGTTATCCTGTATGCATTTTATTTTAAATTTTGTCAGAGTTTCAGTTTCAATGGAAGTAGAAAACTGTATTGTGATATGTTCCTCCTAATAGTTGATAATGTAGATGTATAGTTGAAAATGTAGTAGTATAGTTGAAACTGTTGCTATGTTTAAGCCAGTTGAAATCAAGACCTATGTTTGTCTTGTCTACATTTTATCTTTGACATCTAGCAGAATGCCTGATCCACAGTAAGAACTCAATAAATGTGTCTTCACAACTCATTTTGTATATTTTATCCTCTTACAGTATAAATATGATGTGTTCCAAGGAATAAAAATAATTTCTCTAATCAGCAAAAATTGTGTTAAAATTGCACAAAATATTATTGTTTTGCTGATTTTTCTCTAAGGCACTGAAACATGGTGATATAGTAAAATCAATAGCAAAGTATAATTGGATGCAACTTTGTCTCAATTTAAAATGATGTCAGTTATGTGTCTTCTTTGTATGTTTTAGAAAATAATCAAGATTAAATTAGATTATTTAGTAGATTACAGTAGATATTAAATAAAATAGATATTTTGTTAGTAACCTTAAAAAGTGATTTCTAATTACTGAAACAAATGACATTTGGTTGGCATAAGCAAAGATCAAGGCATATTTGAAATGAAATAGCTTTATTTCAAAATAAAAATAATACAATTTGCTTTGATTTTTGGCTGGGAATATTGTAGAAGAGACTAGTACTTTGTGATGTTTTAAAAATTAATTCTATATTAATAAACATAATTTCCATTAAAGTTTCATGGACAACTAATTCATTCTTCTTATTCTGTGACCTATACAGTTTAAAAAAATCAGAACTAATAGGTTCTCTTAATATAGTTACTTTCTTCATCTTGCAGTCTTACTGTGCTAAAGATTTCTGATACATAATTTTTTAGTAGCTTTCCTTTTATCTTTCTGATCTACAGATGAGGGTTTCTTCTCAATCTTCTTTAATTCATCTTCTTTTCAATCAGAGTCTAGGATTTCTTATTTCTGAATCATCTGAAGGTTTCTCTCTTTGACTACCGTTTGAATGGGATAACATCCAATCTGCTTGTTCACTTACTTATTAAATTATTTTGGAGTGTTGTATTCTAGTTATTTGTTTTAATTTGTAAATGTCAGAAAGTACAACTTATGCTTTTCATATTTTGTATAAACATTTTCACAGTAGAGTAAGTATTCTCTCAGTATTGAAAATCTAATATTTCCTGAATAGTAATTTCATTTTAATGAATTTCTATAAATCCCATGTTGTGATTATTTAAAAGTTTAATGATGTAGGTTCTTTGAAGTCTGTAATTTTGAAGTTTGTTTATTTCATAAGTGTTTTTAAAAAATGTAACAGGAATGTAATTTTGGATTTTGAATGTAATTTAATTTTGATTTGGGTATTTCATGTGAAAATGTAGGTGTAAGTAGAATAACGTATCCAGCTTTGACTTTCCATGAATATTGAAGTATAGAAAATGGATTGGGCTGATTTTCAGTTGTCAGTTCATTCAGCCTTTGCAGAAATTGCCTAATATACAAATTGAATAATTTTAAATTCTTTTCTTTCTTTCACTGCTTTTTTGTTTTAATATCAAAATGTTATTGCCTGTAAGGCAATGTAATATACATTATATGTAGAGTGTAAAACAAGTGTTTGGATAATTAAAAAGGGTATACTAGGAAAAAATATAAATGATTTTTAATGCAACTGTTATTGTAACTTGGTGCTCCCAGCATGTAACTTAGTATCAAAAATACAAATTAATTAAATACAAATTAATTAAACTAACCAATTGGATTAGTTTGATTTTGAACGTTCATGTTTTATTCAGGTTGTGACATGTTAAATAATAAATGCACTTTTAAAATAGCAGGAAAACCTAAAATGTGAATCAGAATGAGATGGCCACTTAATATAGTAATTGATTCTCTTTGATAATGAGGTATTTTGATAGAAAAAAAATGGTAAGGGGAAGAATTTTTTAAGCTTAGGGAACATCACAGGTGAAAGTTTTTAAGTAGAGAAGGGTTTGAGAGACACGAAGAAGACTAGTGTGGCTGGAATATAGTGTACAAGAGGGAGTGTGAGACCAGGTGTAGAACTCAGACAGGGCAGTGTTTCTCTGGAGAATGAGGAGTTTAGATCTGAATCAATCTGGCTGTTCTGTGGATAGCGTGCGTGAGGATGGAGGTTGAGAGAGTAGCAAGGAGTCTTTTGTGAAGGACTTGGCTAGAGATTATGATGGCTTGGACCAGGTTGATTACACTGAAGATGGAGGGAAGTGGATTGGAGATATATTTGGGGGTTGAAATGACGTAATTTGTTAGTGGAGTATATTTAGAGGAAGTTAGTAAGGAAGATGAAAGAACCAAAGAGGACTGCTAGATTTCTGACTGGAAGAATTTATTGGGTGGTAATATCATTTACTATGATCAAAAAGCAGAAAGGATGAACAGGTTAGAAGTAGAAATTAAAACTGAAGTTTTAAATTTTAAAAGTCTAAGATGCTAATAAGTCAACCAACTTTGAAGGAAGGAAATGGATTAGCTGGAGGTAAAACTTTTGGAGTTGTCAGTATGGTGTATAAAGCTAGGAGAGTAGAAAAGCTGACCCAGAGAGAGAATGTGTGATGAAGAGCAGATAAGAATGTCCAAGACTGAGCCCAGAACAATTCAGGTTACTAGGAATCCAGGGATAAAGGACTATGGTTCCTGCTCTCAAAGGTTTGACATTCAAACATCTTGATAAGTAATTAAAAACAGTATTGTGGAGACTTCCGGTTTCCTCCTTGATATACAGAGAATTTGGAAACTGTCACTCCTGTCCTTACAGGAAAAGAGCTGGATAAACTGAACAAACTGAAAACCAACTCTTCTTTGATCCACCAGAAAAGTGAGGTCACGGGACAAATCAGTGCCCTGACAACTGAAAGGAGAGGTAAATAGAATTTCTAGGAGTAGAACCCACCTGGGGCCAAGAACTGGTAGGAAATTGTTGAAATACGGAATCTGAGAGTAGACTAACTTAGGAGTTAAAAATTCCTAGAAGTCCAGCCTTTGGGGAGCCCCCACCCTAGTTTTATGAGTTTTACTTCCATGAAAGTAAAAGTGAAAGTCGCTCAGTTGTGTCTGACTCTTTGCGAGTCCATGGACTATACAGTCCATGGAATTCTCCAGGCCAGAATACTTGAGTGGGTAGCCATTCCTTCTTCAGGGGATTTTCCCAACCTAGGGATGGAACCCAGATCTCCCACATTGCAGGCTGATTCTTTACCAGCTGAGCCACCAGGGAAGCCCGAGAATACTGGAGTGGTTAGCCTACCCCTTCACCAGTGGATCTTCCCTTCCCAGGAATCGAACTTGGGTCTCCTGCATTGCAAGCGGATTCTTTACCAGCTGAGCTACCAGGGAAGCCCAAGAAAGTGAAAGTTGCTCAGTTGTGTCCCACTGTTTGTGATTCCATGGACTATATAGTCCATAGGATTCTCCAGGCCCGAATACTGGAGTGGGTAGCCGTTCCTTCTCCAGGGGATCTTCCCAACCCAGGGATCGAACCCAGCTCTCCTGCATTGCAGGTGGATTCTTTACCAGCTGAGCCACCGGGGAAGCCCTCCATGAACTCTACCAAATTCTCAAGCTCAGTGAAAAATTCTCTCATACTTCCAGCAGTGGATGGGATAAGTAACCATTTTTGACATATTCCTAGAGATTTTCATTCTGAAAGGAAACTACTTAACCAGAGCCCAACTAACATGAGAGTGGAGAAATACCTAATTACAGTCCTCTCTAAACTTCCTGTTTCTCCAAAAGGGGAAAAAAAAGCTGAGAAGCATTTGTGACAGTCATAGCCCAGGGGCACTAGCCCATGAAAAGATTTAAGACTTATGGGATTCTAGAATTCTCTTCCATGTGGCAGTTTAGCAATCCAGGCTGCTTCTGTCTTGTTGGCAAGCCAATTAGAACACATAGCTATTAAGATTGCTGCATCTGAGCGAGAGAGAGAGATGGGAGAACTCACATTCATTCTTAATTATGTAAGACAGGAAGTGAGGTAGGTTACCTTTACTCACAGTTCCTTGCCCAAAGCTGGTCACAAGGCTCTTAACTAGCTGAAAGGAAATCTAGAAGGTCCATGTCCTCATGAAGAGAGGCAACTCTATATATAGTGAGCACTAGTAGCATCGACTGCTTCCCAGGTGGCTAAGTGGGTAAAGAATCCACCTGCAATGCAGGAGACACAGGTTCGATACCTGGGTCAGGAAGATCCCCTGGAGGAGGGATTGGCAACCCATTCCAGTATTCCTGCCTGGAGAATCCCATGGACAGAGGAGCCTGGGGGGCTATAGTCCATGGGGTTGCAAAAGAGTCAGCCACAACTGAAGTGATTGAACCCACACAGTAATATCAACTGCAGTTAGTTTTCGTTTGATTCTCATTTATTGCAATGAGGTGGAAATTTCTGAATGCCAAAAGATAAAAACTTGCCAAAAGAATGCTGCTGTAGCAAAGACAACTCCAGTCCCCACTCTTAGTACTCTTGGTTTATCTGAAACTGCTGTAATGATTTGAGATCAGGATCTAATTTGTACAGTACTGAAAGTTAAGGTTAATAACGTGAAGAAAATTCAAATACAGAAGTATCCTCTCACAGGAAGGAATTAATGGTATATAGTGTTTGAAGGAGTACCTATACAATTTTGTCAGTGGGATTACAAGGAGAATTTTTGCATTCTCCTAGGTGGCAGGAGCCTGGCGGGCTACAGTCCCTGGGGTTGCAAAGAGTCAGACACAATTGAGGCTGCACATACGCAGGTGGAAGTGAAAGGAGATTAAAAATGGGTTAACAGTGAAAGTATATGAAAACGTACTGATACACCCTTATTTGAACATTAGAGATTCCAAGGAACAATAATAAATAAGACAAACAGTTAACAAAGTAATTTTTAAAAGGAGGAACAGAGATACTAGAAAATCATTCTTCTGTTCTTGGAGGGAAGCTGTCTATTTTGGTGTGTTATCTGCTTGATCCAAGAGTTGGTTAGCTCTTTCTCTCTCAAAGACTATTTATTTCTGGGAGATTCTTAAGACTCTTTTATTTAAGGTCTCTTGACAGAGCAGATTTCCAACAGTTCATGCAAAATTGTTTATGTCTTTTTAGCTGTGAAACATGAATCTAAGGATCAACATTTTTGAGGCTTTTGCTGAAGTGCTAGTTGTTAATGTGACTTACTACAGTCTTTTCCATCATAACCCTGAGGTAGTTTTTCTCTCCTTTCTCTTCAGAAGATGAAATCTGTAGATTTCATGTCATAGACTATCCCTTAGAAGGATGTTTTGGAAATCTTGCTTATACCCGTTGTTAATAAGACTAAGTGTATAACCTGATCCCTTTGCTTAATCATGTTAACTTGCAGTAGGGCTGATTTTAGGGTCAAAAGTGAAATTTCTTATTGCGTGGGCAGCTTATTATTACATTATAAGAGAAAGCTGATGGATCTGCCTCAAAATTGATTTTTATTATTTTGAAGGCTACTGACAATGGAAATTGAAGGGTCATTGAAAGTATTAATTTTACTTAAAAACCTGGAGAAGGCAATGGCAACCCACTCCAGTACTCTTGCCTGGAGAATCTCATGGATGGGGGAGCCTGGTGGGTTACAGTCCGTGGGGTCCCCAAGAGTCGGACACGACTGAGTGACTTCACTTTCACTTACTTAAAAAATTCCACTTGTATTTTTCTAATTTTTCTGAAGATTGAGGATGATATGGACAAAGATGTTCTCTTGTAAGCTACTGGTGCTTGACTGGTGAAAGCAGTTGACACGAACTTGTGACATAGTGAAAGCAGTTTCTGCACATAAATATGTTTCCAGGTCCAACATAGGTATTCTTCAACCTGAGTGGTCTAAAATTGACTACGTCTGTCATGTACCTTAGGTTAGAACTGCCTTAAATTCCTTTTGGCTCGAGAAAAAAAAACAGGGATCAGTAAATAAAGAAAAATGATGATGATAGATCACTTGCTCAGACAGTGCATTTAGAAAAATTGATAAAAGTACCAAAGTGCTTATTGCCAAGTAAAATTTTTATTAAAACATAGTATATGTAATGATAAGTGCACAGTTTGAAAATATACAGCTCACTGAATTGCCAGACAGTGAATATATTTGGAAACCATCACTGAACGCAAAAAGCAGAACATTACCATACTTCCAGGATCTCTTTCTCATGCTCTCTTCCAGGGAGGGCTCTCTCCCACCTCTGGGAGTGACTTTTAACTTGAATTTTTTTAATACCACATAATATTTTGTCTATTTATATTTAGACTTCAAACAAATAGAATCATATGGTATATTGTGTCTATAATATTTTGTTTAATGTGTTTGTAAGATCCAATCATATGATTGCATCTAGTTGTATTTCATTCATTCTCATGACTGTATGTATGGCACTCTAGTATTTCAATATATTGCAATTTATTTATGTTTTACTATTTCTGTGCACTGGGGTTATTTTCAACTTTTGGCTATGAGTAGTATAATAATATAAGTAGTATAATGCTTATAGTATAATACTATAATAATACTATAATACTACTATAATACTATAATACTTATAATACTTATAAGTAGTATAATAATTCTGATGCCATTATTTCTCATTATTTGGAAAATTTTGCAGTTATTTGGAACAGTGAAGTACTTCAGCTGTTTAAAACTATTTTCAAACATTAAGTCTAGTTACTATGTCTGTACTATGTATGGACATAGTCTCTAGTTTCCCTTATTTATTTGATGATACTATAGGTACTGTTTCTTTCTGTGCCCTACTGTTTGAATTTCAGTGCCTCTGTATCTGGCCAAGAAAGAGAGAAAGACATTCCAGGCAGAGGAACAGGATGGTATGATCAGATCTGTGTTTTAGAAACATATTACATTTGTAATAGTTGCTTAGGCAGCTATTTAGAAATTCAGAGGAGGGACTTGGTATGTGACTGGGATGGCCAGCTGTATGACATATGTTTTTATTCTTTTATTATAAAAAGACATTAGTCCTTTCTCTCAGCTGATTAGTAAAGCAGTGACTTTCATACTTTTTTTTTTAAAAAGCTTCCATTCATAAAAAATATATTTTGCTCTGTAACCCAGTATACACATACCTACATACATATATATATAATAGAAGTAAGATTTATAAGAAATAGTGCACTCTTTCCAATGCTTTGATCTAGTTCATTAAACTGTGAGTCCTGGCTTGCTAAATTTATTTTATGTCCTTGTATTGGGTTGCACTCTGCTGTTTGAAAAGCACTCTGTAATGTGTGTGACTGCATGTAATGATTACATTCTATAACTGTATGCCATGAGCTTATAGAAAGCACAACTGAAAACTCATCATCTGACGAAAGTCAGTGTTACATAAATCATGGAAACCCCCCCAAAAGATGAATGGGAAAACAACAACAGCAACAAAAATCTATGTGACTGGGCATAAAATTACCAGGAACAGCAGGATTACTGGGAACTAACAGATTGAATAATGTCTGTTTCTTAAAGAACTCAAAATGAAGAAATTACTTTTGAAAACATTGAATTCAATGAGTTGCTTTGGTGAGGATGGAGAAAATAGACATGAAAAATTTGGATGAAATAGCTTTTTGAGTTAACAAAGTGGAAAAAACTATTTCTAAATTGATATATCTTTTAAATATTTGTTTGTAAGAAAAGTTTTAAATTAAATATGAGTATTATCTTTGACTCTTTATATCAGGGATCTATAAAATATGACCTGTAGGTCAAATCCTGCCCATTGCCTGTTTCTGTAAATAAACTTTTATTGGAACACAGTCAAGCTCATTTATTTGTTTGCTTTTCTGTGACTATTCTCACATCTCTTTGGCAAAGTTGAGTAACTGTGACAGATCCACAAGGCCTACAATATCTACCATCTGGAAATTACGTATTTACCATTATATTTATATTTATAAGCTTAAATATATGTTTATATTCTTAAGATCTTTTATACCTTTCATTATATTTGGAGTTTGGATTCTAACAATGTTGTTTTGGAGTAGGAACAAACCAAAAACCAATGAAACAAAATATAGACTCTGTAAATAGACCATTGCACATGTAGAAACTAAGTATATGATAGACTGCTATTACAAATCAGTGGAAGAAAGGGTGGGCTATTTAATGGTACCGGGAAAATAGACTATGTGAAAAAGATTGAAATCAAATTCTTGAATCATATTACATATAAAAATAAACTTTAGATCGATTAAAAGCCTAAATGTGGGAGGCAAAATTATAAAGATCCTAAAAGAAATTATAGAATTTTTTTTGTGACTGACTTAGGGGTAAGTAAGAATTTTTTTTATAGCCAGCCATCAAAACCACAAACCATACAGGGGGAAGCTGATGTATTGGAATGCATCAAAATTAAAGAATTCTGCTTAACAAAGAATTAGCAGTTATTTGTCAGACTAGAACTTTTGCTATGCTCAATTTATAAAGAATTAGCATACAGGCTATACAAAGTTCTTCTACAAATCAGCAAAACAAACAAAAAAGGCCCCCAGGGAATCCAGTAGAGTTTTGGTAAAGGATGGCATGAGTAGGTAGTTTATAGGTGAGGCAGTCCAACTGGTGGCTGAACTTCATTAGGAGTCAGAAAAACATGAACTAAAAAAAATGAAACATTTCATATACCCAAGCTGTACAATTTTGTAAGTTGAATAATATCACACATTGGCAAGGATAAGAGAAAACTGGGACCGTCATACCCTGCTTGCAGTTGTGCTGAGTTAAGCCATTTGAGAAGGAAGTTTAGAAGTATTTACTGAACTTGAGTATATCTATTATATTCTTGCATACATGTCTCAGAGAAAAACATGTATGTGTTTGTAAATATGTCATTACAGAAATATTATAACTTATTGGAAATACTGGGTTGGCCAAAAAGTTCATTCATCTGTGAGATGTTATGGAAAAACCCAAACGAATTTTTTGGCTGACAAAATATTACAGAGCAGCGGTCCCCATCATTTTTCAGCACTAGGGACTGGTTTTGTGGAAGACAATTTTTCCATGGACTGGGTGGTGGGGGGATGGTTTTGCGAGATTCAAGCACATTACATTTATTGTGCACTTTATTTCTATTTTGTGGCAGTCTCATGATATTCTCCCTGGAGAAGGAAATGGCAACCCACTCCAGTCTTCTTGCCTGGAAAATCGCATGGATGGAGGAGCCTGGCAGGCTACAGTCCACGGGGTCTCAAAGAGTCGGACACAACTGAGCAACTTCACTTCACTCATGATTTTCTACCTTGACTTTTGGGTTCCAGTTCATGCTCCTATGAGGGTCAGTGTCACCTCTGATCTGGTAGGAGGTGGAGTCCAGACAGTAATGCAACCGTGGGGAGCACTGTGAATTCATGTTTGTTTCAGGCATACAGCACAGTGATTCAGTTATGCATACTAGGTTTATTCTCTTTTAGAATAAAGTGCTAACTTTTAAAAAATAAAAGGATGAAGAAAATGTAAATAGGGAAAATTATATCTCCATTCAAGTGTGAGCTTCTAGTGGTTAGCACTCTGATTCTACAGCTGAATTTGGATCTGGCTTTACTTACTAGCAGTGTGACTTTAAGTAAAAATAGCCTCTCTGTAGAATAGGAATAATAGTAGAATATTTATAATAATACCTATGTATCTGATACAAAATAAGCCACAGGCATATTGGCTATAGTCTATTTAGATTTTGCTAGAAAAATTTAAAGACTGGTTCCTGAGGGAAGGGAAGTCACATTGGGGAAGGGGAAAACAATTAATTAAAATGGAAGCCAAGCATGAATCAGCGAAGCCAACCTCATGATCAACTCTATTTTGGATACCTAAGGTTTAAAAAGAGAGAAAGAAAAAAAGGCATGTGTTGCAATCTATTCTGGGAGGAGGCAGGAGGATGTATAAAATACATCCTCTAATGAGATGCACCATAGTGAGTCTAAAGGATGAGTAGCTTTAGCAGAAAGAAGGGAAAGAAGTAGTGCAAAAAATGAGGTTGAAGAGGTGAATGTGTGGGCGAACGTTAAGACTTTGTAAGACTTGATAAGAAGTTTTTTCGTTTTCTTGAAAGCAATCAGAAGCCATTAGAGTATTTTAAGCAGTGAGATGACAAGATACTTTTTCTATAGTATGCAGAAGGGGAGAAGTATGAATGTGAGTAGCCAGCCAGGAGGCCAGGTGGGCGTTGATGATAACAAGGCCTATAGTGTTGACCGTGGATATAGAGACGAGTGGAAGGATTTAGGACACATTTAAGAAGTCAAATTGAAAGGACTTCATGATAGATTAATTATGCATTTGAAGGAGAAGGGTATTTCTAGAATAATTCTATATTTCAGGCCTGCATGATTAAATGGTGTCACAGTTTATTGAAATAGAAAATACTGGAAGGGAATTTGACTTAATAGAAAAATTATGAATTCACATTGATATGCACTGAAATTCAAGTGGTGTCGAGACTTTCTAATACAGATGTGAAGTAGGCAATTGAATATTGAAGCTCAGAGGAGAAGTCTGAGCTGAGGATTTACATTTTTATGTAGGAGAAAAGTGAAGTCAGGCATGGGTAACACTGCCTAAGAAGACACAGAATTAAAAGAGAAGAGAGGGCTGAGTCTTGACTTTCAAAGGAAAAAGAGCATGAAAGGCTAGAGAAATAAGAAAACCAGAAAAATATATTGAAAGCCAAGTGGGCAGTGAACATAATTTCAAGTACTGTTGAGAACCCAGTAAGAGGGAGACTAAAAAATTTGTCCATTAGTTTTAGGTACAGGGAGGCCATTGGTAAACTTTGTGAGGATTAAGAAGTAGACTGGAAACCAGATTAGGTTGGTTGAAGAGTGACTGGGGTGAGGAAGCAGAGATAGAATTTGGCCTATGTATAAATGGGAAGGGGAAAAATGATCTCTTTGGCAAGGAACATGATTGAGCTCTTGAATCTGCTTGTACACCATCGCTTCTACATATGGTAGTTTCTCATTTTATAGGACTGGAAGTATGACTACCAAAAAAAAAAAAAAAAACCTCTCTAAAAGTCCTCTCTTACCTCCTCAAACTATTGTAGATTAGTCCTATCTGAACTTTTGACTTCTCTCTCTCTCTGCTCCCTACAACAGGAAAGATTTGATCCCATCCCACAGCCCCAATAATGCTACAGTCTCAGGGACTGAGTTCAGTTCTTACAGTTCTTATTGTAAGAGCCATTTCAATAGCTCTAATCTAGCACTTTGGGATACATAATTCCTGATTTCTCTGCTTATGTTACTGGCCTTCTCCCTGTGCGTGAAAACTGGGGTGTTTGTTCCCCTCGAGGCCCTATGTAGCACAGTTTGCTTCACTGGGTTTCTACTTTTTGTTCCAATGTAACTTGACTTGGTAACTTGCCTAGTACTCCAGTGCCTCTAGAACTAAAACAAAGCATTTGCTCTAATTTTCTTCTTCTTTCTCTTTCTCCCATAGAGGTTCAGCCAAATAATGAAAGACCATGTCAGAGATCATAAGTGTATAAACAGATATACAGTAGACATGTATAGTCGCCTCACACATAGAAAGATGATTCTTCCAAATGGTGGGAGAAGCTCTGATGCAGAGCTCATTCATGGTCCACTTAAAATCATGCTTGTTCTTGTACATGTTTTATGAACTTAGGTCTCTTGTAGTGATGCTTATTTTGTGTTACTAGAGATTCACTTAAACCTGGTGAAAGACCATCAGGGAAAAATAGGATGTTACCTAAAGTTATAGGAAAAAAAAAAGTGGCATAGCTATTTGAGTTTATTAATATTAGGCATGAAAATGGAAATATACTTTTGTGGTTGCAGAGATAAAAGGACTTATATGGCTGTATTTTTAATTTACCTCCTGACTTTAGGTTGGGGGCTTCCCATGTTGTGCAGTGGTAAAGAATCCACCTGCCAATGCAAGACGTGCAAGAGATGTGGGTCCAATCCCTGGGTCAGGAAGATACCCTGGATTAGGAAATGGCAACCTGCTACTGTATTCTTGCCTGGAAAATTCCATGGACAGAGAAGCCTGGCAGGCTACAGTCCATGGGGTTGCAAAGAGTCGGACATGGCTGAGCTACTGACCACACACACTGATTATAGGTTAGCAGTTTGAAACTGTTTTTTAAAAGTCAAACTTATTTGAGGTTATATTTATTACCAGTAAAATTCATTCCTTTGAGGCATACACTTCAGTGAATTCTAGAAACCATACACAGTAATATCTACTACCATAATCAAGACATAGGCTATTTTCCTCACCACCAAACGTTCCTTGCTCCCATTTGTAGTCAGTTCCCTTGCTCTACTCCACTCCCTAGCAACCACTGATCTGATTTCTGTCCTTATAATTTTGTCTTTTTCAGAATGTTACATAAATTAAATCATATAATATAAAATTGGACAATATGTGATCCACAGGCCACATCTGGCCCACTGCGTATTTCTGTATAACCAGTGAATGGCTTTTACATTTAAAAAATGTTGAAAAAAATTGTTTTTTAATAATAATATTTTGAGATTATAAAAATGACATAAAATTCAAGATTCAGCATCCATAAATAATATTTTATTTGAGCATAGCTATATGCATTCATTTACATATTGTCTTTGGCAGGTTTCTGGTTCATGCTTTTTAAATTCTGTTGAAGGTCTAGAACCTATACCTTGTCTAACTAAGGAGTCTTTGTTGAACTCAAGGCCACACTTTTCTTCAATGTTTTCATCTACAAGTTTTATACTTTTAGTCATTTTATTTAGTTCTGTAGTCTATTGTTTACAGTTTTGTAATACATTTAGTTAATTTTCATATAGGTATGAGGTATGGGTTGAGGTTTATTTTTTTACACAATGGATTTCCACACATGGATTTTCAGTTGTTTTAAAGGACTATTCTTTATTGTTGAGTACCTAGGCATCTTTTTAAAAAAGTAGTGACTGTTTAAGTATGGGACTGTTCAGGACTCTGTTTTATTCTATGTATGTTTATGCTTTACCAATATTTGATTACTCCTGTAGTTTTTATAGTGAGTCTTGAAATTAGGTAGTGTGAGTTTTTCAGTCTTTTTCTTTTTCAAAATTTGTTGCCTAATTTGAGAGTTTTGCTTTTCCATACAAATTTTAGATTTAGCTTGTCAATTTGTTTAAAGAATTCTTGCTGAGATTGTGATTTGAGATGACATTGAATCAATTTGTAGAGAATTGATATCTTAACAGTACTGAAGCGTCTTATGATCAATATAGAATATTTCTCCTATTAACTAGATCTCTTTTGATTCTTATTATTAATATTTTATAGTTCTTACCAAAGAAAGTCTGCTCATGTTTTGCTAGATTAATACCTTAGTCTTTTCTTTCTTTTATTTTTGATGCCATTGCATACTACTTTTATTTATTTTTTCCATTTATTTTTATTAGTTTGAGGCTAATTACTTTACAATATTGTAGTGGTTTTTGCCATACATTGACATGAATCAACCATGGATTTACATGTGTTCCCCATCCCAATCCCCCCTCCCTGCATACTACGTAGAAATTTTTTATTTCCAACTGTCTATTGCTAGTATACAAAAATGCAATTGTTTTTTGAATATCGAGCATGTATCTTGTGACCTTGCTAGACTCATCTATTATAGGAGTTTTTTTTTTTTATAGTTTCTTTGGGACTTTATACATAGACAATTATGCCATCTGCTCAGTTTAAAAATATTCCTTTCTAACCTCTATGGTTTAATTTTTATTTTTTTTCTTGCTTTAATGCATTAGCTAGGATTTCCAGTCCGGTGTTGATTAGGAGTAGTGAGAGACAACACCTTGCTTTGTTCTTGATTTTAGGGGGAAAGCACTCAGTATTTCAAATACAGTATGATGTTAGCTGTAGACCCTTTTGTGGATACTGTTATTGAGTTAAGGAAGTTTCTGTCTATTCCTAGTTTGCTGATTCAGGTGCTTTCTCAGCGTATTTTGACATAATCATATATTCTTTCCCTTTGTTGTTGTTAGTTGCTAAGTCATGTCCGACTCTTTGCGACTCTATGGACTGTGACCCACCAGACTCCACTGTTTATGGGATTTCCTAGGCAAGAATACTGGAGTGGGTTGGCATTTCCTTCAGAGAATCTTCCTGACCCAGGGATCAAACATGCGTCTCCTGCATTACAGGCGAATGTTTTAGCGCTGAGTCACTGGGGTGTGAAATCACTAGTCAAGTCAGGGGCTCAGATAGGTTTGGATTGTGTCATCATCTTTAGGGCACTGCTGTTTTCAGATTTCTCTAACAGTGAGCTCCTGTTGCTTTTTGCTTGGGGTGAATGCAGGAGTTCTGTAAGTTTGTGTTTTTTTTTGTTTGTTTTTTTATGTTTTGCTACCCCTTCAGCTATTCTTACCCACTTACGTCACAGAGGGAGAGCGCCTCTCTCCGTGTTCTTGCCCATTCCCCAGCAGCAGAATACTGGTGCTTATTTCTTGATACTCGGCTTGTGATAGGGTTGGGGTGTTCTGTTCTGTGTTTTCCATCTTCCATCTTTAACAGGCTCTGTCTACGAGGGCCTCAGGGATGAGGCCTGCTCAGAGTTCTTATTCCCTTTTTCCCAAGTAAGGAAGTTGGCTTGGTATCATCTCTGAATGGTTTAGGGCAGGAGTTTCTACCTCTCCCTCTGTGATAAAAGCCTTTGATCTGTGGGTAAGATCTTGGCTGAAGATGATTTCCTGTCCCTCCTTCCTGAGAAGAGGGCTTTTCCCCTCCCACGCTTTTCCCTAGCTGCAGTGGATCTTTGCCTTCCTCCTGGGGATGACAGAGTTTACTCCCTTTTCCTGTGGCTTACAGCCTTGGCTTTTTTAGGAGAAACACCTGGGGAATTCCTGTGTTCTAGCAGCCGCTAGTCAGTCACTTCTGTTATATTTGTACATGTGCACCCCAAAGGTTCTTTAAATGTCCGTACGTCCTGCTCTCATTCTTCCTCATGAATAACCAGTATGTGGAAGCGTGCTTCTGATCCTGGGCCCAGAGCAATTCCAAATTGTCATGTTAGCCCACACTTGACTTAAAATTTGTTAGATAAAATTTCAGTGAATTTCCTCTTAACTGTCTGGTGGCCACCTCTTTCTCCTAGGCTCTGCCAAAGGTGAAATAGTGTGTCCCATTGTTCTTTGGAAGGGTTTGTCTTGGAGTTCAGATTATTTGCTTGTCTTATAACCCTCAACTCTCTGATGGGATCAAGAGAAGTTATGCTTTTGTAGATTATTTAGCCTTTTATCCTTTTTAGGATGAGAGTGACATTTGCAGCTTTGTAAATCCTAAGCATTAGTTCTGACTAGAAACTTTGATTTGTAAATCAAAATTATAGTTTTAATCATTTAAAATTTTATAAAGATAATAGTAAAAGTTTTATTATTATTTATTTTTAACTAGAATCAGTAAAGGCCTTACTTTTATTTGTACTGCCTTATTTGGTAGACTTCTAATATTTCACAGTGTCTTTGCAGCCAACTAATGTCCAGGCTGTTGAATAGATTTGGATAGTTAGTGAGACCACTCATCCACTGTTTTCCTCTCTGTTTTGATTCTTAATTGCATTCCAGTTGAGATTCTGTCTTGGTGATTTGAAGTTGATAGGTTTTGGTTTCCTTGTGCAAGTTATATCGCTCAGTCTATCTCTGAAGCCAAACTCTTGAAAAATAACATTGTAAATATTTCATTGTATATGATTGAAAACACATTGCAGATAGTTGGTAGAAATTTTACAATTACCTTTCAAAGAAGTATGTTAATTGTACTGTTTATCAAATTAGCATGCATATCAGAAGGTAGAACTAGTTACACTTTTATAATGTTGTGCGCCATAAAAGATGTTATTCTATCAATAGAAAGTTAAATTTTTATTCTTTACTCTCACCTTACGGATTCTTCAGATATAAAATTGTGTCCACAGATTGTGGTAATTATTATTATTTTTTGAGACCATCAGGAAACCAAATTTTTCTTGTCTGTGTTCTCTGCAGAAAACTTCATCAGCAGTTTGAAATGTATAAGGAGCAGGTAAAGAAGTTGGGAGAAGAATCACAGCAGCAGCAAGAACAGAAGGGTGATGCTCCAACCTGTGGCATCTGCCACAAAACCAAGTTCGCTGACGGATGTGGCCATAACTGTTCATATTGCCAAACCAAGTTTTGTGCCCGTTGTGGAGGTCGAGTGTCCTTACGCTCAAACAAGGTACAGGATGAAAGCTGAAATTCCTAATTCTCTCATACTTTAAGCTCATCGTGAATAAAATAGACAACGAAATTAACATTCAGGTTAATCAATGGACAGAAACCTTCCCTAGTGTCTTCAGGTCAGATAAAAAATTAAAAAAACTTTCCTCTGAATTAAAGAGGCATTTATCTCATTGTGTTTGTTCTTTAGCTTATGATCTTTTAGACTCATAGGATCTTAGACTTTCAAAGATGAAGAGAATTTAGAGATCAGTTGGCCTAATGCCTTATTTTATGGATGTAGACAGTTCAGATCCAGAAACACCGGAGTTTATTCTTAAAGTCACACAGTTCGTTACTGTTTGAGTTGTGTCACACCTTTTTCGATTACCTCACATAATTTTATCAACTTGGTAGATCTGCTCTTCTTTTGGCCTATCTTTCCTTTCTTTCTGAAGGAGGCTCTTTCTGGCTTTGAGATTCTGTTTCATAATTTTATAGCTTTTGAGGCTACAATACCCTTTATTTTTGTTTTAACATTAATGAAAAAAATTAGAATATGGAATTTAAAGAAGAAATGTTAAGGCTGTGTTTCACACCTGTTCTAGATTTTTGTAGTTTATTCATCCACTTTAGGAAATATATTAATATTTCCCAAAGAGTTCCATGTCGAAATGAGCAAAAGTAATGTTTTAAATTGTCTCAATAAGTTCTTTATAATTTGAATTTATCTCCTTCTTAGTAGGAGATATTTATCACCCAGTTCTTAGGTAGCTTAAGAATATGAAACTGATGTCTTCACATATATTACTTAGACATAATGGGAATTTGTTACCCTTTGTGGTTTAATTTCTCCATTTTCTCATTGTTTCCCTTTTCTCATTCTTTTGTTTTACCCAGGACTAATAAATTTTCTTTATTTTTCCTTATCTTTCTCCCTGGTTATCTGATTACTTTTCTTTTCCTTGACTAGTTGTGTTGGCTAGAAACTTCAGTATAATTTTGAGTGGAAGTGATCAGAAGAGACATTCCTGCTTTGTTCTCATCTTGTGGAGAAGGCATTCACTATTAAGTATTACGTTAGCTGTCAGCTCTTCATAAATGTTGCTAAAAGTTTTTGTTTGTTTGTTTACCTTAAGAATAGATGTTGAATTCTGTCAAATACTTTTTCTCCATCTATTGAGATTGATTATGCATTTTTGCTTTCTTTGTTAATATGGTGAACTACCTTGATTGATTTTGAAGTGTTAAACCAACTCTATATCTGGAATAAATCCATTTGGTTATGATGAATTATATCTTTTACATGTTAATGAGTTGGATTAGATAAAATTTTGTTTACAGTTTTTGCTTTTGTGTTCATGAGGGTTAATATCTGTAGTTTTCTTTTCTTGTGATGTCTGTCTTTGAGTTTGGTATTAGAGCAATGCTGGCCAGCTAAAATGAATTGGGCAGTATTTCTTTCTCTCCAGTATTTTAGTAGAGTTTCTGTAGAGTTGGTATCATTTATCCTTAATGTTTTATAGATTTTACCAGTGAAGCCATCTGGGCATACAGTTCTATTTGGGGGGGGGGGAAGTTTTTAAGTACAGTTTCAATTTAATAGATATAGGGTTGTTCAGGTTATCTATTTTTTTTTTTTTTCTTGAATGAGCTTTGGTAATTTGTATCTTTCAAAGAATTTGTTTAGTTCCTTGTAAGTTGTTGAATTTATTAGTATCATAGTATTCCATTATCATTCTTTTAATATCTGTATAATTTGTAGTGATGCTACCTCTTTCATTCCCGATATTGGCAATTTGTATCTTCTCTCTTTTTCCCTCTTCAGTCTGACAGATACTTACCTGTTTTATTGATATTATCAAAGAACCAGTTTTTTGTTTTATTGATTTTTTAAATTGTTGATTTCATCTTTGATCTTTATTATTTGTTTTCTGCTGCTCACTGTGGATTTTATTGCCTCTTCTCTCTCCTGGTTTCATAAGGTGGAAGCTGAGGTTATTGCTTGGAGATGTTCCTTCTTTTCTAATACAGGCCTCATGTGCTGTTAACTTCCCCTAAGTACTGCTCCAGTAGCATCTCTCAAATTCTAATATGTTGTCTTTTCATTTTCACTCAGTTGAAACATTTTCTAATTTTACTTTTCTTTTTTAACTTATGAATAACTTAGACGTATGTTATTTATTTTTTAAATATTTGGGGTGGAAGTTTCTAGAGATCTTTCTGTTCATGATTTTTAATTTCATTCTGTTGTGGTCCCAGATATACTTCGTATGCCTTGAGTCCTTTGAAATGTACTGATACTTATTTTATGGCCCAGACTGTGCTTTATTTTGACAAATGTTCTGTGTGTTCTTGAAAAGAGTGTATATTCTGTTATTTTTTGACTGTTTTTAAATGTTCAGTAGGTCAAGTTGTTTGATAGAGTTGTTCAACTCTACTAAATCCTTGTTTATTTTCTACATTTTTTCCCCTACCAATTATTAAAAGACAGGTATTGAAATATGTAACTCTCAGTTTTACCAACTTTGTCTTTATATGTTTTAAAGTTCTGTTTTTAGTTGCATAAACAGGATTATTACATCCTATGAAATAATTGGCCCCTTTATGATTGTTAAATGACTTTCTTTATTCCTGGAAATATTCTTGGCTCTGAAATATTCTGTTTTATCTGATCTTACTGTAACCATTCCAACTTTCTATTGGGTAGTAGTAACATTGTTTATGTTTTCCCTTCTTGCCCAAGTGAGACTAAGCTTAAATCCCGGTTTTATTATTTACTAGTTCTGTGACCTTGTATAAAATGCTTAGTCTCTCTGCCTCAGCTTCTTCACCTGTAAATAGAAGTAATAATAGTACCTATCTTACAAGGCTATTGTGAGGACAAAATGAGTTAATATTTATGCAACACTTAGACATGTACACTGAGTGCTTTTAAAATGCTTTGCAGTAATTTCTATAGTATTGCTTCTTACCTAACAGGGATGTCAGGTAGATGTTTTCTTATTCAATTAAATGATCATATTTTATATTGGGTTAGTATGTTCCTTGTTGCATACCTAAACTGATTCCATCATTGTGAATATATATGTAAAATATATAAGGTAATTCTAATCTTTAATCTTTGAATTGACCATTTAGTCTTTTTTTAAAACACAGACTAAGTGTAAAACTGAAGTAAATATTCAGATGATTTAATTGAAGATTCATTTGTAGTCATTTAAAAATATCCAAATTTTCCATATGTTTAAAATTAAACTACTGCTCCACAGCTGGTTATTTTTTATTTTTCACATGAGATTTTAATGTCTTAAGGACCTTCCTTGATAATATTTCATATTTATACATTACCTTTGTTTTTCAAGCAACTCAATTCTAGTTTGATTAAAATCATTTTTGACAAATGTGGTGAAACTTTAAATTGTGTTACTAAAATATGATTAGAAGAGATTGCTAGTCCTTTTGTTTTGAACTTCTTTTCCTTGGAGGCTTGCCAGTTCAAAGAGAAGAGGCATTTTGATTAGGGGTCATTATTCTCACTTTTCCTTTTTCCTTTAACAATTTCCTTGGGAGATTTTATTCACTTTCATAGCTTCAGATTCTGTTATATGCTAATGATTTACAGATGTGATTTCACTAGCCGGATTATTCTTTTGAGCTACAGGTCTGTCTATGTAGCTGCCTGCTGAAAATCGATGCTTAGATGAATTAATAGTCACCTCATATTCACCTCTTCTATACTTGAATTCATTATTTTCCACCAAATCTGCTTCTCATGTGTTTTTTCTTTCAAGGAATTGCCTTCTTATTCTCCTGGTTGCTCAAACCAAGCTCTGGGAGTCCTTCTCTCTATCTTCCTCTTCCTCAATCAGGTCTTAAGGGGCCATACTTCTCAGTATCTCCTAAATCAGCCTACTTCTTCTCTTGCTACTACTATAGTTCATACCACTATCACATATGTTTCTTACCTGAAGTCTTGCAAGAACAGCTTCCTAACTGTTCTTTCCGCTTCTAGACTTTTCTTCTTCCAGTCTGTCTACACGTTTTAGCAAAGTAAACACTTTATAAAATATAAAGAAGGAATGTTGTGCCTTATTTATAAATCATATAGTCGATTTTGTGTTGACTTTTTATCCTTATTGGAAGATAGTTAAGATACAATTGTAGGGTAATATTTCGTGTGTATTATAGCTAAGTTTTCCATGTATATGTTATAGCTAAAACTGAACCTGTGTTATCTGTTAAGAGGGATTGAGTGTGCGCCAGTTTGCTTCAGTTGTGTCCGACCCTTTGCGACCCCGTGGACTGTAGCCCCCCAGGCTCCTCTGTCCATGGGATTCTCCAGGCAAGAATACTGGAGGGGGTTGCCATGCCCTCCTCCAGGGGATCTTCCCGACCCAGAGATTGAACTTGCGTCTCTTAAGTCTCCTGCATTGGCAGGTGGGTTCTTTACTACTAGCGCCACCTGGGAAGCCCTAAGAGGGATTAGCAAATTCATTAGTTAGACTTCATTTTTTTTTCTTTTTTAAAACAATTTCTGCAATGTGAGTTATTTTATGAAAGTATTCTGCTTCTAAGCTTTTGCCAGATATTAATATAGTTAACTGTGGAGACCTTAGTTCATACATGTCAGTTATAACTTAGCCATTCACAGCCGTGCCGTGCTGAGTCGCCCAGTCATGTCTGACTCTTTGCGACCCCATGGGCTGCAGGCCCGCCCCCCCACCCCCGCCCCCAGGCTCCTCTGTCCCTGGGGATTCTCCAGGTAAGACTACTGGAGTGGGTTGCCATGCCCTCCTTCAGGGGTCTTCCCAACCCCGGGGGCATTCCCAGCTAACTCGTATCCAAATATGCCAGGCACGTTTGTGCTTTTGTGCTTTTTATATATTTCATGTTCTTTGCATAAAATGTTCTCCCTCACTGGTCTTGCCAATATTCTCTTTATTACTTTGGAGGCCTACTTACATATCGGAAGCTTTCAATTTTTTTTTTCCAAGTTCTGTTATCTCATCAGTCATTTGTGTTTCCATAGTGTCTTATTCTTTGCTTGCTTTCAGACGTCTTTCTTTTCTGCAGTGGTTTTATCATTTCCCTCTCAATACATTTAGTTCCTTGATGGCAAGAACTGTCTTACTCACTTTTTATGTTTCGTAAATCTAGTATAGTACCTGATACATATATGTGAGTGTTCCGTAAATGATTTTTGTTAAACTAAATGGTCATCAATAGTTTTCTTTGACTGCATACAGTTGCTTTTCTTTTTTACAATAGCTTTTATGTGACCTATAGTCTTAACATTTGTAACAAATGAATTAGTCAAGATCATAATATAGAGGATGCATCCTATCCCTTCTATACAATATTCTGTGTTTTAATCAACTAGAATATCAGGTATAGAACTGTGTGTCAGGCACTCTATATGGAGAGCTTTTCATATTGTTTAACTCTCAGGAAACTGTATAAAGTAAATATTGATTTCCTATTTTGCAGATAAGGAAGTAAAGGTCTAGAGAGCTTAAGAAAATTGTATCAGGTATACAACTAGAAATGTTTCAGAGAAACAATGATGCTTAAAAAGACATGGTTTTAATTTTTAATTTATATAACTTATTATAATATATCAGGTCATTATTATTATGTTATGAAGTATTATCATTATTTATGTTTAATTAAAGATAAATGTAACAATTTTAACTTTACCCTTTTAAAATATGTTCTCTTGACCAAATCATGTATCTTATTTATTTATTTAATATTCATTTCTATTATGGTTTATTACAGGATATTGAATATAGTCCCATGTGCTATACAGTAGGACTTTGTTGTTTATCCATTCTATATAAATTTTCATCTGCTAATTCCAAACTCCCAATCCATCCCTCCTTCACCTCCCCTCCCCCTTGGAAACCACAAATCTGTTCTCTATGTCTGTGAGTCTGTTTTTTGTATTGTAGATAAGTTCGTTGTGTCATATTTTAGATTCTACATATAAGTGATATCATATGGTATTTGTCTCTTTCTGGCTTACTTTACTTAGTATGATAATCTCTAGGTCCATGCATGTTGCTACAAATGGCATTATTGCATTTTTTTTATGACTGAGTAGTATTTCATTGTGTATATGTACCACATCTTTTAAAATTTTTATTTTATTGGAGTATAGTTTTTTTATAATGTGGTACTAGTTTCAAGTGTACAGCTAAGGGGTTCAGTTATACATATATTCATTCTTTTTTATATTCTTTCCTTAGAACTCAGGTATCTTATGTATTATTTTATTTTCTACATTTATAATGTTAGGAAACTATGACCCCAAATCACCAATTGTGATCAATAATATTTTATCTTTAATGTCTATTTCTACTTATTTTTTCTTTTAAGTTATAAAGTTTAGAAGGCTTAAATTAATGGCACAAAAAACTTAAAAGTAGTATGAATAATTCATGTAGAATTATATTTTGTCAGTTTTTGATAGTATATAATGAAATTAAACAGTGATACTGTGTTTTATTATCTTTGTACATAAAAGCTTTTTTCCTTAACGTTTTTCAGTTTTTTTCTTTGAGTTAATTGAGTGTTCAATTAAGATTTTATTTGTGGAAAAAACATTCTCCTTTTTCTGATGTTTGGGGATTTACTTGCTTTTGTAGAAATTGTTCTCTTTATATGTCTTAACATATTCTAGTATATAGCATGCTCTTGCTTGAAATGTATGGAAAAGTTTTTCGTGTTATAATGTTTATATTTTGGTCAAAATGTAGTTTAAAATTTTCCAGAATTTTAATTTCATTGTCTTAAAAAGTTTATTTAAGAATGGAATTAATTATTTATTTTTTGTTTTGTCTTTTCTGTCCTTTCTAACTTGCTTTCGTGGATACTCACACCAGGAGGACAAAGTGGTTAGAGTCTTTTTCTGTCTAATATTATTTTTTCTTATTGTTATTAATGCCAATTTAATTTTATAGTTATATTTAATTTATTTACTCAAGTGTTTTGTTACAGTTGTAGTGCATGATAATTGCTAAACAGTAAGATATATTTTAAGCATGCTATCTGAATTTACTGAAAGACGTTTAGTTTATTATATTATAGATGACAATTTGATTATTTTACTCGATTCTTAAAGAAGCTTGCATTTTTAGAATTTAGTATTTTTTAAAGGAAAGTGTTTTTATAACATTTATAACATTTCTCATTGTGATAAGAATTCCTTTAATCTTATTATGTTCCCTAAACTAATCATTGTACTGGTCAGAAGTTTTAAAATAAGTTTCTGAGTTAGTATAAAGATTCAATTTTTGTAATAATGAGTCACAATAACATTGAACATGGGTTCTCTGAAGTACATGATCGTAGTTAAATATTTAATATATTTTAATTTTTCTTAAAATATGTTTTAGAGATTGGTAAAATGATTACTTTTTATCCTCATGTTGAATATTATATATAACTATAATTTATAAATTCCTAGAAATATAAAATTTGATAATACATTAGATTATAATAATCTGCTGATGTCTGTCTTTTAGAAATCTGATTTGAATTTGGTTCCGCTCTGGAGCCTGGTGACTTGCTGCAAACACAGATAAAATCTTTCTGTTCTGATTCTTTATGATGAATCAGACTAAAACTTGAAGTCTTTTCAAGTTTTCCAAATTCAAATTGGCATAAAACCCAAAGAGGATATCCTTTAGCTGAGGCCTTCTTTTTTGTCATTTGGAGCCTCTTCATTCTCTTCAGTCTTCAGTTACTAGGTGGGAGATAATGTAGACATTGGCAAATACTGATGTGAGTTTAGAATATGAACCCTCTGAGCAAAAGAAAAGATACTGTGACTACCCAGATGGTATATAGTCTTTAACCCAGAGCAGGTCCTCTAAACAACTTGCCAGCTTTCTACCAGTCAACTTTATTATTTGACTCTCACATAGTACAATTCAGGCAATTCAAAGCCTTTTAGAGTCTCTGCTGCAACTTTTGTGTCTAAAGTTAACACAGGGTACATAATGGTTTGATTATTGTCTGTAGTTTTCACAATGAATTCTGACACCTATCCCAGTAATGAGACATATAGTAGTAGTTCAGCTATAGAAGTTATTTTCATGTACTGACACAATTTTATTATGTGTCTATATTTTAAATGTTATATTTTAAATATAACAGTCTATATTTTAAGCCATGGATTGACTAACAGATAAAACAATACTAAATTTATGTGGATTTGGAGCATTGTGGTTAAATTTTAACAAGTCTTTCTGTGATATTCTTTATGCACCGGTGTTCAATAGAACTTTCACCAGTGATGAAAATATTTTATGTCTTCTCCGTAATACTATAGGTGCTAGTCACATGCAGCCATTGAACACATGATTTGTGGCCAGTGTGACTCAGGAATTGAATTTTCAATTTTATTTAATTTTAATCAAATTTGAATAGTTGTATGTGGCTAGTGGCTAAAGAAAGCCCAAGTCTGGATAGCAAGCACTGTAGACTATTACACCTCTAAGGCAATTCCCTGCACTCATAGTAGCAGTCTGATGGTGTACTGTCGGTGGAGATGTAACTGGACAGAACACAAGCAGGGTAACTGTCACTGCCAACCTCATATATAGTCAAGAAGGATAATGGACAAGGGACATCCTCCCAAAGGGTAGAACCAGGGCATATGATGATAATAAGTGTAATAGTCAGTGGAGAACCTATATACCGGGTAGAAGAACCAAGGAAATTAAGGTCTTGTTTTTGTAGGGATTGCTGTGTGCTATGGACAATCAGCCGTGGGTATATTTCTCATTCTTCCTGTTTTTGAATGAGAGTTTCTATTGCAGTTCTATCATTTTGTATTGGATGTGTTGAGAACAGATAACTTGGCTTTCATTGTATACAGTGATTTACAATATCAGTTGTTTATAATAATCTGCACTTGACTGTGTACAAAGATTTGTTCTGCTTCACAGATCCTATGTTCAGAGCTAGGTTTTATAACTAAGTGAGAGTTGGGAATTCTCTCCCTTGGGTGGGGGATATGTTACATGTGAAATACATGCATGGAAATTGTGAGTAGTTGAAAGCAGACTGTTCTAGACCCTGTTCAATCACTATCCTAACAGACATTTTAAAAAATATCTCTTAATTTTTCTTGAGACTTAAAAAAAAGAACATATTTATTTATTTGACTGCACTGAGTCTTTGGCTGCACAAGTTCTGGCATGTGCACTCTTCTCTGCGGCATGCAGGCTTCTCTTTAGCGGTGGCCCGCAGGATCTAGTGTGTAGAGGCTCAGTAGTTGTGGCTTGTGGGCTTAGTTGCCCTGTGGCATGTGGGATCTTAGTTCCTCAACCAGGGATTGAACTCGAATCGCCTGCATTGGCAGGAGGATTCTTAACTACTGGGTCACCAAGGAAGTCCCCTAACAGACATTTTCAACTTCCTTCTCTCTTGCAATCCTCAATAGTGGGACTCGAAAAATGACAAAATTATTTAGCCTGCCTTGCAACTGGGAATGGCTCTGTGACCCAGTTCTAGCAAATGAGTTGTAAGAAAATTTATGAGGGCTTCTAGGAAGCCATGAAAAAAAGAAAGGTAGAGGTGGTACTACCTTTTAGTGAAAACGTGTTGTCTTGAGCGTCATCAGTAACTTGTGCAGATGAGGGAATGTGAAGAATATTTGAGTCATTAGTTAGGACATTGTTGAGCCACTGATTCAACATTGTCAGACATATTTCCCCAATGTGAGAAAAATTCCCGTCCCTAGTTTGTTTCTGCCACCAATAGTCAAATTTTCTGTTACTTAAAACCAAAAGAATTTACAAGGAAACATTACTGTAGAGTATGAACATTTAGGGTTATTCTTCAGAAGTACAGAAGCAGAATAAAGAAATATGGGTTGATCACTGCCCAGATCTACCTACTTTTGCCTGTTTGAAGAATTAGGATCACTTAACATATCTGCTCATAGGTTAGATATAAATTACCTCAGGTTGCAAACTGTAAATTAGTATGAGCATTTTGGTCTTAGATGTTGACTATTTCATTAAATATGAAAATACTTTTTATAGAATCAAAGTGAAGGGGGTTGAATTCTTAAAAAATGCAATTTAGATGTTTCTCAGACTTTTTAGGATGTGTGAAAATAAACTTTCATGGTGAATTACTTACTATAAATTAGAAGATAGATCTAAGTGTTCAGAATAAATATTGACCTACTCATGTGTAGAAAGATCACATAGTGAAATTATAGTTTTAGGAACAAAATGATGTTCGTTGCACTGTTTAAAAACAATGCTATCTGTTTATATAAAGACCATTTTAATGAGGATCTTAAATAATTCTGTTTCTCTTTTTACAACAGTTATTAGTTTTCTTAAGATATAGGTGTCTCTTGAGACAATATTATTTGCAGATTATTAAGCTAATGATATTGTATTGAAATGATAATATTTCAAAACAAACGGGTATGGGAGAGCGATGTATGACCTGTAGTATTTCTCACAGTTCAAAAGCAATTCAGTTATCTCTTGGGTTGCAACTGCAACTATGATATTCAGAGCAAGTTGCTCTTCGTTTTCACTGCAATCTGATTCTTTTTCTGATTTAAGCACATTATTCAGGTTTCTGTACCCTATGTGTTTATGTAGCTGCCCACTGTTATTCTCATATGGAGTTGCAGTTTAGTATATATTTAAAGGTGCTTTTCAAATTATAGTATGTTTGGTTGTTCCATTTTATTCTGGGCAGCAGTTATGAAGCTGCATTCCAGTAAATACTGCCTTAACAGTGTTAATTTACTTGCTTTTGCATTTCTATTTAATTTCAACATAATATGTATATGACTTTAATAACAACTCTGTTAGGGCCAACTCATAATAAAATCACAAGTTTAAATACTACTACAGCTATTCTGTCTCTTTTATTATAAGCCTGACAAAAACCAGAATTCTTACATATGTAAGTGAACTTTGAAAATCTATTTGTTTCTTATAAAAAGGGATTAAAAACTTACAGTGTGAAAATCCTGTGAACTAAGATGTCTGTAAATTAAAATATCCCACAAGAAAATTATTAAAAACATATGATAAGTGAAAATGCTGATAAAGATAATATGCTGAAGTCATAGAAGTTGACATTACTAATAACTCATCTAGAGTGAATCTCAGTTTGGCTCTGATCAAGTTCAGAGGATGTTGGAGAGACTACAAAGTATGTTTAAAACTGCAGCATAGATAACTTCTTGAGAGAGCAGATAGGTCATAAGTTTTGACTGTGTATTTTGCTGCTTTTCTATCTTTTAGATAACTTTCGCTTTGATCATGTTAGTTATTCTCATCGTGTATACCATTCCATTCAGTCCATAACTGAAAATGAGGCTTATTTCTTTATCCTCTGTGTGATTCCCATCACTACTAAATGCTGCAAATGAGAGTTTTTGAATTCCTGAAATAGAGAAGTGTCAGTGGCTATGTGATACGATGGGTTTGAGACTTGAGAGTTAAAATTGAGAATCAGTGGTTGTATTAAGAGCCAGGTTGATAACCAAGTTTTTACACTGAATGAGGATATTTGTGCTGAAGCCAGTAAGTATGTGAAGGATGGAGGGCATATTTGGGGCAGAGAGGGAAGCCACATGGTTTTAACTAAGGAGATAGTGAATTTGCAAAGCTTTTACGAAACCACGCAAGAGACGTTTATTGATAATAACAGATAACATTTATTAGACAATCATTATGTGTAAAGAATACTATTGTAAACTTTTTTTGTGTGTGGCCACACCTCACAGCATGTGGAATCTTAAGGTACCCAATCAGGGATCATACCCACGTCCCCTGTAGTGAAAGTGTGAAGTCTCACCACTGGACCACTAGGAGGGTCCCTTTAATAAACATTTTAACATGTATGATTTTATTTAATTCTCATGACAACTTTTATCTAACAGCCAGCTGTAGATGGCCTAAAAGGAGCTGAGGTGGGATACAACATAGTGAAGAACACAAACTCTAGCCTCAGAATTCCTGAGTTTAAAACCAGGCTCGGTCACTTTGCTTAACTACAGTATTTGGGCTGATTACTTTATTACTTTAAACCTCACTTTCCTCATAATTCCCTAGTAGGTCAGCTGGTAAAGAATCTGCCTGCAGTGCAGGAGACCCTGGTTCAATTCCTGGGTTGGGGAGATCTGCTGGAGAAGAAATAGGCCACCCACTCCAGTATTCTTGGACTTCCCTGGTGGCTCAGCTGGTAAAGAATCCACTTGCAGTGTGAGAGACCTGGGTTTGATCCCTGGGTTGGGATGATCCCCTGGAGAAAGTAACAGCTATCCACTCCAGTATTCTGGCCTGGAGAATTCCGTGGACCGTATAGTCCACGGGGTCAGCAAAGAGTAGGAGATGACTGAGCGAGTTTCACTTTCACTTTTACTCCTAAAATGAAGGTGATTTAACAATTAATAGTGCCTAACTCATAGAGTAATAGTGTTTGATTATTATATTCTTCCCCAAAACTCTGAGGACCCTCTTTCCCAAGTGCTAAAAAGGAAAGTAAAACCCACCATCATGTGCCAAAAATAAATAAGATTTATTATATTTTAACAGAAAAGATGAAATAGAACAACATATGGTACTGGCTTGGTGATTGTCCTGTGATATTCATAGTCATTGGGTCCAATGGCAATCTACCAGGTCCTGGAGGTATTCTTTCGCTCCAGGCTTTGCTTGGTTTCTCTGAGGATTTGATTTTAATTTCTCTGACCAGGAGAGAATTTTGTATGGAGCTGCTTGTGAGTCCACTTCCCTGGCAAAATAAACTCATTTCTTATTTTCATGATCTACTCTGTTTTCTTTTCTTTCTTAGCAGTCTGTGCTCTCAAATACCTGAAGAGCACTTTCAGTTCCTTAATTCTTTCCCCTGGTCCCATCCTATCCTCCAATTCCTTTGTCTCTCCAGAATTTAGTTCTTCATCACTGCTATATTAGAGTATTTAGAAAATATTGATGCTTATTTTAAAGAAGATTATTATGTACTTTGATAAATAATATAGGGATATGGTACAAAATTCAAAAGATACCAGCTATATATAGTGAAAACTTAGTTTCTTTTCTATCCCTGGTCCTCAAGCCCCCAGTTTCCTAGTCCCTCAGTTCTTTTCCCCATAGACAATCAGTTACCACTTTTTTCTGTATGTTCTACCAGATACTATGTAGACATACGGTTTTCACACAACTGTTCTGTACCTTAATTTTATCTTTTACTTATATAGCTTGGATTTTTCTATATTGGTGTATATAGAATTATCACATTTATATTAACAAGCTCATTATTACTTTGGTTGTGTCATAATTTATTTAACCAAATTATAGCTAATCTTTTGCTATTATAAACATATTTTTGTACATGTCACATTGCATATGTGCAAATGTACCTGTAGGATAAGTTCCTTCAGGTGGAATTGTAGAGCATTTAAAATTTTGTTCAGTATTCCACACTGCCCTCTCTAAAGTGGTATTAATTTCTGTTTCCACTAACAGCCTGTGAGAATGCTCGTTTCCACATCCTTGTCAATACAATGTATCCAGGTTTTTAATCTTCCCAATTTCATTATAATTTTAATTTACATTTACTATGAGTGATGTTGAGCATCTTTTCATGTTTAGAAAGCATTTGTGTTTTCTTTTTACTGTCTGTTCATGCTTTCAAAGAAGAGCAAGGCTCTGCAACGTGTTTAGGTTCTGAAATCATCAAAAGTACTTTTATTATTATTATGTATTCATATTGAAGCAAGTTGCTTTATAAAAACACTAGATGTTTCACTCTTTTTAAATATAAGTTTGAAGACCAAGGGGGCTAGAATAAGAAAAAAAAAGACAGTTCCTCTCTGCTTTAAAAAAATTCTATGATAATTTTCCATGTTTATTTTTCCTCATGACTATTTAAAAATAATTTGTCTAGCAAGCTCTTTGCAAAAGTATCTCTTAAATAAGTGCAACTTATGGACCATTACTGTTAGCCATTTTAACTGTTTTATGACTTCCTGCATTTATTTTTAAATTGTTTCAAATATTTCTAAAAACTTAAAGTGTATACAATGTATACAAGATGGGATTTATGTTTTTAAAGATTGAAGACACATTCAGTAGTACATCTGAAAGCTATTTTCTTCTTTGATACTAAATGTCAGGAAAAATAAGGGAGGGTGAAACTCATGATGGGAAATAGGATATAGGAAAATCTCACTTGAATTAACACATTTGATTTTAGTCTAATTAGTTCAAATAATGGGTATTTATAGCTAATAAGGCATTTACTAAGTCCCTTTAATCAAAATCCTATTCCTTTAGTAAAGAGAGACTTTAGTTCTGATTTCATGTTTTTTCTAATCATGTTGGGGCTTGCATTGTTCTTATTTTTTACTCTCTTTGCTCATTTGTATTAGTTTTTTTTTTGAATGAGTCCTTTTTATGTTAAATAATGTAATTGTTTATGACATGCTGCACATCTCAATTGTTCCTTTATTTGTTTATATGTTAGAATGTTTAATTGCCTTGTAGTTAACTATATCTTGTTTTTTAGAATATATATTTTATATCATACATAGAATTTTGTGTGGAGCTGCTTGTGTGTCCACTTCCCTGGCAAAATAAACTCATTTCTTATTTTCATGATCTTCTCCATTTTCTTTTCTTTTTTAGCAGTCTGTGCTCTCAAATACCTGAAGAGCACTTTCAGTTCCTTAATTCTTTCCCCTGGTCCTGTCCTATCCTCCAATTCCTATGTCTCTCCAGAATCTAGTTCTTCATCACTTGAAATCCAAGATTCCAAAAGCAAATTTTCCCGTATTCTCTCATGGCTTTTCTTGTTGGGGGGAGGTATTCAGTTTTTTTAAATATTGAGGACTTTGGCTTTACTCAGAATTCATTTTGGTGTAGGTTATATGGTATGGACCAACTTTATTTCTTATTGTGACTTATTTGTCATAATGATATTTATTGAGTGATTCATTTTTTATTCACTAACATGCACAGCTACCTTTTTCACATATGGAATTCTCATAAACATTATGGTCCATTTCTAGTCTCTTTAATTTACATATTGATTTTTCTATTCTTGAGCCAGTCCAAGTACAACATAGTTTAATGACTGTACCTTTTAAAAATACGTTACGAATAGCTAGTAGCCCTGGTCCAGTGGCATATTAGTGAGTGGTGGGCGTGGACCACCCTGGCTACAGACAATATGAGGTGGGGGAAGTGTCTGCAGAGAATATTAAAAAAATAATAAAACTAACAACAATTGGCCTGCTTATTATTAATCTCCGTATTCAGGCAGTTCTAAACCATTTGATAATAAAATGCTCCTTCCCTTTGGAGCAGATTCCATCACATTTCTAACTCCTTTCCCCTGGAGCTCATTTCCTCACTTTTTTTTCTTTTAAAAAATTTCTTGGCTCTTCTCTATTATCTCCTTTTTTTTTTTTTTAAGAAAGTAAGTGTAACTTGCAATCACATGCACAGGATTTAAGTATAGTTTGATTAATTTCAAGAAGTATGTATATTCCCATGTAACCATTGTGCTCACGAAGATGTATATTGTTCCTATTCTCCTGGGAAGTTCACCTCCCCCCCACCCCGCCCCGCCAATAGACAATCACCTTCCTGATCGTATCTATTGCCATAGACAGCCTGGCTTGTTCTTGAACTTCATATAAATAGAATCTTATAGCACGTACTCTCTTCTTTTTCTCAACTCAGAGTCTAGAGATTAATGCATGTCATTGCCTGTAGCAATAGTTTGTTTTAATTGTGTGAATTGTGTGGATATACCACAATATATCTATCCACTCTCCTGTTGAGGACATGTGGATTTTCTCTTTTTCTTGGCTATAATAAATAAAGCTGCTATAAATTTTTGTGTTATGGGTCTTTTTCTGGGCATTTATTTTTATTTCTCTTTGATAAACACCTAGAAGTAGAAATTCTGGGACAGGATGTTAGATATTTGTTTAAATTTTATTACAGTTTTCCAAAGTTAATGTGCAATTTTACACTTCTATCAGCAATATAAGAAAGTTCTAGTTTCTCTACAACCATACCAGCATTTGCTGTTGTCATTTCATTTAAGTTATTCTAGTGAGTATGCATTGGAGAAGGAAATGGCAACCCACTCCACTGTTCTTGCCTGGAGAATCCCAGGGACAGGGGAGCCTGGTGGGCTGCCGTCTATGGGGTTGCACAGAGTCAGATATGACTGAAGCGACTTAGCAGCAGCAGTGAGTATGCAATGGTTTGGCTGTTATTTCCATTTCCCTAATGTCTAATGATTGAGCATCATTAGTGTCTATTGGCCATTCATACTACTTCCCTTGTGAAATGTTTGCTTAACTGCCTGTTTGAAAAGGTCTTTTTTGTCTTTTTATTATTATTATTTATTATTATTATTTGCAGACATTCTCCTTATATATGTTCTGAATATAAGTATCATATATATATGTATTGAGAATTTCTGCAGTCTGTGGCTTGCCTTTTCATTTTGTAATGGTATATTTTTGAGAATAGAGATTTTTTAAATCGAAGTATAGCTGATTGGGGCTTCCCAGGTGGCACTAGTGGTAAAGAATATGCCTGCCAATGCAGGAGATGCAAGAGATGCGAGTTTGATCCCTGGGTTGGGAAGATCCCCTGCAGTAGGAAATGGCAATACCATTCCAGTATTCTTGTCTGGAAAATTCCATGGACAGAGGAGCCTGGCGGGCTGGGTCAGTTGGGCTGCAGATGGTCGGACACGCCGAGTGACTGAGCACACACGCAGTGATTGACAGTGTTGTGTTAGTGTCAGATATACTGCAAAGCGATTTCAATTTTTATACTTTTTCAGATTCTGCTCCACTCTAGGTTATTATTTTGAATATGGTTCCCTCTGCTGTATAGTAGGTTTTTATTGTTTATCTTTTTTATATAGTGGTTTATCAATCCCAAACTCTTAATCCCTCCCCTCCCCTTTACCCCTTTTGTAACTGTAAGTTTGTTTTCTATGTCTGCGAGTCTCTATTTTGTAATTAAGTTCATTTGCATCATTTTTTAAGATCTCAAGAAAAATAGCTGATATATCATGATAATTTGTCTATCTCTGTCTGACTTACTTCTCTTAGTATTATTATTTCTAGGTCCATCCATGCTGCAAATGACTTTTCAGAGAACAGGAAGTTTTAATTTTTATGAAGTTGAATTTACTAACCTTTTTTTCATGGTTAGTGATTTTTGCAATCTAAGGTATCTTTGCCTACCCCAGAGTTGCAAAGGTATGCCCTTGGCTATATTTACTTATTTACTTTTCCATCTACATGTTAGAATTAATTTGTTTAGTCTTAAATAAATCATACAGGTTTTTTTTTTTTTTTTTTTTTACTGAGACCACATTTAATTATGAAAAAATTAGGAAAGAATTGTAATTTTTATGGTATTGTCTTCATATTCAAAACTAGAATATGATTATCTTCTCATAGATCTTTCAGTAGCATTACTTATATTAATTTTGATATTTCTCAATAATTTATTTTAGAATTATAAATGAAATATTTTAGTCCTTTTTAAACTTATTTTTACCCAGTAATATATTGATCTTTGTATGTATGCCGTCACCTTTCTAAATTATATTTTTTATTAGAATTTTTTAGTTGTTTCTTTTGAGTTTTAACATTGTAAAACCATATGACCTGAAAATAATAATAACTTAACTCTTTTCTCATTTATTTCCCTTTTTATAACTGTATTAACCAGAACCTTCAAAATAATCTTAAATAAAAATATGTTCACATTTATAATTATAATAATATAGAAAACTTGTCATTTGTTGTTTTTTAAAACTGTATACTTACTTTCAAATTACCCCCCCACCCCCACTGCATTTTTCCATTTCTGGTGGAGAGTTTTTCCAGTTTTGTTTGGAGGTTTCTTGATGTACTGATTTCCTACTTCATGGTCTTTAAGGGTTATATACCATCCAACCCTTTCTTATCTTTTGCTACCTTTTGGCTAGCGTCAGTTCTAAGAATAACCATTGAGACATGCTGGTTATAAGATTTTTTGGCCACTTAATGAGGAAGTGGTTAAGATTGAGTTTGATGTGTGAGGATAAAAAAGCAGATTTTTTTTTAACCTGATGTAAAATTTATACAAAGACAAAAGGGGACATTGAAAAGAAGTCATAAATATTTTCATATTGATTTTGTTTCCATTTAGGATTTGTTTTCTGTGTCTATTGATATTGTCCCATGACTTTCTCCTTTAATCTGTTATGTGCTAAGTAACTTCAGTGTGCTACTCTTTGCGAGTCTATGCAGTGTAGCCTGCCAGGCTTCTGTGTTCATAGGGTTCTCCAGGCAAGAAGACTGGAGTTGGTTGCCATTTCCTCCTCCAGGCTATCTTCCTGACCCAGGGATCAAACCCGCATCCTTTAGTCTCCTGCATTGGCAGGTGGATTCTTTACCACTAGCGCCACCTGGGAAGCCCTAATCTGTTATGTGGTAAACCAAAATTCTTGATTTTCATAAGAGCTCTGCATCCTTAGGACAAAATTCACTTGGTTATGCTATATTTAAAAAAAATTATATATCTGCATTTGGATTTTATTTGCTAGTAGTTTGTTAAGGATTTCTCCTATGTTTGCCTAGAATATTGGTGTATAATTTTCTGTTCTTCTATGTTCTTTTCTGGTTTTGGTTTTAAGGTTATGATAACCTTGTAAAATAAATGGTTTTATTTCTCCCTTATTTTTCCAAAAGAGTTTGTATTATTTCTTTCCTGAGCATATGATGGAATTCACTAATGAGGCTGACTAAGTGTAGAGTTCTCTGCAGAAGTTCTCAAATTATGTGTTCTTTTTAAAAGATATATAGAGCTATTCAGACTATTTATTGTTGTGTGTTTTTGTTTCTGGTGTAATTTGTCCATCTTATCAAACTTGTTGAATTTATTGCCGTAAGCTATTTGTTGGGCTTCAACAATGGCTCAGTGGGTAAAGAATCCGCGTGCAGTGTGGAGACACAGGAGACATGGGTTCGATTTCTGTGTCGGGTAGATCCCCTGGAGAAGGGAACAGCAACTCACTCCAGTATTCTTGCTCGAAAATTCCCACAGACAGAGCAACCTGACGGGCTGCAGTCCAAAGGGTCAAAAAGAGTCAGACACCACTGAGCAGCAAAGCCTAGCAAGGGTTTGTTATACGGACTTGTTAACCGTTAATGTTGATATGATCTTTAGAGATGTCACTTTTCATGCGTGATAGTGATAGTTTGTATCTTCTCTCTCTATGTTTCTGTTTGTTTCCACAATCAGCCAGGTCGTGATGAATCAATTTTGGATTTACTTATGTTTTGTTTTGTTTACTATTCATTCAGTTTTCTATTTTTATCTTCATTTCCTTTCTTGTACTTGCTTTGGGTTTGTTTTGTTTCCTTTTCTAGCATCTTAAAGTAGAAGCATACCTTATTAATTTTATACTGTTCTTTTCTAACACAGGCATTTAAAACCATAAATCTTTTACTAAAAACTGCTTTAGCACCTACATTTTGATACACATGCTTACATTTTGTCATCAGATAAAATATTAAATATTTTTCCTTATTAATTTTTAATTGGATCTTTAGATTATTTTAAAACAAGTTGCTTTATTTCCAAGTTTTTGAGTAATTTTTAGATACCTTATTGAGTTCTAATTTAGTGCCATTGTAGTGAGAGAACAGCTCTGTGAATTTTTGACCTTTTAGGATTTACTGAGACAATATGTGTCTTTTTTGGTGAGTGTTCCATGTTTACTGGAGAAGCATGTGATTTCAGAGGACCTCAGTCTATGGATATCTTTTGCAGCCATTGTTGGTGGTGTATCTCTCAAGCAGTTAATTTATTTTTCTTCCAATTTGTAAAATTGGAATTTTTTTGTAAAATTTCTATCCTGGCATCAGTTTTCTTGATAATTTCTTGGTTTGTGGGTTCCACGTTCATGCTGCAGATTACAAACCCATGTGAGGTGCAGGCAATTTTTTTGAATTCTTAGGGGAGACTTTTTTTGTTAGTTCATTGTATAAGCAGAGACGCCATACTTCCTTGTGTTTTCCCTTGTCAGTAGATGAAATATTTGTAGTTTACTTTTTCACTGAAGATATAGTTTTCAGTATCTTGGATTGTACATAATCATAAATTCAGTTCTTTGGCCTAGATAGGCCCAGGTTTTTATTCATTTTTTTTTTTTTTATCCTTGTGTTTTCAATGCATAGGCCTTAACATTTTAAGCTACAGAGTGTCAGTTTTAAGCATACCACTCTGGTTTGTAAACCCATTGTCTTTTTTGGCATACTGGCTTTTCCTACTTTGTGGGCCTTCCTTTGTGTGCTAAGTTGCTTCACTTGTGTCTGACCCTTTGAGACTCTATGGACCGTAGCCCACCAGGCTCCTCTGTCCATGGAATTTTCCAGGCAAGAATGCTGGGGTGGATTGCCACGCCCTCCTCCAGGGTATCTTCCTGACTCAGGGATCGAACCTGAGTCTTTTATGTCTCCTGCATTGGCAGGTGTGTTCTTTACCTCTAGTACCACCTGAGAAGCCCAAGCTTACCTATCAACTCTTTGTAACTCTTTGCAGTCCCATGGACTGTAGCGTACCAGGTTCCTCCGTCCATGGAATTTTCTAGGCAAAAGTACTGGAGTGGGTTGCCATTTCCTTCTCCAGGAGAACTTCCGAACCAGGGGCTCGACCCTGGGTCTCCCACATGGCAGGCAGACACTTTACCCACTGAGCCACCATGGAAGCCCAAGCTTACCTTTCTGGTTAAAATAATTTGTGTTTTTGTTGTATATTATTTTCAGGTTTTTTTCTGAATCATTTTCATGTTTTTATGTCCATTGTGCTTGTTTTAAGTATGAATTTTGACTTGAGTTCCTTGTGGTGATTAGAATATTTTTAGTCTTAATATCTATTTTGTTGTAGTCAAGATGGAATTCTATAAACAGTGGATAATATAGTTTTTTTGTTTTTTTTACATCGAAGACTTGTTACTCATAGAACCGCATTTAAAAGAAGAGAACGTGTTTCTAGATTCCATATATATCATGTGTAAAATAGATAGCTGCTGAGAAGTTGCTGTAGAACAGAGGGAGCCCAGTCTGGTGTTCTGTGGTAAACTAGAGGGGTAGGATATGAGGAGGGGAGGGAAGCTCTGAGGGAGGTGATATATGTATAATTATGGCTGACTCATGTTGTTGTACAGTAGAAAGCAACACAACATCGTAAAGCAGGTTTCCTCCTATTAAAAAATAAATTAAAAAAATAAAAGAAGAGACAGGTGAGAACCAAATAGCTTATTCCATTTTGTCACTGGCATTAAAGGATCTGGCCAGAATAGACCTAGCTTTGAAATTATCCTTATTGTGAGTCTAGCGATATATTCAAGAATCGCTTAAGAAAAGCGATATATTCAAGTTCCTTAACAATGCACAGAAATACAGAAGTCTATTCTGGTATTGAAGAGAATGTGGCTTTATTTCTTTTAGCCTTTACCTTGGATTAATTTGGGCTTCTCTGGTGGCTCAGCTGGTAATGTATCCGCCTGCATTGCAGGAGACCTGGGTTCAATCCCTGGGTTGGGAAGATCCCCTGGAGAAGGTAACGGCTACCCACTCCAGTATTCTGACCTGGGGAATTCCATAGACTGTATAGTCCATGGGATTAGAAAGAGTCAGACAAGACTGAGTGACTTTCACTTTCACTTTCACTTTTCACTTTTGGATTCATTTTGACTTATGATGAGCAGTTATGGATTGACTGGAATAAATTTAAGAAACCTATTTTTCTTTAGTGTTGCTTAAGGTTTGGCTCAGTTTTAGTTCTTGATTGATTTTGATTTGAGAATTGGTTTTTATATGGAAACATTTTGGTATAGTTTTGGGAGAGCTTAGCAGATTCTTTGAAGCATAATACAATGGCCTAAAATTGAGTTTTTCACTAAAAATGACTTCTCTTCTATGAAGGTTTTTTTTCTTTTTCTTTATGTTATACTCGGGGTGATATTTAACTAGAACAGAATCTTATAAGCCTTTGTGAACAGGAGTGTATAATGAATTACCAGATTTGTTTTCCTTAGATGACTCCTCCATTTTACCTGTAGGATTAGCTGAATGTAAACCAAATTCTAATGATAAGCGAGTGGACTATGGGACACTCCAGTGGTTTTAAATATCATCTGTATTCTAACATCTTAGTCTAGCCTGGCTGCTATAACAAAATATCATAGATTAGGCTGCTTATAAGCAACAGGAGCTTGTTTCTCACAGTCCTGGAGGCTGGAAAATCCAAGTTCAAGGTGCTGGCAGACTCTGTGTCTGGGAGGGCCCACTTTCTGGTGGTTAGATAGTGTTTTTTCTTTGTATACCACTTGGTGGGAGAAACTACCAATCCTTCTGGGACCTCTTTTAAGGGCACATCCCTGAGGGCTCTGCCCTTAAGACTTGGTCACCTTCCAAAGGCCTCATATCTTATTGCCATCACCTTGGGGGGTGAGGATTTCAACACACAAATTCTGAGGAAACACAGATATTCAGTCCACAGCAATTAATGATTTCTGAATGTATATAGTCTAGTCCTGACCTGGACTCTTGAGTCATATATCCAACTTTATTTGACAACTCTCTCTCTGCTTCCTTCCTTTCTCCAACCCAGTCTCCATATATGTACTAGGGTGATCTTTTTAAAAAAATGCAACCAGATTATGTCGTTCGTCTGCTTAAATCCCTTAAGGCTTTCTCACAGTTTCCTTCTGGGGCACACGGGGAAGGTAATTCATGATCTGGCTTCTGGCTGTCTCTTTAATATCTTATCATACTATTTTTTCCTTCATTGCTTTTTATCCCAGGCATTTCTGTCCCTGAAATCACAAAGCTTTTTCCCACCTGTAGACATTCACATATGTTGTTTCTTCTACCTGGAATGCATCTCACCAGCTTTTCACATGAAGGGCTCACCTTGTCTTTGCCGTCAGTTCACTGTCATCAGTTCCGAGAGGCCTTCGCTGACCCACCCTCCCATTCACGACCACTCTCTCTCTATCATATCACTAATCGATTCTCCAAAGTAGAGGTGTATAGTTACCTTCCTTATATGTTTGTTTAGTTGTTTCTTGTTTTTCTCCCCCAGTAGACAGTAAACCCCAGAAGAAAAGAACTTCTCTGACTTACTACGTTTTCTCTAGTAAGCAGTATAGGATGTGGCACATAGTAGGAGGTATTCAATAACTTTGTGAATCTATGAATAATTAAGTGATTGAATGAAATAGATATTTTCTGATACCACTAAATTTTCTCTTCCTTCAACCCAAAATGAGCAGATGAAATAATAAAAAAGACATAAAATGAGATAATTATTCTATCATTTTAAAGAAATAACAGCATCATAAAGCCAGTTGAAGTGGACAGATTTTTAAATTTCAATTACTTTGATTTAAGCTCCAGGATTATTTCACATTTTAAAACGTGAATCAGGCATATCAAGTGAGCCTAGAGGAAACTACTGGCTGCATCAGGCCCAGTGATGACTCTTCTGTTAACATCAGTTTTTCAATTTTTGGTTCAGTCATTTGCTATTAAGAGAAATGAGACCATAAAAGTGAACAGTTCAATGAGATATTGTGAGTATGAGTTCTTTATTGTGTTTATCTCACTCCTCAGCATCGTTCCAAGGGATTTTTAAAATCTGTGTCTTGGGGACTGGTAGTCTCCAGCAACAAAATACAGTGCCTTCCTTTCCTTAAGTCTAATCATAGATTAGGTCTCTAAATTCCGTTGTCATGTATCTTAGGGTCTGTTCAGTTTTTGAGGGTTGCTCTTTTTATATTGCATGGAGACACTGGATTAAAATAGTCACCGATGAGGAAGGTTTGTTCTGGTCTGGAGCCGTCTAGCCCACCAGAGTGTAATCAACCTGGGAGCTGACCAAATTGGATCTCTAAGAATAGCTCTGTGTTCACTCTAGACAGCCACAGAGTAACTGAACTGGGCTTTGAGTGAATAGGTAGTGATTCCTCAGGGACTTGTGTCTGGGGATGTGCATTGGGTTATTTTTAGTTATTTACCATAAAAGAATTTGCTGAGTTGTTTGTGTGTGTGCCTTTTAAAAATGCCAGCACATTTTGCTTCTTGGAGTTCAGGGAATGCTTATTTAGGTGAAGATGGCACCAAGTGAGGCTGGTGTTAATCTAATAGTATAGAATTAGAATTTATTGTGATGTTGAAAAGGCAGGGAAACGGCCAGCTAAAAGTTAGATAATGTTCACTAGGAATGCACCAAAAGTAACCCATACAAGAGCCAGATCAGTTCAGTTCAGTTCAGTCGCTCAGTCGTGTCCGACTCTTTGCGACCCCATGAATCGCAGCACTCCAGGCCTCCCTGTCCATCACCAACTCCTGGAGTTTACTCAAACTCATGCCCATCGAGTCGGTGATGCCATCCAGCCATCTCATCCTCTGTCGCCCCCTTCTCCTCCTGCCTCCCAGCATCAGGGTCTTTTCCAATGAGTCAACTCTTCGTATGAGGTGGCCAAAGTATTGGAGTTTCAGCTTCAGCATCAGTCCTTCCAATGAACACCCAGGACTCATCTCCTTTAGGATGGACTGGTTGGATCTCCTTGCAGTCCAAGGGACTCTCAAGAGTCTTCTCCAACACCATAGCTCAAAAGCATCAATTTTTTGGCACTCAGCTTTCTCCACAGTCCAACTCTCACATCCATACATGACCACCGGAAAAACCATAGCCTTGACTAGACTGACCTTTGTTGGCAAAGTTATGTCTCTGTTTTGTTATATGCTATCTAGGTTGGTCATAACTTTCCTTCCAAGGAGTAAGCGTCTTTTAATTTCATGGCTGCAGTCACCATCCACAGTGATTTTGGAGCCCAAAAAAATGAAGTCTGACACTGTTTCCACTGTCTCCCCATCTATTTCCCATGAGGTGATGGGACCAGATGCCATGATCTTAGTTTTCTGAATGTTAAGCTTTAAGCCAACTTTTTCACTCTCCTCTTTCACTTTCATCAAGAGGCTTTTTAGTTCCTCTTCACTCTCTGCCATAAGGGTGGTATCATCTGTATATATGAGGTTATTGATATTTCTCCCAGCAATCTTGATTCCAGCTTGTGTTTCTTCCAGCCCAGCGTTTCTCATGATGTACTCTGCATATAAGTTAAATAAGCAAGGTGACAATATACAGCCTTGACATACTCCTTTTCCTATTTGGAACCAGTCTGTTGTTCCATGTCTAGTTCTAACTGTTGCTTCCTGACCTGCATACAGGTTTCTCAAGAGGCAGATCAGGTGGTCTGGTATTCCCATCTGTTTCAGAATTTTCCACAGTTTATTGTGATCCACACAGTCGAAGCCTTTTGCATAGGCGGTAAAGCAGAAATAGATGTTTTTCTGGAACTCGCTTGCTTTTTCGATCATCCAGGGGATACCAAGCCAGGCTTCAGCAATACGTGAACCAAGAACTTCCAGATGTTCAAGCTGGTTTTAGAAAAGGCCGAGGAACAAAAGCCGGATAGAGCCTATGAAAACCTAAGAATTATTGATTTGATTAAATATATTTAGTTTGAGGAGAGGACGGGTTGAAGAGAAAGCTCGTAATTGCTACTGGGATTATTTATCTGCAATGGTGAATAAGACCTTTCATAAATAGAATTTTTTTCTTGGTTCTGTCCCTCTTTTTTAAAAAACATTTTTTTTTTAAACTGTGGTAAAACACACAAACAATATTTACCATCTTAACCATTTCAAAATGTACAGTTTAGTGGTATTAAATGCACTCATAATGTTGTACAATCATAGACATCATTCAACTCTTTTTACCTTTTAAAACAGTAATTCTGTATGTATTGAACAATAACTCCTCTCACCCTACAACCCTTGGAAATCACAATTCTGTTTTCTGTCTCTGTGATTTTGAGCACTCTAAGTACCTCATGTAAGTGGAATCATACAGTATTTGTCTTTTTGTGATTGGTTTATTTCATTTAGCATAATGTCATCAAAGTTCAACTGTGTTATAGCACATGTCAGAATTTTCTTCCTTTTTAAGGCTGTATAATATTCCCTTGTATGCACCACGTTTTGCTTATCCACTCATGTGTTAATGGACCCTTGAGTTGTGTCACATTTTAGCTATTGTGAGTAAAGCTGCTATGAACCTGGGTGTACAAATATCTCCTCAGGCCTTGCTTTCCATTCTTATGGGCATATCTCCAGAAGTGGAATCATTGATCATCTGATAATTCTGTCTTTAATTTTTGTAGGAACTGTCGTACTGTTTTTCATATGGTCTGTACCATTTTATATTTCAACCAACGGTGCACAAACGTTCCAATTTCTCCACATCTGTATCAGCTGTTGCCATTTTCTGTTTCTAATAGGTTTGAGAGGTGTCATACAAGAGTTGTGATTTGTATTTCTCTAGTGATTAATGAGGCTGAGCATGTTCTCCTGTGCTTGTGGACATTGTGTATCTTTTTTGGAGAAACGTCTATTCAAGTTCTTTCCCTACTTTGAATTGGTTTTTTGTTGTTGTTGAGTTTCAGGAGTCCTCTGTAGATTCTGTATGTTAATCACTTATCAGATAAATGATGTGCAAATGTTTTCTCCCATTCTGGGATTCCCTTTTTACTCTGTTTTTTGATGGACAAAATCTTCAATTTTAATGAAGTCCTATTTGTCTTTTTTTTTCTTTCATAGCTTGTTCTTTGATGTCATATCCAAAAATCATTGTCAGATCCAATGTTGTGCAGGTTTGCCCTATATTGTAGTCTAAGAATTTTATAATTTAGATCTTATATTCAGGTTTTTGGTTGATTTTATTTAATTTTTTTCATGTGGTATTAACTAAGGGTCCAACATCATTCTTTTGCATATGGATGTCCAGTTTCCTTAGCACTGTTTGTTGAAAAGAATGTACTATCCTTGTGGCAGGGTCTTGGCACTCTTGTCAAAAACCATTTGAATATGTAAGAGTTTATTTCTGGGCTCTCTTTTCTATTCATTGGTCTATGTCTGTCTTTATTGCCAGTATTGCACTATTAGACTAATGTGCTTTGTAGTAATGTTTGTAATCAGAAAGTATGAGTCCTCCAGTTTAGTTCTTTTTTAAGATTGTTCTGGCTATTCAGGGTCCCTTGAGATTCTATAAGAATTTTAAAAAGGGCTCTTGTGTTTCTGCAAAAAATGTCATCAGGATTTTGTTAGCAATTGCGTTGACTCTGTAGGCCTCTTTGGGGAGTATTGGGATATTGATCTGTATTTTTCTTTTCTTTGTCTGGCTTTGGCATCATGGTGCATGTGTGCTCAGTTGCCTTAGTCATGTCTGACTCTTTGTGACCCTATGGACTGTAGCCTGCCAAGCTCCTCTGTCCATGGGAGCCTCCAGGCAAGAATACTGGAGTGGGTTGCCATGCCTTCCTCCAAGGAACTTTCCGACCCAAGGATCGAACCTGGGTTTCCTGTGTCTTCCGCATCGCAGGCGGATTCTATACCACCGAGGCACCAGGGAAGCCCAGTATCACGGTATTGGTGGCCTTAAAGAACGAGTCAGGATATATTCTTTCTTTCTTAAGGAAGTTTGACATCTTAATAATATTAAGTCTTCTAATCCATAAACATGGGATGTGTTCCATTTATTTATGTCTTATTTAATTTCTATCAACAATATTCTGTAGTTTTCATTGTGTAAGAGGTTCACACCATTGGTTAGTTCCTAATAATAAAAATATTTTTTTGGATAAAATCATTGTATTTGGAATTATTTTTGTAATTTTTTTCCAGTCATTCATTGTTAATGCACAGGAGTGGAACTGATTTTTGTGTGTTGACTTTGTATCCTGCTACTTTGCTGAAATCGTTTATCAGTTCTAAGAGGTTTTTTTTTGTGTGTGTGTGTGAAATCTTTAGCATTTTCCACATAAAAGATCACATCACCCATGAACAGAGATAGTATTACTTTTTCCTTTCCAATTATTTGCCTTTTATTTCTCTTTCTTGCTTAATTGCTCTGAATAGAACTTTCGTACTATGTTGAATAGAAGTGATGAGTGTGAACATTATTGCCTTGTTCCTGATCTTAGGAGAAAAGTTCTGTCTCTTACCGTCGAGTATAATGGTCACTGAATTTTTCACGTACAACTTTTATTATGTTGAGGTAGTTTCTTTCTATTCCTTGTTCACTGTTTTTTTTAATCATGAAAGGATCTCATCATTTTGTCAAATATTTTTTTCTGCATCATTTTAGATAATCATGTTTTTTCCCCCTCATTCTGTTAATGTGTCTATTGCACTGATTGTTTTTCACATGTTGAATCTCTTATATTCCAGGAATAAACTCTGCTTAATTATAGTGTATAATCCTTTTAAAATGCTGTGGAATTCAGCTTGCTAGTATAATATTTTGCAGAGGATTTTTTTCATCAATGTTCATAAGAGGTATTGCTTTATAGTTTTTTTTTTTCTTATTATGTCTTTGGTGTCAGGGTAATGATAGCTTTAAGTTGAGTGAGAAGTTTGAAAAGAATTGGCATTAAAGTATTTGATGGAATTCAGTATTGAAGCCATCTTCTCCAAGCCTTTTATTTGTTGTGATATTTTTGATTACTGATTCAATCTCCTTACTCATTATAGGTCTATTAAGATTGTCTGTTTTTTCTTGATTCTTCATTTTGTTAGATATATTTTTAGGGGCTTGACTATTTTATCTGTGTTGTCCAATTTGTTGGCATACAATTGTTCATATTACTCTCTCATTCATTTTTATTTCTGTAGAATCAGTAGTAATGTCCCTACTTTCATTTATGATTTTAATAATTTGAGACCTCTCTCTTTTTAAAGAGATACTCTTTAATGTGTCTATTTTACACCTTATTTTCTCTGTCTAGTGTCCCATCTCTATTTTGTCCATTTAAGAAATTCACCTAGTTTCTTCCAAATCCAGCCTAGATATTTCTTCTTTCTTTGGGAAAGACCCAGATGCTGGGAAAGATTGAGGGCCAGAGGAGAAGGGGCCGATGGAGGATGAGATGGTTGGATGGCATCACTGACTCACTGGGCGTGAGTTTGAGCAAGCTCAGGGAGACAGTGAAGGACAGGGAGGCCTGGCGTGCTGCGGTCCATGGGGTCACAATGAGTTGGACACAACTTGGTGAACAACAACAATAGGGTTTCTTTAAAGTCCTTCTTCAGTATCTTCTAAATGTTATTATTACTGTCCTTATCAGATTTTGCTATAATTTATTTATTTACCTATATCTCTTGCTTGTTAGTTTCCTGAGGGCAAATATTGCATTTTGTTAATTTCTTTATCATAAGCATTTAATATACTTACTAAGAGATAGGAAATCTTACACAGTTGATAGTCAAATTATTTTACAATTAGCAGGCCTTTTGACATGAATGAGTCAGAATATATAACTGACTAATCAAAATAGGTAATGACTTTTATTCCATATTTTCATATACTGGCTGTGTATTCATCCTGGGTGCTTAGTCAGTGCCCACAGAGTGAATGAATGATGAGTGGACAAAACCTTTTGTCCTTTTCCTCCCCTTTTATGTAGTCATTCTGTATGATTGTTCTTCCTGTATTATTAAATGACATTGTTAATCTTCCCTAATACTGTTTTAAAATTAATAGAAGAAACAAGCTAAGAGAAATAATTTTCTTTACTTCTATGGAAAACATTATAATCTCTCAATTTCTTATTTTTCTTTGTATGTATTTATTTTTTTTTAATTATTGTGCTCTATAGTAGCTGTGAACACAACTTGGCAACTAAATACCAGTAGGATCATAGGAGCTGTGAGGGAAAGAGTTTTAATGTTTCCATCCTTATTTTGACTCAAACATGATTAAGGTCTTCTTACACAATTAAGAAACAGAATAAATATATAATTGCCTCATCAAGCCTAATGGATAGCCAACTCTGTGGGTGAAAGAATGGCCTCACTTGAGCTTGAGACTTTTCTAAGAAACTGGGAGATGTCAGGAATGAAAGGTAATTTTAGGAAGCTAAGTTATTTTTTGGTTTATACATAAACTTGTTATTTTGTCTCTGCATTAAATATTACCATTAGAATTCATTTTATATGGATTCAGTTTGATTTTTTATATATTTTTATGGTAACAGATTCTTCCTTTCTAGAGGCAATTAGAGTTATTAATAAAGATGAACATTTGTTTAAGTGTATTCTATATTAAAAATGGTGTTAATACCAAGTCTGTTTTTTCAAATTGCACACCATGCATACATCTTAAAGATAAAAAAAGAATATGGTCTTGAAATACTGTCTCTAAAGATAATTATATGTGTTGAATCATTTTCCAGTGGTTTTCATTAATAATGAAAGATGTATGTCCATTCTTAGAGTTCCTAAATATTATAGCTGTTGTAGTCAATACTGGCACAGCCATTATGCCTATATTAATACATACACGTGCCAGTTGATAAGCATTGGTAGGTGAGAGCATTAGAGAAATAGTTTTCCTTTAATTGAGAATTTTTTGTTGTGCATTTAAAACATACTCCATGAATTTAAAATTCCCAAACAGTTTGCAGGTATTCCTTAATAGAAAGAGTAAACTGAATTTACTTGTATTTAAGCATACCTAAATATGCAGTATGGGCTTCCCTGGTGGCTCAGAGGATAAAGTGTCTGCTTGTGATGCAGGAGACCTGGGTTTGATCCCTGGGTTGGGAAGATCCCCTGGAGAAGGAAATGGCAACCCACTCCAGTGTTCTTGCCTGGAGACTCCCATGGACGGAGGAGCAGTATATCAACAATACTCACTTAGAAGCTACTAGTGACCAGGTACTGTGCTCAGGATTACATAGCTGGGTAAGACTCACTCTCTCTTCCTCATGAGCTCAATTATCTGTGTATATCTGTATCTGTGTATTTTTTTAAATATAGAAAACAGAGCTTCAAATAGATTAAGTAATTTGCCCAGAATCCCCCAACCAAGATAAGGGCCAGACTCAGGAGTTCCCTAATGCTTATCCTTTTATTGACTTTATCAGAATTATGTGGGGAAGCTTTAAAATAAAATTATACATTTCCATGCACACTGGACTGACTGAATCAGAATATCTGAGTAATCCCCAGGATATTTATTTTTAAAATATTACTCAGATGACTCAAATGCATAATCAGGATTAGACACCACTAATTTATGAGACTCTAAATGACCTCAGATATACAGATGATACTTCACTAATGGCAGAAAATGAAGAGGAACTAAAGAGCCTCTTGATGAAGTGAAAGAGGAGAGTGAAAAAGCTGGCTTGAAACTCAACTTTAAAGAAACTAAGATCATGGCAGGTAGTCCCATCACTTCATGGAAAATACAAGGGAAAAAATGGAAGCACTAACAGATGTTATTTTCTTGGGCTCCCAAATCACTGTGGTTGGTAACTGCAGCCATGAAATTAAAAGACACTTGCTCCTTGGAAGTAAAACTGTGTTAAACCTGGACAGACTATTAAAAAGCAGAGAATGTCACTCTGCCAACAAAGGTCAAAGCTATGATTTTTCTAGTAGTCATGTACGGATGTGAGCGTTGGATCATAAAGAAGACTGAGTGCCGAAGAACTGATGCTTTAGAAAGGTGGTGCTGGAGAAGACTCTTGAGAGTCCCTTGGACTGCAAGGAAATCAAACCAGTCAATCCTAAAGGAAATCAACCCTGAAGAATTAATGCTTTTGAACTGTGGTGTTGGAGAAGACTCTTGAGAGTCCCTTGAACTGCAAGAAGATCCAACCAGTCCATCCTAAAGGAGATCAGTCCTGGGTGTTCATTGGAAGGATTGATGCTGAAGCAGAAACTCCAATACTTTGGCCACCTCATGCGAAGAGTTGACTCATTGGAAAAGACTCTAATGCTGGGAAGGATTGGGGGCAGGAGGAGAAGGAGACGACAGAGGATGAGATGGTTGGATGGCATCACCAACTCGATGAACATGGGTTTGGGTAGACTCCAGGAGTTGGTGATGGACAGGGAGGCCTGGCGTGCTGCGATTCATGGGGTCTCAGAGTCAGACACGACTGAGTGACTGAATTGAACTGAACTGAGAGAAGGGGTTTCAAAGGATGAGATGATTAGATAGCATCACCAATTCAATGGACATGAACTTGAACAAACTCCAGGAGACAGTGGAATATTAAGGTGTGCTACAGCCCATGGTGGTCGCCAAGAGTTGGACGTGACTCAGCAGCTGAACAACAACAAACATTGTGCCTTTTAAAACTTGAAGCACTGCCTTCCTTTCAGTGTTAATGTACTCAGAAATCAGTATGTCATGAATTCTAGATTTTCAAAGATAGGATATATGCGAATAATAAAATTGTGTACAGATAGCCTGTGGATTGATTAAACCTTTAAGCAAGGATGATTTATAAATATGAACCTTTTTTTCTGGCTCAGAATCCTGTATGCTCTTTGTACCTTAATTCACAATGGCTGGGAAATGATTGAATTAGATAGTTTTTTGTTGTTGTTAAAAATGTCAAGTTTGCATTCTGTTGGTTTTCAGGAATATGTGGCTTTTCATTTCTTGTCATAATAATCACTACTACGCAGATTTTGGGACAGTGAAGGGAAGGAGGGGAAGAACATATATTCTTTACATGCCAAGTTGGAACTCAAAATATATTTTGTTGAAGAAGCAATTTTATAAGTGGTGATTAAATAGAATCTTAGTGGGCATTACTGCATAAATCTTACTGACTTAACCTGGATGCCTGCTGGCTTCTTGGCAGTCAGCTGGTGGGGAAGAGTAAAAAGGCCTCAACTGGCAGGGCCTGGCTTGTAAGGGCTTGTTGTAGAGGATGATCACCTGCAGCCTACAGGACTCTGCTCAGAAAATATTGTGCACGTTACCTCAATACAAGATGACTATGATCACTATGGATTGGAGAATTGATTAGTCTGAAGTTTGGGAGTGGAGGAGGTTGAATATTACAAGCAGAAGCTGAAATTGTAGTTCAGACATTGATCTTGAAATGTGTTTAAGTCTCTAACTTAATTTTTAAAAACTTTTTACCTCATCACATATATTTTAAGATGACATCTAACATTTTCATTATGTGTTTAAATGGTTGCAGAGTATAGTTTCTAGCATGTTATTGATACTAATACCTACACTTTATAGAAAAGCTGTTATAGCTTCTTAAAAATACATGTAATACTTTTAAAATAGTGCATGTTGACAACTTCCATTATTCTTAAAAATCAAACAATGAATAAATTCATTTTCAACAGTAGAAAGTAGTTCTTTCTTGTTTATCCTTGAAAATGTATTTACATTCCACTTCACTCATAGTAGTTTATCATATATTTTTCACTATAAATCTTAAAAAAATCACCTTTTATACTTTGTTCCAATAAAAAACATATATTAAATATATATTTAAAATACTTGTGACCATAAGGCTTAAAGTTTTGAAAATTTTTTGATAGAGTTTAATTATAATTATTAATAGGAATATAATAAACTTATAAAGTGATTTTAAATTATATATCAGGTGACCACTTATTTAGTCTATTATTAAGCTATTTTAATAATATTTATTAAATATTTTAATATTCTTGAATTTGTTGAATATTCAATAAGTGATTGACTATTTGTTATTATTTTTAACTTAGTGACATCTTGTTTAAATCAGTATACTAAAAATAATTTGGAAAATATTAATTTTAGTACCTACCAAGTTTAATTTATAGTAATACAATTATATTGCCTTTCAATGTGCTTTAAATTTTTTTTTTCATTTATTTTTATTAGTTGGAGGCTAATTAAAGTATTGTAGTGGGTTTTGTCATACATTGACATGAATCAGCCATGGAGTTACATGTATTCCCCATCCCGATCCTCCCTCCCACCTCCCTCTCTACCCAATCCCTCTGGGTCTTCCCAATGCACCAGGCCCGAGCACTTGTCTCATGCATCCAACCTGGGCTGGTGATCTGTTTCACTATAGATACTATACATGTTTTGATGCTGTTCTTTCGAAACATCCCACCCTCGCCTTCTCCCACAGAGTCCAAAAGTCTGTTCTGTACATCTGTGTCTTTTTTTCTGTTTTGCATATAGGGTTATCATTACCATCTTTCTAAATTCCATATATATGTGTTAGTATGCTGTAATGTTCTTTATCTTTCTTACTTCACTCTGTATAATGGGCTCCAGTTTCATCCGTCTCATTAGAACTGATTCAAATGAATTCTTTTTTAATGGCTGAGTAATATTCCATGGTGTATATGTACCACAGCTTCCTTATCCATTCGTCTGCTGATGGGCGTCTAGGTTGCTTCCATGTCCTGGCTATTATAAACAGTGCTGTGATGAACATTGGGGTGCACGTGTCTCTTTCAGATCCGGTTTCCTCGGTGTGTATGCCCAGAAGTGGTATTGCTGGGTCATATGGCCGTTCTATTTCCAGTTTTTTAAGAAATCTCCACACTGTTTTCCATAGCGGTTGTACTAGTTTGCATTCCCACCAACAGTGTAAGAGGGTTCCCTTTTCTCCACACCCTCTCCAGCATTTATTGCTTGCAGACTTTTGGATAGCAGCCAACCATTGTGTAATGGTACCTCATTGTGGTTTTGATTTGTATTTCTCTGATGATGAGTGATGTTGAGCATCTTTTCATGTGTATTACTTTTATAAATATCTTAGAATTGCATATTTAGCTTCACTTCAGTTCAGTCACTTAGTCGTGTCCAGCTCTTTGTGACCCCATGGACTGCAGCACACCAGGCCTTCCTGTCCATCACCAGCTCCCAAAGCTTGCTCAAACTCATGTCCAGAGTTTAGCTTAGTTTATAGAAAATATGGAACATGTGAACTAATAGGTAGAGCTAGTCCTTGTCATCAAATCAATTAGGCAAATGAAATTTTCTGAAAAAATCTGACTTTATTTTTCAGTTAGAAATATGTTAATACTTGAACATATTGAATAATGAATATGTTGAATAATGTACATATTGAATAATGAACATATTGAACATTCTTGAATAATAGTAATGTGATTTCTTAAATGTGACAAAAGCTGTTTATGTTGTTGTTCAGTTTCTAAGTCGTGTCCAACTCTTTGTGACCCATGGACTGCAGCACGCCAGGCTCCTCTGTCCTCCCACTATCTCCCAGAGTTTGCTCAAATTCAGGTCTGGGTCACATTTATTTGTGCCACTTTAAAAAGATGTGAATGTTATATATTAATATTATAGTAATAATATTTCCCACTTTAATGATAGCATCTGATACACAAAGACAGCTTTTGGGAACAGTTTCTTTTTGAATAGATTGTTCTCAATAAAGAGTTTAAAGTACAGGCTTTATCCATAAAGCTATTTCTTGGGGTTGCTCACTGGATCAACTGTATTCATAGAGATCCTACAATGCCAACAAAGTCCAAACAACCTGAATGCTGGTACTCACAGTTTTGAAATGTCTTCACCAGCTGATTCCTGGGCAAGTTGCTGTGTGTTAAAGTTTCTTCAGTTATGTTGTTTTCAGTAAAACTGAGAATGATTGGAAACATCTATAAATTAATCAGCATGTAAGTAATATCTTCTCTCTACTACAGTTATTGTCACAATCTGCTGAACAATGCCACCTGCAATTTTATGACATATACAAAGCATAGTGATATCTATAAAGGCTAATGAAATTGTGCTGATGGACTTACCAGCTGTCATCTTTTTAGCCATTTACTTGTAGAGCAAAATAGCAACTTCTTTTGTCATATAGGATCTTCTAGTTTTAATATTATTGCTTCTGTGAGCAGTATTAATTTGTAAGAGTTTTCCAAAGTCAGTCTTGATTTCTGCTTGTCAGTTGCTAATACCTTGAATATTCTTCTAATATTAATAGCTTTCTTTAAGGTTTGAATGTTTTGCAAGTAAAAAAGATGTGTAGCAAGAGTGATGGTTTCATGGTGTTGCTTTATAGTAATGTCTCAAGAGCAGAGTCTTTCTTTGTCTTTCTGGAGTATGCATTCTTTTACATTTTGGAGTCACTTTGGTATATTAATATATCTGAGAGCATCTTTTCTGTATATTCCCCTACCTCCTTTCTTAACTCTGTATGGATTTTAACAAATTGCAAGTTATTAAATGGCATTAGCTTATTGTTGGGTAGTTTATCACTAAACAGGCTTTATAAGGAATGGTCTGATTTATTAGCAATTAAAATATTTTTATAAAGGACATTGCTATTTAAAAATGATAATGTAGTTGTTTCTTACCCTTAAATTATATTTTTTAGTATTATTGCAATAAGAATTAGATTCTTTCTATGGCTTTTTTCGAAGTTCAGCCGGTACCTTCTTTAGTCATGTTGTATAACTGTACCATCCCTAATGTTCTCTGAACATAGAAGAAAACTCTGCACATGTCAGCTAGTATTGGCATTAGCTGTTGATACATCTCCGTTTATATCAATATCTCTTCTGCATGTATATTACTTGTATCATCCATTTATTGCTGGAAGTAGCCACATATTTCTTTCTTCTCAAGCTGTTTGCCAATTATCTACAATAAATACTTTACAGATTTATTGAGAAACTAGATTAAGAAAATCATGGTTTCATGAAGAAAAAGATTTGTGCATCTGAAGCTTTTATTCCATCGAGGTGATGCTAGTGTTGATGTGAAAATTTTCTCTTAAAATTGGTAACTTCAGATTACTGGCATGATAAAAAAAATCACATTTCAGTATAGTTTATTTACAAGTTATTCACTTAACAAGATCAGTAACTATGACATAACTGCACTGAGTCTCATTTCTTTCATCTTCTGTAAACAATCAGGATCTGTATTTCTGGATTATTTGTCTTTTGGTTCTTTTGATATTTCAGAGTCTTTTGCATACTTTTATATTGCAAATGTATACTACTTTATACCCTAAGGAAGTATTGGAGAAAGTGCAGTTTTATTTGGTCAGAGGTATCTAAAACTTTTCCATTAAGTATAACCTTTGCTGAGAGTTTTTGATATATAATTTTTACCAACCTAAGGAAAAGCCCTTTTATTCCTACTTTGACTATTAAGTTAAAGGAATACTAGTTTTTCTAGGAGTTAATTTAATATTCCTGGTTTTACAAGTTACTTTAAACCATAAACAGGTGTTGAATTGTTAAATGCTTTTCTCCATTGATTGAGATATGATTTTTCTTCTTTACTCTTTTTTATTGATTGCATAACTAGATTTTCTGGTATTGCACTATCCTTATATCCCTGGGGTTAAATTGTGGTTGATAGTGCTATAACGTGTTTTTGTCTTAGATTTTGTTATTTAAGTTTTAGTTTATGTTTTGACTCTATATATATGTGAATGAAGTTCACCTGTGGTTTTCTTGTTTTTTGTTATAATTACATTTGCTCCAGAAAATGAGCTATATGACTTTTGTTCTTTTCTAAAATTAATTTTATGAAATAATTTATGTCATAAATTGTCCTTTAAAAGTTTGGTGGAACTCGCCTGTAAAATTGTAGCAGTTGCTCTAGGTACCCTACTCGAAAGCCTTAGCCACCCCAGATGACACCTACAAATGGTACCTGAACAAACCAATAGCTTCCTGCATCTCTCTGCCTCAGGGCATTTCATAACCAAAGAAATAGGCTTGACATGAAGGAGAGGCAGAGAAGTGCCAGTGAGCTGACTGATAAATACCCCAGGCTCCTTGCCCTTAGTGGGATGATTTTTAAGAGAGTTCCATCAAGACCAAACTCCATTTGCCTCCAGAAATAACTTGCTCTTTAATTGACTGTTTATTGGCTATTTTTCCATGTTGCACTTCCCCTCTCTTTCACTGTACTTCCTGGTATCATTTTTCAAGTAAACACACTACTTTGCTTTCAGATCTTTGGCTTGGGATCTGATTGTGGAGAAAACCCAAACAGGAAACACCATCTTAGCTTGAGATTTTCTGTAGAAGAGGTATTAACAATTTTTTAATTGAGATATAATTCATATAACTTTCACCACTTTCAAGTGGCTTTTAGTATATCCATAGTGTTGTGCAACTATCACCATTATCTAATTCCAGAACATTTTCATCACCCTGAAAAGAAACCTTGTGTGCTTTAGCAATCATTCCTATCTCACTGTACACCCAAGCACCCAGTAATCCACCTTTTTTTCCCCTCTGGAAATTTGCCTATTCTGGACATTGTGTATAAATGGATTTAGACAATATGTGGCCCTTTGTGTCTGGCTTCTTTCACTTAGTATAATGCTTTTAAGGTGTCTTTGCTGTAGCAAGAATCAGTACTTCATTCCTCTTACGACTTAATAACATTCCATTGTATGGCTATATCCCATGTTGTATATTTGCTCACCAACTGAAGGACATCTAAGTTGTTTATACTTTTTGGCTATTATTAATAATGTTGTTAGGACCATATGCTTTCAAGTTACATGAACATATATTTCCAATTATCTTGGGTATTGCTTAGTAATGGAATTGCTAGGTCATATGGTAATTCTATTTTTTAATTTTTTTTTCTATTTTTTAATTTTTAAAGAACTGCCAAACTGTTTTCCACAGTGACTTTATATGACACTTTATATGTGTACCAAGAATGTTCAAAGGTTAAAATATCTCTATCTATTCACCAGCATTTACTATTTTCTTTTTTTTAAAAATTCTATCTGTTCTAGTGAGTGTGAAGTTCTTTTGAGTTGATTTGCTGTCACCACTGTCTACTGTAGATGTGGCTGAAATCAGATGTGAGCCAAGGAGTTTCAAAACCATCTGCAACGTGAGACTTAAGATGGACTTCATACAAAAAATCTAGTGTCCTAGGTCATAAGAGACCAGGGGTTTGAATTCTGGTTGCATTACTTATCGGCCATAAGACCTTGTCTATGTGACTTAACTTTTCCAGTCTTCAGTTTCTTCATCCATTACTAAAGTGTAGATTAAATGAGGCAATAGCAAGAATTAGAAGAGTGCCCAGAACAGAGGGAGAACTCGGGAGGTGCTGTTGGTGGTTGTATTGTTGCTGTTAGTAGCAGTGCCGGTGGTGGTGGTGGTGGTTGTGGTGTCAGTAGTAGTAGTGCCAGGGTGTTAGCTAAAGCCTAGGGTTTGACTCCGAGTCCAGTCTGTGCAAAGTGTGGACTGCAGATCAGCAGAAGCAGCATCACCTGGGAGGCTGTTGAAAATTCAGAATCCCTGCCTCTCTGCCCCCAGACTTAGCAATTGGAATCAGCATTTTAACAAGATCCCAAGTGATTGGAATGCACATTACAGTTTGAGAAGCATTGGTCTATTACATCATTTTGCCATTCTCAACTTAACCACTGCAGTTCCCACAATTTTGTTTTTAATTTTTATAACAGCTTTTTTGCAGAACAGTTGTACAAAAATTGCATACGTTTAATGTATACAGTTTGATGGCTTTGAACTTAAGCATATAGCTATGAAATCATCATCACAATCCAGGTGATAAACATATCCATCACCTCCAAAATGAACAGATGCATGCACATCATTCAATGTGATCTCTCACCCCCAATAAAAAACCTAGTAATATTCTGAAATCTGTTGGGTTAGATCTAAAGGAGGACATTGATTTAACAAGTCTGAATCCCCTAAGGTAAGCTATACATATTTTACTTTCATTTAAATATATAAGCAATTTTAATACATATAAAAATAATCTTAACATACTTTGTACATTCTGACTTTTGATAAGAAAATATAAATTTCATAATAGTACTTATATTTGGAAAATTCTTAAGTGTTATTTAATTTTTTCTTAAAGACAGTTTCATGGTGTTTGGATTATAGAAATTTTTTAGGCAAACAGATTTTAAAGAAAGTAAGGTATAACTATTATATACTTACCATTAATATATTAATTCACTCACTTATTGAACATCTCTTGGTGTTTTACAAGTAATTGGGACATAGCAGTGAACTAAAATAGACAAACATCTCTTACCTTTCTGGGGAGTATATTCTAATTAGGAGATGTACATAACAAATAAGATAAATATTAGAAGTTATACGTGCCCTGGAGAAAATGAAAATCTAGATACTTAATTTTGGGTGACGTTGGAATATTGATTTGAATGGCCTTTGACAAATGACAGTTGGGCAGCAACTTAAAAAACTTGAAAATGATGATGGAGCTAGCATGCAGATACCTAGGGGAAAAGCAGTTTACACTTAGGTAATAGCGGATACAGAGGTCCTGTGGTAGGGGCATGCTTGACATATTGAATGAGTAGGAGGGAAGTTCATGTGGCTGAACAGAGCAAGTGGGTGAGAATAGTTAGCCACAAAGACACAAGTGTGTGAGAGTGAGACTGCAGAGGACCTTCTGGATCACTGTAAGGACTTCAGCATTTATTCTGAGCAAAACGGGGAGTATGAAAAGGTTCTGACGAAAAAGTGACATGGCATGCTTCAAAACGTTTTGAAGGGTTTGCTTTGATGGTTTTGTTGGGATAGGTTAATGAGAGTGAGAAAAGAATAACATCTAGGAGACCAGTTTTGAGGATATTTAAATAATTTAGGCCCCTGGAGAAGGAAATGGCAACCCACTCCAGTATTCTTGCCTGGAGAATTTCATGGGCAGAGGAACCTGACGGGATTGCAAAGTTCATGGGGTCTCAAAGATTCAGCCGTGACTGAGCGACAAACACCAGCAAAAATAATTTAGGCTGGCAATGGTGGTGACTTAGTGTGGTTGTGGTGAAGATGATGAGATGTCATCTCTGTAGATATATTTTAAAAGAAGGATTTAAAAGATTTCCTGGTGGAATGTATGTGGGGTGTGAAAGAAAAAAATTATTCCGAGGTTTTTGGCCCCAGGCAAACCAGGAGGATGGGGAATTGCCATTAACCACTCTGAATAAAACAGTGAATGCAGTAGTTTGGAGGAAAAGGTCTGGAATTCAGTTTTGACTTTTGAGATGAATCAAGATACATATGCACTGAAGCTAGATAAAAGGCAGTGCTTTTAATTTTGTACTGTGATAGTGCTGTGATACAGTTTAGCTTTCATAGAATAGTAAATCTCCCTTGGGTGGGCTGACTTGAACTTACATCACTTTGAATTGTGCTTTGAAGTAGACCAGATGTCTATATGATTAGTGGTGCTATTGCCTTTTAGCAATTATAGGAGCAAGAAGGAGAGTTTGCAAAAGGAAGTCCATATAGCAGTGCGTCGTTTCTGGCAGTTTACTTGCAAGGATCTCAAATTGTTTTATCCATTAAAATTTTAAAGAATTAGTGAGAATCTGAGAAACTAGTAAATGAAACTTTATGCTTTGAACTCTTTTCTCAGAATTAATGCCTCTTCCTTAAAAATTTCTGTTTTGCTTGAGTGTTCTAGTGATTTCCATATCACCATATTTTGTTAGTGTTTTGTTACTATTTCCTCTAGTTTTAGACCTCCAATTCTTTTCAGTTTAGATAAAGCATCATTTTGTAATCTTCATATAATTATGTTCTGGCCTCTCCCTTTTATAAGATGTTTTCTTCAGAAAATATGTTCTGTTCTCCATTTTAAATGAAACCTATGCTTTCTATTTTAAGAAAAATAAAGCTTGCTTTCCATCAATTTAAGCCATAATTTGGGGCTTCCCAAATAGCTCAGTGGGTAAGAGTCTGCCTGCAATGAAGGAGATTTAGAAGACTCAGGTTCAACCCCTGGGTGGAAAAGATCCACTGGAGAAGGGCATGGCAACCCACTCTAGTATTCTTGCCTAGAGAATCCCATGGAGAGAGGAGCCTGGCAGGTTCCATGGTTGCAAAGAGTTGGACACGACTGAAGTGGCTGAGCTCACATGCAAGTCATAATTTTACTTTAAATCTATTGAAATGATTTTATAGTTCTATAATTTATACAGCATAATTTTTAAGTTCTACATGTTGGAAAAGAAAACTGTCAACTAATAGATGTTTATATTTACTCTCTCGAATTTTTGAGTAAGTTAACATGCAGTGGAAAATAATGATTCTAATTAATACCATCACATTTTATAATGGAGAATAATGATACTCTTTCAACTTACTTTTAATTTTATGAAAGTTACTATATTTTTAACTGAAACTTAATTTATTTTTAGGGAAAAATTAGATTAACAGTGTAGTGATAATATAAAACTAGTAGTTCAGATTGAACAAAGTGCTATAGCACAGACTAGTGGGAAAACTTAATAATTGCAGAATGTTCACTTCCCTTAAACTTACTGGATATGCCTACTGTTTTAAGAGTTGTCTTTTCTTTAAAAACAAAAACAAAAAAAACACTTAGAGAAATTCAAACTTAAATTGCGATTCTGAATTAAGGTACGATTTAAAAGTCAAATATTTATTATGAAGGCAGTAGCTACCTATTCTGATAATAAGCAATATGCAATTAAATTCTCCTTAATGACTAGTTTACTTTGAAACCACTTTTCTAGTTTTTTGATAAAATTTAATTTAGAACAGAGAGTTTATAAAGTGAATCATGTGCTTTGATGGAAAGAAAATAAAACAACACTGCAAAATATGTAATTTTGTTTATGTATTTGGCTAATTGGTACCTTTTTACATAAACCTGACTTTATTCACATCACTCCATTAAAAAAAAAAAAAAAACCTTGAAAGTAAGCTGTCCTGTATTTTAAAAACTATATTTGTATGAAAATTCAATGATTAGTTCTCAGTTAACTAATATATTTGTTTTAACCTTAATTGGTTGCTAGTCTGACACCTGGTTACACACACCTCTAACTCCTACCACTTTTTTTCTTTTCTCTCTTTTTTCATTTTGAAATATTTCAAACATATCAAGAAGTTTAGAGAATACCAAGCAAGTTATACAAATCTTAAAATGTTCTCATGTTTTATATTTTTTTCTGCGATAGCACAATTATCTTGAGTACTTATTATTCTATAAGTTTTTATTTGTATAGTTTATACCTAAACACTGCTAAACCATATAAAGCATTGTTTTACAAGGTTTTAAACTTTATATTATGAATCATACTGTATATATTTTTCTGAAATTTTTCTTTCTTTATCTATTTTGAGATTTAGATCCACCTACATCTTCTAATTCATTCATTTTGATTGCTGAATATAATTCTTCTGCATGAATATGCTAGATGTACATGGGTTTGATCCCTGGATTGGGAAGATCCCCTGGAGTAGGAAATGTCAACCTGCTCAAGTATTCTTGCCCAGAAAATTCCATGGACAGGGGAGCCTGGTGGGCTCCAGTCTATGGAGTCAGTCAGACATGACTGAGTAAGCACACAAATGCATCCTTATAAGAGGAGGTTTGCACACAGAGAGAAGGTGATGTGAGGATGTAGCAGAGAGAGACCTGAAGGTGCTGTCTTTACAGACTGGACTGATGTAACCACAAGCCAAAGAATGCTGATAGCCATCAGCAGCTGAATGCCAGAAAAGGCAAAGTATTGATTTTCCCTAGAGTCTCTTGAATGAGCAAGGCCCTGTTGATACCTTGCTGTTGGTCCATTGATGCTGAATTTGAATTCAGACTTCTGGTTCTTCAGAACCGTGTGAAAATGTATTTCTAGTTTGTGGTAATTTGTGATAGCAGCCATAGGAAGCTAATCTACTGCTCTTTTCTGATTTTGCCATTAAAATCTTTTTAGTCTTATAAATTGCATTGGGGAAGTTACCTTTTTTCTCCTTTCTATAATAGTTCAAAAAAGTTTGTGATCACCTTTTCAGCGTTTGGTAAGCATCAAATGTTAAAACCATCTAGACCCCATTTCTTTTTGGTGAGATGATTTTTTTTTTTAAGTTTTCACTGTAGTTTTTTCCTTTTCTCTCTCTCCTCCTCTTTGCCTCCCTTTTGCCTCCCCTCCCCCCCCTTGCCTTTCCTCTGAGTTTATGTTTTCCTTATTAATAATTTTATGATTGCCTTCATGCAGTGTCTGGTCTCTCCAATGCAGAACCAGGTCTTTAGAAGTGAGCTGGGATCTTGTTTCCATCTTGATATTTAGTGATACTGCAAATTAACATAGTAGTGGTATTTTAAGTTAATGATCTTGCAAATTCATATATACAAACCAAGGTCATGGTTGGCTTTGTTGCAGGTCTTGTTACAAGACTGTGTCCCATTTATCTGAGCCCAAAGCTATGTGTAATCTGTAGGTTGAGGCAGTTTTCTATAGTATTTTCCAGCTTCTTTTATTAATGAATTCCCTGGGCATCAAGAAGTGAATCTTGACTCCCAAGTTTTCATTTTACAAGGAGCACATTTAGTTCTTTTATCCCAAAGAGCTCTGTTCTCAGCCATTGGTGCCTGCTTTTTGACTGGGGGCACAGTAGCCCTAAGGCTTCAGCTCTGCTCCTACCTTCATTTTGTTTTAATTTTACTAGTTTATTTCTACTTTTTATAAGCTAAAATTCTGGGTGCAGAAACAAAAATCTTTCTATACAAGCAATATCTATTTTAGCAGAAAAGAGTTAAAAGTTAAGATTTTTATCATGCCATGAAACAAAGTAATATATAAAAATAAGAGTTAAGGAAAGTAGAAAGAGGCTTAAAGGTTTAAGTTTAGGCAGAATGGTAGAGGTCACTATAGTTTTTAGTTCTCTATAATAATTTCCCTGAGGTTTTAAGGATAAGTTAAAATTGTGTTTTTTCAACAATTGTGTGTTTTGTTTTGATAAAAGTACAGATACCTAAAATGTTTAGTAATATTGACTGCATGGCATTACAATAAATGACTATATTTTTAACTTAATTGTCTTTCATTTTCACTTCATTTCCTGTCTTTTAAAAGAGTAGTTTCCTTCTCTGTGCTCTGCAGCCTCCCACCCTGCCCAGAGTAGAGGAACCAGCCATTTTATCAGAAACTAGAAGTTCCCAGTTCTTTCTCTAGATGTGGTTCTGGTTCATACTTTGCACTTTGGCGAATATTAATTTTTGACTGTAACTGACAGTATTCAGTTCACAGAGAAATAGATATAGTATATTCGAAGTGCCTCTTGGTTTGGATTATTTTATCAGTAAGCTGGCTTCTTTTGGGAAGCTTTGGAATGATGAAGGGGGACGCCATAGTCCTAAATCCAAGCCTGAGGGTTCTTGGGGAGAGTGTCAGGGACACAGTCAAGGAAGAGTCTGCCGCTTCTACCTGTACATGGTGAGGAAGAAGAAAGACAGTGGGAAGGCACAGATGATCAGAGCAATGTTCTAGTCTGTTCTTTTCTCGTCTTTGACTCAGGATGATGATGCTTATTAGTTAAGTCAAAGGGCAGCTTTTACCCTTATTAATGTCAGGCGAGTGTATACTTCTCGGTTTTTGTCTCGTAACAACAAAGATTTGGAGTGACGGATATTAAAGCCTGCTGTGTGTCACAGTTCTCGGGTCTTGGACAGACCGTGGTATAGCTCTCAGGTCTCGAACGGACCGTGTTATAGCTCTTAGACAAATCAGTGTTACAGCTCTATTTTATTTAGATAATAACAGGTAAATCCATTCTCGAGGCGTGAGGGCATGCCGACCCAAAGATGCGAAGAGAAGAGCGCCCCAGCATGCAGGAGAGGGAGAGAGAGAGAGGCCTTTGGCTCCTCTTTTTATATGTTTTTTCCTTCCCCCTGGGCCTGCCCTATGTAAATTTGGCTTAGCCAGGAGTGCTGTTTTACCTGAAGTCCTCGCTCTGGTCCCTGGACCTTTCTTTGACCTTCCTTTGTTCTCTCTTCGCGGGCTTTTCCCTTTCTTGTCTTTTAGCCACCGCCGTTTTGGACTCCTGTTTTCTCTTCTAACTACCTAACATTAATATTTGAGGTTCTTGGAAGCAATATCTTTCTGGATGTCCTTCCAGTACTAGCTTTCCAGAACTACCCTCAGCTCAGGGTGGCACGGAGGGCACAGAAGCAGCTGCATGTCCCTGCCGTGACACTGCCCCAGTGGTGAGGGGCGAGGGATGTGGCCGCTCTGCAGTAGAGACTGCAGGACAGCTACCTGGGGCCGTGACTGAACGGAGGGTTGTTCAGAGACTCGGGGGAGTCAGCAGAGCCTTGGGAGCTGACGTGAGATCAAGTCAACGGTGGAGCCCAGTCTTGTCTGAACCAGACTACCAGACTACGAGTTAGATGAGCTACTGATGTTAGCAGCAGAAGCTCCATGGGACACCCAGATACTTTCTTGGAAAACAGCAGGGGAAGGAGTAGAAATGTAAAGCATAGAGAATGTATCCAAAGGAGCTATTTATCAGGCTAAAATTTAGTACTCAGTTTTGAAAGAAATCTGGCTAATCTGCTGTTGAGGAAAATCAGATAAATAATTAGAGAAATAAACAAGCTATGTTTCTTTGTGAGTAATTTTTCAAAGCCATTATCAATAGCCAAGTAAGACTTGGAGAGTTCCAAGTAAAAATTTCTTCTGTACTGCTGCTGTCTCCTGAGGGACTTAATGAAGACACTGCTGAACTCTCCTGTATCAGCTGACAAATATGATTGTATATTAGCTAGAGATGCCATGCTTGTGGTTCATGGGGAACTTGGCAAAGTCTGGCTGCTTGTCTTGGGATATCAGATGGAAGAAATTTTCTGATACTTGTTTTGTAATCTATAAGCCTGTTACATTGAAATTACATTGATCTCTTAATTCCTTAAGGAACATGTTTGAAAAACTTTAATCCTCTTAAAATATGGTCTGGTACTTCCTTGCCAGCGCTAGCGAAGGGGCATGTAGGTTAGTAGCCTGCAGTGCCACTGAACCCTACCTTTTGAGGGACAGAAACACCATAGATCTAATGATGGGAACAGTAGGGTAATGCTGTAGTTGACTTTTCTGGGTTTCCAGGCCTCTTGAAGATCTCTGCGTTCTTTTTTTCCCCAAATGCAGCCTGGGCCTGGGCAGAGGAGGCATCAGGGATTTATGGTGTGATTGTATTCCTCTTGTATCATTTCTCATAATAGTAATCTAAAGAATATTTGTGCGGTCATTTGCAATTATTTGTCTTCTTTACTATACTTTAAACTCCGCAGCAAAATCTATGTCTGCTGAGCTGTGTTTGCCAGCTCTTAGCATACTGTTTGGCATACACTAGGCATTTAGTGAATACCGAGTGAATGAATAAATAATGAATGAGTTAGTGTTAGTAGTTACTTGCACATCTATAAATAAATTAGAATTTTATGGCTTGAATTAATTATATGGTAAATTACAGCTTCATCCAAGTTTGTCTTTTAATACTAAATGTATAATCTTTTAGGAGATTGTATTAGATACATTATATTCAGTGATGTACTGAAAAATGCTAACCACAGGCTCTCTGTAAGAAAATGTCCTGGTTGGTGGTATTTTCCAATTTTCATAATCTAAAAACATCCAGTATGGCTGCTTTCAAGTAACTCAGGTTACTTCATCGAATGCAGAGTTGAGAAGAAATGTGCCCAAGTCGTTCTTAAGACTCAGTGAAAGTTGGCTCCAGAACAACACTGAAGCACATTTTTATGCCCATTTTAGTAAAGCATTGTTCTTCACATATAAAGAGTATGCTGGTGACGCATTCAGTAGAACATGTGCTTTAGAAAGATTTTGAATTAATCAACTGCAAATGATAAACTTAGAAAGTTTCTGTAGCTCAACATAATAGAAGTTTATTTCTCACAATGTGAAGTCCACACTGCTGTCTGTGGCTGATCATCAGAGACTCCCTTCCAAGTCGTCATTCAGATTCCCAGGTTCCTTCTTTTTTTTTAATGGATCCTTTATTCCCCAGGGTCTTGAATGAGGAGCTTGATCATCGCATATGAGAGTTTTGAAGAGTAATGCTTGTAATCCAATGGCCAGAACATAATAATGGCCATCTCTACAAGGGAGATTGGGAAATGTAATTTTCTAAGAGAAAAAGGAAATAAATTTAATAGCTAGCTAGCATCTTCCACAGTTTTCTAGTCATGTGATAGGGTTAAACCAATCAGTTTAACACTTTTTTTCTGACAAATGCACACATTGATAAGCATTGTAGATTAGTGGTAGAGCCTAGTCTGATTAGATTGGAGTTTAGATCATTCTTTTATTCTGTGCAAAGATAGCTGGTTTTATCAACTTTGCCTTGGTCTCATTAGCACCAGTCTCTAAGCAGTAATCCTTCATTTCTCTGAGATACTCTGTTATTTCTTATCCCTATTTAGATGAAAATCAGAGTTTTCAGAGGTTTACATTCCTTTAAGTTATTGTATGTAGTTAACATAGTTTTGTTTGTGACTATGAAATTTAGCTATTATATTTACCATTTTTATGGTTTTGAAGAGATATTCCTATTTTCCTTAGTTTTTTCCCCTTTTTAACCCCAACAGGGATGTTTGTGGAAGGGAACATATGGTAACAAGGGGCAAATTTGGGTCACTAGTATTTCACCTCTTATGTTGCTGTATTACTTTGAAAATATTGGGATATTTAGAATTGAAAGTAATAATACCTTATAATTTTGAATCTTGTGTGTCTTTGTATTCTCGGGGCCTAGTTTTGTTTTTTTTTTTTTTTTTTTTTTATAAATGATCACCAACCAAACTAATAGGCTTTAACCTTGGTGATTTATGAGCATATATATTTCTAAGATGTTTTGAAAGCATTTATCATAAGGTACATTTGCTGGTTAACTTAACTGGTTAAAGGATTCCATTAACAAAAGTCCTGCTATTTTATCCCAAATTAGTTAATTTTTTTCCACAGACACAGAAGTCAGCTCTAATAGACATCAATTGTTTCATAGTCAATTAGTGAAAATTCACGTCACAGCACATGTATGTATTTGTAAGACATTGTTCAGTATCAGCAATTGATAAGTTGCAGTGTATGTAAAGGGCTTCCAGTGAAATTGTCAGTTTCTGTATTAATTTAAGTGAGTGGATTTAGACTTTCTGATCCTTAAATATTAATAGATTCTTAATCCGAGAGTAGGAGGAGATGGTGAGAGAAGGGTAATTCAGTGTTAGGATATGAGGATTACTAGAGGCCAGCAGTTTAGGAAGGAACATAGGATCCAGTCAGAATACCCTGGTGGCTCAGACGGTAAGGAATACACCTGCGAAGGGGGAAACCTGGGTTTGATCCCCGGGTTGGGAAGATTCCCTGGGGAGGGCATGGCAACCCACTCCAGTATTCTTGCCTGGAGAATCCCGTGGACAGAGGAGCCTGGTGGGCTATAGTCTGTGGAGTTGCAAAGAGTCAGACACGACTAAGCGATTAACCACAGCACAATGTGGATAGCCAGAGAGAATGAGAAAAGTATTAAGACGCAGTGTCTTTAATAGGAATCAGACAGCATTCTTCACACCTTGCAGTCATAATAATAATTTTTATTTATATATCATATATTATATTATATAATATTTATATATTAATATTTATATATTAATATCCACTGAGTGTTAACAGATAAGGAAAGCTAAGCTCATAGTGCTTCTAGTTCTTCTTCTTCTTTTTTTTTTTCATTTTGCACTACCTGGAAATGATACTGTTTGTACAAGGAGTTAATTTAAATTTATAAATTTGTACAAATAGTATCATGCACTTACCTAGTTTACACTGAGGTGAATGGGTAGGGCTGGTTATGGCCTCCTCCAGCCTAGCCTGGCCACTCTGAGGAGCACACTTGTGACTCACTGGGCATGATGAGCTGGGAATTGCCGCCATGGTGGCATCAGAGTCACCTGTAGGATTTGGCAAATAAAAGGAAATAACGGATTTCTGCATTCTTTCCCAATTTCTGATCTAGTAGGTCTGGGTGTCGCCTGAAAAGGTGCACTTCTAAAGTTTCCAGGTGACACTTACGCTGCTGTTCTAGGGACACTCTTGAGACTCTCTGAAAGAGTTTAAGTCACCTGCTTACCTTGTGACAAATAATGAAGCAGCAGTAAGATGTTTCTGCAGATGATCATGATTGGATAGTTCACAAACTCTCATTTCTGTTTCATTATCAATTACCAGGGGCAAAAGGATGTTATTCTTCAATATTCTGAGTGTGACTTAGCCCAGATAACTTCATATCATAAAATCATATAGCTGTATTATCACTGTTAACATGAATCATAATTTTTAAAAAATAAAGCAGAAAGGTTCAAATTAATTTTTAATATTATTTTCTGGTTCTGTATTTAGTTGCTTTCACTTTTAAAAGAGATCTGCAGTACCTACATTTGTCACAAGATGGCATTTAAAAGCCGAAGATTTTGGTCGAAATTTGATTTTTGAGACTATTGATGAGTTCGATGTATTTATGTTTCATATGTATTGAAACCAAAAGAAACTATGATGTATTTTTAAAAATTTGAGTGAGATTTTGATATTTTAATATCAAAAATGCTTTCTTATTTACTTATAAAAATAAGACAGTAACAAAAATTAATGTTATTGATGACTAATTCTTTTGGAAATGGATGAACATGAGTCTTAGTGTAATAGCATAAAAATTTTATTACACTACATCCCCCAGAAAGATTTCAAATGATTTCAAGTTAGCAAACATTTAGAAGGTCTTACTGTTTTATAATGTATAAACTCTTATTATGCAAATAGGGTTTCCCAGGTGGCTCAGTGGTATTCCTTCTGCCAATGCAAGGAATGCAGGAGAATGGGTTCAATCCCTGGGTTGGGAAGATCCCCTGGAGTAGGAAATGGCAACCCACTCCAGTATTTTTGTCTGGAGAATCTCATGGATAGAGGAACCTGGTGGGCTACTGTCAATAGGGTCGCAAGAACTGGACACAACAGAGCAACTGATTCAAGCAACTGACTGAGCAAACAGATTCAAGGGATTATGTCTGATAGACAGAGTGCCTGAAGAACTATGGATGGAGGTTCGTGACATTGTACAGGAGGCAGGGATCAAGACCACCCCTAAGGACAAGAAATGCAAAAGGCAAAATGGTTGTCTGAGGAGGCCTTACAAATAGCTGTGAATAGAAGAGAAGCGAAAGGCAAAGGAGAAAAGGAAAGATATTCCCATTTGAATGCAGAGTTCCAAAGAATAGCCAGGAGAGATAAGAAAGCCTTCCTCAGTGATCAGTGCAAAGAAATAGAGGAAAACAATAGAATGGGAAAGACTAGAGATCTCTTCAAGAAAATTAGAGATACCAAGGGAATATTTCATACAAAGATGGGCACAATAAAGGACAGAAATGGTATGGGCCTAACAGAAGCAGAAGATATTAAGAAGAGGTGGCAAGAATACACAGAAGAACTGTGCAAAAAGATCCTCATGACCCAGATAATCATGATGGTGTGATCACTCACCTAGAACCAGGTATCCTGGAATGCGAGGTCAAGTGGGCCTTAGGAAGCATCACTACAAACAAAACTAGTGGAGGTGATGGAATTCCAGTTGAGCTATTTCAAATCCTGAAAGATGATGCTGTGAAAGTGCTGCACTCAATATGCCAGCAAGTTTGGAAAACTCAGCAGTGGCCATAGGACTGGAAAAGGTCAGTTTTCATTCCAATCCCCAAAAAAGGCAATGCCAAAGAATGCTCAAACTACTGCACAATTTCACGCATCTCACATGCTAGTAAAGTAACGCTCAAAATTCTCCAAGCCAGGCTTCAACAGTACATGAACTGTGAACTTCCAGATGTTCAAGCTGGTTTTAGAAAAGGCAGAGGAACCAGAGATCAAATTGCCAACATCTGCTGGATTATCAAAAAAGCAAGAGTGTTCCAGAAAAACATCTACTTCTCTTTATTGACAGTGCCAAAGCCTTTGTGTGGACCACAACAAACTCTGGAAAATTCTTAAAGAGATGGGAATACCAGACCACCTGACCTCTTGAGAAATCTGTATGCAGGTCAGGAAGCTACAGTTAGAACTGGACATGGAACAACAGACTGGTTCTGAATAGGGAAAGGAGTACGTCAAGGCTGTATGTTGTCACCTTGCTTATTTAACTTATATGCAGAGTACATCATGAGAAACATTGGGCTGGATGAAGCACAAGCTAGAATCAAGATTGCCAGGAGAAGTATCAATAACCTCAGATATGCAGATGACACCACCCTTATGGCAGAAAGCAAAGAAGAACTAAAGAGCCTCTTGATGAAGGTGCAAGAGGAGAGTGAAAAAGTTGGCTTAAAACTCAGCATTCAGAAAACTAAGATAATGGCATCCAGTCCCATCACTTCATGGCAAATAGACGGGGAAACAGTGGAAACAGTGTCAGACTTTATTTTCTTGGGCTCCAAAATCACTGCAGATGGTGACTGCAGCCATGAAATTAAAAGATGCTTATTCCTTGGGAGTTATGACCAACCTAGACAGCATGTTAAAAAGTAGAGACTTTAGTTTTCCAACAAAGGTCCATCTAGTCAAGGCTATGGTTTTTCCAGTAGTCATGTATGCATGTGAGAGTTGGACTGTGAAGAAAGCTGAGCGCCGAAGAATTGATGCTTTTGAACTGTGGTGTTGGAGAAGACTCTTGAGAGTTCCTTGGACTGCAAGGAGATCCAACCAGTCCATCTTAAAGGAAATCAGTCTGAATATTCATTTGAAGGACTGATGCTGAAGCTGAAACTCCAATACTTTGGCCACCTGATGCAAAGAACTGACTCATTTGAAAAGACCCTGGTGCTGGGAAAGATTGAAGGCAGGAGGAGAAGGGCGTGACAGAGGATGAGATGGTTGGATGGCTTCACTGACTCAATGGACATGAGTTTGAGTAATCTCTGGTAGTTGGTGACGGACAGGGAGGTCTGGCTTGCTGGGGTCCCTGGGGTCACAAAGAGTCGGACACGACTGAGCAGCTGAACTGAACTGAGCAACTGAGCATGCACGCATGTGCATTATGCAAATAGAAGATATAGATGTTGCCCCCAGTGAGCTTTGAATTTAGTTGGAGAAACATGAAGAGAAATGTATATCCAATTTGAAGAGAGAACAAAATAAAAATGATCAAGTGCAGTGTTGTTTGATATAGACTGTACAAACAATGTGAACTGAAATAATGGGCAATGAAGCAAAAATTTTAAATTGCATTTTACAAAAGCATCCTTGTATCAGTTGAAAATAGCATGTTGAATTTTTCTTTTACTGCTATTATCTGTATTATTATAATTGATTCAAACCAAGAAGAAATGTTGAACCATCTGGAGAGCCTTAAGATTTAGTATTTGACATAAATATGACATTAAAAAACACTTGATTTTTTTCTTGATTAATTGAAAAACATTTTTCAGAAGAAGGTAAAGTTTATCTGCCCATACAGATGTTAATTTTAAAATTCTTTGATTCCTGAAGTCTGAAAAACACATCTATTAAAAAAATCAAGAGTAGGATGATGGTTACCAGGGGATGAGAGGGAGAAAAGGGAATTTGCTGTTTAATGGATATAGACTGAATTTTACAAGACACACAAATTTTGGAGATCTGTTTCACAACAATGTGAATATACCTAATACTACTGAACTGTGCACTTAAAAATGGTTAAATGGTGCATTTTATGTGAAGTGTCCTAGTAAAATTATGGAATTGTTAGGTTTCTATTAATCAGCAATATTCCTAGCTTTATTTTAGCCATTAAGAGCTACTCAAAAGAAATAAAAGCCCCTCAAGAAGCTGTAATATATTTGGTGATAAAAGATTAACCTAGTATTAGTAGGTAACGTACTGAAAGTCCAACATAAACCAGGCATTGTGCCATTGTGCCAGACATTTTATATAAATTATTTCAATCCTCAAAACAATAATCGGAAAATGAATATTACTATCCCTATTTCTTATTTTATCATTAAGGGAACTAAGTTTTATAAACATGAAGGTTCAGTACCTTGTTGAGCTTTGAATTTATTTGGAGAAACTGAAGAGACATGTATATCCGATTTGAAGAGAAAACAAAATAAAATTGTTGCCAAGGTTCCTTGGAGTTGGTGTTAAATCCAATTTTTTTCTAGCCTCAAAATCCATTTTCTGTGTATTTTACTATGCCCCTATTTTAAATAAAAAGCAATTAAAGATTACAAAGGAAGAACTAGTAATTTTGCATTCTAGTTTGGTATTTCTGCTGCCAGTAAATATTGTCTATTTCATTATAGTTATTTTGACAGAGTTAAAAGATATGCGATTTAATTTACAATAGTAGTTAATCTGGATTATGTTTTAACTTTAGAAAGAATGATCATGCATTTATATATATATTTTGTTAGCTTGTCTCTCCTTTTACTTGCTTTTAACTTTGGAAACACTAATTTCTTTTCCCTGTATATTCACGTGCAGGTTATGTGGGTATGTAATTTGTGCCGAAAACAACAAGAAATCCTCACTAAATCGGGAGCATGGTTTTATAATAGTGGATCTAATACACCACAGCAACCTGATCAAAAGGTTCTCAGAGGACTGCGGAATGAGGAGGCGCCTCAGGAGAAGAAAGCAAAACTGCATGAGCAGGCCCAGTTCCAAGGACCCTCAGGTGACTTATCTGTACCTGCAGTGGAGAAAAGTCGATCTCATGGGCTCACAAGACAGGATTCTATTAAAAATGGGTCAGGAGTGAAGCACCAAATTGCCAGTGACGTAGCTTCAGACAGGTAAACATTTTGCTTAATCTTTAGGTAAATATTATTTTTGAACTTCATTCCAAACAGAAATAAAAATACATGACATGTTTAGGCAACAAATGAGTTGTCTAAATATAATGTAAATGTCCATATGTTTTATAGAAATGCTGAAAGTGATATTAGGACTTGAGCTCTTATATGTTTGAACAGTCTTAGATTTGATGAAGGAGTGTCAGATTGTTCCGGAATGAAGAAGTGAAATGAAACAGGGAGCCTAGATAGGAGGTTATGATCCCAGGAAAGACAAATGGGCGTAAGAGCAATGGGAATGAAGAAGAGATGGTTTTTTAAGACACTTTGGAAAGGTTGGATTGATGGGACCAACTGGAAGAGGAATTGAGAGAATGGGGAAGATTAATCACATTTCCAAAGGTTCTACCTCAGGTTGAAGCATGAAGTGGTTTTCCAACTGATGAAAGGGTTTCATAGTTTGGTTTTTCCATTGAGTAACTCTGTTATTTACTCTTTGGCTCAGTTCTTTGGGCTTCTCCATGTTCAAAGTGTTAGACTTTTAAAAATAGTTTATGGGTCTTAGATTTCCTAATTTTGGAAGGAGGAGAGTGAAAAATTTTGTTGGGAAGATTATTTTTCTATACCATATTCCTCTGTTTGAACTGAAAATTTAAAAAAACATCTAGTTTACACTATGTTTGTTATCTGGAAGTGGCAGATACATTTACATTTGAACAACTATAAAGTCATACATTTGTTGAAACACAAATCTAAGTTGTGCTTACAGGTGGGTTCTGAGTGTTACTGAATGCAAGTCTATGTGCCCCATGCAGTGAGGCCAAATGGTACCAAAGCTCCGGAGTCTGGAACAGAGAAAAATATATTGCAATGCCATGAGAGGCGACGGGTGACTCACATCCTCAGAACCCCAAAACTTTCAGCAAAGCCCATTATAGGAAAGGTGAGGGAGGGGTATCGTTAGCGTCAGATCCTTTGTTCTTGAGGTCAGGTCATGGTTGGGTCAGAATATTCCCGCGAACCTCCACCAAAACAAATGATATTCTCTGTTCTGACAAGGAAAGGCAAGGTCCCGAGACTCAGCCTTTGCTCTCTGAGGTCCAGGCCCTGGCTAAGAGAAGGGGGCTGGTTACCCTGCCCAGGAGTGTTCACATCCAGCCCCCGGTCTGGGTCCTCCTATGGGATCCGGGCCTGGCAGATGAGGCCGGCAGTGCTCTCAGGATGGGGTCCCCAGACCCTGCACAGCCGTCATCACTGAGGGAACCCAGTGCCCAGGACTGCAGGCTTTTCATTTAAACTGGAGAGAATCATTTGTGGCAAATACCAGTCAGATTAATTCCCAGCTCACAACAATTGCCCTTCTTTAATAATAGCCCCAACCACAGAGGTGGACCTGAAGTAATGGTGTACAGTGTTCTTGCAACTTAATCCTGACCTCTGGCCACCTCCTAGGGGTAGACAACTGATCAAGCTGTACCAGTTTCTGAAACTTGAATGGACAGACCGAAGCTGTTACCTTAGTGACAGTTATCCACATACTCAGGTGCTGAGGCCTCCATGGACTGTGACTCATGGAGACTGCCCCCGCTGTTCGGTCGAGGCCTGGGCCCAGCCACTGGGCGGGCTTGGCAGGGGCTCTGGAACTTTGCAGGGCACAGTCCTTAGCCTGTCCCAGGCCACCCCAGCTCACCTGCTGGTCCCTAGGCCGGAGGCCCAGGAAGACCTGGGGCAAAGGGCACAACCCACCTCTCACTGCACTTTCTGCCTGGAGGATCGCTGGGAGTCTGACTGTTGGCAGAGGGGCATCTCTAGCCACTGCTCTAAGGGTCTTGTGCTAATGGCCACTTCTGGCCAGGTAAGAGTGGCATGCTAAGGACTGTCTGCCCACACTGTCCCTATTACAATTCGAAGGCAAAGAACAAATCTCTCCTTTAAAGTTAACATCAGATTCTGCTCAGTAGGAGTTTCTTAGTAACACAGTTTGAGTTGCGGTTTGTGATGTAGATCCCCTCCAGCTTGAGGGCACCTGCTGCTGCTGCTCAGTCAGCAGGAGCGACCCAGTGGGCTGTAGCCCACCAGGCTCCTCTGTCCATGGGATTCTCCAGGCGAGGATACTGCAGTGGATTGTCATTTCCATCTCCAGAGGATCTTCCTGACCCAGGGATTAGTCACCTGACCCCCGCCCATTTTCACAGTAACAGCTCTTAACTGTCTTTCAGCAGAGACTGGACTTTGGCCGCTGGCCTGTGGTCTGACCCTACGTAGGGTGGTGGTGCCCTCCAACCTCTGTCTGCCACCCGGTCAGTCTTCTCTGGCTGGACACCCTGCCAGGTGCCAGGAATGGAAAAGCTCAGACTCAAAACCCAGAAGAGAGGAGGGTTGGCTGAGAACTGGAGGGTTGTGATCCTCCACATCTGTGGGGTGGGGAAGGTGCTCAGCTGAGGCGGAAGAACCCAAGCCAGGCTGGCTGCCAGCTAGACCTGTCCCCTGGTGTCCATGACCCTCCAGGCTCATGGCGGTGTGGAGTCTGGCCATCTCGACTCCTCTGCTGGCTGTCGGAGCCTTGCCTGCCGCTAGCAGATGTGCCCTGGAGGCGTGCCTTCAGCCCCATCACCCACGCCCCTCCTGTGTCCAGTATAGCTGAGGCATGCTGCCTCTATTACATGAGCACTCAATTATAACAGGTAAGGTGACCATGAGTCACTTTGCCGTTGTTCAGTCGCTAAGTCGTATCTGACTCTTTGTGAACTCATGGACTGTAGCCCACCAGGCTCCTCTGTCCATGGATTTCCTAGGCAGGAATACCGGAATGGGTTGCCATTTCCTTCTCCAGGACGAGGCACTTGAGAAGATGCCTAAAGCCACCATCTTGGTGTGTTGCTACATCTTAGGAAAATAATGAAATGATGGCTGTGCTGATTGTTTGAAAACTAGCAAAAGTGAAACAGACAATATAAATCCTATCTTGGGCAAAACAGGGGTGATTTCATGGCTGGTATGCTGTGAACACATCTCAGTGCAAAATCTCAGGAACTCAGGAATTTTAAGGTTAGAGGGCCATCTTAGATTGAGGACCACCTTAAGCACACAAAAATTTAAGAGCAGGTAGTTTTATATGTAAGGCAATCCAAGGCATTGCCTGTAGGGAGGTGGGAAGTGATCCAGTTAAGGAAGGAATACAATATCAGATGCATTCAAGACCTTAACCTCTTAGCAATTGTGTCTCAATCTTCCTGGTACTTTTGGGAGACAAAGTATCACTTCCTAAGAGTTATCCCATGCAATGGGCAAGGAGGCTGGAGATATGTATCCATAACTTTCCTTTGTATTGGATTAAGACTATTTCTGGTAGGTATTAACTCTCTGGAACTCATTGCTCAAGCATATTCCTGTGCCAGAGAAAACAGTCAGGCAGAATATTACAAATACAGTTAGAAAGCATCACTATGTAGGGAACAGTGAAGGAATAAGGCAATGTGGGTTGAGACAGCAGCAGTGTCTGCTACACAAGGACTTCACGAATCAGGAAAATTTGTGAAATGGCAAGAGTAATGGTCAAACTATATGAACTTGGATGAAAAAAATAGATGAAAACCAATGGAGATAGGATTTTAAATGAATAAATGGCAATAAAATGGATAATGGAAGCAGACTCCTTCAAAAACTAGATAGCTGAATGAGATAGTTTCCTTTGGACTCTAGAAAGTTAGGTTTAGGAATAAAAAAGGAAATATTAGAACCCTGGATTACATAATAATTATTAAGTTTTGGAGTGCATATTATTAGGATTATGGATGTTAAAAATAAATCCAACAAATTTATGAGTACTTCACCATTGTAGGGAAATTAGAAGCATATCTGTAATCTTTGAAGAAGGTGGTAAAAACAAATATATTTCTTTCAGTATTATCCCTTGATGCTTCTTTCACTAACAAAGTACTAGCCCAAATGAACGGTAGAATTCTGACACATTATAGGGAAGCAAGATGTAGTCGTTCTTTTTTTAATTTTTTCTTTTGTCTGGTGCCTTTGACATCTGTAACTAGTAAATGCATACTTTACTGACTCAATGTATCCTGTAATTATATCCTTGCTTTCTGAACCTCATACAAATCAAACCAATAGCCCCTTTTGTTAAGAAGAATTACTTTTAGTTAGGGAAGAAGTCAAGAAAAAGAGTGTTTATTTTTTTAATGCAGGTTCTATATTAATTTATTAGGCGTGTACGTGTGGACCTTTTGAATTTTTTTCCCTAGAGCAAGGGATCAGCAAACTCTGTTGCTGGCATCAAATCTGTGCCGTATGTCTTGTAAATAGTTTTGTTGAAACACAGACACATCTGTTAGTTTAGTTATTGTCTGTGGCTACTTTCAGCTAAAACTCCAGAGTTGAGCAGTTAGAAGAAACCAGTTATATGGCCTTCATAGCTTATATTGTCTACACTGCTGCTGCTGCTGCTAAACCGCCTCAGTCGTGTCCGACTCCGTGCGACCCCAGAGACGGCAGCCCACCAGGCTCCGCCGTCCCTGGGATTCTCCAGGCAAGAACACTGGAGTGGGCTGCCATTTCCTTCTCCAATGCAGGAAAGTGAAAAGTGAAAGTGAAGTCACTCAGTCGTGTCCGACTCTTCGTGACCCCATGGACTGCAGCCTACCAGGCTCCTCCGTCCATGGGATTTTCCAGGCAAGAGTACTGGAGTGGGGTGCCATTGCCTTCTCCGATAATATCTATGACCCTTTACAAAAAAAGTTTGTCTTTTCCTGTCCTAGAGAGAGAGTGGTTAGCTCTCTTAGCAGTGTTGAAATTTCTCTGTTCTTTGCTTATTTTCTTCTGTTTCTATTTAAATTACTTCAGGTAAGCCTGTTTCCTTGTTCCCCTTACCTCCCTCTCCTCTCTCACTGTCTTTTCTTTCTCTCTCCCCATGTCTCTCTCCTGTCTTACTGGAATGAGTCTTCCAGCAATATTTGACTTGGACAGTAATATGAATTTTCTCATAAAGCATATAGCTCCAGTTTAAAGTACAATATTATTAATACTTTGTTCTTTAATATCATTCAGAAACCAGCAGCCTCAAAAAGAGAAACTTTGGTTTAATTAATTTAAATCTATGGACCTAGAACTATGCTTGAAGGAAAATTATGTTATATTATCTTGCTTTTAAGAGGCTTTAGTTTAATTTTTAACTATATACTATAGTGGTTTTGACCTATTTTATGACTTTTTATTTTAGCACAGATCTTCAGTTCAGTTCAGCTCAGTCGCTCAGTCGTGTCCGACTCTTTGCAACCCCATGAATCGCAGCACGCCAGGCCTCCCTGTCCATCACCAACTCCCAGAGTTTACTCAAACTCATGTCCATCGAGTCGGTGATGCCATCCAGCCATCTCATCCTCTGTCGTCCCCTTCTCCTCCTGCCCCCAATCCCTCCCAGCATCAGGGTCTTTTCCAATGAGTCAGCTCTTTGCATGAGGTGGCCAAAGTACTAAGAGTTTCAGCTTCAGCATCAGTCCTTCCAATGAACACCCAGGACTGATCTCCTTTAGGATGGACTGGTTGGATCTTCTTGCAGTCCAAGGGACTCTCAAGAGTCTTCTCCAACACCACAGTTCAAAAGCATCAACTCTTTGGCACCCAGCTTTCTTCACAGTCCAACTCTCACATCCATACATGACCACTGGAAAAACCATAGCCTTGACTAGACGGACCTTTGTTGGCAAAGTAATGTCTCTGCACAGATCTTAGCACAGTGCTTTACACATAGACCTTTAGTATTTACTGAATGGTGAATACCAAGTTGTCTCTAGAACTTAACTCTAAGTTATTAATAATGAGTATTTACTTAATTTACTTATTTACAAAAATAGCAAATGTTTGTTATCAACTTAGATACAAAATATTGTTAGAGATTTTCAAATGGTTTTCCTTCACAGTAAGTTTTAAAATGACTGCTTTTTTTGTTAGGCGCAGTTTGCTTACCCTCTGCCTTACTGTGTCCCCCAGAAGTGCCCAGTGCTTTCCCAGCCTTTAATTTACATGCATATAACCTGACAATTTTATTAAAATAAAGATTTGAATTTAATAGGTTTGAGGGAGCATCTGAGAATCTGTATTTCTAACAAGCTCCCAAGAGATGCCAGTACTCCTAGTGGAGACCAGTGGCAAAGCACAAAGGCCTTTAGAGACCTGTTAGGGAGGGAAACACCAATGTCCTTTAATAGCTCAGTGGCAGTTGTCCTCTGTAGCTCTGTCACTAAGAGGCATAACACTTAGTGGACTTTTGTGGTTCTTAAAGGCAGCACCGTTCCATATTTGAGTATACTGTTCTGATACATTTATTGAGTGGGGCACATGTTGGCCACATTCATGTAGCTGTAAGTATCTGACTCCTTTATTATAACATATTGGGATGTTGTTCTTCAGCATTTACTTATTTAAATATATTTTATTTTTTATAAATTATTTTCTCTTTATTATAGGGTTAGGAATATATATATGTCTTAAAAATTATGTAATTTATCAGGACAATTTCTTCCTCTGAATTTCCTTTTCAGGGTAGTAAAGAGGATGTTACAAAGTGTTTTATAAAGAGGCTTTGGGAAGGAAGAGGGTTGTGAACCACCAGGTTAGAGGATCTAAGATGGGATGTAGAGGAAAGTGGGCAAAATAACTATTCTTAAAACTATATGTTTTCTTAAAAAATTACAGGAAAACCAAAGTAAAAACTGTTTTAAAACAGTTGATGTTTTTATACATTTGAAATTGTTGAAAAGTTGAATGCTTCATACTTTTCATTGTTGGAAATTAATGAAATTTAAGAATAGCTAATTGGTTTTTTTTTCTTTTATTATTATTATTAATTTGGCTGCACTGGGTCTTAGTTGCAGCATGTGGAATCTAGTCCCTGACCAGGGATCAAACCCATGCCCCCTGCACTGGGAGCATGAAGTCTTTGTCACTGGACCACCAGGGAAGAGCCTGTTTTTTTCTTTTGTGTAAAATTTTACTATTTATCTTTTTAGCACTTCCTAGAACATTGGGAGAAGTTAAAAAACAAGAAATAGTGTGACTAATTTGTATGGCGAAAGAGGTACCAAAACTGGAAGTTAGATGTGGGTCCTGTTCTCACTTCTTCCCTTTGCTCTCAGCATTTGTAGATGTATGTCTGTTTTCTGTGTTCACTTTTCTCATTTCTGAAATAGGAAGGGCACGCCCCAAGATCTTAAAAAACACGCCAGCTCTAAAATTCTTTGTTATGTTATATTTTAAGGTCTTCTGCCATGGTATAAATTTGGAAGCATTTTCTTCCATTTATTTCCCCTCTCCTGTAATTCACAGTATTGTGTTAAATTAGTTGAAGATTATATTCATTCATATTATAATAACTCATTATAATAATTCATTTATTTAACAAATATTTATTGAAATTCAGTACAGATATTACCTTTTACCACATGGCTCAGATAACTTCAGCATGATTCATATTTAAAATTGAATATATTGAGAATATTAGGTTAAATCTTCAATAATAAATTTTGACTCTGATCTTGTAATTGTCTTATTATGTAATATTTCTTTCATTTTTCCTACTTCCTTATTCTATTGTGAAACAAAAATTTAAAAGTAATAGGAAAAAGTAACAGAGTTACCTGTTTCTAATGGACTGTGAAGCATTTTAAGAAGCATAGCACAAAGAATATATTATAGGCATTATAGATTCTTAAGTATTTATTTCTGTTTTACTGATTAAATAATGACACTAAGTACTGAGAGACTGCATTATGACTGGGTCTGGGATTTTAATTAGACATGAGTGGAAAACAAAAAGTCATATGACTAAATTACATTTCAGTGCATTTTGTTAGATGGTGAAAAATGCTGCCAGGTGTAAGTGATGACAAGAAAATAACAAACTATAAATTGATTGTCTTGGATTTAAAGTGTAAAGTTTTAAAGCAAGTTAGAACTTGTATAATGAATAGTTAACAGTTTGGTATTAACCATCATTTCTTGTCTTGCTGTTACTCATGACCTTCCAAGTATCTTTGTGAGCATTTGATTATTTTAGGGTAATAGTAATAATTAAAATATACGTTTAAGACTTCTGCTATATGTGTGGATGGAGTAATAAGGCATAGATTTATATTTTTGCCTGAAGCATCTGAAAAAAATAGACATATTTGAAACAATGGATTTTAAGAAATTAGGCATCAGACGACAAAGGAGAATCCTGAGAGAAAGGAAATAACGTGAGCCCTGTGATTGTCTTAGTATATTGCTTTGAGAGTTTCTAGGTTGTTGCAAAGGGCTTCCTAGGTGGTGCTAGTGGTAAAGTACTCCCGTGCCAGTGCAGGGGACATAAGAGATGCAGGTTTGATCCCTGGGTTGGGAAGATCCCCTGGAGGAGGGATAGCCACCCACTCCAGTATTCTTGCCTGGAGAATCCCCATGGACAGAGGAGTCTGGCGGGCTGCAGTGCATAGGGTCACAAAGAGTTGGACATGATTGAAGTGACTTAGCATGCATGCAGGATGTTGCAGAGGAGAGGAGTATAAGCAGAGCCCAGAGGTCTTCCTGAGTTGAGGAGACAGTTCTGAGGGTTTGGGGAGACCAGGGCCACTGGAGTTTGCTAGACAGAGTACCTGAGAGTAGTGAACTGAACAGCAAGATATCCTAGAGATCTAAGGATGGTAATCCTTGAGTTTTCAGTGGAGGGATGATTGGGATACGCATGTGAAGAAACTACTCAAGGTCAGGTAAAGAACCATCCAAAATGATCAGAGGAACACTGGCCTGCATTCACACAGCATCGAGAACAGTGTCTGTTCTCAGCAGCCAGACAAGAAGACCTCAAGATTCCTGGAACATTGAGTAGAGTATTTTGAAAAGTCTTGCCTCAGCAGTGGGGAATAATTAATGCTAAACCGAGGATTGCTTTCAGACAGAATAACAAATCATAAAAACAAGACCTGAAAGGATAAGCCTGTTCCAAGTAATTTAACTGCCTCCCAGGACAAACTTAAAGAAGATTTATAGGAATACAAAAATATCCAGAAGCCACCAAGATAAAATGTATAATATTTGGCATTCAGCCAGAGATAACCAAGCATACACAACAGCAGGAAAGCACTGTCAATAGTGAGGCAGTAACCGGACGCCGGACACCGATCCAGAAGCAACACAGCTGCTAGAAGGAGCAGGCAAGAATGTTAACTTTAGTACTGTAATTGTATTTCATATAATTTTAAAAGTTAAGTAAGGTATGTAATATGTGAAAATAAGTGCTAAAATGACCTAATGCTAAAATGAGATGAGAATGATAATATTAGAAATGAAAAGTGCACTTGATGGGGATAATAGAAGATTAGGTATTGAAGAAGAAAAGATCAGTGAATTTGAAATCAAACCAATAGAAGTTTTCCAAAATGGAACCCAAAATTTAAAAAAATGAAGAAAATAATTTTAAAAGTGAAAGAGTATCACAAACTGTGGGACAATATCAAGTAGCTAAATACATATATTTGAAGGGGAAGGAGAGATGGAGAGCACAAAGAAAAATTTAGAGAAATGATTGCCAGACTTTTTTCAGATTTCACTAAAACCACAAATCTGTAATTTTAAGAAGCTCTCCAAGTATAAGCTCAGTTGTGTCTGACTCTTTGTGATCCCATGGACTATATAGTATATGAAATTCTCCAGGCCAGAATACTGGAGTGGGTGGCCTTTCCCTTCTCCAGGGGATCTTCCCGACCCAGGGATCGAACCCAGGTCTCCTGCATTGAAGGCAGATGCTTTACCGTCTGAGCTACCAGGGAAGAGTGTTTATATACATACATGTTTACAAAGAAAAAGATGACAGCAGATTTCTTGTTGAAAACGATGTAAGAGAGGTGAGAATGTAGCAAATGTCTTTAAAGTACTAAGAGACTAAAAAGAAAATAAAAAAGCCATCAAGCTGTTTTCTATACCCAGGGAAACTATCTTTAAAAACTGAAGGCAAAGATACCTTTTCAGACATACAAATTCATCACAATCATAACTATATTGTAGGAAATAAACAGGGTTCTCCAGGCAGAAGGAAAGTTATACCAGGTAGATATATGTATCTACACAAGAAATGAACAGCAATGACAGTGATAAATACATGGGTAAATATATAATCCTTTTTTCTTATTATTTAAAAATCTTTAGAAGATAATTGACTAATTAAAAATAATAATAATGTTTTATTATGGGGTTCAGGCCATATGTGAAATAAAATATATGACAACAATGGTGTAACATTTGAGATGGGAGGCATGGAAGTCAACTATTGCAAAGTCCTTTCATTAGATTCGAAGTGGTATAGTACTGTTTGAAGAAAGACTATGAAAAATTAAAGATGTGTATTATAAACCCGAAAGTAACAAAACAGAGAGTTATAACAGATCAACAAAGGAGATAAAGTGGAATACAAAACATACTTAATCAAAAGAAGACAGAAGGAATGGGGGATAGGAAACACATCAGACAAATAGAAAATAAAGTGGAAGTTGATAAACTTAACCATATTGATAATCATGTTATTGTTTGTCTAGCCTCAAGGCACAGGTTTTTCACACTGGTAGTAATTGAAGACCTAACAATACACACCTAACTACAGGGAGAAATCAACAAATCCACAGTTGTGATTGGAGTTACAAATACCCTTCTCTCAATAACTGATAAAACCAGTAGGTGGAAAATCATCAAAGATATAATAGACTTGAAAAACAGTATCAATCAATGTGACCTAATTGATATTTACAGAACAATCCACCAGACAACAATAGAATATTCATTCTTATTAGTGGTACACAGAATAGTAAGAAGATAGACCATTTTCTGGCCTTTAAACAAGTCTCATTGTGCTGAAACAGTGAATATCCATTTAGAAAATGAAATTTGAAGCTTGCTTTTTTTTACCATAAAAATAACCAAAAATGGATCATAGCTATAATAATGAGAATTAGAAGTATAAAACTTATAGAAGAAAATGTAGAAGAAAGTCATTGTGACCTTGATTTGGGCTAAAACTATAAAGCTTCTAGGAAGAACCAGAGGAGGCTATGTTCATGATGTAGGCAAAGATTCTATAGATAAACACAGAAAGTGCTAACCATAAAAGGCAAACAAATGACAAACTAGGCATCATCAAAATAAAAACTTTGTTCATCAAAAGATACTAAGAAAATGTATAACCAAATTAAACTTTAAGAAATTTCCAGAGAAAATATTTGCAATACATGTAGCTTAAAAAGAAATATAAAGAACACTTACCTTTAAATAATATGAATAAGGAACTTAGTCCAATGGCTAGGACTCTAATCTCCCAATGCAAGGGATCTGGGTTCAATCCCAGGTTGGAGAACTAGATCCCACATGCTGCAATTAAGAGTTCACATGCTACAACTAAGAGACCAGGCATGGCCTAATAAAAAAAAAAAAACCTAAAAGTGCAGAAAGTATTTTCGTCACAACAGAAATACACAAATGGCTGCTAGCCTGATAAAACTACAAGGAGAATGTCCTATGTCTTTAGTCATTTGAAAGATGCAAAGCAAGGTGACAATGAGCCACTTTTGATGCACTCACTTGGAAAGCTACAATTTTAAAACAAAAACAAAAACCATGATATCTTTTAACATCTGTGAGGATCTGGAGCTATTGGATCTCTAATACTTTGCTCGTGAGAGTATACTTCCTATACTTCATTTACTCTGCTGGTGAGAGTAAATGCTTCCTGTTTTCAATTGAATTAAACTTGAACCATTGTCAAGTTTCCTTCATTTAAGAGACCTATAAATAGAATTGCAATATATGCCAGTTTGCCCAGGACAGTCCAGTTTGCACCTGCTCTTCTGGCAGCCTGCATCAGTTGGCTCTTGTCCTCAATTTTTTTGTATGAAATATTTCAATGAGTTGCATTATAAAATGGCTTGAGTTTGATAGGTCTCCACCTTATACTTTTAGCTTCTGACATGATTTAATTCTGTGTGGAACACATGTGCAGTTAACAAAGTTCTTACCTGAAATACAGCCAGCAACAGTCTATCTTTTCCCCAACTTTTCAGACATAAGATGGTTAACATTGCTCTTTTAAGGACAGGATGTAAAGTGCTCGAGGACAAAATGAAGTGTGGTTGAAAGGTGGTGGTGGGAGAAGTATTTAATATCACTGACCCACTTACCCTGTGGTTATAAGCCAGTTTTGTCATGGCTCATTCTTTAGCATTTGAGATGCAGAAATCAAAGTTTGCGTAGTCTTTGGAAAATTTAAATTATAGTCTGGATGTTTTTTCCACAGTGGTATTGTCATTTACTGTAGACTGTAAATGTGCAAATGTTTATATATTTTATTATTTGGTAATTTAAAAAACTTTTGCAATGCAATGAGTATTTCATCAGCAAGATGCTAAAAATTGAAAATGTGTTTTAACTGACTGTGAATAACCTGCACAAAGTTTTTGTTTCACTTGCCATCCACGAGGGGGCTCATAGCCACTGAATACATCAGTGCAGAAAACAAAATACCTGGTGAAAAAGCAACATCTCTTTCAAAAGTTAGTATGGTTATTTTAGGAAGAACCAAAAATCACAGAATAATACATATATAGAAGGTATATTTTACATGTCATTCTGAGAAACATTTCTTTTACATGAAATGACTGTGCTTTAAAATTAATTTCACTCATTTTGAACTCCAAGTTTCTTTGTGCTCAAAAAGTAAATTACTAACTTCATTAACATAAGAACACCATTGCACTGGTAAGTGTTGACCTTTTAAAAAGAATTTTGAAAGTGGTGGTTATCAACTATAAGACACTGAAGATTTTCTCTACAAAAAGTAGGGGAGGAAATGAACAAATTAAATAGATTTCATGATGTAAGAGTCACGTATCTTCTTCATCAATGTAATCCTAGCGCCTTACACAGTAATTGATAAAGTGTGCTTAATGAAGGGCTTGTCTGGTGACTCAGTGGTAAAGAATCCACCTGTCTTGCCCGAGATGGGAGTTCGATGGGATGGGAAGATCCCCTGGAGAAGGAAATGGTAACCCACTCTGGTATACTTGCCTGGACATCCCCACGAACAGAGAAGCCTGGTGAGCTATAGTCAGTGCGGTTGCAGAGAGTCATACACGATTTAGTGACTGAACAATGAATATTAATGTGCTCAGGGAATAGTTACTGACAACCTGAATGAATAGAATAACAAAATAGCTTAAGGAAAAAGAAGGCTGATCTATAAGGACATCGGGGTGTCTGACAGAACCCCAGGAAAAGAATGAGGATAAGCTTTATGAACAATTGGAGTTATGGATTCAAATTCTGTAAACTCTTATCTCAGTGTTTTTTCTCTGTTTCTCACCCAGGGACGGGGGAGCCTGGTGGGCTGCCGTCCATGGGGTCGCACAGAGTCGGACACGACTGAAGCGACTTAGCAGCAGCAGCAGCATCCTAACTATTCTTTCTTGTGTCTTTCCAAAATGGTTTTTACTATTCAGCTGTTCTGTGTGGTAGGAAAGACGACCATCAATAGAAATTTGTTGAACAAATGAGTGAAAGGAATATTGTAGTAGCCTTCATATTGAAAACCAGTATATCATCATCATTTTACATAATGCTTCGGGATTTTTATGGTAAGTTAACTTAAAGAAAAGTGATGTAGAGAGATTGAGTAGTTAGGAAACAAAACTTTGCTATGAAAATGCAGTTACAAAGTCCAAGATAACACATAGTTGAACTGGGATTTATGCTACTTAGGGTTGAGATAGAGCATGAAGTATAAATTCTTGCCATTTGAAACCTATTAAAATGCCTCACCATTTAACTGTATAATGGTACATATATAAGAGTATTTTCAGAGGGGCTGTGTGCATTTTCTTCTGACATTCAGTATCAAAATTGGTCTTGCCAGTGGCCCATAAAAATATTACCCAGTCTAAAAGGATATAAATAGCATTTTATGTATCAGGTCTCTTAAACTGGGTGCAAAATCAAGAGCAACTTCTGAACTCATTCATAGCATATACTTGTTAGTGAAATTAGATTAAATTTATTTTTAATTTATCAGCCAGTGTTAGAAGTTATTTTCTCCTAAATGACCTAGTACTATTCTAGATTCATCAAATTATTCTATAGAAATAGCTTTGATAGCTATTTAAAACATATT